>NC_059474.1:83670454-84292598 GCF_018139145.2 Gymnogyps californianus
CGCCTCCGCCCCGAACCCCCCCGGGCCGCGGCCGCCTCGGCCGCGGCCCTGCCCGCTTCCGGCCCCGGGCCGAGCCCCCGCGCCTCACCTGGGCCCCGCCGGGGGAGCCCGGCCCGGCCGCTGCCGCCCCAGGGCCGCGCCACCGGGAACGGGGAACGAGGAAAGGGAGGAGACGGCGGCCGCCGGGGCTCAAATCTGCTCGGCCCCGCCCCGCGCAGGCGCTCTGCGGCCACGCCCGCTCGGCCCGCCCCGCGCACCTGGCCCGGCCCCGCCCCGCGCAGGCGCCCTGCGGCCACGCCCGCTCGGCCCCGCTCCGCGCACCTGTGCCGACTCCGCCCCGCGCAGGCGCCCAGAGGCCCCGCCCACTCGGCCCCGCCCCGCGCACCTGGGCCGGCCCCGTCTCGCGCAGGCGCCCTGCGGCACCCCGCCCACTCGGCCCGCCCTGCGCAGTGCGCCCTCGGGCCCCGCCCCTGCGCGCCCCGCCCCGCGCACGCGCCCCCTCTTCTGCCGCCAGAGCGGCGCCGGCAGCGACCGCGGCGGACGCCGGTAGCGGGGCGGGGGTGCTGGCGGGCCCCGTCGCTCGGGGCGCGGGGCTGTAGCTTCTGCCGGCCCGGGGGCTTCTCCTGGGGCGGCGCGGAGCCCGGGGGCGGTGAGGCCGGGGCCGGGACGCTGGGATTGGGGCTGGTGCCGGGGCCGGGCCTCGCGGGTGCGCGGGGCCGGGCCTTGCCGGTGCCGGCGGGGGAGTCCCGGCCGCTGTCCGCCTCTCCCCGGGCGGGCGGGCGGGGTGCGGGTTCCGCGGCCGGAGGACCGCGGCAGCGCTGGGGCTGTGCCCGGCCTCACTCGGGCGCCCCGAGCTCGGCCTCGCCGCCTCTGTCCCGGCGCCGCGGGCGGGAGGGGCCGCGCTCCGGGTCCGAGCGGCGGACGGGCCCCGGGGCCGAAGTCCCGCGCTGCCCGCTCCTGCCTGCGCGGGGCCGCGCTGCCCCGCCGGGGCTCCGGGCACGGTCCCGCATCGGCCGCGGTGGGCGGAGGGCAGCCGGGGCTCTGCTGGTGCCGGTGCCACGGAATAAAGGTGGTGGCGGCGGCTTGGTGCAGACGCTGACTGAAGGCGGGAAGGGGCCGGCGGCGCGGGGGCTCCCCAGGGCCGGGCCCAGCCCCGGGTGCGGGGGCTCCCACAGGCACTGTCTGCCCCGGGTCCGGCTCCTCTCCTGCCCGGCCGGGGCAGCCCGGACTCCTGCCCCCGGGGCCCAGAGAGGGGCTGCCGGTGCTGCCCCCGGCCCCGGGGATGAGCCCGGGAACAGCCCCTGGGCTCCCGTGCTGAGCCCAGACACGTAGGGCTGGGGCTCTGCTCCGGGGCCCCAAACGCAGGACTTGGGCTCTGATTCTGGCCCCAGCACACACAACTTGGGCTCTGGTCCTGAGCCCTCAACCTGGGCTGCTGGGCCTGGTTTTAAGCCCCCAAACACAGGGCTTGGGCTCTGGTCCTGAGCCCTCAACCTGGCCATGGGAGCCTTGTTTCAAGCCCCAAAACACAGGGCTTGGGCTCTCCCTCTCAGCTCTAACACTGGCCCCATGAGCCTGGTTTCCAGCCCCCAAAATGCAGGACTTTTAGTCTCTGTTTCTGAGCCCTAAAACTGGCTGCATGAGCCTGGTCTGGAGTCCCCTCAAAACACAGGGCTTGGGCTCTGCTTCAGGCCCCCAAATGCAGCACTTCTTAGTCTCTCTCTGTGAGCCCAAAAACTGGCTTAGTGACCCTGGTTTCCAGCCCCCAAAACACAGGACTTTTAGTCTCTGTTTCTAAGCTCGGAACCTGGCCACATGAGCCTGGTTTCCAGCCCCCAAAACGCAGGACTTAGTCTCTGTTTCTAAGCTCGGAACCTGGCCACATGAGCCTGGTTTCCAGCCCCAAAACGCAGGACTTAGTCTCTGTTTCTAAGCTCGGAACCTGGCCACATGAGCCTGGTTTCCAGCCCCCAAAACGCAGGACTTTTAGTCTCTGTTTCTAAGCTCGGAACCTGGCCACATGAGCCTGGTTTCCAGCCCCCAAAACGCAGGACTTTTAGTCTCTGTTTCTAAGCTCGGAACCTGGCCACATGAGCCTGGTTTCCAGCCCCCAAAACGCAGGACTTAGTCTCTCTTTCTAAGCTCGGACCTGCACATGAGCCTGGTTTCCAGCCCCCAAAATGCAGGACTTAGTCTCTCTTTCTAAGCTCGGAGCCTGGTTTCCAGCCCCCAAAACGCAGGACTTCTTAGTCTCTGTTTCTAAGCTCGGAGCCTGGTTTCCAGCCCCCAAAACGCAGGACTTCTAGTTCTGGCTTTGAGCTGTGAAACGCAGGACTTCTTTTAGTCTCTGTTTCTGAGCCCCCAAATTGGCCCAATGAGCCTGGTTTCGAGACCCCAATACACAGGACTTAGTCTCTGAGCCTGGTTTCCAAGACTGAAACACACAGGGCTTGGTCTCTGTTTCAAGCCCCCCAAATGCAGCACTTTCAGTCTCGCTTTGTGAGCCCAGAAACTGGCTTAGTGACCCTGGTTTCCAGCCCCCGAAACGCAGGACTTGGTCTCTGTTTCTGAGCTCAAACATGCAGGACTTGGTCTCTGTTTCCAAGACTGGAACACGCAGGACTTGGTCTCTGTTTCAAGCCCCCCAAACGCAGCACACTTAGTCTCTCTTTGTGAGCCCAGAAACTGGCTTAGTGACCCTGGTTTCCAGGCCCCAAAACGCAGGACTTGGAAACAGAGACCAAGCTCTGAACCTGGCCAAATGAGCCTGGTTTTGGGCCCCAAAACACAGGACTTGGTCTCCGTTTCTGAGCTCTGAACCTGGCCACATGAGCCTGGTTTCGAGCCCCAAACACGCAGGACTTAGTCTCCGTTTCCGAGCTCAAACATGCAGGAATTACTCTCTGTTTCCAGGACTAGAACACGCCGGACTTGGTCTCCGTTTCCGAGCTCAAACATGCAGGACTTGGTCTCCGTTTCCCACACTGGAACACGCAGCAGTTGGTCTCTGTTTCTGAGCCCAAACACGCAGGGCTCAGTCTCCATTTCCCAGCCTGGAACATGTGGCACTGCCCCGACGCCGTGTGCCTGAGCCCCAAACCCCACGGGACTCGCTCGCTGTTCACGAGCCCCAAACCGGGCTCTGCGCCCGGCTCCGAGTCTGCGAAACGCAGGACTTGGGCTCGGTTCCTCAGCCCCAAAGCCGGCCCAGCGAGCCCGGTTTCAAGCCCCTCCGCGCAGGACTTGGGCTCGGTTTCGGAGCCAGGCCTGAGCCCCCCAGCAGCCGCTGTCGGGTCCCGGGAACGCGGGGCTGGCTCTCGGCTCTGCAGCCCCCGGCTGGGGCCGGGGCCGGGGCCGGGCCGGGTCCCCGTCCTCAGGCCCGGCTCCGGTTCCGGTTCCGCGGAACCTCAGCCCCCGCGGGCCGGGCTGGGCGCCCCGAGCCCCGGACTCCGGCCCCCGCTGGAGCCCCAAACCGGGCCCCGGGACCCGACCCGCGGAACCGGCGCTCCGTCCCTGGGCCCCAAACCGGCCCCGGCAGCCCGGGACTCGCTCTCTGCTCCGCGCCCCGCAACCGGCGCCCCGAGCCCGGCCTGGAGCCCCAGACCCGCCTCCCGAGCCGAGCGGGTGGGGCCGGGGCCGGGAGCCCCGGCGGGGCCGGGCGGCGCCAGGGAACGGGCCGCGGGGGGACCGGCGGGGCGGCTGCGACGGGGGCGCCGGGCTCCGGCCCTCCGGGCTTTATTCCCCGGCGCCCCGCCACCGCGCCGCGCCAGAGCGGCGCCGGGCCGGGCCGGGCCCGCCGCTCCGCCCGCGCTCCCCCTCCGTAGCCGACGCTGCGCCGCCGCGCCCGCCCGCCTGGCCCCTCCCGCGCCCCGCCCGCTCCTTTTATAGACACTGCCCCTCCCGCCGGGCCGCCCCGGGTCCCGCCGCCCGCCCGCCCGCCCGCTCCCCGGGTCCGCGCTGCCCGCTCCTCCCCCGGCCCGTGGCGTCATCGGCGTCCCGGCAGCGCCATCCACCAACGGCCCCCGGTTGGCTGCCGGCCGTGACGCCACCCTCGGGGACGTGGCGGCGGGGAGCCCGGGCGGGGCGGCTGTGCCCCGGGGAGAAGCGGCTCGCAGGCTCAGCAGCACCCGAGGCGGGAGCAGGCCCGGGAAGGGACCCCGCCGCCGGCAGCAGCAGCAGCTCGCCGGTGACGGCACGGCGTGCGTGGGGCCGGGGCTGCGGGGCGGCTGCTCTCGCGACCCGTTGTCCCCACGCCCGACCGCGTGCACGGGGCAGTACCGAGACTCTCAGTCACATTTCTGGCGTCATTGGTGACACTGACAGCTCACCTGTGGAACAGAACTCCTTCCCTTACCCACTAACCACAACGCCACCCCGAAAACAACAGGCGGTTCCCCAGCGCCTCGCAGGACTCGGATCATTCCAGGGTGGCCAGGACAGAAGCCTTGTTCCTGTGAACACGCGGGAACCCTGCCCTTTCGGCGTCAGACATCAGCCCTGCGCCCCAGCCCGTCCTTCCCACCGCCACGGGAGGCCAACACGGGAAGAGGCCACACCAGCCGCTTGAGCCACTGTCCTCCTCCTCCTCCTCATTTCCACTGCTCTCTCCTTTCCCCTGCTCTTAAGGCAAAACACACGAAGCCAGGGTGGGGTGGTGGGAAATGCTGAGTCCAAAACCAAAAAGCAAACCTACTTTTTAGCATCGGGACTACGCCACTGTTCTCGCTTAAACTCAGCTGTAGCATTTGGGAGCGGTTTAGGAGAGGCTCCTCTCTGCGCTGCGCGGCCCCGGGATTTTCCCGAGGCACAGCCTGAACCAGCTTCCTGGGAAAAACCACCTCCCCTCCCCTCAGCCTGAGGCTGGCGCGGTAAATCCCACGGCGCTGGCGCGGTACATCCCACCGGCGTGGCTGGCAAGGGGCAAAGGGGAGCTTGAGCCTGGAGAGGGAAAGGGTCGGACCTTGGGCAAACCCCCCGAGCGGGACGAGGAACCAGGCCGGGGGGCACTCGGGGGGCTGGCGCTGCTCCGGCGGGGCTGCGGTGAAGGTCGGAGATCGCAGGCGAAGAAAACCCCGATCCCGGGTTCTCCCCGCCGCCCAGGCTGGGCAGGGAGGTCACGGGGGGCTTCTGCCCCCCTTCAGCCCCTCGCGCCATGAGCCGCCCGCATCCAGCCCGTTCTCCCGCAGGGAGCCCCACGCGTGCCTCGGCTTTCCGAGGAAACCCACGTGCGGCCGCCTGCGGGCGGACGGGGCGGCACCGGTTCTGGCTCACCTTGGGACGCGCTCATCCGAACTGTTCCGGCAGCGACGCTGCTCACTCACCGCGACTTGACGCCGTTGCCGAAGCCCTCCTGGGCGGCCGGGTGCCGCTGCCCCGGGCAGCCTCGCCGGCAGGGAACCCCATCCCGCTGCTTCCCGGGAGAAGCTGGGCTCGACCCCTTTCATAACCAGCACACTGTCCCCCAACAAGACCCAGGAGAGCAGCCACCGTACCCCGCCCCACGCCCTCGCCCGCCCACCAACGCCCGCACCCGCCCCCCCCCCCTGTCCCGCCCCCCCGGCCACGCAGACGCGCCGTCGAGTCGAGCAGACGATGCCCGCGCCTCCCCCCCCCCCCCCCCCCCCCCCCCCCCCCCCCGCCCCCCGCCCCGCGGCGTTACGCCTGCGCGACGAGCTGAGAATGCCCCGTGGGCGTCCGAGCCTGAAACGCCCCCCCTCCTCTCGGGAAGCACAGCCGCTCCGTCTTCCTGACAGCTGAAGCACGCTAGCTTGCTCCCCATCGCACCACCACACCTCCATACGTACGCATATGAGCTGCGGCAACCTTTGTGCCGCCCCGGCTCCTTTCTGGCTGCTTGCCTACACTTGACTTCTGCGGTTCCCACACGCTACTGCCCGAGCTAGGTCTGGGTTTTTTGGTTTTTCTTTTTCATTAGCCGCACCATCGGAAAGCAGGTCACCGAGGCCCTGCGGCCCCACACGGGACAGAAACGCGGCAGCCACGCCATCCTCACGCCGCGCTTTCTGCCGCAGGGGCACAAGGCAGCCCCCCTCGGCTCGCGCCGCCTCCTTACCGTGCTCCGGGCCGGGCGGGCGATGGGCAGCGACGGAGCCCTCTCCCTCCCGGGTGCCTGCGGCAGTGCTGGGGGGCCGGGGGGGCCGGGAGGGCCCCTTCCCAAAGTCCCGCGGCCCCGGGGCCGAGCCCCGAGCCGGCTCAGGAGAGCCACCCTCGTGTGGGGAGAGCTCGCGGTCAGCCGTACGAGGCCGCTGGGGTAATTCGCGAAGAATTTCGGCGACCGTGGGCCCAGCGCCTCGTTTGGCGCTGGCCAGAGGCGTGCGCTTCCCCGCCCGGACACAGGACGCCCCAGCAGCCCCCCGAAGCCCAGCCTGAGCCCCCTCTCTGGGCCGGGGATGCTCCGGCTCCCCGGGCCAGCCGAGCACGGCGGGGAATCCTGACAAACCCTGCTCCGCTGCAGACGTCCCCCGAGGTCTCTGCGGAGGCGGCGGGGACCCCCGGCTCTGCACAGCCCCGGCAGCCGCAGCCCCCCCGGGACCCTTCGCCGGGTGGGATGCTGACGGGGCGAGCGGCGGCAGCCCGGCCGGTTCCCGCACGTCCCTGGCTCCTCGCACGATGCCGGGGGGTCCCGGAGGAAAATCCGGCGTGGCCGCACCAGCAGCGCCACGTGCCGAACCGGCGCCCCCGGGGCAAGGCGCTGGGGCTGCCAAGGGTTCTGGCAGGGTGCTCCGTCTCAAGGAGCGAGCGCTCTGCCCACAGTCGCTCCCCGCCGGAGAAATTGCTTCCCTCCCATCGTTGCGGGGACGCGACGTGATGCTCGCCGTGGCAAACGCCGACAGCGAGGCGCTGGGCTCACCCCGAGGCCGGTCCCGCAGCCCCGGGTCTCTGCGGTGCCCCGGGGCAAGCCCCCGCAGCGAGGCACGAGCCCAGCCAGCCCCGGGGCCGCTCACGGAGACCCCGGGCATGCAAACCCCCGGCCCAGGCCCGGTCTCCTGGCCACGGCCAGGCTCCTCACAGCCCCTCTCCGGGGCCGCACGCCAGCGGCACGGCCAGGCCAGCAGCCCCAGCCCCACGGCGGGGCGAGGGGGGCTCCCCACGGCCAGCACGGGGACCCCAAAAGCCGTCGCTGGGGACCTGCCGTCCCGGGGGCGGCCGCAGGCTCCAGCCACCCCTCTGAGCTGGAGCTGCCGGGGCGTCAGGCACCCCAGGGCGAGGGGGGCAGCAGCAAGCCCCAGCCCCAGCTTCCCAGCACCCTGGGAGGGGCTCAGCAGCACCCTGCCCTCCTGCCTGCACCCTGCCTGTCCAAAAGCACCCACACCCGCCATCACATCCCCTTCCCCGCCCCCGGCCGAGCCCACCCCAGCTGCGGGTCCTTGCTCGCCGGCCGGGGAGCACCCACAGCTGTGGGGCTGCCCAGCTCCTGCTGCCGGAGCCTGGGAGCGAAGCAGGAGAAAAGAAGGGGCGGGGAGGGGGGAAGGAAAAAAAGAAAAAGCAAAAAGGGAAAAAGGAAAAAAAAGCCAGGGGAAAAAGGAAAAAAAAGGGAAAAAGGAAAAAAAGCCAGGGAAAAAGGAAAAACAGGAAAAAAAAAAGGCAGAAAAAACCAGACTAAAAAAGAGAAAAAAAGGAAAAAAACAGGGAAAAAAGAAAAAGAAAGAAAAAAGGAAAGAAAACCCAGGAAAAAACAGATGAAAAAGAAAAAAAAGAGAAAAAGGAGAAAAAAAGGGGAAAAAGGGGAAAAAGGAAAAAGAAAAAAGAAAAAAACCAGATAAAAAAGAAAAAAGAGAAAAAAGAAAAGATACAAAAGGAAAAAACAGAAAAAAAGGAAAAGAGAAAAAAGACAATAAAATAAAAAGCACACAGATACAAAGCAGAGGTGCAAAAGCAGCGAAATGAGGGGCACACCCACCCGCCCCACCCCGTGCTGGGGGGGGACAAGCTGGTGAAGCCCCAAAACCGACCCTGCAAAGCCCCTGCCTGGGGAAAAATAAATAAAAACCCAACCCCCCAGCCCCCCCACGCCAGGCAAAAAAGACGACCAGCAGAGAAATACACCGAGCGGCTGAAAGCCAGCAGAAGGACAGAGCACCGCAGACATCGGCCCCCGGCCCCCCAAAGCCAGGCAGGGCAGCCCCGGTCGGGGTCCCCTGCAGCGCCCCGGAGCCGGGGGGGTCGCTCGGGGCCAGCCCCAGGCTGCTCTTAGGGCCCGAGAGCGGGGCAGGTTTGGGGGGGCCGCCCGCGGCCTCTGATTTGGGGGTTTTTAACGTGTAAACAAGAAGGCAAAGGTCGGGGGGGAATCGCTGTGATGGGGGCATCGATGTGATAAGGGGGGCATCGCTGTGATAAGGGGGGCATTGCTGCGATGGAGGGGCATTGCTGTGATAAGGGGGGCATTGCTGCCATGGGGGGGGCATTGCTGCCATGGGTGGGCATCACCATGATGGGGCATCACTGTGATAAGGGGGCATTGCTGCAATGGGAGGGCTTCGCTGCGATGGGGGGCTTCGCTGCGATGGGGGGGCTTCGCTGCCAGCCCTCTCTCCCGCGGGGTGGGGGTGCCAAGAGGGGAGGCACGTTCCCAGGGACGGGGCCCGGTCACGGTGGAACGAAACGAGGGGTGCCGAGCGCCGGCAGCAAACGCGTCCGGTGAGAGCTGCGTGCGGCCGGGCGGCCAAGGGGCTCGGCTTGGGCCGGCCAAGAGAACGGGGAACACCGGGCGCGGAACCGGCGCCGGTAAGAACGGGCACCGACAGCGTCCCTGCAGAAAGGCAGCCCGCTGGGCTTCTGGCCTCTCTCTCTCTCTCTCTCTCTCAATGTCCTATATGTGTTATAGGGTGGGCATGCTATACTGCGCGCAGGCGCGCTGCCCGGCGTGACCCCGCCGCAGGGCCGGCGTTCCCCCAAACACACGGGGCCTCTGCCAACCGAGCGTGGCCGCAGCAGCGGCCGGGCTGGGCGAGGACGAGGGCTGGGCCCCGGGACAGGCGGTCGCCCGAGGAGCCCCCACGGCTGGGCGGGACGGGGCTCGCATCCCGTCTTTCCCTTCCAGACCCCTCCGGCAAGCCCCATCCCTGCGGCCGGGGGCACGGGGCGGCTGCGCCGGGCTTCCTTTGCAGCCGTGGGTGCTCGGCGGGGCCGGGGCTCCGGGCTGGGCTGGGCTTCGCCCCGGGGAGGGCGGCCGCGGGAGCCGGCGGCCGGAGCCCCTCGTTTCTCCCGGCGGCAGCACGTGGCGCAGACGCGCGGGTGCCCTGCCGAGGGCTCGTCGCGGAAAACAGGCGGGACCGGGCGAAAAAATACAGCGAAACTGAGTTAGATTTGGAAAAAAGGGAATAACGGTCCCTTTCCCTGCCGCCAGCCAGCCCTCTCCGATCCCTTTTCTGGAGGCGAGGCCCTGAGCACCGCAGCACCTTCCCGAGGCGCCCGTTCCCCCCGTGTCCCGGAGGGGGTCTCGGTCTTCGAGCGCCCCATCGCCGGCTCTGCTGGCGGCTCCGGCTTCAGCAGCAGCGGCCTTGGTTTCTTCGGGCTGGTCCCTCCATCCGGGCAGCGCAAGCGAGCGGCCTGATCCGGGCAGGGCGCCGCTGAATCCCTCTTCGACGCGAAGTTCTTCCCGTTTACATCAAAGCAAAACCACCAAACCGAATCAGAACCCGAATCAGAACCCCCAACCCGCAGGAAATTCAGCAGCAGCAGGGCAGGTGATGCGAATGTGGGGTGAAACACGGGGGGTACCCCTGCCTGCCCGCTCCCTGCACCCCCCCAGCCGCCCCCCGTCCCTCCGTCCCCATCCCGGGGGAAGAAGCCGGGACGCGGCGGGTCCGGCTGCGGCCGCGGGGCCGGGGCAGATCCCGGGATCTCCGCCGGCTCCGGCGCCCGAGCCCCTGCTCGAGCCGGGAGGAGCGCGCGGGGACAGCGGGGCAGCTGGGGACGTGGAGTTCGCTACGGTGCCCGAGGGGCGAGCGTGTCCTGCTCAGCACCCCCGCTCCTGGGCAGGCAGCCCTTCCCAGCCCGTCCTGCTCATCCCGTGGGAAAGGGAAACAAAAGCCCCAGTCCGTGCATTTGTGGGGCCGGGGTGCCCTTTCTCCCTCTCCCGTCCTCTGGGCCGAAGGGTTGCGTAAAGGGGTCCTTCAAAAGCCACCTCCTGCGGCAGCCTCGTCCCCCCTCCAAGCCCCGGGGCACGCCGTGCTGAAAGGCGGTTTTTACGCTTGCCGAAACTACGACAATTCCTCCAACGCTGCTGAGCACGCGGGGGTTTGTCCGGGACAAAAATGCCTTCGGGATACCCGCCGGCCGAGGCGGGACTCCGGGACTGTTTTCCCCGTGGAGATGGGCTGGAGGGGCGAGGACTCCCCCGGGGCTCAGAGCAGCCTGGGCCCCTCGCCCCGCAGCCCGTGGCTGCTGGCCACTGGCTAACAGCCAGGCGAGACAGGACTGGGGATTCAGGAGTTTATTAGCAGGCCGCAGGGTGTGGGTGTCCTCGGGCAGGCGGCTCCGGCTCCCTGGGGACGGCGTGTCACCTCCCGGGGCAGGTGGCAGCCGACGGCTGGGACGGCAGCCAATGGCCCTGCACGGGACGATGCCGGTGGCGTAATTATGGCACCGCCGTCGTCCTCCTCCTCCTCATCCTCTGCGTCGGAGATGGGCGACCTGGGGGGGAATGGAGCTGCCTGTCAGTCCCCTGCCCCGCTCCCTCCTGCCTCGCCGCCCCTCCGTCACCCGCGTCCCCAGGACGTCCCCACGGCGTCTGGGGACACGCCGCACCCCCCGCTTTCACCCCCCACCTCGGCCTCGACTCCTCCGGCCATGGGGTAGCTGCCGCCGCCGCCGCTGCCGCCTGGTGCCGGGCTGCCCGGGGCGGCTGGAGCGGGGTTCCCTCCGGCGGCTGCTCCGGCGGGGGCTGCGGCCATGCTGGTACCCGGCCATGCCTGCCGCCGCCGCCACCGCTCCTCGGCCTTGTGGGGCCCCCAGGTGCGGAAGGTGGACGGTTGTGACGTGCGATGACATCGTAGCGCTGGGTGATGATGCAAGGGGGCGGCCACCCCTCCGTTGCCGAGGGAGAAGAATGAGGGGCTTTGCCCCAGTGCCTCACCCCGATGCAGTTCTCCCACCAGCGGCGGGACGGGGGACAAACCTCTCCCCCCCTTCTCCCCCGGGCACCGAAGCCGGGCCTGGGCGCAGGGGCTCGGCCGTCCCAAACGCCGCCGCTCGGTCCAGGCTCTGCCGCGGCGGCTCCCACCCCTCGCCCTACGGCACCCTTCCTCCCACGCCGCCCCGGCTGCCGGGGGTCTTTCCCCAGCCCCGTGCCGCCCTTCCCCACCGGCCCCCTTTGACCAGCTCACCATCTTTTGGGAGCCAGCCTCAGCCCCAGGCGGGAGCACCGGCTGCTCGGGCCCCCCGTCCCCGCTGACCGAGCGTACCCAGCGCGGGGCTCGGAATGCTGCTGCGAACGGCCCCGCGCCCTCGGGTTTTACAAGCAAGGCAAGGCAGAGGCGTTTTAACAGCTCCAGCCGTTTATTTTCTCGTGGCAACACCCTACGGAAGGAAGAGGGCAACGTACATCAACACGGTGACGGAGCCGCGGGCATCCGGGTGCCGAGGGCTCTATACACGGCTGCCGTCGGTGTTACCGGTGTGCCCGGTGCTGAAAGGCCCGTCGGGTTCCACGTGAGGGTGAAACCTTCGTGCTTCAGCGAACGTTGCGGCGCCTGCTTTCGTGCCGGTGACGTGCGGTGCAATTAAACCGCGCCAACGCCGGCGCTGCCCCGCACGGGGATCTCCCCGGCCCTCCGCCGAGCCTGCAGGACCCGAAGGGAGCGGTGCCAAGGGCTCCCACCCCAGGTCCCAACGCGGCCAAACGGCGTTGGGCTCCCCCCAGCCCCGGCCCACGCGGATTTGCCGAGCGAACGATGAACGCCTCGGCCCCGCTGGGGTCCTGCTCGCCGTGGTGGGCAAGGCCGGCTCCCGGCGCAGCCGCACGGCTCCCCGGCTGCGGATGCCCCGATGTCTGGGGGGATTGAGACGAGCCGGCCCTGCAGCCCCAAAAACACCCCAAAACCCTCTCCTGGGTGGCCGGCAGCCGCGTGTCGAGACCCAGGGCGGCTGCCGTGGGGTCGGCGCTTGCAGGATTCGGTCCCAAGCTGCAGTTCCCCGTAGGTGCAGGGCACTGGGAGCCGCGGGCGAGGGAAGGACTGATGGCCCCGGGGATGAGCACAGTACCCTTGTGCAATGGGAGGGAAAGGAGCCAAAAGGGACAGGAAAATGGGACGGGGCGCCTGCCGGCCTCGCTGCCTGCCTCAGCCCAGCCCGCCTCCTCCACGCCTGCATCGGCAAGCGTCCTCCCCTCATGGGTTTTCAGCACATTTCAACTGCGGAGCGTTAAAATCCCTGGCATACGCACATCCCCTGTAATCATCCGGGCACACGTTCGATGTCGGGCTGCTGAACCGGGGGGACAGGGAGCTCTGGTTGCAAATACAGGGTGGGATTAGGCAACTCAGCTCCCCAGATCGTCAGCTGACAACAGCTCCTGCTTCTCCTGCACGGTTTTCTCAGCTGCCCGAGCAAACATCAAGCCAAAGAGAAACGCACAGGCGTTGGGCTGCTCCACGCCGTCAAATACAGGGCTCATCTCGGGGGGTGGTGTGTGGGGTGTGTGTGTGTGTGTGTGTGTAACTCCAAAACGAATTTTCAAAGCTAAACCTGAATATCTAACCTTGAATTTTTATTCTTTGTTTCCCCCCGCAGGTGAACACCCAGAGACCATATTGTTTTGAAAGACTGAAGGAGTATCTGCGTCGTTAGTTGAACGTTCATCAACTACTGGCGACGCTTTCAGGCAGGCTGCGTACGTCGCTTTACACGTTCAGGAGTGATCACACTCAGCAAGGGCGATGCTGGTTCTTCTTTAAACCATTTATCCAAAGAAAGACAAACTGAGGTGCTTTTCTCAGCGCCTTCACAGCTTTCAGGCCAGGCTCTTTTAAGTGTGTTTTGAGTGCTTTATAAAAGTAAATACTATTGGATAGTTTACAAGCAATATCGATAAATATTTTTGTGGAAACTAACACGTTAGTGAGGAAATAGGCACATAATGCAGAGCGATTGCATTTTACTGTTTAATATGAAAGGGAGATTTCTTCCAGTAGCGTAGACTGTTCCGATCACATGCTGATTTTCTAATTACTTATTTTCACCTGCACGTGCCGTGCCTTTCACGCATAAAAAAAAGAGAGAATGCCGCCTCGGCAGGCACCATCTGTTTACCACGACGCTACTCTCTCTGCTTCCAGGGTATTATGGAACGTAAAGGTACGGGCGCTTCACATACGTAGCAGAGGGGAGTAAACACGTCGTAATCTCACCGAGGAGTCACAGACGGCAGAGGCTGATGCCCTGCCCCGCGGCGCTCCAGGACATCTTGCAGCGCTCGAGGTCGGGATGCCTTCGTCGTGAAGAGGGAAACGTGCTATTCTGTACTGCGCAGAAATCCTCTCTGAACCGACGGGAAGCAGTGACTCGGTCGCCGGTGTGGTTCTCTCACACGTCGCTTCAGCAAGCTGAAACAAGAGGTTTTTCTGTTCTCTTTCCAGCTGAGGTTCAAACGTGTTGCTGCGTGGCCGGAGCGCTCTTCATTGCTTCTCTCCGGCGACCGCAGAACTGATACAAAGGAGAAAGCAGCAGGCAGCACATCCTTTATCCCTCTCCTTTCCTCTTCTGCCTTCCAGCTTTGGCAACGCCGCGTTCGGTTCCGCGCCCGCTATGAACCCCTGTTTCCAGGAAAGGGCAGGCGCGTCTCCCTTCGTCCTGTCGGCAGATACTGGGGCTGCGATGCTCCGTCCTCAGGGCAGACGCGACCTCCTGGTTCCTCTCTGTTCTGCCCCACGCGTGTGCAAGTGATGGAGCGCGCTGCGGGGAGAGGGGAAACAGGAATTTGGAGGGGCGGCAGCGATGGGCTGGCCCGCTTTGTGAATGTCTTGGAGAGGAAGGCGTATTTGTTATATTCCAAGGCGCTTACTGTACGACCTCTTCGGCATCTAACTGCCGCGCGGGGCAGTCCGAGGGGATGAATGCATGCAAGATGCTCTCCGGAGCACGGCAGAAGCCTGAGGCGTAAGGATGAGGGCATCCCCGGGAAAAGAGGCTGCGAGTCCTGCTAGTCTGGTGGCAGGCTGTCCCCCACGGGTGTCCTGGTTTCGGCTGGGATAGAGTTAATTTTCTTCCTAGTAGCTGGTACAGGGCTGTGTTCTGGATTTAGTGTGAGAATGATGTTGATAACACGCTGATGGTTTAGTTGGTGCTAAGTAGCGCTTATCTTAAGCCAAGGACTTTTCAGTTTCCCATGCTCTGCCAGCAAGGAGGTGTGCAAGAAGCTGGGAGGGAGCATGGCCGGGGCAGCTGACCCCAACTAGCCAAAGGGTATTCCATACCATGGAACGTCATGCCCAGTATATAAACTGGGGGGAGTTGGCCGGGAGGGGCGGATCGCTGCTGGGGCATCAGTCAGCGGGTGGTGAGCAATTGCATTGTGCGTCACTTGTCTTTTCTTGGGTGTTATTTCCTTTTTTTTGTTATATTCCTTTTCATTACAATTATTATAATATTATAATTATTATTAGTTAGTAGTGTATTTTATTTTACTTGAGTTATTAAACTCTTCTTCTCTCAACCCACGAGTTTTCCTTTTCCTTTCCATCCTCCTCCCCACCCCACTGGGAGGGGGAAGGGGGACGCGGCTGCGTGGTGCCGAGTTGCCGGCTGGGATTCAACCACGACAACGGGGCACGAGCCTGTCTCTAACCCCTGCCGCCGCTGCCCGTCGCTTCCCGGAAAACACGCAGCTGGGATCTGGTCTCTGATCAGAAGGAAGCGTCAAAGCGCAGAGAGAGGGAGCGAGGCGGCAGGAAAAACCGGTCTGCACCCTCCTTCGTCCCCATTCTGTATTCAGGAGCCTGAAAGGACCGGTTTTCACGCCTTTGCATCCTTCCAGGGCTCCCCAAATCAAGAAGAGCCGCGGCAGTGGCGTCAGACTGGCGTTCGGGAGGAAAATTCCAAGTGCTCAGAGTTGGAGGAAGGTCACAGGAAGAGATCACGAGAGAGACGGAGCTGTACACGTTTTCTTTGCAGCGTCTAAAAAGCAAAGGCTGAGGCTCCTGTAAAGATGCTTGTGGCCTTTCATGCATAATTCTTACTGCAGGTGAGAGAAAGCTTCGCTTTTGCACTTGAGTGCAGAGGTCTGGGCGAGCTTCTTATGTGTTTCTCGTAAGGGAGTTCACTTGTAATAACTTTGCTTATTAGTCTATCACTAATGACTCGCTCCCCGTGCTAAGTGCGTCAGGAAAGATCTTTCAGGAGAGATCCGAGGGATTCTAGTCCACTGCAAATGGCACGGGAGATGAAGAAAGCCACTTAGGACTTTCAAAATGCATTTGCTTAGGCTCAGAAAGCACTCTTCGGTTTTAAACAGATTCCCTATGCTATTGTCAGTGATTTATAGTAGTACCTCTCTCCCAAGTCACGGGGACCTGGAAGCGTGGTGTTAAACTTAACTAGTTGCCAGAGAGAGACACGTTGAAAGCAATTGCTTTCCCTCAGAAGCATCAACCTCCTCAGCTGGCGCTGCGATAACCTGCGCTGGTGTCAGAGCCGAGCAGTACGGGATGTGAAACCACTGGGGAAAGAGAATTTGGGCCTGCGCTTTCAGATCTGTTCCTTCTGACTACCCCGGATTTTGCCAGGGGTTGTGAATACACCACACGCGGAGGGAGGCGGCGACGAGGGAACCGACGGCCATCCTATGCGTCCCTTGCTCATACGCTCTTCCTATAAGTGTCCATTATTGACTACAGCCGGAAAGAAGATCCTGGGCTACGTGGTCAGTCTGTTCCAGCGTGCCTATCCCCGCGCGCTACGTTTCCTAGGAAATAAAAGGAGGGCAACTTAGAGTTGCTACTTTAGGTTTTTCAATTTCCCCCCCCCCCTTTAACGCTGTTATTAACATGTCTTTGAGTTTCTACGTAAAGAGTCTTGTCTCGTAGAGCAGCTCTCGCACGGAAGGCGGTGTGCTCTCCAGTCTCTTAGAGCAGCGTGGCAATGGTTTGGGACAAACTGAGCGTAGGAAGGTCTGTGTATTACTTGCCTTAGGTTCTGTAGAGATGGTTGAGTAATTTGGGATCGGTACTAGAATCTGAGACCCTCTTGCACCCTTTTGAGGGTGATCATAGCGTAGAAGTCTTGGTATTTGGGTCCAGGACCTGCGTACCGTGAAACACATGAAATGAATTTATTTAAGTGTACTATTACAATTTTGATTTCATGAATACCCGTGCAATCTTAATGTTCATGACCGCAAAGCGGTCATTCTAAAAGGAGGGAAAGGAGTAGCTGTGACTCTTCCCTACGGGGTAAATCACTGTTCTTGTACATGTGTGTACCTTTGGATTGATCACCCGTCAAATTTCGAAGGGGTTTTGCACTTTCCTGACAACGTGGAACAAGGGTAAAAGTAACAGGCTACCGTATTGTGCATTGTACCCAAAAGAAACGGCATAAAGCCCTGTAAAATTAATACCAAGTGACACAGAAAAGGCTCTTGCTCGCCCTGAACTACCGCATCTCCTATCACAGGCATCACATCTCCGCTGCTGGCCCCGGCGTTCTGGTTTGTAGCCCCTCCAGTCATCCCTTCCGCCAGGTTTG
Organism: Gymnogyps californianus; assembly: GCF_018139145.2. Taxonomy (NCBI): domain Eukaryota; kingdom Metazoa; phylum Chordata; class Aves; order Accipitriformes; family Cathartidae; genus Gymnogyps; species Gymnogyps californianus. Next base: position 83,687,159 of record NC_059474.1, read on the forward strand.
AGGTGTGCTCGGTGCGAGGCCGCCCCAAAATCTTTTGAAACCGTGGTCAACTCCGAGTGCCGTAAGCATCCCCGGTGCGTGTGTTTTGGCTTGACTCCGAGGGAAACAGTCCTTGCAAGATCCTGAGAAGCACCCTCCAGGGACGAAGCAGTCCGCGTGTCTCTCAATGAAACGCACGGTATCTGTGTGGGCTGAAAAAAAAACAATAGGGGAAAAAAATAAAATGCAAATCCCCATACCCCCCCCCCCCCCGCCTTTTTTTCCTCCAGAAAATGTTATCTAGTGTGACAAATTCCTGTAACTGAAAGGAAAGCAATGTCTCTCAGAGCAGCCTGGAAATCATCTTCATCTATGCAAAAGAAAAGAACATGCTCCATAAACAGGGATGGGGATTTCTCTTCCACGTCAGCACAGTCACCTGCCCCTAAAACTAAATCATTCCAACAAAGAGCTAATGCTCAGAGCCTCGAACACAAGAAATAAGTAGGAGCGGATACTTCTGTGGGTCGGCAGATGGCGATTTATGCGTCTGAATAAGAAGAAGTGATTTCGCCGACTGATCCTTCTAAAGCATCGTCTTCCTGCGCAGGATCTTTGACGTAGCTCCGATTGCCCGGTTTGGAAAACCTGAGGTCGCCCTCCCGCCTGCTTCCTTCCCACCGCGGCAGCAGCGGCTGAGCGCCCGTGCTCTGGCAGCCCCAAGAGGACACCTCACCTAGAAGCCGATGCTTACCACGCTGCTGGTAAATAACCCAGCAGGGCGGGCCGGTTCCAACTCTACCGTCAGCATTTCCCTTATCTTAACGGCTTCTGACCTGAGATACTGTCATATGGAATTTAAAATAGAGATTCCCCCCCCCCCTCCGCCCCCCTTTTCACTGCGGTTAATAAGGTCCAGTTGATACGACGCCTGCCATGTGAGAGATCTTACCTTGGGCACAACCTTTCTGTCAGAGAATTAGGAAAAAAAAAAAAAACCATGTGAATAATACATGGAAGCAAATACTGTTTTGCGCTGCGTTAACATCAGTTTACCTAAGCCTGAACTTCCTTTGTGCATTTGAAAAACCTGAAAAGGACAAGGACTTCTTCGATTTTGAATATGGATGGTTGGCATCTCCCTAAGATACTGGTGAAAGCTGCTGGAATCTCTGCCTTAATTACAGTTCAGATGGTGACAGGCTCAAGTTGTCTTGTCAAAGATGCCTCTCTCTAATACTTCTCAAGAGTTGACACCCGAATTTTGTCATGTGAGAAACTACCTGCTGGCCTCGCAGACTTTTTTTAAGCAGGATTTTAACAAGCTCTCATCCGGCAACACGCTGAAGTCGCGATAGCAGGTGAAGTTGCAGTTTCCCACGACAAGAGAGACCTCGTGGGTATCGTCGCCCTTCTGTGAGCCCTCCCAGAAGTGGGAAACCAGAGCAGCTTGCAACTGTCGTCGTCGGCGATTGCACGCCGGGTACCCTAACCGCTTGCGTATTGAACTGTGATCGATAGCGCTTTTCAGCACTCTCACGTGGTGCTTAAACGGGTCTTAAGAGTTTTTTGAAGACTCTTGCTTATGCAATGGTAGTATCGGTGCTCTCCACAAGAATTTGAATTCAACTGGACACTTAGTTCAGATTTACTTGCCCGGCTTAAAACTGTCAAGAACGTACTCGGAGGACAGATTAATTCTTGGCAGAATGTAGTAAAACAGAGGTTTAGCCGAGACCTGAAGCCAAACCGAGTGATACAAACTTCTCTCGTCAACGCAGCGGGTTGGAAATTTGGCCTCTTAGCATTAATTTTCTGTTTTGCCCCCCCCCTTTTTTTTTTTAAACATCACTTAGCGTTTTTCATGACCTCATTTAGCATTAACATCAGTAACTACGGACCAAATACCAACGCACCGCTGGCAAATTCCGGCGCAAACCACCGCACCGGAGGTCAATCCCCCACCGTGCGTGTCCGTAGCCGAGGCGAAGGCTGTTGCCGTACTAAAGCCGTGCTGCTCTTGCGGGTCCGTGAACGCTCCGTAGGTCTGCAGCGGTGCGATGTACAGCAGAAGGCTCTTCCCATCTCCGGGTGGTACCCGAGGTGGCTTACCTCTCCGGGGCCTCTCGTGCGTGGAAATCTCCTCTCCAGGTCAGGCTGCAGAGCATCACGCCGGACCCCGAGCTGTCAGATCCTCACCGGAGGTTACACGCGTGACATAGGTTGCTCCCTGCTGCGTATATACGTGCTGGGTCATAAACACCGGCATCCGTTTCCTACCTTGTTCGTACTTGCTATGTGCGTACACGTAGCAATTCGATCTCCCTCTCAGCCTCTCTTCTGCTCATTTAAAACCCCAAAGTTTCTCTCGACTCAGTTAAAAGCCCAAAGTTTCTCTGGACTCAGTTAAACCCCCAAAGTTTCTCTGGACTTGGTTAAAACCCCAAAGTTTCTCTCGACTCAGCTAAAACCCCAAAGTTTCTCTCGACTTGGTTAAAACCCCAAAGTTTCTCTGGACTCCGTTAAAACACCAAAGTTTCTCTGGACTCAGTTAAACCTCCAAAGTTTCTCTGGACTCGGTAAACCCCCAAAGTTTCTCTGGACTCAGTTAAAACCCCAAAGTTTCTCTGGACTCGGTTAAACCCCCAAAGTTTCTCTGGACTCGGTTAAAACCCCAAAGTTTCTCTCGACTTGGTTAAAACCCCAAAGTTTCTCTGGACTCAGTTAAACCCCCAAAGTTTCTCTGGACTCGGTTAAACCCCCAAAGTTTCTCTGGACTCAGTTAAAACCCCAAAGTTTCTCTGGACTCGGTTAAACCCCCAAAGTTTCTCTGGACTCAGTTAAAACCCCAAAGTTTCTCTCGACTTGGTTAAAACCCCAAAGTTTCTCTGGACTCAGTTAAACCCCAAAGTTTCTCTCGACTTGGTTAAAACCCCAAAGTTTCTCTGGACTCAGTTAAACCCCAAAGTTTCTCTGGACTCGGTTAAACCCCCAAAGTTTCTCTGGACTCAGTTAAAACACCAAAGTTTCTCTGGACTCGGTTAAACCCCCAAAGTTTCTCTCGACTCGGTTAAACCCCCAAAGTTTCTCTCGACTTGGTTAAAACCCCAAAGTTGCTCTGGACTCAGTTAAACCCCCAAAGTTTCTCTGGACTTGGTTAAACCCCCAAAGTTTCTCTCGACTCGGTTAAAACCCCAAAGTTTCTCTGGACTCGGTTAAAACCCCGAAGTTTCTCTCGACTCGGTTAAAACCCCAAAGTTTCTCTGGACTCCGCCTCCGAGACGAAGACCTCCCTGTTTTTCTTACCAGATCAGCTTTTCTCTAGAAGTTCCGGCGTTCTTGAAAACGGGCAACCAGAACGGCAGAAGAACTGTCATCGGCTTTTTGGAGCGATACCAGAGTGACCTGCCTCAGGCAGCGAAACCGGAGCGCCGGGGCGCTTTGAGACGAGCTGGCTTCCCTGCCCTACGCGACGGCTCCGCGCGCCTGCTGCAAGGACCCGTGCCCATCACGCATCCCCACTTGCCCCCCCTGCCCCGTGCCGCACCATCTCGTGCCGACAGGGAAGCCGTGACTTCAGGGAAATACCAGCCACAGATGCGAGCCTCTACTTGTCAAATGAGAAACACGGCAGTTCCATCACAGGATGCATTTGAGAGTGGACGGTCTCAAAACTGCTTAAAGACAGACGGACCAGAAGGCCAGGATTCTTTTAAAAATATGCGCCTGTACTAAAATAACATGGGTGAGGTGGGGGTTTGGTGGTTTTTTTTGGTTTTAGTGTCCGGTGCAGACCTGAAATCCTCTCATCAGCTCAGGAAACATCTCGAGGTAAAGGAGAGGAGAGCAGCTGCCTCCTGTTTTCGACTGGCACAGAATCCCGTGGACACCCTTTCTCGAAAAGCAAAGCCCAAGACGTTAGGTGTTCCCGAGGAAAGGGTTGGAGCTGCTACCTGGATGCTCACAGGCGTACCGCGTAGTCTTTGGATCACGGGAAATGCACTCCTTCCTTTCCCTCAATTGCTCTGCAACCCGCGCTCTCCAACGGTAAAAGCCGGACCTCCGGTTTTAAAAATCAAGTTGAAGATTTAATTCAAATGACCTATTTTCCAAGGTCATGCCTGGGTATCAAGGGCCCTACCTTTTGCAAAAGACGGAACTTAAAAATGCAAACCCCAGACCCTCCCCGCGAATCAAACCAGAGAAAGACTTGTTACGTTAAAGATTTTATTGTTACGTGCTCCCCAATACAACAAACAGTATCAGTAGTGTACACTTTATAGAAAGAGGCATTAGCTTGGTAGAAAAGAAATCAAAAAGGTACAAGGATTATCTACACCCACGTTGTATATATGTAAAAGATACAGAGAGAAACGAGACTTTGACTTTTGGGGAATTTGAGAGAAACAAACACACCCTGTTTGTCTGTTTGAGGCTCAGGGATTGTCTGTACGATCTCTTCAACGCTGATTTCTTGGACCTTCGAAAGCCTTGCGGAAAGGTAGCAGCAATTCTTTAGAGGTGTCGAGTCAATACTGGAGCGGGTTAGATTACACACACCACGATGCAAGACGCCTCTTGCGTAGTGCGACCCTATACTTCCCCGAACAGGATTAACCTCCCTACGTTCGCATTTACTTCAGAAGTCTTCCGACAACAATCTTCATCCTTATTTCTTCCTAGTGATTCCGCATAATCCCTACAGAAGTTTCTAGAATTTAGTCTTCGGGGTCCTAATCTACTTCACAGCGTTTTAGAGGTACGCATTCACTGCTCTTTTAAATGGGTCGATCACGAGGACGTTTTACGGGGAAGCAAAAATTGCACGTGAAACTTTAATAACCTGTTTAGAAATTAAAGATGCCTGGAATAAAAAACTGTCGTAAGACTTTTTTTTTTTTTTTCTTTTTTTAAAGAATAAGGTCAACAATTTCTCTACAGTAGTTTAGTTAGCTTAAATTTCTGTTCTATCCATATGACATAGCATGTACAGGTATCTAATTACATCTCTCTATTTTATCTTGGCAAAAGGAATAGTCAACTGCCCTTAGTGTAAATATTTAGTACATAAAATACTATCAAGAAATCAACTTTTAATAAATATCTTTAGTTCTCAATCCTATATACAAGTACTTTACAGCAACACACAGGAGAGAGTGCGAGTGGGTGGACTGTGAACAAGATGGTTATTGACATAAATTACTAGTACATTATTGCAGTCAGATGCATTGTGGTTGTGGAGATTTTGAGGTGAACCATGCTGAAAAATAAATATCTCTCTCACCTTTAAATCAATGCTTCCAGCAGGAAGGAAAAAGGTAAAAAAAAAAAAAAAATCTCTTTTAAGTCTTGCCACAGCTATTTCTTCTCAGCGCCTGTTCTACCTCTGTGATGCTCTTCCAGCTTCAGAAACAACAGACAGCTCATCCGCAAAACGGACCTCATTTTTGACTCGCGAACATTACAGTACTTACAGTATATACGCCGTTTCCTACGCTGGCCTGACCTCTTCGGCAAAAGGAGACTTAAGGGACGGCACCGCTGCTCCCGCACCGCAGTCGATGCCCGCTCAGCGTCGGGCGCGGGCGGCCGCCTTCGCTTCACAGGCACGTGAAATCCGTTTGCCAACCCGGGACTGGAATGGAGCTGAAGTTTCTCAACCTGCTTTTAACGGGCGGGTGGCTCTAAGCAGACTCACGCCTTGAGGCTGACGTGTTTTTTTTCTCCCTATGTCAAAAGAAAGCATCACGTTGTGGACACTCAAAACCACCCCCTTGCCTAGCGTCAGTAGGTGTAATTCGTATGAAAATGGAACTCCTCCTTTGATGAGAATGCTGCTTTAAAACTCAACTCTTGGAATGTAAATAAGGCAGTACTCAATGGCAGGCACCTAGCAACTGTCCGGAATGCAACATAGGTAAACGGTCGTCTGACAGCACAAAACTCTGAAAAATAATACTGATTTTCTGCAATATACAGTATTTACACAACAGCTGCAAATTTGCTTGTACAATATCCGTTTATATCGATAAATTAGCAAAACAAGTCTTAGGGATTCAGTTGTTCCACCGCACAAGTATTTAGTATAGTGTAAACGTTTGGTACCTCTCGTCGTGGGGCGTTTTCTACGTGTGAGTGTTTAAAACCAAAAAGAATGAGGTGAGTGCTGAGGCCAGGGCCGCTTTTCTGTACTAGAGCTTGGCTGACGCCCTCAGCCGCTTCTGCTCACTGTTAGGAATATTCTTTGGTGCTTTCCTCCAAGGCGTTCAAGCTAGCCAGATAACGCAGTATGGGGAGGAGGACGGGAGCGACTAGAAAGTGAACCAGCACTTCTTGTTCTTTGTATTTACAAGGAAAACGAGTTGATGACCTGCAGCGTCCTGCTTGTGGAAAGCAGCATGCACCATAGCGTCCGGAAGTAAGGAAATGAAACCCAAACAAAGCCCCTTTCAGTGGCTATCCTCCACCAGGCATTCGCGTTCATCTTTCCACAGTGGAGGACCTCGAAGGCCATCTCTTCTCGACGGGCTTCTCGCCCTTCCTTGAGGTTCTCGATGGAGCAGCAGCACCCGCCGTGGTGGCGTTACCTGGCACCGCAGGAGCAGCTGCTGCCGAGGCGAGGGCGTCGCGAGGACCGAGACTGCTGCTGTTGGCAGGCGACTGGTGTAGCAAAGCCAAGAGCCGAGAAGTCTTCCTTGCCTGAGGAGCAACCTGCGGAAATTCCGCACCTTTGGGCTTGGGGTTGGACGGGGAGGTGTGCGTATCTGCGTCCTCTTCTGCAAAAGGAAGCCTGCCCGGAGAACTTCTCCCGGGCAGGAATTGTGCGTGGTGGGGCAGTCCGGGTGTTGGCATCATCAAAGCCCTAGGCAGATCGCTCTGACCGAACATCACTTCGTCTTCCGTTTCAGCAGCTTCGGTAAGGAGCGGCGGTGGGAGGGTGCTGCTGCGCTTGCTGCAGGACTCGCAGCACAGCTTGTTGTAGCCAGGGATGGAACAGTAACGTGCAAGCACTTCCATTTGACAGAAGATAGATTTGTCTCCCACACAGGGCTCATCTGCAAAACAAACGTTAACGTTGATTGTAAACCTAGCGAAAAGCACTGAAACGCCCGGACGGCACGTCGACGGGCACTGATAAAGTTCTGCCTGTGTTTCATAAACGACGGGCTGCTCGGAATCGGCAACCTGAGATGCTTCGTCCCCCGACAGAACTCACCGCCACCCTGAAAAACAACCCTAGCTGGGAACCACAGAAATCGGCCGTCGCTTTGAAAACGTCAGCTTCTGTGCGCGCCAGAAGCGAAGGGTTGCGGCAAGGCACGTTATATTTGCGGAGGGCCACAGACAACAATTTCCAGTGCTGAGCTACCGGAGCTCCCACATACCAGGCCAGATGTAGTTCTACCCACCCCAAATCACCTTCACTTCTAGCCTGAGGACGTTATCTATCAACGGCATTAAAACCAATGAAATCTTCCCTTAAAGAAATTTTATCTCAAGCAGTATCTCTCAAAGATGCCTTTTATATGGTGTCTTAAAATAAAATGTTATAGTTGGATAAAGTTGTGTTTGGATAAAGTCTGAGTTTTTCAGTGACCTAACCGTAACTGCAGAACTGATGGAAAGCTTTGACCAGACAGGTCAGGCGTAAGATGCCTTGAAGTTAAGTGTGGGGCATTCCTTTCAGTCAGGGCAAAGATCTCAAAGAGGTCAAAGATCTATCAGGGATCCCCAAAACGTCAACGTTTCTTCGAGCATTTGCTGGATGTTTGTTCCACAAATAGAGACGCCGTGGTCACGTTGGACAAAACTGGTAGAGAGGAAAGCAGTAAGGCAAGAAGTCAGAAGAAAAAATAAGGCTTTGACATTGAGCTAAGAGCACATCGGTACTCGGGCTCCTTCAGACTGTCACATGAGCTCAAAGGTGAAGTCCTAAGTTTTACTGTTACCAGGACTGGGACAAACACGGAGAGTCTGTAACACTCACGAGTAGGCGGCACTGTTGAGAATTCCTGTTCTTAATCTTGCAGTCTGTTGTACTGACCGCATCAAGGTGCAAGCTCCCTGGGTAGTTTGCTATTCTGTACGGGAATGTGCGTTCGCTCTCCTTGCACAGGAAAAACTCAAATTCTCAGTTAGTATCTGAGCAGAGCTGCGTCAAGGCACAGAAGAAGATGGGAGGTTGGCTCCGGGCATTGGAAATGAGCCGCACTATTTGCAGATTTTAAAATGAGGAGATTTAATACTTCCTTTGTATTCTCCTCCCCGTGTCTAACTCATCCTACCGCTCATTTATACCGTGACTTATCCGTGTAGTTCGGAGTACGATGTGCCTCGGCAGCGTGAACAGCCAACAGAGTCACGCAGGAAGGCACCTCGGAAGGTCACCTCGTCCGGCCTTGCAGCAGGGTCAACGCTATTCAGAAGAGCGTCTTGCTATTTTCAAGTCAACGCATCCGTAGGCAGAGAGGGGTCATCACCTTCCCGCAGACATCTACAGGGACCCTCAAAACAGACCGTGCGTTGCCGTGTCGTCTTCCAGCCGAACCCGTCTCTCTCCCGCGGAGGACTTGGCCCAGCGACTGGGACTCTTGAGAAACGTGGGGCATCTGGGTCTCCCCTCAGCCTCCCAAATCGGGTGCTAAGGCCCTGGCAGCACTCCAGGATCAGGCCAGGAACCTACAAACGCGTAACACCTCACAGGACGTAAAACCAGCAATGGGGACAAATGAGTAGCTCGGTGCACCCAGTAACTGCTCAAATACTTTGGGGAGCGACCAGCAAAAAGTTTCCGTCAGCAGAATGTTCCTAAGATATCACGGCTGGCTTGAAACGGTATTGATGGATTTTACTTAAAATAGAGGTATGCAAAATTATAACGTGAAAAGCCAAAAGTTCACCCCAGCTATTGAGAAGATCTGTTCCACGTCTAGCCCTCCACTCATAGTTAGCAATTATGGAGTCAACGTTTTCGTGAGCAACACGTGGCATGTAACACCGCTTATTAAGCTCTGAAATTAAATTAGCTTTCTGTACTGTCATATTTTTTCACCTCTCTACAGATGCTGCCTCACCATGGGTCAACACTACGTTAGGCAACCAAGTTTTCCTATTTTAAAATATTAACTGTAGCCCAACCTCTCGATCAGCGTACATCAGCTTCATTCCACTGAACTCAGTAAAATTACACACACGTACAGCAGTGGGGTTGTGGGACGTTGCTTATAAATAGCAAATTATACGACTGCGGCGTGTAATATAAAATTTTTCCCTTGCTCCTAATCCTGATGCGCTTCCTTGGATAGATGTGTGGTGGTTCTTGACAAACCTAGCATTAAACCTGCAGCGCTGCATGGGAATATACGTACTCCATGAAGGCACTGTAAGACTATTTTCAGCAGGAGTTTAGCATGGGAAATTCAAGGGCTATATTTATAATTGCCCTAAACTAGAAAAGCTAATATTGAAACACAAATCTTTGCATCATATATAGAACAATCTTTATGCTTCCGTGTAAACGAAAGTACCTGATCTGGAAAATTATGGCAGTCGTCTCGTTAACACACTGTGATTTATGTCAGTATATTAAATCACAGCACATAGGATCACCTAAAGCGACAAACCAAAAAAGAAAGGACCAAACAATTATTTTTTGCCTTTCCACAGTGACAATGCATCTTATTTGCTCCTTTTCTCTCACATTTAATTTTTGTGGTATCGGTTTGTGATGGTTTAGATTTCGTGACTCAAGTGACAGTGCAAAGATTCGGTTTTGCACTTATCTACTTTCAGCAGGTTCGGTAAGTACAACCTCGGAGCTGTATACTCACGTAATCCCTTTTTTTTTATTTTTTAGGTTCGTTCTGCACAACCGAGTCAACCGTTTCCTATTCAGTATGTAAGGGCTTGTACCCTTCCGCTGATGTTCACGGTAAAAATTCTTCTCGCCATTTGTTACTTGCTTCACGGTAACCAAGAGTAGAAGACACAAGAGAGCGTGTCGGCACCCTAGGGAATCTTCAGAAGATGAAGCTACTAGAATATAACTTAAATCAACTAAAAAATTTTCACATTAGATTATAGAATTGACACAGCTCTGACAGAAGGCATCACTGTAACTCTTCAGCACATCGCTCGCTGACAGCATCCCCTCGAGAAATCTCGCTGAAAGTTGGTATTCAGGGACTACAATGCAAAACAACACGTGCTTTCTTCTTCGTTCTGTATCTTGTCTTGCAAAAGCAGGGATAGCTCATATAAAGCCTTTTCAAGGGTCTGTTCCATACAGGTTCTTGCGGGGAGCTCATCTATTTGTCTAAGTACCCCAAAATCCATTCTTCTCATCTGGCACAGCCACAGAAACGTGACTGCTGCTCCCATTATTGCTGCGGACCTGCAGGATAAAATCCTGCCTCCTGTTTCCTTCTAATCACAGAGACATTTAAAGTTTAAGTGAAATATCTATGGGAGGTGTCCTCATTTTTCCATGCTACGAGACTCAGCCCCACCGAGGCGGACGGCGGAAGAGCTGGCGGCTCTTCTCCCGTACGCAGACATACGTTTTTTCACGAAATGGAAGAGAAGTGCTAATATGCCACATAGCACAAAAGAAATCGCACCGACTGCGGCGAATGTTCGCGACAACTCCATTAAGATTAAACTCTCAGCAGTCTCGCACGTAGGTAGTACATCCTTTGTCAAAACCACCTGATACAGGCTAATGTTTTGCTAAGTCTAAAGCCCTGAAAATCAAAATGGTAATCAAGGCTATACAGATTTAAAAGTAAAGGAATGCCACGCGTGAGCACGCATAAAGAGTTTATCTACATAAATATTACAGAACCCCATCGATATTTTAGCTGCATTCCCTCAAATCACACTGAAACCACATCAGGAAAGCGTGGCGAAAAAGAGAGACTATTTGGTCTGAAAGAATGCTGTCGGCTACTTACTGCTTGGTAAAAGTTAGGGCCCAAAACCCGGAGCGGAGGTAGAGAGGTTTGAGCTCAACGAGAGGAGGCGGGTGGAGCGTGGCACCCACGGTTTTGTCAAAGGCACGAGGGACTCGGCTGGACGTAGCTGTCCGTGCCCTCGTAGTTCACAGCGGTTTCGTAAAGCTCAGGTCGTGGCTCTAGGTTTGCCGCGTCAAGGCCGGATAATATCAGGGGCCGCTAGTTCCCATTTCTTTAATAGCTGTGGCGATGCGTCGCTGTGTCCCCTTCTCTTTAGGAAACGTACCTAGGGTTTGGGAACCCTGTGAGGCACCCCCCCTGCGCCTCGCCACAGAAATCCTTCGTTCACGGGGGCAGGCGAGATGGGGTGCATCTTAAACATCCCCAAACCTAAAAATGCAGTGAGTATTAAGCAATGTGATTCAACCGCAATGAGGTACAAGGCCAGCTATTGCTTATATCCCGTATAAGCGGATCCTAGGTCTTACAGGTCAGCGGCACTTGGCTCTGAGTATTACCTACAGCGAGGGAGACGTACTACTCTCACACGGAGAAAAAAGACTGTGTGCTGCTCAATTTCGAAAGGGGGGAGTTTGGCTATTCAAGAAAATCCCAACTGATGCTTAAAGTACAGATTCTTTAAGGCGACGCTTAAAGCAGAAGATCAAAACTATCTGAATAGTTTTGCGAAGACGTAGCTCTTATTTCTTTCCGTTTCGGAAATATTTTTATCACCAGTGAAAACGGGGATTTTAAATCTTGTGCTTGTTCACAGAGTCACAGACAGCGATTTGCTCCCACCCAGTGGACACAACGTTTTATAACTCCTCGTTGCTCCCAGAACTGTTTTCTGCTCTGAGTTCCTTCACTGGCAGAAGACAAATAAGAGCAAAAGCAGACACCTTTACGGGACTTGGGGGAAGCAGTCAGATTCACTCTGTGGGAAAACTCACCGCACCTTCTAAGAACTCTTACTCTATTTTTTCCTACCAGCTAGTAGCGATCAGAGTGTTAGGACTACCATCAGGGGTTTAAAAAACAAATAAACCCCGAATCGTAGAGAGTCACGGACCCAAAGGAAGAAAGGCTTTGTTGTCATAAAAAGCTTAAAAATCTGTTCCAAAAATTCTATGAGAACAATGTAATGAGATTCCCAGGAACCTTATTAATGCTCTGTGGTTCCATTTTTGTATTTTTTTCTTTTTCCCCGCTCAGTTGGCAGGCTTGTAAAACTTATCCTGGGATTTAGAGGTCGAGCAGGGTTTACTTTGGATTGACCTTCACCTCTAGCACAAATTCTTGCAAACGCGACTTAGGCTAACGTGTTTAAGCCCCCTGTTTCAGCACGTTTACAAGAGAGCGCCCGGTGTGCGAGAAGCACCGAGCGCCTGGAGCTACGAGGTGCTGGACTAAACAACAGGGCGCCTTTAGCTGGCAAAAAGCAGGAGAATCTCCAAAGAAGGGTCTATTTTCTAGCATGCAAGAGATGAACGGTGTTATGGGGTTGTCACCTGACTGTGTACTACCTTTAAAATACAGTACAGTACGAGTTTGGTGTGCAGGCTACCTCTTCATAGGCATAGGCTCTGCCTTGTCTTAGAAACCTGCACGCATTAACGCCGAAAGCTCACAGAAAGCTTAGCTTTTATTTAGACCTCAACGTAGGTCTTTTATTTTTCACTGGAGTTCACTCAAGGATGAAATCCGTGTCCAACATCTCCACCCAGCACCGTGCTATCTCGACAGGCTGCACCGAGACAGGGATGGTTACCCTCACCCACTGCAGTCGATTTAAGACGTTCTCTTACCGTTACAGGGAGCGAGTTTACAAACCCTCACTGCTTCTGGCTTTTCTCCATCGCACCGGTCGCCAGCACGGCACATGATCTGCCGGGTCTCGGTTCCCTCCCCGCAGGTCACAGAACACTACGGAACAGGCACAAGACAGTTGAGGACATTGAGCTTTCACAGCAACGTGCAAAAATTAACGTGTCTAAAATAGCCCAAGGTTGGCTTTCAGGTCAGGCTATACATCCCAGCCATTTGTTTTGAAAGCCAACTTTAGCGAAGGCTGACGTTACGGAGAAATATGTGGAGGAGGATGGTTTTTGCCCTGGTTCTTGCTTTCTGTAATGCTAAATGTATTATTAGAGCATATTATGAATTTTGCTACTCGTTCTTCCTGTAGCCGATACCTGACCTTGACAAGCTAACACGAAGAGAATACCAAGGGCAGAGAAAACTCAGTGTTCGCTGAGTTAGCTGCAGGGTTCAGCTGTTTGTTCCTACGCCGTTATAACAATATCAACGCTCGCAGAAACTCTGTGATTCCAAACCAGTCCAAGCTGGTAAAAAACGTCACGCCATCCTCAGAAGCGGGGAAGGGAGAAGTTGGCAACGTGGGAGAAAAACAAGCAAAAACCGTCAACATTCGTTTTGCAGGACTGCGTATCTGATCTTGTGAATATTTTCCTTGCTGGTTTCTGGAGAAGCCTGGAGAGCTACAGAAGCCCGCGAAGCTGGAAGGCACGATCTGCTCCACATTTTCAGGTTTTAGAAAACTGTCCGGTGCAGTCCGGAGCTTTCAGCCCAAGCACAGAGCTGACTCCGGAGGCACGAGACGTTCGCCAAGGTACGTTACTCACTCACGACCGCCGCTTGCCTTACCTCAGACCAGGGTCCGGCTTTCCACTGCGCAGGGCAGGGTACTCGGTTGCATGGCCTGCGGCTCTCGGGGCGATCGCCGCCACAGTACTTGAAATGGACGGAGCGGTTTGCACCGTCGTGAAGGGGTTGAATGCAACGCACGGTACGGATCTGGTAGCCTGAATTCCCACAGGTTTTTGTGCAGTATTCCCACTCATCTGCTGCCCAGCTGGGAAGTAAAAAGGAGTAAGATACCGTCACAGCTTTTACCTATTATCCATACCGCTGCCCAGTCAGGCAGCCCTTAGCATACAGTATTTTTGTGATGAAACCACTCAATAAGATCAGTGACCGTTCTTATACAGGTAGAAAAAACCATCCGTAACGCAGGAGCTCCAGTCTCGAAAGCTGTCAGCATCCTACCAGATTTGGCTTAACTTCCACGCCTAGCACAAGGAGCAAGCGTTTCTATCTTTACGCGAGACGTGCTTACAGAGGCTGCGTGCATTCCTGAAGATTGCACATTCTACGAATGGGCTTCGGCTTTTTGCTGGCTTCACAGAAGCTGCGATGAACCATTTTGTTATCACTTTTCCTCCGGCACCCGTATTTGGTGTACTGGAACCCTGGAAAATATTTCAGAAAAATCAGAAAAAACAGGTCCTTGTTAGAATTTTTGGCTTGAATGTAAGTTTTACGGCCTATGGAATGGTTTGACGTGACAGATATTTACGAAGCATTTAAACAGGCTCACAGTTTGTTCAGTTGTCAGGCACAAGATTGCCGGGCAGTGCTCTGTGGATGCTATTTAGAACGCGACACTGTGACAGGTTTTTAAGGCCAGAAGGGACAGTTGTGACCCCTTCGTCTAACCTCCGCGTTGCGCACGGATCGTGGCATAGAGAGGGGAGAAATTACCTCCTCAGCATCAAGCAGGAGGTCACCTGGGAACGAACCCAAGTCTCATTTTAGTGTTTGTGCTACCAGAACACATCACCTCCTCGACTGCTGCACGTAAGAGTTATTTTGACATTTGCATTCCCTATTCTTTCCGTAAGAGTAACGTACATACCGTAAGTAAACTCAACGCTCAGTACCATAAATGTCTGACTCTGTACTTCCAAAGTGGCTTTGTGTACTGCATTTAAACACCTAAAAGGGACTTTTTCTTTCTAGGCTGGAAGCGTGACCCTTCCGAATAATCAGGCACTTAAGATATTTTAAGCTTGGGCACCCAAAATAACAAACTGCTTTTAAAAACCAGGAAGGCCAAGGTTTCTAAAGCATTCACGTCCCCCACCTTTCGGTAATCTGTCATTCATTACTAGAAGGTGCTACGTGATCTGTTTACCTCCACCGCAGGGTTTGGAGCACTGCGACCAACTCTTTAAGGCCCACTCGAAAGTATCTACTTCTTCTTGTAGGACGTTGTTGCTGTTGATAGTCGGTACTGAATCCTCGTGAATGATGTATTTGTAAGTCAGGCTAGATCTTGTGTCATTCTCCCGAGGAATGATCTATTAATAATCAAAGGTAAACAGTGGTACAAAACCAGAGCTATTATTTAATTCCTTTGCAAAGTAAAGAAACCAAGGCCTGGCTCTTAGGGGAAACATGGAAACTGCTAGTTAACTCATTGGGAAAAAAAACAACTGTTTTTTGTCTTCACAGGTAGAACTAACAATAGTAAGATCAACACAGAGCCATTTAAAATGAGATACGTTTCCAGGCTAGCGTTCTAAGCTGGCCGAGTAGGACACCATCACCTAGGATGAAAGGATGGTGTGGCCACATCATTTACTTGGCCGAAGAGCAGGGCTGGTCTCAGGCACGGTTTGACATGCAATGCCCTTTTTCGGCCCGCTGAAAGTCTCCCGCTGATGTCCGACAACGCAATGCTGGGCTTCTGATCGACCCGATACCGCTGCATGAACAGGCGGCGGTTTACGAGAGAGGGTCACAGCTCACGAGAAAAGGGCTTCGGGCTATCAGCCGTCTCATCGGCACGTGTCTTTCAGAGAGGCGATACGCGGCAGTGTCGCATCTCAGCACGAGCTCCACGCTGCCCACGCGCTTTTTATAAAAGACAAACCCACCGTGTTCCCGACACGTAACCTACCAGCACAACCACTGCATCGTGCAAGGGCCCGTCGGTGTGGAGAGTTTCGATGTCGTCTTCTATGTTGTACTCCCACTCCACGCCCAGGTCGATGAAAGATCGGGATCTGGCCTCCTCCCCTTTCCCGTTCAGAATGTAGTGTCCTGTAGCCTGGTTCTTAATCGCTAAAAGGATTGAAAACAGTGCCAGTCGTGCCTCCCGTCATATCGCCAGCAATCACGGCGGCTTACGTGAAACTCGGCAGGAGATACTATAGAAGGCCTTTCGCAAAAAACCCCAACGCGCCACCAAGTGCTATAGACGCATCGGCTCCGAGAAAGGCCCTCCAAGGCCATCTCACGCAGCCTCCAAATTCCAGTTTGATGACAGACGCATCCACGTATTTGCTTCAATTTTGTGCCTCCTTATCCACGGGAACGAGATATAGAACTAGAGAGAGACGGAAGCACCTCTTCCTATGTAACGTGCACACCTCCCATACTAGCTTAGTTCCCAAGAAGCACAGGTCAAGCAAGGAACTCAGGTCAAACCTTCAGAATCACCCGTCTTCCTTATTTGCAGAAGACCAACATCAGTATTACTGGGAACGCCTGTTACTATAACAGACACCTCAGCAGACTTTAAGCGCGGTTCTTATTTTCCTCAGGTTATGCAAATGACAACTTCTTCATCACATCTTAGTTTCTTTTGCCTACATATCTATGTACCAGATGCCAAAATCTGGTAAGCAAAGAGCTGAGGCATTTGAACCCCTGGGAAACTACTGGGGTTTGGGTTCCTGGACCACACTTTAAAAGTCACGTCGTGTGGGGATTATTATTATTATTGTGCTCCAATTAGAAGCCAATACATCAGAAATCTGAAAAATGGACTCTCATTTTTTCTTTTGTCCAGCTTTTTCCAATGCACCATAAAACATGATTAAAAAAAAAAAACCTACGCAGAAATCTTACAAGTTCCTATGACTGTAGTAATCCAAACGCAGGAGCTCTGCAGTACTTAGTGAGCAGCCTCATGAAGCCACTTGCTGCCAAAGCAAAGCTACGCTTCTCTGAAAGTTACTATCAGGCTATGCTTGGTCCAAAATGAAGCTCTTGGACCTCAAAAGCCAAGTTTCCCCCTTTGACATTATCACAGTGGAAACAATTTCTTCTTTTTTTTTTTCTTTTCTTTTCTATTCCTACTTCTTTTCAGTAACTAAGCCAACTCTGCCTGAAGGGTTTACAACTCAGACACGGCCCTAACACATGAGGAGCTGATTAAAAGGCCGTTAACATCCATGGCACCCCTCTCCTGTGAGCTAAAAATCCCTTAAGCGTTAGAAAATGGTCAGCAGTAAGATACAAACTGATTGACAACAGTGTGAACTGTCCTACGTCAGAAAAATCTGAAATGAAGTGGACTGCAAATATATCACAAGTTCCCCAGTCTTCTTGCCATTAAAATAGCTGTTGCTTACAATCTGCAGCAAATAAGAATAATTCAAGATACTGAATTTGATTCGCATAACAGAATACGTAGTTTTTACCCTGGCAGTGCCCGTTTAAACGCGAGTGATGACAATCTTTTGTTAGTAAACATGCAAACTGGGATCAGTTTAATATTTTGAAGAATTCAAATGAGAAGTAAATGTTTGTTGGCTGAGCTGATGCTGTAGGACTCAGTCCTCACCATGCAATTTTGAATGCGCAGCTTTACCTGAAACACTTGAATTTGGTTTATCTCGTTTCTCAGGTTCTTCTGCATGACTGCCCCGTGCTTCGCATCATGCCTCAAAGCCAAGCCTGAGGAGAGAAACACTTACCAAGAAAGTGAGGAGAAGCCTCGTCTTCTTGGATAAACACATGTCGAGCACCAGGAGGGATATCAAACATCTTAAGGTACCCTTTGGCATGTGTAGTAGTCAGCGGAGAAAGCAGAGACGGAAAGAAAAAGTAATAGCCATGGTTAGGAGCGTGCTACATGATCCAGCTTCTACTTGCAGAAGAGGGCATCCATCATCAACTGAGCAGCAGTGTCAGAAAGGAACTGAGCAAATAGTTTTGTAACGTATTTGACGGGACCTCCTTGCGTGTTTCCTCTTCCAGAGAGAGAAGAGAAACCAGTTACAAATCTATTTGTCACTTGACTAGTCACACCGCTCTAGGCCATATCAATTAACCACTCAGGCAAAAATATGTTTCCTATGTTCCTCAGCACACGAGGGGCGAAAACACAAATCTTCCTGAGAAATCACTCATCAGCCTGGCCGTTAGACTTGAGTTTACTTACGGTCACGTTAGATGTTCATGTCTTAAGTGTGTCTGCTTACTTCTGAGACATCAAAGACTGGAGAAAGGTGGGCGTAGTACAGGGTGTGTTGTCGCTACACACCAGAAAAGTCTCTACGGAAGTTAACCCGAACTATTTACAACTGTGCATGTAAAATGCATCAATTAAATTGCTACTGCTGAAGCGATGGGGCTGAATTCAACTCTCTACAGCTGAAAGTAAAAACCTGTTCCCAAAGAAAATGATTCTGATTTTAAATTTCAATTATTTATCAGTCCCAACCACAGGTAATTAGTGTAACATTAAGTAAGTACTGTCCTTAGGACGAGCAAAATCCCTCCTAGGGACCTGTCAACAGGTACTTCTATACCGAGTTCTAATCAAGAGCATCATAAGCACTCTGAGTGCATTTTCATATTTCTCTTATTTTCTCTTTAACAACTGCAGATTTCATTATGATAAATCTCTGTAGGTCCCTTTTTTAAGAGCTAAATTTCTCTCTGTTTTGTACTCTGCTATGCAATCTTCCCGAGTAATCCAGCCCTGCGACAGAAGCAGCGTAGGTGTGACAGGGGTTTTATTATTTGTGCACTGCAAACACAAGGCGTAGCATTGAAGTAATTCTGTTTCATCCTGGGGGTTCTGGGACTACCGAATGCATCGGCAGTTTGTCACGCATCTGACGTACTCCAGCTCCTCGGAAAAGCTAAGCGAAGCACAAGAAGAGCTAGGAATGTGTAAAATCACGGTCTCGGCTGACGAGGCACTGCGCAAAGAGCGTTTGCCAATCTTTGCATTGATCGTCTTTCGAGCATATGAAACATAAAGCTTTTGCCTGGTTTGGCGTTATCTATCCACGTCTGAATGGAGACGAGAACTGCAGCAAGGACTCTCGAGTTGCCACGGATGCCTCTCTTTCTACAAGCGCTTGAAACTTACCCAGCGTATTTTTAGACTCCTTTGTTTCAGAAAGGGAAATATTGCGAGCTCCTTTGGGCAATGTAAACGCTCCTCTTGTCTTCCCTTAAATAGAACGTCTGTAATTAGTGCTACGGGAGCCAAGCCTTGTTCTTTCATTGACTACGTTTGTCGGCCAGATGGTCTTTACAAGTGTAAAGTATAAATTACGTTATGTGTTCAAATGCATTTAAAGCAGAATTAGACACATCTAGCAAATGTTACTAGTCAATGAAAGTCAGACCAGTGAAAATTCAGGTAGGTGATTTTAAGTTGGATACTTGCAGATTTCATTTTCCAGCAACTTGAATTCTTTTTGGCACCTCTTGCTTAAATGTTTTCCTGTTGGAAGAGGTCAATTAGTCTTTTCAATGACTAGATTGCCAAAGTTAGGGTAAAACAAGGAACATTTCATAAAGACTTCTATCGCGTTCCTAACCATTTGCCGGTGCGCGGCTGATGAACAGCAGCCTTCCCTGCGCTATCTCCTAGCGCTGGCCGTCACTTTGCAGGGGGGTGCTTTCCAGCCCCTGAAAACGCTCCGCAAACGTTCCATCGCACGCCCTCGCCCCCCTCGGACAACGCAGCGCTTCTCGGTGGCCGGCGGGCGGAAACGCCGAGCCAGAACGTGGCGGGGTCAGGAGCCTATTTTGGCCTCGCCTGGCCTCTCGCTTGTCCCGTTAATCTCCCGGGGAGTAAAGCAAAACCACAGGCTTAGGCAGCGCAGGGACTGCGAGCCAGGAGCTGCAAACCCTTGGTAGAGACAACGGAAGCCAGACTCGTTAGAGAAAGCTCTTGTTGGGCTGGATCCAAAGTTGCGACATGAATATCCTCTCTGTCCCCCCCAATTCCAATCATTTTCTTTTAGTGCAACAATCAGAAATGCTTTTAGAAGGCTGAGCACTTATTTCCGCTGATTACTTTTTTGGGGTTTTTTTTTTGTTTTTTTTTTTAAAGAAAAGCGCAGTAGCTGCCAGCTCCAGAAATACACAGGCTTATATAGGAGGCTCAAGTTACAGTCTTAAATCCGGTACTCCCAAAGTTGGAATGATTCTTGCATTATTCCGTGTCCAACCCATCGGCCTCCAGGGAAACCATCCCTTGCAGAAAGGCCCTCTACCGTAATTTGACAATTACAATCAGCAAACTTTTCCAACTGGCTTGTAATAATTAATAAGTATTTTCAGCAGAATATTTTATCTATTTTTATCTCCAGTCGCACATTAACCTATCTTTGCCCAAGTTTAGTTTGTCTGCTCACTGTCCAAATTTAAATATTCATGCTGCAGTAAAGCTTGCTTCCTGGCAGCAATTACCAGCCTCTAAACTGTTAATGCAGATATTCACATTATCTGTCCCTTAGCCTTTCTCTGCTCTGTCGTAAAACACTTAGTTCTATCAGGCAGGTATTCCTGAAATAACGGCTCCCAGTCATGCAGGAGACACATTTCCCTAAGTAGGGGGAAAAAAGAAAAAAAAAGCAATACAGGAAAGCCTAAAAATACAAAAAAGTCACAGCAAAATGTACAAGATAATACTGCGCTGGCTTAACAAATAACTGACGAAATAGAAATTCCTGAAGAAGTCCGAGGAGATTTTGAATTATTACTGATATGAAATGTGTTGCAAAATACCCCAGAGAGCAGTCTGAAAATTTTACCCAGCTCATTCTTAGTTCTGAGCTAGCAGAACGCTATCGTATGTTCCACTGGATCTCAGTCGCACAACTTAAAGGGTATGAGAAACGAGGATTCCTGCCAAAACATTTTTACATTTGGTTCAGAATTCAGCTGAATTTATTTTTAATTTGTTTATTTGACTAAAGGGCTGTAATTTGTGAGAAAGCATCATAAAGCCCCAATTTGACGGGAGGATCCATATGCTCATTTCATATGCGCAGAAGTTCAGACTTCCCTTTAAAACTCTCGAGTTTAGGTTTGAGAGGAAAAACTTGTGAAAAGCTTAATCTTTAACGGGAGTTAAAAAAAAGGTTTCCTTTAGTCCTCCTACAGAGAGAGGCATGCTACACTTAGTGTCAGGCACAGCGTCTCGATTTCTTCTGCATCCCACCGTGAAAAGAACAGTTCGTTTTCGTTTCGCAAACCTCAGTGTGCCCCCGCTTATCACAAACAGTGGCTGGCTGGGCTTCAGCATTTGCAAAGAAGAACTAAACACGCTCTGCGTGGCATTTCTCGATACGCTCGACTGATCAAGCTTTCTTCTAACAGGTCCTTCAAAGGACAGAAACTGTTTTAAAGATGTCATTTCTTTATCGGGGGCTAAACTGTTTTTGCACATCAGCTTACAACTTGTGTTTTGCTACCTTACAACTTGCGTTTTGCTACCTTACAACTTGTGTTTTGCTACCTTACGGCTGGTTGCACGTCTGACGGGTCTGCAAAAGCAGTAAGTACGACAGAAACACCGGAGACAACAGAAACGACATCCAGATGCATGAAAAGGCTATTCCTACCAAGCTTTTTGGGCGTGCGGGTAAAGGTTCCCTTCACAGTTC
Source organism: Gymnogyps californianus (assembly GCF_018139145.2). NCBI lineage: Eukaryota > Metazoa > Chordata > Aves > Accipitriformes > Cathartidae > Gymnogyps > Gymnogyps californianus. The sequence goes on from NC_059474.1 coordinate 83,708,598, forward strand.
GGCAGTGAGAGTTATCCCCGCCGCAGACGCCACACTTATCTTCAACCTTGTTGGAGCCAATCTCCTTGTCGCAACCCACTTTCTGCAGAAGGAAGAGCAGAAAAAAAAAACAAACCAAAAGAGAAGGCTTTGTCACGGACTGTCAGTTTTAGTCATGGCGGGAAGCCACCGCAGAATTAATGCAGAGAGGCAATTACCACCCAACACCGATCTAATTTATTTAAGCACAAATTATTTGCAAATCTGGCGCTGGATAACGGTTTTCATGCGAAAACCAGGAATTGATTCTTGCTTTACATTTACTGTACTTCAAGACTAAGAAAGATGGCAAAAAGAGAAAAACCAGACGCAATTCTTTTCAGACACAAAACTAAGCGCAAAAAAGGCAAATGAAACGATCAGCTGAAGAGAAGCGGAGTATTTCCATGGAACAGGTCTGGGCCGTTGCTCTAATTTCATTTAAATCTGAAGAAATCACGAGGAATACGATGCGGCAAATATTTAACTCAGAAACATCTGCCCCGTCTACCTCTGCGCTGCTGACTTGAGTTGTTCTGACTGATTCTCACCAGAGTTGCTCTGGCACACAGCACAGCTCCAACTCAGCGAGGACCTGGGGAAGGCGTCACTCACCACGCATTCTCCGCGAACACAAATGCTGTAGGGATCTTTATAGGAACAGCGAGTCCCATCGTGTGCCAGCTGTTTCATGTAAGCGACGTCTCCGGTTTCTTTGGATTGGCAGTACAGGTGACATCTCTTGTTAGCTGTGTGGCAAGGAAAGAGAAGTAAGTGCATAAATCAACGGCAATCCAGACGTGCTGCAGAAAAATATCCCACTAAAGGAGTGAAGAGAATACGACAGAGATAGAAAGGACCTTTAACAGACAGCTGGGGGGGGGGAAAAAGCAACTAATTTGCTTTTCAGTGAATTATGGGCCTATTACTTTGAGATATTCTCACAGAAATCGGTTCCCTTCTAAAGAGGCTCCTAGGACTGGGTTCTTGACTATTCGGAAAGCAGCTTTCACTACGATCCTACTGGGAACGGGGCTGAGTTTACAAAATCACAGGGACGCAGAAAAATGAGTCGGTGAGAAGACGGTGCTAAAGCCAGGTGAAAAGCACAGAGGATTTGGATCTCTGACTTTCTTCATCCTTTTCTGAAAATACCAGCTGAACACGTATTTCCTGGTTAACGTCTGAATCTAACTCCTTAGCCATCCGGAGATACCCGAGGAAGAAATGCCAGCGGCTCCGCAACACCTTTCAGTGAACTAGGAACCTGTCTTTGTGCTTGAAGCTGTCCTGGCCACTCGAGGTCATTACTGGGTTAGATTAATGTTAGTAGCGAAGACTGACAGAATCAGGCCGAGGCAGATGGATCTCTAAACCAGTGGGAAAATACTAAGAAGGACTTCTCAAGTAGTGCCGTTAGAAGAACACTGTTAATGCTTCCAGCAGCCGCAATGAAACGCCGACCCTTTGCGCGCCGGCAGACGGACAGCCGTACGGGAGAGAGGGCAGGAAGAGTTTTTCACGACCCAACCAGCGGCTTTCCACACTTTGCCCCAAAAGTAGCGAGCCAGAGCTCGAGAGTGCAGTGCATTAAACGCTACGAGCACCCGCCAACTATTCCAGCAAGAGCCGAGAGCCTCAAGCCTCTTGCTACAACATGTTCTCACTAAGAGGAGGACGAAACTCTCTTGCTACAACATGTTCTCACTAAGAGGAGGACGAAACTCAGGGCAAGCTAGCTGGCTTAGGGTTGGGGAAATGACAACTGTCTCGCGTGGCTCCTGTTCTTCCCTTCTGGGGCCATCCTTTTTTCCTGCTTTTTAGTCTCGCCTACGCTCGCTCACACCCCGATTATTTCTGGTCTCTGCACGGCTGATGACCAAGACCCCCCCAAGCTCTGGGAGATTCCAGGATTGACTTGTAACGAAGGCAAATAACAGAACTTACAGTCAGGGTGTTCATACGGCAGCCAGTGGTGCTTGCCGTTCTGGTACTCAAAGTGGGAGTTGCGTTGCTGACATTGCTGCGCTCGGAAGTCCTCAAAGTGCTTCGGACACTCCTCTGTATTGCAAAGTTGGAACTCAAAATTGACACCAGCGCAATCTTCGCCTCCATTAACGGGCCTGCGAAGAGAGAACATTCAAGAGATGCTAAAACCCTCTGGACATTAGCTCTGGGGATTTTTCTTCTGCCTTCAGTGAAATTTCACTCTCTCGTTTAAGAGACAATTTTGCAAGAAAGGCGTGCGAAGTGACAGAAATGGAACCAGAGCAGTTACACTGCACAGACACACACGTGCAGTATAACCTCCGTGCTTGCCCATGCACCCCCGAGGCATACGCTGAAATGCAGAAGTAATACATGTGCACATATACGCTGCCAATAACCGATTTACAAGTAGAGATTATCTAAGTTCATCCTGCAGCTTCCTGAGCTCACCCCCCACGTACTCTTCACTCTCTTAGGCATCAGCTAAATCCTCGGGACGGTTTTCCACAGGCTTTCCTCTGGAAAATCTCGGATTCTCCAAAAATGATCCCGGCTCCCTGCGAAAAGCCGTACTTCAAGGGGCCTGAACAGCATGTGAATTTTGGCAGACTCCATCCGAAATGTAAATGCCATTTAAACCGACACCCGTAACGGCTCCCAGTTGACTGCAACTACCACCTAGCCGCAAGACCTACATTGGATTGTTGCACTGGCGTGTTCGAAAGCGAACTCCGGTTCCACACGTCCGTGAGCAGGAGCCAAATTTTGTCCAGGGTCCCCAGTTGCCATCCTGCTTCAGCTGGTTAGCGTTCTTCCACATGCAGTGACCTTTATAGCACCACTGAGAGAAACCGGGCAAGGAACACAGATGAGACCAGAAAACAAAACCCAAACCAAACGAATCGTCGCGGTAAAATTAAAAGCACGCAGAGGCGAGCTCACGGGCTGAGAAGGAAGATCGCAGAGAACAGACTGCAAGCGGAGACTGTGCTGGGGACAAAGGGGGCGAGGGTCTACGTACTGGGGGCCCAAGGGTCCCCGATCCCCCTCCCTGAAGGCGGTCTGCTCCGTGAACGAGCAGGCAGCGCTGCCGAACCCAAGCCCGAACCCTGCCACGGGCGGACACGTGAAGCTCAACGCGTTCCACCCTCCTCTTCACTTCAGTAAGTCTTTGTTTCGTTTCAGTCTTAATCGCTACCACCTTTTTGAAGGAATTTTAATGTTCTGAATATTAGCAGGATAAAGTTTTTGCTGAGGATTAGTTGGGGTTTTTGTTTTTTTCTTTTTTTTCCTCATACTGGCCAAATATCACGCTTACGCAAATAGGCTGGAAGAGAGGGCTAGTCACTGGGCAGGGTGTTGTTTTGCTGCCGGCTCGGGCATACTCAGATGGTGTAAGTGGCTCTCCTGTATCTCAAAATACATGGAATTTGCTAAACAAACATTTATTTGAGTATAATTTTGTAATTAAAAATGAATTAGCAGCAGGACACCCACTAATGGGGATATTAAAAGGGAAAAATAAAGAGCTAAGCCTAAGCCTACACAAATATTCAGCCACAGGACGTCTGGACCACAAGCACTAAGAAGCGGTCCTACAGTAACGGCATTATCTGCTACCGTGGATTCTTAAAGACACTTTATGGACACTTGGCAGATGAGACAAGAATCCAAAACACGTAACAAAAATGCCGCAGAAGAGGCTGAGAATGGGTTACACCTCCACTGGGGTTTCTGCGTCCAAAATTTACTTCGCACTACAGCAAACCTTGTGCAGTTCAGAGAATATCACAGTGGGAAAGCACAGCTCCCTCTTTTCCCTTCCTCGGGCTCCACCCAAGGGATGCCGGGCAATTCCCTGTTTTCCTCTGTGCCCTTCAACCCGAATGAATGCAACTGTTGGGTTTTTTTTTTTTTTCAATACAAACATAGCGAAAAGACAATACTCACTTTTCCAGGGGCACATTCCGTCCCATCAAGTGGAGGTCCTTTCTTCGTCTTACAGAAATACGGGTTATCCGGATGGCTGCACCACAACTGCTTGCATGGGTCAAAGGTTCGGAACTGAAATGCAGAACATTTATGAGACGAAGCTCAACGTTAGATTATTAACACTTTCCAGATAAGGATTCAAACCCACCCAGTCAATTCAGCTCACACACAGGGTTATCAGTAAGTACACTATCTTCAGAAAGAAAAGGGCAAAAGTATCTTCAGAAAGAAAAGGGCAGTGCTTATTCCCTGCATCCCCTAGCCCTGAGCTGGTGAGAAGAGGAAAGGAGGAAACACCCAGAAGTGGGAGGAAAATGAGGGTTTTTTTTCCCCTTCTTCCTTGGGATCACTACCACAACTCTGTGTCACGTGGCCCGTGCTGCCATCCACTTGACCCTTAAACCAAATGACCCAGATGACTGCGTTTCACCCATAAATATCTCTCTCCTCTTTACAGATCTGTTTAACTGCCCTTCAATTATGAGCAAAGGCGTATATCGCAGCTCTTTAATAAGGCCAGGCACCAACTTGCTGAACGAACGTTTGTCTTTCTTTGCCATGACTGCCTTGGACATACCGCTGTACACATTTTATAGCCAACGCCAAAATCAAAGCGGCACTGCTCGTCCATGGAGTAATTGATGCCTGGCAGTTCAGGAAGCTTGGGCCAATCATGTTCGAAAGGGTCGTCAAGAAGACAGTCGTAAGAGCTGTGGAAAGATACACAGAAAAAAAAAATCATGAGATGTAGTGATTTTTTTTTTTTTTTTTGATCAGCGAGATCAAAGTACTTATTCTTACTAAGGCAATACTCCTTTTCTCCAACCTGTTTTCTGTCCTGTTTACATAGCTAGTGCTCCCCAAAGCACAGACAGTCCCTTCCGTAGGAACAGCGCCCAGCGCAACGTGACTGAGCATTGGATGGGAAGATCCTACAGCAAAATCCCTGCCTTTACTGGAGACCGCGGAGAGGCATCCCCAGCCCTTCCCTGCCCTAGCGATATGTGGGAAATTTGCACTTTACTTTCCTGTCACCGGAGGCAGAACTCTTGCTTTTTTCTCGTTCCTGTTTAACTCTGATGTCTTCAAATAGCAATACCGGTGGGCTGCTCCTCCTGCACTGGCATATTTCACTTTAAGCTCTAAGGTCTCAATCAATTACTATTTTATGCTTTATGTTACGAATAGGGTTTCTTCTGTAGGAGATATAGGTCAACTCATTAAGTTTTGGACTGGCAAAACCAGCTATCTGCAATGGCGAAGGAAGCCTGAAGAAGAACTGGATGAGGAGGTACCTACACGGAAGGAGACTAGAGCCAGCGGGGCAGAGATCTGTTCTCCTTTTCTCCCTAATTCAGACACGCGCAGGCACGCCGCCTTCCCTCTGCCCCAACTTTTGCTAGTTCCTTTTCTGAGCTTAGGGCTTCGTCCTGCCACTTTCACAGCATAACTCCCAGAGAAATCAAAAACCTAGGGAAAACACCAACTACCTGACATAAAGTCTGCCAGAGAGGCTCCTGCTACCATCCCCCCGAGGATGCAACGGGCTTTGAGTACAGCCCGAAGCGAGGAAGCATTGTTCCTGGTTTACAGCTTTTCTAAGATAGATTTGAAAGGGGGGAAAGAGTATGGCAAAAAAAGGTGATCAGAAAACCGCTCCACCGGAGGAGGCCAGCCGTGGAGACAGCGGCGTCTCGCTGCTGTTGCACTGAAGCGCAGAGCAGCCTACGGGAACGCCTCCGAAGGCTGAATCCCTGTTCGGAAGCAGAGGGCAGGTCATCCCGGAGGATCCCATTCCTCAGTACCTCCGAGGCCCCAGTACCGCTGTCTTTATTAAAAGGGCTTCCACAGCCAAGGGTCCCGTTTACGCCGCGTGTGCCTGCTCCTTCAGGCTGGGATTGCCTCTCCTCCTCTCTTCGCTGCCTAGCAGCGGGCAGCACGCTGGCCCCACGTCCCAGGAACGGCCAAGACTTCTGCTTCCTTTAGGGAAACAACTACCGCCGAGTGCTGAGAGGTCCTTACTGTATGTATCTTTTGAGTTCTTGGCTGCTGCATCTGGACCAGTGGTAACGGTGAAAGGCAGCCTGCACCAAGGGAGCCATAACGCTCCCCATTGCCGTCTCATCCCCACATCTGTTCCCTTGCCCGTCGTGCTCCATTCCCAGCCTGTAACAAAGAAGCGGCATCAGAGCCCAGGCAGTTTCCGCTCTTCAACTGGTAAAACAACCGTAAAGAAAACAGTTTCTTTAATCGTGCAAAACGAAATTGTGCTTTGCATTCTACAGGTATCACCCGCATTTCAAACTGATCTTCTTTGATGCTGAAACGTAAGGACTCTCTGAATACTCTTTCATTTATACTTTGTCTTGTTTGTTAATACCAGGAAGGAACTAACTAGATGATGACGACTTCTTATGCTTCGGATAAAGGAAAACGACAATTCTGCTCATTAGGGAGCAGTTCATTAGGACATCGCCTTGTTCATGTTTGTATACTCATTTATCAACAGCACCTATTTGAACACAGAGCTAACATAGTTATCATGATGCACCTCCAAAGAGCTGACACGGTTAGCACGCTGCATCTCCAAGCGTGCACGTGGTACAGCTTAACAGGCGAGCGACCTGGTCGTCTCCAATGGGGCTAAATTCCTCCCAGTGAGCTGAACAAGCAGCCCGCACTGCTTACGGAAGACAAAAAAATCAGATCCTCAGTGCTTGACATCAACTCATCTGGACAGCTAAGAGAGATCTTCGCTTAGCCAGTCACTCCCAACCTAACATCTTATCGTTCTTGAAGAGGTGCCAAATCTAACAAATCAGCACTTTCAGTCAGCGAGAAGAAAGAAGTTAAGGATGCTTGACAAGCTACTGTCTCCACTGCCTGGGCCTTCCAGGTTTCTGACTGACCTCTTCCTCACCCTAGAGAAGATAAGTTCCCCCTCCCTCTTCCCCTTCCTTTCTTCCCCCACTTATCTCGTCATTGCTTAAACCACTGATGCAAGGGGATGGAAATAAAATTAGGATAGCTTTCATACAGCCGTTAAAATGAAACCACCTGAAGCAAGCAGGAGATGCAGTACCGTATTTTGTTGGCAATCTAATCGTCAAAGTCAGACTTACACGTGGCCGGTTTCATGAGCAACAACAAAAGCTGATGAAAACCCATCCTCGTGGTTCAGAGTACAGCTTCGGACCGGGTGACACATGCCAGTGACAGGAGCATATCCTATCGAGAGAAATCATGTCTGATACTTTTGCCCATTACGTTTATTTTAAATGAGACCCCCGACAAACTTACTCCCTGAGAAGAACCTAGGATTATTTTCTTTTGATTGTCGATTTTTTCTCTGTCTTTGCAATTGCTGTCAAACAGAGTAAATGGCTCTGACGTACCGGGATTGATTCCACAGACATCTATGTTACTTCAGACACTTACCAAAAATGCACAAGACTCCTGTTCAATTAAAAGGTAGAGCTATAGGCTGGGATTTTTTGCGTGCGTTCGTATTAGCATCGTCATCTACATACCGCCTGCTGCGCGTTGCATGTCTTTTCCTCAGTAAAAGCTAAAATCTTTCTGATGACAGGGAAGTCTGCCTAACATCTCAGCCTAACCAGTGTCACTCCAGGCATGCCAGCTCAGACCTGAAGGAGAACTCAGACCCTTATCTCGCCCGGAAAGGTGAAGGGAGCATGGAGGTACTGAACACAAATATCTACGACATCTCCAGCTTGGACGGCCAAAACACGGTCTCGCTCAGACTCTTCTTTATCTGCACTGGCATAAATCATGCTTTGTGAATTTACTTCCCATTATCCTTAGTTCTTTGAGTCATAAAGATTAATGCAGGCATCAAAGGAGCTGGTACGCTATCTATAAAAAGAAATCTACGGCGAATGACGCAATAAAATAAAAGTGAAGTTGAATGCAAAGTGCATTGAGCGTTCCCAGCGATCCCTGCGCACACACACCAACACCTGGTGTTTGAAGAAAGCGAATAGCTGACACTTACATCTCTCAAGTAAGAAACTTAATCTGCTACAGTTAGATATAAATGGCAAGGACCACCACGGCAAGGTCTACTTGCTTTTTACAAAGTATGTAAAATGAATGGGAGGAAGTAGTTTCTCTCCGCAACAGAGTAATGAGTACACGCTCGGGCTGTCCACGTCGGCCTTTGCGAAAGCCGCAATAGGGACCTGAACGTTATGAGGAGTGTACGTGCTTTCCCCAACAGGACCCGGTTTCAACACATCTTTAAAATCGAAAGCTTCCTTAGGTATTTGCCGGATAAAGGCCTACGTTGCTTCTTCTCTCAGGATCACATAACAATGCAATTTTCAAATCTTCCTCTTTTCTGGCAGGCACTAGCCAAAAACCACCAAGTCCTGTTAGTTTTGCTCCGGGTCAGCTGCATTACCTTGCATACCAGCAGGCCCAAAATCTTGCCTGGTTAAGAAGATGGCATGGTCGTGGTGCTCGGAGTGATTGGGGTCCGACTTCTGCTGCTGATACGCCCAGCGGCAAACGTTCTCCAAGCTTCTCGAGGGATTCCCCCTTTCAATCAAGCTAATGGACTGAAAGAGCAACACATTAGACCCAGGAGCTCCTAAAGGCAGGAAATTCAGACAAATTTTGATTTTCTTGGAGCACCAACCCATTTCTCTCTTCCTAATACCCTATCGCTCTAAGTCATGACAGCCTTCTGTCCTAGGAGAAAAGAAAACGTGTATGTTCACGTGTAATAGTACATCTTTAGGGTTTTTTTTTTGAAGACAGTCTAATGAGTGTTCACATCATCTATGAAAACAACTGCCTTTCCGTGTACGGGCTGTACCGTGCAGGAGGAACACACAACTTGACGTTAGGATTGAATAAGGACATTTTTATTTCTTTTGTCGGAACTTGCTTACATTCTGGACTGCCAGACGACAGCGTGACTCAGTTGAGATGAAGGAGCACGTAGTGACACACACAGCCTGTGCGGAGGAAGCGAATAATACAAACGCAGAGGACGATGCCTCAACTGGTGCACAACGCTGTAGTGCCAGTAAACGGGTACTGATGAACACAGATGAAACATCTGGTCCTGCTTTTGCTACAGCGTGTGCCTACAAGCTCAGTAAATTTAATTGCCAGATGAACATCAAACCGGTCTTTTGACTTGCGCAAATTCAATGTCCGAGTTAAAAGGAACAGATACGATCTTTATCAAACCCTAAACAGCATGACTGCTTTCCTCTCATCCTGAACAATTTAACAAGCATTTGTTTCAAAACCCTCTGAGTGTATTTTACCAGCAAAATCAATGTTACAAGTACTGTCCAGGGTAAAAAGCGGAGGAGCGTGCTGTGACCCAGCAACAGGGGTGCGCACACGATGAGAAAAGGAGATAGTTACACTAGCAGACTGCTCGGAAGGGGTGCACCAGCAAGCTGCGTTGGTCAACCAAGACGATTGCTTCGGCTAAACTGCTTTAATTCCCGGAGGACTCAAAAGGGCAAGAATTCAGGCTGCAAGCCTGAGCAGGCTGAGCCAGTCCTGCACCCGCGTCCCAAAAGGGACACTCGTGGTCAGCCTCGGGAATGAGGGCACAAGCACAGGCAGCGCGCGCCGAGCAGGGACAGCAGTTCTCCGGCACTAGCTGTTCGGCAGACGTCTGTTTCCACAGCCCTGCCGGTGATTCACCGGGACTATAATGACTGACAAAGAAGACGAAGGCGGAGAACGGGTTCAGAGGCTTGCTTACCTTCGCATACCCCAACATGATCATTCGGACCAGCACAACATTTATGTGAACACCCAGGGATTCATCGTGGTAAATTTCATTCACCTGAGGGGAAAAAAAAAAATAAGGAAAAATTATAAAGAAAAAACCACTGACGATACCAAGGGAACTTCCAAGGCCATGTATATGTTATTTCAAGTGCTCATACCACTACAGTCTTCTCCGAAGAGCATTCAAGTCTCACATCATTGCCATGCAGTGAGAATGTAGAGTAGACTTCCCGTCATCACATACCCCCTCTCAGAGAACTTTCTGAAGCACGTGTCAAGACTCCGCACAAGTGTAACGGCCTTTGGATGAGGGCCAATAGACAAGGTGATCGGTGAAAAAAAAAAAAAGACTTCGAGTTCAAACCCTGCAAATACTTATCTGAACGCTAAATTTCACTCGTTTGATAAACTTAGTGAGGGAAATGAGGTTATTCCTGAGAGCAAGGTTATAGCAGCGTGTTCAAGTTCACGGAGGGATTTCAAAGCACGTAGCGTTTGCTTTAACAGATAAACCCATCACCATCCCTCCCACGTGGCCACCTCTGCTATGCCATCTGGCCACTCGAACTGTGGATGAATTCCAGATTCCGTTCCTCGTTGTTTCCTCAAGCAGTTGTCTCACTTCAATCAGTTTAAACACATGGGATGAGTATTTTAGTGGGGAGAGCGAGCGAGCATATTTTTGTTCATTTTGTAAAAGATTCTGCTGCCAGCGGCTCTCACTCAAGGCAATGTGCCGTTAACTTCAGCATAGGCTTGTCCTCAGAAAACACTCGAGGATTTGACTTAAAGCCATTTTTGCATTCTGAAGCTCTAGGTTGGGAAGGCAGAATATTTAGACAACGACACGAACAACGAGGCTCCATTGCTGCACACGTGTAGGCGCGTGTTTAGCTTTAAAGATGTGAACAGTACTCTTGATTCTAAATCAATCTTAAAATTAATGGGCAAAGTGTTTCCAAATCCCAGAAACGCTTTGGAAATTTTCATCTGAAAGTTTTCAAGTCAACAGCATTGCCAGAGACATAAACGCTGTAGTATACCTTACAGGGTAATGATATCTCCAAATATACTTGATTTCTGCAAGTCAACGCGTTCCGTTAAAAAAATTCACCAGCTGCATGAAAGCCTGTAATGTTTATGCGATCTGGAAAGACTTACTACGTTAAAAACAACTGGCGGCCTCAGAAGACACCCATCCGATCCGTAAGACAACCCCAGGAGACCTCAAACCTCTGCTCCTCGAGGACTGCAGAAAACATACAGGAAAGAGCAAACTTCGAAGCCCACGTGGAGTCCTCATAAAACAGTCCATGGCTTTGCACCAAATTAGGTCTGCAAAGGTCTCCAGGGAGATCTCTACACATCATTTAAAGGCAGGATTTTGATTCAAGTGTTTTCAGCCCCATTTCCAAAGGAAATAAAGATTAGATAGTCACTCCCTCTGTTAGTTCTAACGCCCCCATGAATTTTGGCCCCGTTTACCACTTTCCAGCAACACTTGCAAAACAATAAAGACCTCAGAGAAATTAAGTATCCCAAAGTTTTGTGAAAATAAGCTGGTGATTAGAAATAACAGTCTTATTACTGCTCACAAGGAAGGAAAGAGTGCGTATCCTTCATCACACGCACATACGGGAGCTCGGAGAACCCTCCCAGCACAAGCGAAGCTGATGTCCCATCCGAGAGCCCAGCCACAAGACAGAAATCCAGAGGTAACGCTGTAGTTCCACTGCTCACCGAACAACTGAAATATCTCACGGGGGCTTTTGTTTTGAAGCATTTTCTTTTATTTTTAGAAGCAACTAATACTGCTGCCCTACTTTTCCGAGATAAATTAGAATTACGCGGTCACAAAAGAGCATTTGTGGAAGTGAAGTTAAAAAAACCCCAGAATTATGCAGATGGGTCAAAAATTGTTCTTCTTGAGGACCTTCCTTGTGTCTGGGAAGGTGAGAAACGTCCTGCCACCAGAGCATAAATTAGGGGGCTGAAACATCTGCAGATCATCAATGAAGTTACTCATCCCCCTAAAACCAGAATAAATATTATATTATGGGGAATTGGTGGAAAATAAATACCACTGGTCAGAGGCTGGTATATCTGAGCAGGATTTAGAGGTTTGTTTTTTTTTTTTTAGTCAGGGTAAACAGAACTTCCCCTTTCCCCTCAGGGAAAAAGGTCATTCTGAGTTGTCCAGACTGTGGGACCTGGCACAATGATTTTAGCCCGTGGTTTTTAAAAATGCAATCCCTTTTAGGACCAGCTGCGAACAGACTGTCAGCAGGACAGTTTTACAAGGAATGAGCACATAACTCAGACTGCCCGTCTTGTGAAGCAATTATTCCAAAGTTCAATTACTCATCTCATATTTTCTCCCCACTAATGCCACAGCATTGCTCCCACAAAGGTTCGTCTCAGAAAAAATGTTCACCATTTCCCTTGTGCCAAGAAACAACAAGCTTCCCAGGAGTGACTTTCCTGGAGACAAAAAGGATCCTGGCATTGACCTAAAGATTCAAGTAGTCTTCAAGAGTTCTCCGCAACACCGTTTTTCACCCCATTCTCTGTGGATTGCTTTGGAGGGCTCCACTACAGGATTCCCACGAGGAATTCCCAAGCTCGTATATACTCTTGTGACCGAAAACCAGGAAATTTTGGAAACCCGTAACCTCACTGGAAGGACACGAATCTAAAAAAAGCGCCCAAAACGTCAGTGTAGACTGCAGCACTTTCAAACTGCTGTAACCGCATCTACGCTGCGGTTGTAAAGGCAAAAGGAATTACGTTCCAAGATACTGGTACGGAACGCGTACATAAATCACACCCCAGGAAGCTCGATGTGTCTGATCGGAACTGGTGAAACATATCGCAGACGGCCAACTGGCCACGCAGCCTCTGTTGTAGTATTTAAAAGTAAAAAGGGGTTAGACGGAATTCAATAGCGGTACGGACGAGAAGAAGTCAGTTAGCACTCTTCCCGGGACAGCGATGACAACCGTGAGACTCCACAGACAAAGCGGGGGAAGCATCTGTTTACTGAATGGGTCAAAAATGGTTCAAACCGACAGAATAAATGCAGCCGGCAACTGAACTGTAAGGCTGCAGGGAGGAGCGTCGGAAAGGGGAGATAACTGCTAACCAAGGGACTGCGGTGCTTCTGTGGAAACTCACCCGTGTTTACGCGGTGCGAATGTCACGGGCGAACCCCCACTCCCAAACTGATGTACTCATAAGATAACAACGGTGAAATCGAAGGCACCCTCTAGCCAGACCTCCTCCCTAAAGGAAAAGTGGCTGGATTCTCACCTGGCCCAGAAATCGCCGCCTCTTGACCCACAGTCAACTGTACATCCCCAAGGTATGTTGGACGGTTCCTCTCAGCACCTCTCGCAAGATGAACTCTTGGTAGCCGGCCTTTCCAATTCGGGACAGGCAGCAAGCTGCAGACGCACGGCCGGTTTTGCGCGGGCGCCGTGCAATTCCCTGTCAGGGTTGCCCACCGGCACCCGCCGACCCTACCTCCACGGTGCCCGGGCAGGGGCTGCAGGTTAATCCAAGGCAATCTGCAGCCCGGCCAAGGGCTGAGGTGCCAAATGACTTGGCAGGGGGTAAACCATTTGCCCAGCAAAGCCTCACCCATCGTCACAGTCTCCCCGGAGCAGCTGCCAGACCTGCCAGCGTAAGCGGTCCCTGCTGGCTTTCAGCTGCGGGAGGGCTAGGGAGGGACGGCCGCCGCTGGGTCGAAGCTCCGAGAGCCACGGGAAACCTCGACTCTGCCCTTCTTCTTGTTTTTATGACCGGCTGACCCAGACTGAGTTTGCTTTCCTGTTCTGTGTTTCAGGTCCTGCCTCTAGTGACCTCCTTTGATATTTTTTGATGAAAAGCTCTATACGAGAACAGTACTACCTTGACGACCGGCTCTCCATTTCCCTCCCTTAGAATCTATGGCGTCTTTGATCACTTCTTTAAATTACCAAGATATTTCAACAGAAATAATTTAAGAGTGACTGAACTGACCGAGGAAGTTTCCTCGCTGACATTTCCCTGCCTCTGCAAGTTCCTCTCCGCTTACACCAAATGCTTCATTTGAGTCTCCTTGGGTTTTGGGGACCGTATAGCCTCAGTGACCTTCTGTTTCTGCCTTGATGAAACTACTTACATTTCTGTGTCTGACCTGCACGGGGGAAAGCGCAATTGTGTCATTAGTATTCTACAGCGAAGGAATGTTGAGGAATTCAGAATTTAATGATCAATGCCATCAGCTGCTCTACTGTTCACATCACTGGACATGAAACAGCTCTGAAAAAAACAGTCGACTACTGGTCTACTGACCATCCACGGGTATAAATCACTAGATTAAATGGCAAGGAGTGAGTCTTACTCTTTCCATGACACCTTCACATGCCATTAGTCTTTGCCACAGGCTGAGGGCAATATTAGATTAAAATTGACGTAAACTGATACACAGGAGAAGTGAGTGCGTGATGACTGTATGCTCCAGAAACAGCTTCCTAACTAGTAATCTTGACAAAATCAAATATCAAAATACCTGACAAAATCAAATACCAAAAATCAGGGCTGTGAAGAAGGGCGGCTTTGAAGGAGAAACAGCTGCCATAGCCTCTTCAGTCTAGTGATGAAGAGACAGGGCCTGGGCCATTCTTGAAGCCCCACCAATTCAGCTCCACAGCGTAACCCACCAGCTGGATGAGAGGCAAGAACGACGAGTCCCAAACTCGTACGAAAAAGTCACCACCTACAGAGCAGGCTATTTGCCCGTAAAGAACATCCCTCAGTGCTCACCGTGATGCTGAAACGCGAGGAAACAAAGCAGAGATTTCCTTCTGAACTGTGCCGCTCGAGCACGCCCGCTTGCCGCAGAAAGCTGGGCTGGGAGACGACACTTCAAAGGTTTCAAGTGCGAGAACACAAGCTGCCTCCTCCTCCTCCTCCTCTTCCAGCTCAACACCCAACCCACAGCCCAGTCAAGTCGGCAGCGAGACTCCCGCCGCCTGCTGTGAGGTCTTTTGTAGGTGGCCAGGCTCTGCGACACAGACAAGCCTCCGGGAAAGCCACGGAGCGGAGGCAAAAGAATTGGCAGGAACAGTGCTGAACTTGGGCTTTTCTGGCGACCTTTTTATTACGAGAATTTTTAAAAGCTCGATACTCTTTTAAAACTGTCATCTCTCCCTGCATTTATTTTGCATCGCGTCTTCTTCTCGTTTCCTGCTTTACCTGTGTCCTGGTTTCGGCTAGGACAGAGTTAATTTTCTTCCTAGTAGCTGGTATAGCGCTGTGTTTTGAATTTAGTAGGAAAAGAATGTTGATAACACACTGATGTTTTCAGTTGTAGCTAAGTAGTGTTTATACTAAGGCAAGGATTTTTCAGCTTCTCGTGCCCAGCCAGCAAGAAGGCTGGAGGGGCACAAGAAGCTGGGAGGGGACACCATCAAGACAGCTGACCCAAACTGGCCAAAGAGCTATTCCATACCATATGACATCATGCCCAGTATATAAACTGGGGAGAGTTAACTGGGAGGGCGGATCGTGGCTCGGGAGCTAACTGGGCATCGGTCAGCGGGTGGTGAGCAATTGCATTGTGCATTGTGCATCACTGGTGGTTTTTTTTTCTTTTGTTGTTGTTTGGTTTTTTTCCCTTCCTCCCCCTCCTTTTGTTATATTCCTTTTCATTACTATTATTATTATTGTATTTCATTATTACTATTGTTAGTATTATATTTTACTTTAGTTATTAAACTGTTCTTATCTCAACCCACGAGTTTTACTTTTTTTTTCCCCTCTTTCCTCCTCCTCACCCCACTGGGAGGGGGAAGGGGAAGTGGCTGCGTGGTGCTGAGTTGCTGGCTGGGGTTAAACCACGACAACCTGCATCTTCTTTAGAAAGTCACATAAAAAAGCCTACCGTTGTCAAAATCGTGACAGGAATGACTAGATTGTTACAAAAGCATTCCTTCTGAAAGAGGTACCCACCTGCACCGTAGTCGGCCTACAGCTTCTCAGGGCAGCGGCGTTTCAGCTTGCACGGGCTCTGTACTGACTTCTGCTCCCAACAGATGGAGCCGCCGACGTTTAAGAAAAGATGGAAGAGTTTTGGGACAGTGTATCAGCTCTGCTCTTGACAAAGTTAAATGATTTTAAACATTAATATTCTGCAATCATCTTTAACGAAGAGTTATTGTTGATGTTTCACGAGGTATGTGGTAAAAAGAAAACGATTCCTTGCAAGTACTGCATCAAGAATATTTTGTTACTCGCACGAATAATGTCCTTTCATCTCAAATGTTCTGGATTCAAAAGTTAACTTGCTTCCACGGTTGCCAAAACTACGTTAACTCCTAGCCCGCATTCTTCAGCCGTACAAACTGCCCGTGCCGTTTAGCAACCGGCAACCGGCGCTTCTGACACGCTGCCAGCAGGAACAGCGCAGCAGATCCGCACGGAAAAATGCTGCAGATGACCTGGCTACCTTATGCACGCCGTAGTCGGCCGCCAGCATGAGCTCTCCTTTCCACGTGGAACCGCACAGGAAAGAATGAGCGCTGATCTGACTCGTCGCCTTGATCTGAGGTAATAACTAGCAGGCAAGCGATCGGGTTAGAGACTAGAAAAAGTCAAGAGATCTCTCAGTTAAGTAACGCGTTTAGGCCCTGCTATGCACTTCCAGACAGAGGCAGAGTGAATGAAAAAACGAGAGCCGGTGACGGAGCGATGAAGAACTGCAGGCAGCGTGCGTGCACGGAGACCTGTGGCAGAATTTTTAGACGTACCTGGCACTGTCTGTTCTTATTGAAGCTAATCATAAAGCTCTCATTGACTTCAGCATGTGGACAGCAAACTAAAATGGTTATTTAGGAAGAAGGTGATACCCACAAAACTGCAATGCTGCGTGGACAGTGATCAGCGAAAGAGGAGTTCTGTCAAAAGCAACTTGCAGTTTGAGAATGAATGATGCACAGAAGTACCCCTCTCCTGGCTAATTTTGGTTTATTCTCAAGAAAAAAAAATTCGAAAGATGTAAATACTGCCAAGTCCAAACCTGCTTCGAATCCCTCAGTATAACCTGCTGCCCTCTGGGCATGTCTTCCTGATCTCAGTTACTTTAAGTCAGGGAAGCTTTGTCCTAAGTAACCACCCAAGGGAGAAACAAATGTCAGCTGCCTACTGCAGGAGACCTTGAATTTCAGATCTAACACCACAGTGCCGAAAACATCAAGCTTTTTTTAAGCGCCCGCTTCAGAAAGCGTACGAGCTACCTCTTGCTCAAAGTGATCATTATGAATGTTTCACTGCCCTGTCTTTTGCTAGCTGAAAAACGAAATTCCTCTAAACCGAACGCGGTGCCTTCAAGATCCTCTCTTTTTGTTACAGGTTTCTCTTAGGTAGCGCGGAGGAGAGGAAAGCCATGTTATGAGGGACAACATAACACAAAAGAAGAGCTAGCTGCAAGGCACCCGATGAACTGACGGTGCCGCGTTCCCACAACACGTTAAACAAACAGCGGTGCAAACCCATTCTCCTCTTGCAAGAAGTGACCTCAACACCAGCGTGGCACACCGCCACGTGACAGAGACAGGACCCGGCTCCTGACAGACCCAGAGCGTCACCAAAGGGCTGCCTTGGCCCTGGGGCATAACCGGGGTGAGGGGGAACAAACCGGGGAGGCGGGGGGGAGAGGAAGGGGGAGTTAGGCTTTCTCAGTCCTACTTGCACCCCGTTTCCCACTCCTCTGCCAGTTTTCAC
This sequence comes from Gymnogyps californianus, assembly GCF_018139145.2. Lineage (NCBI taxonomy): Eukaryota > Metazoa > Chordata > Aves > Accipitriformes > Cathartidae > Gymnogyps > Gymnogyps californianus. Next base: position 83,726,142 of record NC_059474.1, read on the forward strand.
TCTGCTTGCTTTCCCGCTGTACTTCTGCAGGTTCTCCGAGGGATGCTCCACTTGGGGATTAGGAACGGTGCTAACGCTACGGCAGGGTTCGGGAGATGGAGGCTGCAACTCCTTACCTGCTCCCCGTAAAGGTAAGATCAGGAAAACATCGATTCTGGTCACCTCAAGGAATTCAGCTGAAACCGCCCAGCAATGGACAGGCCACCGAGCTCCCCGAAACAACGCCGGGGGACTGCCATTCTCTCCGCTGGGTGATGTTAGCCCTCAGCCCTTCCAGAAGGCAGGCCGTCCGTGACTTTGGCGGTTCATGCTGTGAGGTAATGGTGAAGCTTCACCGAAAAGCTAGGGACCACACTAGATTTTATTGCTTTGGACTAGATGAGACCATTTGGGCTTCTGAAGCCCAGCGCTGACCCTTAACAGTTGTTTTAGGTGCATCGCTGATGCCGGGTTTTCCAACCTGCTTCTTAAGCCAAGAGTACTTGACCAATGTTAATTGTAAGGAAACATCTCAGGCGTTTCTTCAGCTGAAACTGAACCGCCAGGCCTGGAGCTCCCAATGGCACGGCAAGGCCATGCAGCGCTTGGTTCCCCGCGAGCCAGCTCTGGCACCGAGAGCAGTATCGTCGTGCCAGCACGGCACCGTGCCCAGGATAACCAGTCTTGGCTCAGGACTGAATGAATGTGATTTCATACTTCTTTTTTTGCACTTGAGCAAAATAGCGTTGCTTACGATGCCCGTATATGTTTGTTCTTTTGAAGCAACTGTGGAGCTAGCTTGCATATGCTGCGTTACATGCGGCAAAACTGCCCTTAACGTCCCCGCTTGGGAAGGCAAGTCACAGCGAGCTAGCATCAGCCTTGCAAAAATCCCCATGAATGCTCGCAACATCCATCACAAATTCCTTCTCATCTAGAGCCTCCCATTTTCAGGAGGAGCAAAAGAGACAAGTTGAGATACGCCAGGTTCAGTTCTCGGACCTTCACACCGCTAGACCCAAACCTAAATCTGAACCAAACGTCAGGTCCATGGCTGTCAGGCAAATTCAGCTGCGCGGAACTGCGCCTGCCGATGCCGGCGCCGGACGGGACTGCCACAGCTGCAGTCCCAGCGGCTCATGATCTTCTAGGAACAAGCAAAGACTTGCTCCTGCGCTTCCCGATTCCCTCGAGCCTAAAAAAGAAGCTTCTGCTAAACAAGGATACGCAGTTACTAGACGTGCATTCGCGGCCACGGAAGCCTTGCTGGTGATTCACTCGTGTCTCAGAGGTGATCCACAGAGCAGCCCAGGTTCAGTGGCTGGTTTCTCCTCAAAGATCTTCGCACCCGGCTTCCTAACACACCACAGCAAAGGCTTTCTGTGTGCGTGTCAGAGGAGGGGAGGAAGCTGCCTTGGGCTCCAAAACCAAATGCACAGACTTTACTCAACTGAACAGCCCCTTTTCATCGAACCAAGGTTCTACAGCATCCATTCGCTTACGGTTAGAGCGCAACTCCCCTGGCGTGCTGAAATACCACAGCGGCCTAAAACATATAAGCTTACAATTACAGAAACAGTAGGAAAGGCCTAAGACTGAACAACGCTCCAGGTTGTAAACCTAGCAGACTAAATTCTGTTTTTCGGTTACAATGTGTGTGTATGTCTGGAGTTTCTTATTCTAGATTTATAGCACAGTATAATTCTATACAGACTTATTGTAATTCTACACAGAGTTATGCTGGAAAAGATATCAGTTGGTTTAAATTCATACAGAGATTTTTTTTCTTTTTTTTTTTTTTTCCCCTCTCAAATTCTATGGATTACGTTTTTAAACTGCTGGTCCTTGTTTTGGGAGCTAGAACAGGTGGGGCAGATTTTCCAAGATGCTCAGCAGGTTTGTGCACTCGGGAAAACCGAGATGGGATTGTGACAGGCAAAAGGTGTGCGGTGCTGAGTTGTTTTGGTTTTTTTTTTTTAAAAGGACTTGGCTTTAAACATCTAAAAGGTAACTGGGGTCTTACGACAATGAGACCGTACCTGTGGGTACACTTTGGTCCTGGCCCTGTGCTGCCCACTCAATATTTGAGGGGTCTCCTCTGTACCTAAGCAGTTTAGTCTTTCACACGTGTAGGATTTGTGTTGTTGGCAGCACGGTTCCTTATGAAGGAATAGCGTATTTATCTGACTGACGAGCGTGCGTAAGGGAGCAAAGAGATGTTCTCTAGACACAGCACCTCATTTTTAGTCTGAAACACAAGAGGTAACGTTGTCAGCCTCAGGCCTCCACACTTGAGTGCCCACGTGCATGATGCCGCCGTTGCCCAGCGTGCACTAAACGGGAGCCGTGTAAAAGCCTTCGGCGCCGGCCGCGTTGCGATCCAAGCCGCGCGGATCAAAGCTCGGACCAAAGGCAGAGGGCACGGGAGAGGAGTAACGCCTCAATCGCTCCGAGTGCAGCGTTTCTGTCATTTCTGTGTTATCTGTGTTACACAGGAGGTGTAACACAAAGGCGTTGTCCCCAGAAGTCTTGAATATAACACTGAGCCTTGCTGTCTGCTTTCCCACCCCTTCACGGCGTCACTGATCTCACCTCTTCCATCCACCCACCGGGAGCAGATCTTCCACCGGCCGGATTAGGGGCAAGGGGGTTGGCTCCAGTCAGCCCAGCAATCACCAGTCACCCCTCGCATAATTCAGGCTTAAACGAACTTAAGTGAAAGAGTGAGCCTCAACGAACCTTTCTACGCGCTAGCACCGCACGTCGCCTCGCTGCCCGCCGCCGCAGTCAAGACGGCATGAAGTTTGGACCAAGGGAAGGCATTAAGAGCAGAAAATGCGTAAGAAAAAGTTATCGGCACGAGCATACGAACTGACCGTAAAACAAGGACTGAAGGCCAAATTTGCCGTCTGTGTAATTCACACTGGCTGTCCCTCCTGAAAGCGGAATGCTGCGTGCTAAGGGGAGCTGAGCTGGGATTTTGGGGATGAGGGGGAGAAGGCGTTTCCAATACTTTGCAATAGTGAAAGGATTGAATTTGCTCAGTCAGGAATGATGGCGGCTGATGTGACGCAGAATAAAGAAAGGTTACACAGATGATCTGTAAGCCTAAGGAATCATCTTTAAATTATTCCAGGAATAAAAAGGTGAATGTAAAAAATACAAGAATCATTTCTACATTCATCAAATCATTATTAATGGTAAGCCTATTCTCTTATAATCTGTCCTTAGGATATTGTTTTTCTTTCCTTGAAAACCTTATGATCCCCACAGCTTCTAAGATGTATCCTTACGGGTTTGACACTTAGATGCGTTAAGAAAAGGCCACACATTGCAAGGGATTATACATCTCCTTTACATTCCTTTCACGTATTTTTTTTTAGATTTCTTCTAAGATAGAAAAAACAGAAAACATTTAAGCTTGAGCTTAATATACTTATATATAATATACTTATATATATATATATAAAATATATAATATATAATATACTTATAGGTATAGTACATGACTTTTAATGCACAGTGTGGACTCTGCTCTTCTGTAACGTGCATTTCCGTAGAATCTGATAGCATAGTTCAAGACTGTATCTTTAAATATAGTATCTTGCCACTGATTTTGCAGCCAGAAATGTATATGTAGACAAAAAATGCTTGCTAACCCCGTAAGACACACTATGAAAAAGCAGTTCTATAAGTCTCTGTTCCTTTCCAGTTTCTATAGAAATAGGGATACTGCCACACGAGGTAAAGAACAGACATGACTAGGAGGTTTGCTTTCTTTCAAAGAGCCGTTAGGTGTTGAGAACACTTTTTCGCTCTGCATGTTTATTCTTTAACCAGGTTTCCTTCAGAACGGTGTTGCGGGAGGAGTTAGGAATTATTAGAAACGTATCAAGTTTACATTTTTTCCCCACTGTTTTTCAACTATTTCCAAATTCTCGGAATTACCCTAGAACGTGCCCTAGCAAACTACTGCGAAAAAGATCAATTAAAGGAACATCTTGAAAAGAGAGAACCATATCCAACAGCAGACAAAACGATCATATTTGTATCGAGCACGGTCTCCTAGATACTCCTGCAAGAGTTTACAAAAGCCTTTCACATTCCAAAACGAGCAGCGCAGCACTACGGAAGATACTCACTATGTTCATGAGGGTGAGGAGGTAGTTTTGAACGTGTTCTTTGCCATGGAATCGGACGACGGAGTCGTCCACACCTAGCAGCACCTCGATGTTGTAGTCGTCGTCTCCCGCGTGCCTGCGTCGCCTCAGGGTTTCGTTCAGTTGCTGCTCTACGCTGCTGTACAGGGAACTCAGCTCTCCGAGGCCGCCAAGAAGAGACTCTACAAGAAACAGCAAGACATCAACATCTGCTCCAATTCCGTTTCAGAAACGTCCTCCCGCACAACATCCTCACCTGTAGAGTCACCGCTTCTTTGGATAAAATCAATCAGGAACTCGGAAGAGATTATTCTAGTGGCGTAGGGGTGGGGGAAATCACCGGATACCCAGTGAAAAAATTCATTCAACCATATGGTTCTACAATTTATCACACGGTTCTTATTTCAAGCATAAAATTCATCCCTAGGGAGATTTAGGCCAAATACTTCACTTCCTAAGGCAGAATTTCCCCCCTCCTTTTTTTGCACCGCATCAGGCGCGTGTTACAGAGTGCCACAGAGACGGGATGCCTCAGCATTCGCTGGGGATGCTGCACCACGCTTAACTCGTGGCTTCCGCGCTCAGACGTAATGTGGTCAGCCCCAACGCATGTCGAAACGATCTCAAACAGCAGCGTTGTGTGCTTCCCCCTCATATCCCATCGCCGGAACAGCTAGGCTAGAATTTCTGACCGACTTACTGGTTTTGTAATTCTTTGTTTAAAAAGTAGGCGTTGGAATATCCTCTCCCGTGAATATCACAGAATGCTAGAAGGGTCCCTTGAAGACACGGGTCAAGGGGCAGAGTTCAGGCGAACCATTCTGAATCGGCTTTTAAGGGGATGCATTCAACAGCCTGTATCTGCAATGCCTCAAAAGCTCTTTCTTCCACTTAGGACCGTAAAGGAAAACATCACCATGGATTTTTGACAGGAAAAAAGTCACGCTGTAGGCTACTTACTTCTTCCTAAATCTAAGCCAGCACACCAACAGGCTCTAAGGAATAAACAACAGTAGAGAGGCCTGTTTGGAACATCTTACAGTGTAAACCACTAGCTACGTATTGCAGTCCTCACTAGGAACTGGGCTGTTCTCGCGTCTCCGGCTCTGCGACAGTCAGGGAGCATCCCCATTCCCCGGCTCTTCCATTTAGAAGAAAGAGACGATACAGCCCTTAAATACACAGGGATCTTCCCGCTCTACGAGCCCAGCAAAAGCAACCGGTGTCCAAGGGATAGAAAGGAGAGGACGGTCCTGCCTTCCACTCGCGGCGACTCGTATTGTAACGGCACAGCTTTCAAGTGCTTTTTCTCTACGCTGGAGTTGATGAAAGCCAAGGTTGCAAGTATACAAACTGGCCCTTCACACGTTTTCAGGCGAGACTCCCCGTAAACTGGATCTAAGTTTTGCTTGTGGAAGGACAGCAGGACCGGGGCCAATGTTGCAAAACATGCTGGATGGCCACGCTGTAATTCATCTTGAGCGGATTCAACTACTAGCTGAATTAGCTGGGAAGCCTCTCCCTCCTAAGCATCGCAGCGGTTCACAGCAACACATAAATAACTCTCCCCGAACCCCACATCAAACGGCAAGGTTGTCCCCGGTTGTTTTCAGAAGCTTAGCCCGCCACTGCGGGTGAGAGACCGGGTCTGCAAACAGCTTTACAATTCAACCGCAAGTCCTCTCGCTCTCAAGAATGCGAACCCTGTGATAGCACACAAGTGGGAAATTCATAGACAAGCTCCAATTCTAAAAATTGCTGCGGCTGGCAAAGGTGCCGAGCGCGGCGTCCAACGGAAACACGCCGGTAATGTCGCCGTGTCGCTGCGCCCGCGGCGTCAATGGAATCGCTTGAGATGGCTTCAGAAAGCACCGACCACCTGCGCCGTGCGGCCCCTTCGGCTTGGCCGTTGCGTCCCTTCTTAAATAGGTGGTTTTGCGGTTCAAACGAAGAGGAGAATCTCTTTTTTGTGTGCGTGTGAGCAGGCAGAGCGAGTCGGAAAGGATTCCTTTTTTTTTCGCCCCTCTCTAACTTGTAGCCGCTTTCTGCACACAGAGGGTAGTCTCAATACGCCAGTATTTTCCATGCGTGCGCCCACAGAATATTTTTCAACTGTATAATCCCAACAAAGCGAGAAAAAATAACCTCACTCTATGAAGAAATGTAATGACCGTTTTTGGCCAAGTATTTGAAAAAAAAGAAAAAGTAGTCCTGGAAACATTTTCAAGGATTGAGCCTCCCACCTCCTGAAACGCAACTTGCATACTTCTTTCCACAGAAACCCCAAACCTCCCCCCGACTGGGCTCAGTGGTAAAAACCCAACCATTTCCCCTCAGCCTGGCGTGCAGCGTATTCCATGAAAGGCACCGGGACTTCTGAGGATATTAAGCCGTGCCCACTCTAGCTACGGTATTCCTGGTGCTGACCGGCTTTTAATTGTTTGTCTGCTGTTCTTGGCGCTACTGAAGTACATTACTCCTTAACAGAAATGCAAAGGTCGGGAAACAACTGTCGACCTGAAGGCTGATTGGAGCTACCGATCAGCTAGTAATTACTTAGCAAGCCGCATTCCGTGTGTTGCCTTTCCCCATACCTTGCTGGGGCAGTGAAGCTGCGGGGTCCTCTCCCTAAACGCACCCACCGTAAATTGCTACGCCCGCTCCATAAAACACAGGGTAATACGAGTGGTTTATCTATTCTCTTGTACGTCTGTTCTCCATCATCCAGCGCTTAAGTGACTTCAGAGTCAAACAGTCAGAATCAAAGCCAGGTTATACGTACTGACGAGAGCTCTGCTCGCAAATGCTGCCATCTGCATCCATTGCCAAGCGCTTAATAGAACGTAAGGGCACGGGGATGACGGCGCGACGCGTAAGAGCAGCGGCACAAAGTGAGAAGATGCCTACGTTCCTACAGCCCAGGCATTAAATCTCTTTGTTCATGACGTTGCTCGTGATTCAGATGAGTACTAGGGCACTAGTGGAAATCTTAGAAGGGCTCACAGAGTCAATGAACCTTTTCATGGCATTAAAGTCTGTTCCAAATACCTCAATCAAGCTAAAGTTGTTTACCATAATTGATCACCATTCATTTTGGCTAGTTCTAAAAAGTTTGTTCTGTGCTCACTGGCTTCAGCCAAGGCATAGGGAAGGGGGATCAGCAGATATCCTTTCCGAGCAGCACAGAAAGCGTCCTCAGATGTGTTCTGTTCAGAAGATGCCATTATTATTCTTATAAATACAAAACACAGAACCTCCCAGGCAGGCAGACACAAACACATTAGATATTTTATCTAATCTGCCCTACAGAAGGCTGTTTGAGTTTGCCCCTGGTCTATGCATCACATTGCTACAAATGAGACTAATTACAAAGCCAACCCCTAAGTTTACTGCGAAGTTGTAGTGAAAACTGTCTTCTCTCTCCTTTCTGTGCTGAGAGCTTCCCAGCTTTGGAAGGGTGAGCTTTTCAGAACGCCACAACCCCTACAATTCAGAGTTCTTCCAAAAATTTATGGATGCTGCAGCAGGAAGAGACATTATGGAAAATCTCAGTGGAGAACTATTTACAGTTATTACATTGCAGTATGAGTGCTACAGCCAGTGAAGACATCAGCGTTCTCCATCCAATTCATTCAGTAGGTACTTGCAAGTACTCATAATAGAAGGGCAGAGTTCAGTCTGAATGCTTCTTGCACAAAACCTTTGTCAATGCAGAAGTAAGACTGTTGGCCGTGCTCGGCAAGACTTTCACAGACTCTCTGTGTCGCAATAAATAACAAACGCAACCATCCTTTTCCTTTCGACCCTCCCTCTCGCCAAAAACGAAAGATAGGTAAATCGTTTTCTTCAGTCCAAATTGTGCACTCGTACACATCTGCAGGTGCCTGCCGACTTTCAGGGACAGGCAGACATCTGCCGCGCGAGTAAACGGGCGTTACCTATCGATCGGCAATGCCACACACGGTTGGAACTCAGGACACAAAACAGAGGTCATTAGGCAATGGTTAAGAAAAGACGCGTGCTGGGACTTCCCCTGTGTATGATTACAGGCTTTGCATGTAATGGACTATAAAGAAAATTGGCATTCAAAGGAAAACGCATCATAATCTTTGCATGTTAATCCAGGGCTTAGGAAAACCTGCGGTGCTTGAAGCTGGTGCAACTCTACCGAGCATCAGCACCGCAGGGAGCATATCATCTGCAAATATTTAAATCCAGGGGTGGTTTCAGCATTGAGATGAACAGTTCAACACATAGGCAGTCCTGCAGATTTGCTAGCTGAATGCCACAGGAGCGCCTTTGGACACCCCCTTACCTGCTGTTACCAGGTAATGGAGAAATCGATCTTTCCTTATCAAACTCTTCTGCAGAGCACAGAGCAAGCAATTCAGACACAAGCAAAAGCTGGAGCAACGATCCCCTTCTTACGAGTGGGAACAGATCGCAGCAATGCTTACCGAAGTGAATTATTTAAATTAATCACTTGAAGACAAAGGTTCTCTGCAACTTAATCTACAAAGCTTTGAGCGCATTGTCTAACACAGTAAAGAGAGACGGCTGTCGCTGAACGGCAATATTCTCTGTCATGCACAGAGGAAACTAGTCTGTTTGTTTGCGGATTTGTGCTAGACAGACTAATCCTTCCTAATCTCATTCTGGAATTAGCTGGTTCATTATCTCTTCCTTTTTTATTCTGCTAGTCACCTGCATCTTTTACATCATGATCTTACCTGTCAGAAAAAGATTAGGCCGTGCTCTTTCACCGAGTGAAATGGTTACGCAAACATCTGGGTAGGAAGTCAAAACATACAGCATTGCAGGCACATGTGCAGGTGTGTATTTTTATTCGCTTTTTTCGCAGCACACATCAGAGCCTGTCTACTACGCCTCGTCTCGCAAAAATGCGGAGAGCAAAGAACGACATCTTCCTCCAGCCCAGCTGGGGTTCCTCTGCCAAGAAAAGGCAGGAGGAGTTTTGTGCATGTAGCAAACGAAGTAGTGCAAACGGAACGGAGACGCACCAGAAGGCAATCTCCCCCACATGCTTTGTCATCGCATTTTGTTGAAAGCCCCGGCTGCTAACCTCGCCTTGCGCCACCTCTAGAGACTTGGAGCCGCGCTGCTGGCACCAGACGGTAAGCTTCTCTCAAGCACAAATGCATCCACAGAGCCTCTCCCTCAACCCAGATGTGCGTATTCTAAAAGCCATAGCCCCTTAACAGACCAATAAAGTCTGCCTCCCTTCTAAATCCTTCTTCAGAAACACTGAACTTTTAACATAAACACCTACGTCAAAAATTGGGCATAACCGTACCCCTCCTAAATGCTTTCCTGTATTTTAAAAAAAAAAGAAAAATATTCTGGGTTACAGCATGTATCCTTCCTAGAGTGTAATTTTAAAAGAACGAAACTATAGCTCTTTCCCTACTTTTAAATAAAGCTGTGATCTGCCCAAGTCTAATCGCATGAATGCTATCATCAGTCAAACCTCTGTATACCTGAAGAGAACCCTAAGCATTTCTCACGTGAAAGATTCTTACGATCTTATTTTATATTGTAAAATACGTGGCCTGAATTCTATGATACAGTGCCATTGATATCAGCAGCATTCCTTATATATGTATGTTCCTCATACGTGCTTACTTGCTTAAGGAATAACAGGAGACATGTCTGGATATTGCATCCTTTCTTCAGACACATTTCACTCAGTGTAACCGAGCTGGGTGCGACGTATCGACACTTCGCTCCTTTTGAGCTGGTGCTGGAGACCCTTGGAGACCTCCGCTAGCCGTGGCACGTCAGGGAAGGCAGGAATTGCTCTGCAGCCGCAGGAACGGGGTTATCTTCAGAATCAGCTAGCTACAGCCCGGCGCCTTGCTTAGTCCCTGACTGCTTCCCTTGTGCCTAAGAAAACTCGGCAAATAAGAGAGCACCCAGGCTCTGAGATTTACATCTGTAAGTACAAGGCGGAGATTAGTGCAGTGCAACTATAAACCTGCCCGTTGTCAAGCTACTCCAAGTCCACGCAGTGAGGAGCGAGGTGATGCCTCTCCAGGACACCAGACCCGCAGACGAGAGATCTGCGTTCATCTCGTCCTGCCGCATCGATGCAACAGCTGCCGCTGCGCTTGCGGCCTTCAGATTTATGCCTTTCCCTGTGTCTCTTTTGGAGGCACCCTCCTCATCTCAACAAATGTCTGAGTTAGCAGACAAGCGGTTCAAGTTCATTAGTGCGCAAAAAGGAAAACGTCTTGAAGCAGCGGCAGAGCAAGCTATGGCTCACGCTCCGCTCCCAAAGGCTGACCGCTATCCGGAGAGAAGCCTGGCTCTCCTCATTCCTGCAGTCACACGCCGGCATCTGTAGAGCTGGAAAGCAACAGATTCAGTGGGCAGGGCCGTCTTGACTTACGGTGACCTACATCGTTTAGGCGTAGGTTTAGCGCCCGGTATTAATAGCAATGTTCTTAATAGGAGTTGCGTTGCACTGTCTCCTGAGAAAGAGAACAAACGGAGAAGGAGGAACCGCATTTCAGGACAGATCCTAAGTATAAGCACGAAAACTGATCAACAGATTGGATCCGTGGAGAGAAAGGAAGCACGAGCGAAGACAGAAAGGAGAGATCGGGGGGTTGCAAGCATGCAAGTGAGGTTCTTCTGAGCCTGGTGACGCCCCGGCCACGGTGCCGGAGGAGGACAGCCGTACGTCGGGGCGCGCTGGTGAAAGCGCCTGCGAGGCCAGCACGCGAGCCTGGATGCCTGAGCTGATCATCCGCTGGGAGAGCTACGGCTGCCTCCCTGCAGCGACCCGCCGCTGCGCAGCAGGTATGGAAGGCCACACGTTCAGGCTCTGCAGGAGCAGGGTGATGTCACCCAGGCAGCCGTAAGCGACGAGTTTCTTTTTGGCCAAAGATGATGGCCCGCTGACAAATTGAGGAGAAGCAAGCATTCGATTGCCTAATTTAGCCTTTTCCTGAAAGCACAGCTGGCAACAGTGTCTAGGGAGGCTCCACAACTTCACTAACTCAAAATGAAAATGATGAAAAATCAGTTTGGAACAAATTGAGGTCAACGTATATCCCTTCTTAACGAGTGCGTGAATGTATAAAATGTCCCCAAGGACAGCTGTATTCTGTAGCAGCTAAAAAATTCCATTATGCTATTTTCAAAGAAAGGAAACTAGGCCAACTCATGATGTCACTTCTAAAGCTGCACTAAGTAGCTGTTGCGCATTTTTCTACTCGTTAACCACTGGATGAATATGAGTTTCCATGATTGCTTTCTCTCCTAGTTATAGCTTCTTGAAGCTCTGTATATCCTTCAGCTCTCAAAACCTACGTTACCAGGGTGGAGACAGGCATTCTCACAAAGTTCTTCTCTGCCCTTGTTCCCAGTCTTAACACCCAGATCTTTCAGGCTGCTATAGAGCTTAGTCTATTTATTTTATTTTGTTGAACTTCTGTGCTTCTGCATTCAGGACAGCCGTAAGAGAAATTACTGGACGCAAAAAAAGAGCTGTAAGCTCCTCTTGCAATCAAATGCAAGAAAGGTGCGGAGAGAAGGATGGCTCGCTTAGGAAAGGCAGCTGATGATACCAGTGGCTCTATTACACCCTGAAGATAATGTTTAAAACCCTTGAAGGCAGCCTTGCTCATGTCGCAAAGCACGAGGTTTAAAAAGCGAAGCAACTTCGTGGAGTGAACAGTGAAGGCACCCCAAGGAATTCTGCTTGTGAGGCTATTTTTCTTTGTACTACAGAATTCTCCGCAGAAAACACATCTGGAATAAACTGCATCGAGATAAGTGGTGCATCAGGCTGATTTGGGTATTTGGCAGGTCGTCTGGCCAGGCCCTGTGATTCCTGCCTGTCGGGGGCCAGCCTCGGTGAGGCCATCTCACACCCTTTCCAGAGAACTCAGCCACTTACAGCTTCCAGGGAGCTGAGGGACGGCCATCGGCATCTTTGATCAACAGGTCAAAAAGAGTGAATAAGGGTAGAAACAGGGCTCGCTAATGGAAGAAACCAGCTGAAAATGACCTTTCCCCACCGTGCTCTTAGAACGAGATTCACTGATGGAAGCACTCGGGTTGGAAGGGCCTTCTGGAGGCCGCTCACAGCAGGGCCAAAGTCAAGGTCACAGCAGGCTGCCCCGAGACTCATCCTGCCCGCTTCGAAACTCTCGCTGGATGGGGGTCCCAGCACCTCTCCGGGCCCCAATCCAGGGAACCACCTTCCCGCTGAACCATTTTTTCCTAGGACCTACTCTTAATTCCCCCTGTTCCGAGCTGTGGCTGTTGCCTCTTGTTCTCTTGTTGAACATTTCTGAGACATCTTCTCTGTAATCCCTGTACCTAATGTTATTACCGAATACCCACACATTACTTGTCTCACTCTTCCCAGGGGTCTGTATCGCACTCATACACATGACGGTCCTCAAGACATAAAGAAGCCGTCATGAAAAAGTTATTCCGTAGCTTCAAGCTTTATTAAAGCCAAAGACTGAGATTTTATTCAGATTTTATCTATGCTCATGCAGATCAGATTGTCAAAGGTCCTCAGCAACCTGCTTTATACAAAAGCTCATCTACCATTTAAATGCACCCGTGGAACTCAGTTTCAAGTATTACAGTGGATTTTCAACAGTTCCACAACATGCTTTGCTGTTTCGTTTGCTCTTTACTCACTGCCCTTACAGAACAATTTAAGATGTTGATGCCTTCTAAAGATCTGGCCCTTTAGATGTGGAACACGAAGCTACCAGGAGCGGATGGCCAGATGTTTTGGCAGCTGGCTCCCACACACTTCAGCAGGAACACAAGGATACCTGTCGGCTTCTGTGGACCTTTTGCCTCAAAATAAGTATGAGAAACATAGTAGCTTGCTTCATTATAACAAAGGTCAATATATGCACTTCAATAAATCTGTGCAAGGCCCTGATTTTTTGCCTACTAAGGCTTATTTTGAAGTGTGCCTTTTGAAAAGCCAGGGAAGAAAAAGAAGAACCACGTAGGTCAAACGCTGATTCCAAACAGTTCCAACAGACTTCTAACTCATTTCCCCAGGAACCGTGTATATGCAAAATTTTTGTGGCATTGCTGGTACTGGCTAATTATGAGGGATCAGCGCTTGCAAAAGAAACCACCCAGGTCGTCAAGTGGAAAATATTATGACAGGATGTTCTCATTAGGTTCTGGGATGTGCTGAAACTTGTGTGCTTTGATTTATTAGGTCCTTCAAAAAAAAAAAACAACACAAAAAAGAAAAATCCTAAGAAGTTAAGCCTTCTCCCTTATCTTCTCTTGAAGAATTGCATGAAATTGCCTTTTACTCCAGAAGCATCCGAACGACTTCCCAACGGCACCACAACAGACTTTGTGGCATGAGAAGAAGCTGTCCCTTACTTACGCGTCACTGCCCCGACTCCCCCCTTCCCACACAAAACACTGACACCGGGCCTTGCAATCTTGACGCTGAGATTCGGCTCCTTAACGTTGTTGTCGTCTCTGATGGAATGCGTATGCGAGCCCGTCGTTACTCTTTGCTCAACTGCTGCCAAAACTTCCGCTTGTTTGTTTTTGGGGGCTGAGTGAAAGGAAGAGTTTGGATCTGAAGCAACCCTAAACAAGCCAGCCAGAAAAATACATGGTTTCACGACACGTTTCACTGTACGCGAAGGGCTCTCTCTGTTAAGTGCTTCCAGAAGCCAGTGGGCACCCTACAGCGTGTCTCTCTGGGTTATTTCACAATAAATAAACATTATCTATGAAATTTTGATAACACAAAGCAAGCCAGTTCTTCTTCTTCCGCAGAAACGCAGCGCAGTTACACAGAGGAGAGAATCGGATTTAACATTTCCCTCAAGGGAGACAGAACGATCACTCGAGCATTGATAAAAACCAAACCAAAAAGACCAGAACAAACCGCAAGTCATTCCTCCTCTTCTCTGAAGACGACCATAAATTTGTTGGCAAAAGACTGAAAGGCGCAGTAGAAAACCAAGCTGTCAGAAAATGACCTGGGTGTGACTGCCAGTTACGCTGCTCCGTCTGCTTCCCAACAAAACCAGTGGGAAACTGGTACCACAGCCAGCCAGCTCTGACCCGTACCATTCAGGCAGGGTTTCAAAAGCGTCCCCGACGACTTGCAGCGGGAGCTGGGTGTTCAGCTTGCTTTTGAAAGTCTTGCTGAAACGAACACGAAGCGTTAGCGATTGCTGGGATCCTCACGGCTCCGAAGGAACACGGGTGAGGTTCCAGTGTTTCCTACTCGACGGAGCTGCTCTCAAATGCGGGTGGAAAAGGGCCGGGTGTTGAAAAGTCTTAGAAAAGCACCGGGTTTTTTCTTCATGAGCACAAATGACAAGAGGCACTGAGAGGTACAGCAGTGAGCGGAGCGCGAAGAAAACCGGGACCACCGAGATGCAAACCTTTCCTATCAAAAAAAATGAACGGTGTGAAACGCTCCACCTGCAACTTTCCACAGCGATGTTGTTTGCGCTGCGATAAACCTGAAGATCTGCACGCAAAAACTAGCAGAATTCACACAAACCCCAGAACCCTAAGTTCACGATGCCCCATTTCTTTCACTGGCATCACCAGGCAGAGAAAACCAGTTTAGAAGCTACGCCTCCCGTGTGAGAACTGCGGCCCCACGGTAAATACAGTCCTGGATCTTTAGATGTATAATTCCTCCAGGCTTTTTGGCTACTGTTCGACTGAAATCCCATTAAAGTCTAAAGTGAAATAAACACCCGGGGAAAACCATACAGCTCCCGCTGAAGCAAATGACACAGGGAATAGTGTTTGAGCAAGCAGTCCTGCGTTTGTCCCTATTTTTCTTTTTCCCTTGGGTTCTCATCTAAATGAAGTGTTGTGGATAACGTTTCTCACTGGTGCAGACCGGACCAGGAGCCGTCAGAACACTCGCCTCTTCCCAGGGCTGCTTCTGAAAGGAATTACGTGGCTGCTACCCATCACAGAGAGGAGCAGACAGGTCAAATCCTCACCTATCCAAACCTACGCCCTAACGGTAACAAACGTATAGAATTTTAAAGAGAAGGAAATGCCTCCATCACGTGAACGTGCGTTGTAGTTTGCGAACAGCTTTAGGTTAAATAGGGAACGTATTGCATTTTGAGCTTTAAAAAATACATCTACCTGAAAAAGAATATGAACTTATTTGCACGTCAAAACCTAACTGAACCAAGGGGTAGTGTAAATATGTTTAGAGAAAGCAACCTTCACCTGGGGGGAGCCAAAGGGGCCGCGGAAAGGCCAAAAAAGCAGCTTGTCACACAGCACGAGCACGGAAGCAGTCTGAAAATACCGAAAACCTAAACAAACACAGGCATCACTTTACAGGCTAAATAATGCAGTGTTTAAAATATTAACTGAAGATATTTAGGAGTGAAAGCATTAAGAAGAAAAACTCAACATGAATAAAGCTGCCCAGGAGACGCCAAGAAACGAAGGGATGGGAAAGCAAAATTAAAGACGTGAAAATGCCTCAGGTGTTCTTTCTGCTCTGTGTTGTACACCACGTGCGGACGGAAGCGCTGAAGTGCCGGTGAGAGCCTAAGGACGCGGCAAGGCGAGGTTTGTCGGGTAGACGTCACATCTTGTAAAGCCAGCTAGCAGAACCGGAAAATACCGACAACCTTGCAAGCACGCAAGCTGCCCTTTTGAAACAGAAGCAACAAACCTTCAAGAGAAGCACAAGCTGGAAATAACCGTTCTGAGGTTGCTTAGATACTCACCGTTTCGGCTGCGTGACACGAAATGCAATTGGTATCTGTGGATCAGAGGAGGCATTAGCAGAGGGCAAAGACCCGAGAGCATTTCCTAATGGAAATGGCGTGACAGGTAATTTTAGAGCTTTAGGACACTGAGGACTGGGGGGGAGAGGTTAAAACGTGCCATTGAAGAAGTATCCCGTTGAGTGCGTGAGGTTTTTTTACCTCGTAAGATTACGAACTTTTATTTTCCAGGCTCATCTTTTTTTGAAGGTTTCCCTTGAGGATCAGGGATATGACATCAGAGATGGCGTGAAGATTTTTGGAGAAATACCCTCCCACCTCCCCCTCAGTGTTTCTGTTCTTCATCAGTCGTCTCTGAGATTCCTTCCAAGTTGGTACGGGTTATTGAGAGGGTGCTTGACTGGTGTCAGAGATGGGCTAAGGAGGAAGCAGCAACTGTGACCAAAGACGGTCATCTGATGAGCGACTTGCTGTTGGAGCTGTGGTAATGCAGCAAAGAGAGGGTAGGGGAAGCCTGGGAAGAAGAAACACCACCAAAATGGAAGGAGGACCTCCCAGCCAACAGCAGGACCGCCTGCATTTGCAAGGGAATGCTGACTCTGGTCTGACGAAATAGTCTGTGAAATAAAAATAGCAGCGATTAGGTTCAGACGCAGCTCCACTTTCACAGTAGCTTAACCACACCGAGGAATTAAGAGAGAGAAAAAACTTCTGGTGACTTCATATGCAGTCTGGATATCTTTCACCCTCCTGAGACGATTAAGCGAATTACAGCTTAGAGCGTTAGCTCCGTTTAGATTCTCTTCAGCGGGACCCTTGGAGTGACAGGGACTGGTAGAATTGCAAACAAACAGGGATTAACGGAAGGTCTGAATCTCTGGGTTGCAGGATTATTCATTAAATGCATGAACTCAACGGACCACAAACACAAACTTTACCTTACTTTGTTGTTAGACTTAAAAGAGAAAAGAAAACACTTTGAAGCGCTGACTGCTTCCATCGAATATTTGCTTCGCTGGTACCTTAGCAATTCCAGCTGCAGAATAATTCTGGGAAGGATGGAAGATTTCCTGCACTATATACCTTGTTAGCTCTGCGGAGCCAGCTTTGCTCTGACGTCACGGGACGGACTCTTCCCTTCCATGCATCGTGAGCGAAAACAGTTCTCAGCGCTCATTTACATGACGGATCGATGCCGGCAGCACACTTAGGAAGCCACGTAGAACCACCAAAAGCATAATTCTGCATATATCTGAATAAGTTTAGAGCCAACTCAGGATAAACTTTTCCAAAGGAAATGGCTAGAATTTTACCCCATAATTTTCTTGTCATCACTCCCCTACCCAGCATGAGGGTTTTCTAGAACTGTACGTTATCCTTACCCGGCAGCAAACATACACAAAACAAAGCCAGAACTTGAACACGATTAAGGAAACTATAATTAAATATGCCTGAATTTGGGCCAACTATTAACCGTTCTTTTTCCATCCCATGACCAGAAACTAGGAACACAAAAAGCAGCAGAGGAACTCCAGCCAGTTCCAGAGCTCTCACTACTGGAGAACACGAGCTCGCTGGCAGAAGCTTACGCTTGACACGCTAACAGGACGGTTGGTTCCCATTGCAACGGCTCTGCATTCAGTTGATTCACGGTGAAAGCCCTTTTAGATCTGCCTGCGAACCTGCCATGCTCTACGTCTTAGGAAGCACGTGAGAAATGTGGCTGGCAGTGGAAATGTCGCTGTGAGGTTCTCACCCCTACAATCGTGCCACCACACTACGATAAGATGCAGCTAGAAAACACACCTGGGTGAGGGGTGTCAGCAGGCACAGCACCACTGTAAATAACTGGCTATCAAAGTTACCGAATAAATCTATAGCCTTTAACTTCCAGAGCCAGAGTGAGTCTGGTTAATGTAAAGCAAGCAGGAGGCATACGTCTGAGGCACGCCAACTTGAAAAGGCAGGAGTTGTTTTTAGAAAAGAAAGAAGCCCACGGCATGTGCCAGATCTACACCAAAGAACGCCCGTGAGATCGTTCCTCTAAAGACCCTCCTCCCATAGACCTGACACGACATAAACTGGTTTGGTATTTACGCACGCTGGAAACTCCTTCAATGCGTTTTATAGCTTTAAGTAAAGCCAGCTGTCACCACCCCGCTGTCAGAAATACTGCAAAGACTCACACAAGGCACTGCTCGGGTTCTCAGTCGGACTCGCAGAACGTGCCACAGGCGCAGTCGGATTGAAAACACAGGTCACCTCAGGCACCCCAGGTTTAGCGGACGACCATCAAAAAGATGACGAACGAGTCTCGGGATCAAACTGAGCTTGTTTTGAACATGCTGCCACACTTTGCTCAAGGACTACTGGCTTCTACTTTGACAAACAGAAGCTTAAGAGCACAGGAAGGACGCTCTCCGCATCCGCTGCCGTAGCAAAGAGGAGAAGTAACAGGGAGTAACAATTCACAGCCTACTTGCTGTATAGCCCCATGGCCTGAGGAACACATTAACACCTTGCCTTGCCACCACTAATACCAGATCACAGCTCTGCATTAGCTTAACACGGGCCTCAGGACTTGTCCGGCCTTGCCCTGGCTCATCTGCTCTTGACCTTATTTTTAGCTCGGTGTTAGCTGTAACAAGGCATTGCCCGCGGACAGGTGACTACCGCCTGGCTTGTCTAGCCGTGACAGCCAAGTCAGCCGACACTCTGACGATTAACGCGTGCCTTCTTTTAGCTGCAGCTTCCCTTTGTGCACTAATTACCGTAAAGGAGTTCTAGAAAGATGAGTTAGAAACAGCCTGCTTGACGAGCTGGATGGGTAACGCCGAGTGGACCCAAGACCACGAAGGAAAAAACTCCACCGTCAGGAGCAGAAGCCTCCGAGCGAGGGACTCGGGCCAGCGACAACGCGCTGCCGCAAAGAAAGGGGCAGCTATCTGCAAGCTCCTGAACACCAGTTGTAGCGGCATTTTGGGAAATAACCAGATAATACGAATTATACGTGTTAGTAGTGTCGTTACTGCACTAGAAATAACTGCTGTATTTTGCCCAGGCTGTTAAAACATGAACCAGACTAACGATAAATTTTAATTGCTTTGGATCCCCACAGGAGGTGTTTTCTTCTGCCTGCCCGTAACGATAACCTGAAAGAGAAGTACCACGGTGGTGCCTGGGCAAAGAAACTCAGCAGCTACAGAACAGACTCTCTGCTCTCCCGTCCCCCTGAAGTGAAAGCAGGACCCTTCCCACCACCTTCCAGAAACGTAAAACTCCTCTGTTTAACAGCTTAGCAACAAAACTCCTGCCTTTAAAAAGGAAGCTCTGGCTAAAGAAGAGATTTATCCATCAACAAATCCCACAACAATTACTCCTAGGAGAGGAAACAGTTCCTTTTTGTTTCCTCCATCAGAGAATGAGGTAGTGAATATATATACACGTGCGGAATTTCTCAATATACTTTGCTGCTAATGCGTAGCCTTGGCTAGACACCCAGTGCATACTGGACTATGGCAGGCAGGCTACTGGTGTTACCAAGCAGAGCTGGGAGCCGGCATATTTAGCTCGCACAAATGACTCGAGAACAAGAGGTGAAAGCGGAGATGGGCAAGAGGGGGCTGCAGAGAGAAACGGTCTTTGCACAGTCTGAGGCTTTTTACCATGAAGTGGGATACTGCTAGTAAACCCACAAGTGATAAATACATCTTTGTCTTCTTTTTTCTCCAGATTAGTGGAGTGAGTTGCATTTATGCCCTTGGTCAGTAATAAATTGAAGTTTTTGCACTTTAATACCACGAGAACGTTCTATCAGGTAAGGGCCGTAATTTATTTGTATACATGAAGAAGACTTCAGCATTTGGGTCTGGCTCTTTCAGAGACCTGACGGGTATCTTATGCTGGTGGTTACGTACAAACACTGGATACACAGCAGAAGTTTGCGGGTCACGTATTAGATACGCGTAGAGCAAGCAAACCCATTCCTTTTTTACTTAACACAACACTGAGTTCGCCAATTAAATATCAGTGTATTAGCATGACAGCTCCTGTCATAATGGCAGACAAACAACATGGCTTCACGTACTACCCGTACAGTCTAAAGAAGTCCAAGACCAGAACTGCACATTTACACGTAACGCTAAAATCAGTCATGAAGTGAGCCCTTTAAACACAACCGTAATGAAAGATGAAAAATAACACGGAAAAGTGTCACATTTTGCAAAATCATCAGATGTATCAATGTCTAAAAGTATGGAAAAGGCATCTTTAGAGGCTCTGGTATTGAGTTTGCGGATGAGAAAAAGTAAGTCAGCAACAATTTCCAGACTGGCCCACTGCTGAAATGCGTACCTGGATACCTGGTCTGCTGGAACTAAACACATGTTTGGGGATGTGAGCACACTCTTCGTTTTCACCGCTCGGAGCGGCCAGCCCTTTCCTTCCAAAGTTTCCAGCTAGCAAGAGCGCAGAGTGCATGACTTTCCAAGTCAGACGCTCTCCCAGGAACATCAAAGAGCCCTGCATTAACAACCCTAAAAGTACTCATGCCTTCATGTATCATTAAATCAATCTGAAAATCGTTTTTATTTCACAAAGGAGCACACTTAAAGAGTCCTTGGATTCATAATTTGAATAATGCATTATAAAAGGAAGGGGCGACTCAGAAAGGGGGGGTTACCTTTCAAGTCCACCACAGTTTGAAAACATAGGTTGCATTCATAATTGAATCGCTAACTCGGAACTTGCTGGAAGAAGAAATGCTGGATGGCTTGAGTTGTCTGCATTTTTGGGCGGCTTCCCTGAGATCCCTAAAGGCTTCGGAAGGGTTCCAGCGCCTAAACTCTTTAAACAGGTATTTTTAGTAGCGGACCACCATTACAAATTTTCAGCGCTCAAGGAAGTTGCTTTAACGGAGATGTGGCCCCCTCAGTGCTCATTAACTAAGTTGTTATAACAAGGTCTCAGCATTATTTCAGTCCTGGTTTGGATTCCTTCCTCCTGGGCGGCTGAGCCAGCATCCGTCAGCTGTCGGAAAGCACAGAAAGAGCGAAGCTTTCTGTTTGGGAAAAGAGGGCTGGAGGGGACTGGCCGGAGCACCACGGTCCGTCCTCTGCAGCCTCAGGCGACGACGAGATGGACGCCGAATTCAGAACAGTCCCAGGAAACATCACGTGTACGCACCATTGGGCACCAGGGAACAGAGAGCTCTTCCCGGCCAGCTTCAGACAGGACTAAAAGTCCTATCTATCGTGTGCCTTAGAGGAAGATTATGTCCTCATCTCAGACCTTGACACCAGATACGTTCGCAGAACGCATCCGTAAGCCGGCCTAGAAATTTATATGTCACTAGAAGCAGAAACACACCCACCACCCAGCTGCCTTTGGCCACGGCTAAGCTTTACAGTAAGGCTTAAAAAAAATAAAATTAAAAAAATCACTCAAATGTCAAAGCACGGGGCTGGGGGAGGCGGACAGGAGAGGAACAGTCCCCACGAACTATCAGTAAAAACAGGAATAACTGCAGCAAAAAAAATAGCTCAAAGAAAGAGAAAGCCAGTCACGCTTTACAAGTCCCTGCATGTACAAACGCATTTGACACCACAGAACTTGTATCAAAAGCTTGTATTTTCTAGCTCCAGAAATATCCCTAGGATCAGTTAACATTTAAAATGGACCACATCATCTGCTTTCCCGTTCCTGGACAGAAGCGTGTCACAAATGACCCTCTTAAAACACATTTCTCGTTAAGAGAAGGAAGGTTCCGCTAACCTCCACTTCACCACCTGCTGTTCTTCCCTAGCAGAAAAGGTAAATTAGTTTCTAAGATGCGGTGTTCAACACTGTCAGCGATGAGCTAATATTTTCCTTGCTGGTCATCCTTTGTTTATAGACATCTTTGCATCCAGGCTTTTAGCTACCATCTCCCCAAGGGAGGAAAAGAGTTCCTCCGATCCATTCAAATGAGTATTTCTCAGTATTTAGCTTTGTTAGTTAATTTGTTGTAAGGAATGCTATTGTCAGGGATGTTTACAGTTACTGCCTATAAGGGCAGCTTACAATTTCCCTCCACAATACAGACAGATCGGGGGGGACAAGAAGCCTTTCTGGACGGATTGCAACCTTCTTGAAGCAGTGACAGCTGGCTATTGATCATTTGATGCTACCCGCGTTAGTCAAAATGACATTCACTCCGTTTTATTTCAACTCTGAAACGTTGAGCTTTCTTGGGAACTTTCTCAGCTAACCTGAGAACAGACCCATGAGAAGACCGGGGGTATTCGTGTCAGGACTCTACTTTAAACCTCCCACCGGTCTCAAAGTACGTATCGGCAGCGGAAGCTCTGAACCTCTGGTGTGACAGAAGCCGGCAACAAGAGAACATTTTCCTACCGGGTAATAAAACCAGGGAACTGTATTTATAAGTAGATAAACTGCAGGTGGCATGGGAAAGAGGAAAAGCAAAAATCAGCCAAAGAACAGTTTCTTAATCATAAAAGCTTAGCAAAATTCTTCTTGGAATAGATTTCCTTCACCATTTTTCCTGATGTATCATTTTCTCTCATCAAAGTGGCTCTTCCGTCTTCTGTTGTGTGGGACACCTACCTACTACACTGGTTGTTCATCCCACGTAGATGAAGGGAGAGGTGTGTTTATATACAGTTGCTTAGTTGTAAATGCTGTGGAAGGCATCTGTTTCTCAACGTGTGGAGCCTGTTCTTGCCACAGTAAACGAGTAAGAGGAGCATGGCACGGCCTGTGCTCATCGGTACTCCCAGCCACAGTCATTATCTTTACTGAGCAGCTCACTGTCTCCTGTCAACAACAATTACACCCTAATCATCGCTTTATCTGCCTTAAGCCTCTGGAAGTCTGCAAAGCCTACTACACTGTCCAGACAGAACAGCAAGACATCAAGACAGAACACAGCTCCATTTGATACGGGATTATCTGGAGCAGGGAGGCATGCCTTGCTAAAAGCAGAACAGTAGTAAATAGACACATGACTCTCCCTCGCTCTTGTTGATGAAAGGTGTGGAGCTTGGTAACTACTGAGGAAGGATTTCTATACGCCACCAACATGCAATTTAATGGTTCACCTAAAAAAGAAGTATCTTAAAATCTGTGCCGTGGGTCAGCTCCACAAATGACATAAAATCCCTGTAGCGGAGGCCTGTCAGTCTGATCCATGCGAGGGGAAAGCTCTCTCACCAGCTCAGGAAAAAGTCTTTGCCCTTTTCCAGGACGGTTTTTGTACTCTCTCGCCTACGGAGAAGCAGGAGGAATGGCTCCCTCGCTGAAGAGCTTCGAGCTGAAGGGCTATGCGTTACTAACACAGTCTGAGCCAAAATTGCTATCCAGCTGGAGAGGAGAGCTGTGAAAAGCTGAAGCTGATGCAGCTAAGCTTTTCCATTAATGTAATTACCAACAGCGAAAACACATCGTAAAAATCCAAGGAAAAAATGTCCGTTGTGAAGAGGTGGGGCACGGTAACCTGCTACTTCAAAAACGCTGAAGTACGAGAACATTTTGAGGGCAACACACTGGAAAACCCAAAAAGGCCCTTGAAATTTTTTTCTGTAAAAGGAAGCAGACACGAACACACTTCTCGCTGACTCGCACCGCTCTCAGTTCTCTTGAAGCTCCAAGAGTCCGAGCAGACCAGGAACACCACAAACCAGCGTTAATGAGCAGCGAACGCTGAGAGTTCGGCACTCTCCGCTGCCTTAGCAGCCTTCCTCTGATGTGTCGCTAACTGTATAGATGGAGCTCTGAAATCTGGACGATACCGCTGGAGGGCACCGGCCAGAGCGGACGTTTGGTCCGATACATAAAGCATCTGAAGTCTAAAAGGACAAATGAGAAGTGGAGGAGGGAAGAGACGAAGCTCTGTCAAAATGCCAAAGCTCGAAGCTTTGCACATAAAGAAGTGAAAGAAGATTTCTGAATTTATCGGGACTGAAATAATTTCTTTGTCGCTCTCATACCTTCACATCTGCCCACAGAAAAGGTATAACAGAATAGCTGGGCCTCTTTCCCTTCTAAACTGAATGAACCTCTTTACAGGTACAAAAGCCAAAATTATTCTTCAACATCTTCAGTCTCTCTACTGACGTGGTTACAACAGACACAGGGCTGGGTTTGTTGGGTTGGTTTTTTTTTAATATGTCCAGGTATCAGCTCTTACTGACCTGGCTGCACAGACGTGACGCTTGTCTTCCCTCCGTCCAGGAAGGCTGACGCGTCTGTAAAGGAATAGCTTTGGTAGGTTAGGTCAGACATGTAAGGCGTTGGTCACAATCAACGAGCATCTCTGTGTATTACTAAACCCCAGATTTTGTTTCAGAAGAGAGGTTTAACGTTGGCATTTTAACAAAACAGTACTTACAGAAGTCAATGAGGTAAATTATGTGGTATCCGTAAGGACAGCCTACAATAGCTATCCAGCAGCTGCAGGAGCAATCATATCCCAAGCTAGATTAGGAAAAAATACTGTGTTTGACCAATTATTTTTCACTTTCATCACGCTTGAGATTTAGACGTATTTTTTTGTGTTAGTGAATTTCATTAAAAGAATTCAGCTTCATTTCTAAGGGAGAATAAGACAAATCATTCAGCTGAGCTGGCAGAGCTGAAAGGAGAAAACAGTTAACCTAAACACTGAAAAAGATGTTCTCGTAAAGTACGCTACTACGGACGAGAGCGGCAGAAGCAAGCACCGTGGCTTGGCTAATGCCTTCTCGAGTTCAAATTTTAAAACGGAACTTGACCACCGATCAGCGTTACCTTAGTGCACACGGGTAAACACTTCAAACCGTGTTTTCAAGTGCTTCACCCAAGGCATTGTGAATGAGAAACACTCATTTTAAGAGCAATATATAGCGAAGTACTCGACGGACGAGCTCTCCTCTCTGGCAAAGTTGAAGCGTTGGAGCATTACCGCTACAGGTAAGAACTGCTAATTATACGAAGTCATTAATTCATTAAAAAGACAGAAAAGACAAGAGAAAGACGTAACATCCACTTGGCAGAAGCTGTAAAATGATGACGTGGAAAGTGCATTACAGGGTTTCATTAAACACCCGTCTTGTCCAATCTTCGTCGTGGCTTCTGTGCTTTCCAAATTAATTCCATAAATCATTTTTGAGGCAGCGTTTGGTGTACAGCAACTTTGCCGGGAAACTCCAGGCCACGGATGGGCGCTTCCCGCCTCGCGAGTGAACTTCATCTCCCGATGCTCGACGTGCCGCTGCTTTACCAATCGCAACCCCACCCCGGAGAGTATTTTTCCAGAGGAGGTTTCAGGGAACAGCACTCGCTTCACGACTCCAAGCGTGCTTTCCTCCCACGGCCACCGGTGCAGACTAAAGCCAAGGCGGCGAACATAACGGGCAGACTCGGCTGTTAGATGGCTTACGCAGAGATAAATATTTAAAGGAGACAGAAGAACGGAATTCACAGTATTCAGTCACATAAAAGGAACAACTGAGTGCGTAAAACTGGAAAAAAATGTGGGAAAATATTTATGCAGTCCATATTACCACAACAAAGAGAACTTCAAACACCCTTCCAATGATGCCATGAGTCACAAATTAGGCGGGCGTTCGACAATGGGTCATTTCCTTCCAATGTCTTGCTACCGGTTACTCGTTAACGTCGCTGAAAGCGTAATTGTCCTTAGTTGTTCGGTTGTCACTAAGTGGATTCCGACCTTCCGACATTACAAAGCCCAACAGCTGGTTTTTGGAGGCTGGGCTTTCGCTGAGCCCATGCACCTGCAGCCGCCCCGACCCAACTCCAAGGCAGGCTGCCTCCAGTGCTGGCAACCAACTGCCAGGCAGCGTCAGGAGCCAGGGCTGAGCGAAAAGCCTGCCCGCACGACAGGCTGCTGACGGACGCAAAGCTGTCGGCTCTGTGCCTGTACCCCAACAGATGGCAACCGAGGACGATCTTGGCAAAGTCTCCCCGGCAGCTGAAAACCAGCTCCTCCGACGTTTAGTCTCGAGCGTGGCAATTTCTATCTGAAAGTCGCCAGCAAACTCTGATTTGGGCAAACACGTAAGATTGTGGATCTCATCTAAAGCCCGGCGACTTCAGCGCAAAGACTCTTGCTGCGTTTGGGTCAAGGCAACGTGCATGGATTATTTAAGATACTGAGCGATGCATTTCAACATCCAAACCATGAACATCTCATCCTCTAGTAAACGCTGCACATCGTTACCGCACTGTAAGAAGGGAACTATATTGTGCTGGTTTTGGCTGGGATAGAGTTAATTTTCTTCCTAGTAGCTAGTATGGGGTTACGTTTTGGATTTGTGCTGAAAAGAGTGTTGATAACACAGGGATGTTTTACATCCCTGTAGAAATACACAAAGTAATCTGTCTTAAAGAGCACCATCTGACGTATTGTACACACACACACATACATACTATGTTTAGATAGATCTGTTAGATTATGTTTAGGTATTACGGTGTATAAAACTGCAGTTTTGAGGACTGTTTCATTTGGCCGTCAACCCTATCTCAAGCTGAAATACTTCATTTTTTAACTAACTTGTACACAAGAACTAGCTGCAATAGTGAAGATGGAATCATTTTTTTGGAAAAAAATACTTGAAGTGGGGGATTATAAAGATAATCCAGATAGCCGTTCTGGGTTGACAAATTCTGATTCTTCATTACAAAATAATATTCAACGTCACACCTGCACGCTACCATAGATTTTGTGAAATCACAAAGTCAGCCAAAGCCTCTCCTGTCTCCTAGTCATACCTTTTCTGTAAGAGAGAATTTTAAAACTGGAAGGGGTAAAAGGGGGAGGGAGCAGTCCTGAACTGAAAGCCAGTTCTCAAATCTCACAATTCCTTAGGAAGCAGAACCTCTCCCACCCACAGCTCTGGCTATAATTATATAGAATATGGCCCAAGTGTGATACACTTATAAAAACCATACAGTTCGACATTACATTCATACTGATGTCACAGTATTTTCAGTGAAAAAACCAACAAATAGGCAGCTTACGAGTTTTAATTTTGACCGTCCTACCACAAAACCGGTTTACAAACAGGAGAGAATCCCACATTAGCTTTCCTGTTTCCTTTCAGGGAGGGGGAAAAAAGTCTTCCGCGAGGCCCAAAACACCATGCCCTCAGTAACTGCAACAGAAGTTGTTTCGTTAGAGATTCATTACCCTTTGATACTTTCCTTTTTTCATATAGACTCCTATACAAAGAAGCACTTTTTTTTTTTTCCCCCTTTCCATCTCACCAGATTCCTATTAGCGAGCCAACCTTGACTGCACCTCGCACAGATGTGTTATGAATATAACTCACAGTGTTTCCACACAGGATATTTTGATCATTCCCCTCTCCTTCTCCCCATCCCAATCCCGTCCAAAATAGCACAGAGTCATAAATTCTCCCATTCTGACCTCCGTCTCTTCCTGGCCTGAAAGACGGTGCCGTTTACGTTTGCTCGAAAAAGCGGTAACTAAGGGGAGAGAGTTTTTTCACGGAGGTTCATTTCTGCTCTGTCTGTGCTGTCTGACATCCGAGGTGAAGCCTGCTGGAAACACCTTCTCTACGAGATGACTACGCACGCTGTTAACTTCTTTACGCCCAGAACAGATCTTCTCCCTCCTGATGTTTGCCGTTTGATCTCAAAACCGCTCAGACAAAACTGTAAATTTCCAACTCTTACCTTCTAATGAATTTGAATGCAATATTGGAACATTATCGATGGAACCGCACCATCGTGGGCGAATATCCCGAACGCCATTTATTTGTGGAACGGCATTTCGAGCAGCGTTTCGTGCCCCGTATGCCTCTTCAAACAGCACACTCTCTCTATGAAGCCGCTCCTTGAAGCCAAGGAATTTCCCTGTCAGAAGAGAGTTGCCAACTTTCCCTATTTGGCGAGCAGGGTCCCATTCTTGCGCCTCTCTCGATTTCCTGTACAGTATGCTTTAACGAGCCCTCCAGTCTGGTGGAAAGCTAACAGAGACGGCGAAAAAATAATAATAATAAAAAAAAAAAGAATAACCTGAGATGGGAGAAGATTTAGGAAGAATTTTCCATGGAATATACAATGGGTCTGACTATAAATATGACAAAAAGAGACAGTCCTCCTCAAAAGGCTAGATTAAATGCTAGAGGGAAAAGAGCCCGAGGGCGCACGCTGTCGTGGGGCAGGCGAGGGTGAAGAAGGGGCAGAAAGGTGGCCAGAATATGACAAGAACTGTTTTAAAGCGTACGTAAGCGATCTCTGGACCTGAGTATACAGCAGGTTTCACTTTACCAGACAGCCTAGTAACAATCCTGTACTGAACGAGGCCGGTTAAGATGTCCAAATAATACCAAGTTAAAACTCTTGAGGATTATCTCTGACTTTCAGAAACGAGAGGTCCAGATTAGACAGCATTTTATGGTCACATTTGTTGCTGAGTTTTTAGTCTGCCCTTTCACAGTTTTACACACATAAAAGGACCTCTTAAGCTAATGTTAATCAGTAAATTTAATGACTTTTAAACAAAATTACGAAGAAAAAATGCTTAGTCAAATATTATTCGTGTTGCAGGAGCACAGGAATACTGTACGAACAGCAGCTAGAAAGACAGTCCAAAGGCACCAAAAGAAACGAAGAGCATGGTTTAGGGAAAGCTGAAGCAGGCGTTAGAAGAAAACACAAGGTGTGTAGAGGATAATTTCTTTTTGCACAGCCAAGCATCTCGATAGTTTGTGTGACGGAGTTATGTCATTGCACATGGTTAACAACGCAGCAGACGCAGTCCTGACACGTTTTGCGATTAGTAAAGCAGCAGCATGGAAAACCAGCTGAAGAACATGTAGCGAGATCTTCTCTTATAGATTGATTAGGAGATACTGGCAGCTAAAATTCACTGCTGCTAAGTACTAACTAGCTCCCAGCAGAGAACACAATGAAGCATACACATATGCAGAGTGTTGAGCTGTGCACAGGCAAAAAGAAGCCTCAGCCTCGGGAATTTGGTCCCTGCAAGGCCCCTACGGCTGCAGACGCTGGACTCTCACCACCAGCCGTTCCGCTCTGCAGCTCCCCTCCCCTCCAGCAGCACTACAAACACAGCCTCTTTCAACTTGTAAGCGAACACGGAGACCTGATTTATCAAAATATGAGCGCTGACTATTCCACCCCTCCCTCCCCGCTCCCCTCTTCCCCTCCAGCCGCTCACAGGGCTACGCCGTGTTGCCTTTCCCGGCTCGGAGCAGCCTGGGCTACAGTCCCCCACTGCCTCTGCAGCGCCGGTACTGCTCTCCACTTCCAAATCCTGGCTCAGGCCTTTAGCTGCTGCAGTTATCGTCGACGATACCCGACAAGTCATCAGTCCCGCTCTGAGGTGGGGTCCCCTGCAGCAGCTCTCGGAGCGAGGGACGAAAAGCGTTCTTAACCTCCTCGGTGCCCTCCCAGTCCCCAGCTCTCTCCTTAGGTTAACTCAGCCCGGAGACTTGCTGCAGTTCCAAGAGCCGCGCTACTCCAAATGCCCACAGCAGAAGTAACATCTTTCTTCTCCTGCTGAAATGTTTCCGGCTGTATGCAGCATCACACCGTATCGGAGTACAATTTCTCTCTCAGTTGCAAGCTGGGCATCCACCAATGCTGAGCTGCCCTTCTCCCTTTGTCAGGTAGAGAGACTGCTGCAAATGCAAGACCCTTACCCTTGCTCTTTATCCCCCGTAACAAGTATCTACACGGTCACTTCCATCAACAGGAGCATAAACTGTCTAGCGGCATCCCTAACGGAGATAAAGCAGAAGAAGAAGAAGAAGAAAAAGCAGAGTTTTGTCTCTCCTAGTACATACAACAGTGCTGACAGACAGTCACTTTTTCAGAAGGGCTGAGACACATACAGAAGGAAAAATCTTAATTTGAGCAGAGGCATGTTATCTTCTGGGAATTTTTCTGAGAAGGTTAACCCAATTTTTATCCTCAATTACATCCTAAACACTACTGACGAATGGCAAAACTCCTCCGTTTCCAGACTGTTGCACGTCAACGTAGTTACAAGCAAAGGACTCTCAAACCATACAAAATAAAGGCGGCTGATATTCGGAAAGAGGAGTACTGCTAGATCTAGAAGTGAACCGAGATTCTCAGTTACAGAAAACCAATTTTTCTTTTCTGACTTAAAACTTACTTGAAAAAGTGGGAGTACTTGATCTTGAAAAATACCCACCTTGAATGAGTAAGGCAGACAATGAACTGAACAGGACCACACGGTACTTCTGCTCTTTGTTTTTGAGAGACTTCATGTAGTTTCAGTACTGTCATCCAAAAATGCAGACTTTAGCTTGGATTCAAGTACTAACTAACACAAAGGCTAGCTTATCCCTACTCTGGATTCAGATTTGATAGCGTGGTTGCACTGGCCAGATCCCCAAGGGAGGATGGCAGCGTGAGTAAGGTAAGAGTAACAATCAAAGCTAGAAGAAAAGCTGTTTAAAACGATGAGGCAACAGAAGCAACCAATATAGCAGAAGCGTAGAAGGGGCATGACAGCAAATAATACCAATTTTAAAAAATGCATCAAAGCGTTAGTCACAGATAATAAGCCTCTCTTTTCTTGCCACACGGAATTTCAGCCATTTTTCAAAATTCCACTGGCATAAATATAAAGGAAAAGCTCCAACTATAAACTATCGCTGAAGGCTGTTGAACTCGGGTTCCTGCTTTTTTTCCGTGAATGCACTGTAAGTCAGCATTCCAAGACCAACAAACGTCTCCAAACCCAAGCTATTTCCAAACAGCACATGTACCACCACATCATCCAAGATAATGGCAAAAATACGTACGAAGCCGTTCTCCTCCAGCACCGCATACAAAGAGGAAGGGGGTGCACCAACAAAACGTGCTGATCCGCGCAAATGAGGTCTTGGGTTTAAACGAGAAAGACAACAAAAAGCTTCAATAAAACAACTAGAGCGAAAAGATCATGCTATCTCTGAACTGAAAAACAAACAACATCCGAGTCAGCTCTCAGTTATGCCAGTTGAAATTCAATGTAGCCATTAGCGAGAGTATCTGCTTGGGATTCGGGAAGTTTAGATTTGGTTTTAAGCTCTGCCACCGACTGCGGAGCAGTCTCTTCCTAACCTTGGGTATCGGCTTACCCACTTCTGGGTGGGGTAATAATTTGCAGTGTCTTTGAAAATCCCACTCAAGCTGTAAGTATTATAATCACCTCAAATAAACCTTCACAGAAGGTGCTGAGCGCAGCTTATTACGTCCCAAGTAACTAAAAGGTTTCATGGAGGCTCTTGTTGTCCAACTCTACTCTTCCAAGGAAAAGTACCTGAAGGAGCTCCCTGCCCAGCAAAGCAGCTGCCTTTCCTTCCTGGAACCTGGCTTTCCCTGCTTTGGAAAGCCAGCTGCTGCCTCAGTTTCCCCGACATTAGAGCCAGAATCCTGTCTTTTACCTTTGCAGCAGTTTAAAACAGGTCAGGAAACTGTTCGCTTACCTTACGTAGAAAAAGGCAGGCAAATGCCTGCCTCCTGAGGAAGAGGCAAATGCTTTTGGCTCAAGGAGAACGTGCCAAAAACGTCCGTGCTGTTTAGAAGACCAGAACTCTCAGTCACCTGGCAGGTGGCTTCCATTTTTTCCTCAAATAAAAGTCACTCAGCAAAAATCTTACTTCTCCCGCTCTCTCTCATTTCACCCGGACGTGAGCAAGCACCCTGGACTCACTCGACTCTCAGAGCACACAAATGTACCAGCTTCTCCATTCTCACTGTCGACAAGCCAACAATATCAAGAGTGGCTAGGGTGAGATGCTACGGTCCTTTTGTTAAATGCTGACACAAGAAACTTGAGGTGCCAGAGGTCCCTGTTATTTATGCCAAATGAGTAAAATCTCATGGTCTTCTCACCTACGGCGTGAATACATTTGTGAACGCCCGGGTGCGTGTGGCCAAGCGCTTGTTCTCTGCAGGGCACTCTGTGCCTCAAGGGCACCGTCAGGGCTTGAGGCAAGCAGAGCAGGAGAGGGGCAAGCTGCTGGGACCTGCTACCAACTACAGGAGCGTCACAGAAACCGTACGGTGCCCACAAGGTACGGGGATCAACGCAGAGGGTTGGAAAAGCTCCACTGGTGACGTTTGCCAGCCTGTAATACGAACAGCTTTTAGTATTTCTTAGGGTGGGAGTCAGATGGAGATATGCTTTTGTCGAGTAATTTGAAATGCTTGTGTTTAAATAGGAAAATTTGATTTCAGGGCCACACAAATGTGCTTTCAAAACCATTCCACGCTGTTCCTAAAGTCCGAACACAGCCTGTTCAGACCCTGATATGGAAGAAATGGTTAAAAGCGGACAAAATGGGAAAAATACAACGGCATGCTACCTGACAGAGCGTTTGAACAAGAAACAAAAAAACCCACAAGAGTGTAAACATCATGGTTTTGCTTTGCTTCATATTCAGTGTTACTTGGCTTAAGTTACAGGCAGACCCAGCGCGCGTTTTCGAGACAGAACTTGGACCACGCGGCAAGCTCCTGGTAAAGAAAGATTTGCTGACAACACTGCTGTCACAAAAGGTGTTGTGTGACGCCACAGTAACCACACAGCTAAGTAGAAGCACTCTATGTTCAAATGGAGATAGATTTCCATTTTGAAATTCTTGTCGATGAGCCTTCAGGACAAACTTAATTTTGAATGTAATTGCTTATTGATCTTCCTTCTTTGGGGAAAATCCCAAACCAAATATTATTAGTGCATCCAACAAATTCAGGATTCACCTTCAAGCAATGAAACAATTCTACAAATCAATAGGTCGTTTCTCTTAGCACGGTTAATAAAGGAAGGGAGCAATATTAGAATGAGGCAAAAGCTAATATCGAGCAGCAGAGATTTGAAAACTTCATTCAAACAGCAAGCAACAGTCTGGGTCAGCCTTCTCCACAGCAGTCTATCTTCAGTCTCAGGAACACGACGCTTTCATTGCTCCATGACCATAACACACGAAGAGCTTTTCCAGAACAAAGGAGAATATAGTACATTCTTCTATAGATGGTACAGACATTCCTAACACCGGAGAGCAAGGAATACTAGTTCAGAAATTTATTTTTACTAATTATCCTCAGGCCTCAATTTGTTACTGCTGTAATTCTGCGCCTGGTGACTGCTGTAAGCGTATCCCAACTCTTTTCCTGTGAAGCTGCTTCCCATACAGCCGGTGCAGCCCTTACTGGCGCACGGCCTTGTCCCAGTCCCGGTGCAGGCTTTGCCTTTTGCCTCTGTTGCACTTCACGAGGTTCCCGCCAGCCCAATTCTCCAGCCCGCCCAGGGACCCCTCAACTGCAGCCCTCCTCCCCTGCACCCGATGAACGGATCCCCCCGGTTTGGTGGGCCCTCCGAATTTACTGAAGCTGCATTCGCGACCATCGCCCAGTTTGTTTGATGAGCACGTTAAACAGCGCTGACCACGCCGCTGTCCTCTAAGGAATGCCACCGGCAACTGGGCTTCGTACATGCTCACAGTGTCCCAGTCTGAAAGAATGGCTTTTACTGGTCAGTACAACACACTACGCTCAGTACAACGCTCATCTGTGCAATATACGCTAGCATATTGGTCATTTACTCCTCTAAACAGTGACATCAAGATTATTGTGGTACACATTTAGCAAATACCAAACGAAATGGAAATAAATGGTCTTTTTTGGCATAGCTGAATGAGATGAGCAGCTGCTTGGGAAAAAAAACCCTACAAATAAACTTTCTTTTACGCCATTTTATCTCCAAACCAGCTAATTCTCCCTGTTAGTAGTTCACCACTTGTGGTATATTTAAACCCATAACTGACTTGAGATACTCTGCTCTCTTGATGCTACATACCTTCACCAGGATTTCTATTCACCATTATAATGCTACCTTCAATTCCCTTCCAGCATTTCAAACGTGTTAAAGTCACACTCATGTATTCCATGTCTCTATCCAGTCTAAACGCAACCCGATTTTAGAAAAACACCGCATTGCCTCTTCAGCTTCTTATTACAGAACGAACAAAGTGAGGTCATTCTA
Source organism: Gymnogyps californianus (assembly GCF_018139145.2). NCBI lineage: Eukaryota > Metazoa > Chordata > Aves > Accipitriformes > Cathartidae > Gymnogyps > Gymnogyps californianus. The sequence continues at coordinate 83,760,086 of NC_059474.1, forward strand.
GGCCAAGGGGATGTCACCCACAAACCATACTATCTCTATTCTGTATCAAAGCTTCTAATTTTTTAAAGCTAATTCACTGAGTTGGTATTTTTAAGCCCAATTCTTCTTTCCCAAATTTTAATAAAGCTGCTCACATGTTAATAGGCAAGTGACAAACCCGGTCGCAGTCCCCCGTGGCGGACCCGCTCCACGTGAAACGCAGAGCTGCTCTCCAGATGCACAGCATCGCCGTGGACGTGACTGCGCTCCGTGGGCTGCCAGGCTGCCCACGGCTGCCGGACTCACACCGCTAGCAGCTGCTACGCGATCCAGATCCACGCCGGTTTACGTGTGCGCAGGCCGTAAGCACGGTGTACACGTATTCAAGGTATTGCCAAAAAAGCTGTCCCAAATCCTACGGTCAGGTAGCACTGTCAGACGTGCACTGGAAAACCTCCTAGAAAGAAAATGCTTCTAAGGGAAAGCACATATAGGCCAACTATCTGTTAACGAAGGAGTTCCCTAAGAAGCAGAAAGTTTGAAAGCACCACTCAAGTCATTAATACATATCCAGTGCGGATCCTGCTCCTCAGTGAGAAGAATGAGTCTATTCTAAAATACGCTAAATAATGCATGAGAGGTCTGGAGGTTATGAATGAAAATATCTAGAGTGCTAAGAGCTCAGAGACAAACCAAACCTTCCGAGTTTGAGTTCAAACACAACAATTCAAAGGAAGGTTTTACCATCATGGAAGTATCTTTTAATATGTAACCTGAAATCTTTACCTTAATTAGCTGCCGAGGGCAGTCCCATCGAAAGGCGTGGGTTTCCATTCACCTCTTTGAGGTCTGCCTTTCATCAGTCAACGTCTGAAAGGAATGCGCTCCCTGAACTCAATTCTGCTCATTCTCCCCGGTAAGAAGAATCATGCTTTTTCTTCACAAGGTACCGTGTATAAAATGTGAGCCCGGTGGTGTGTAATGCAACCTCCCTTCTCTGTAACAGCCTCTCTTCTCGGAGAACCATACGAATCTATGCTGGAAGCTGTGCTACTCAAGATATTCACCAGTTATCTGGAAAAAGGTAATACACACGAAGGTGATAAAAGGTAATACACACGAAGGTGATAAAGGGTAATACACACGAAGGTGATAAAGGGTAATACACACGAAGGTGATAAAGGGTAATACACACGAAGGTGATAAAGGGTAATACACACGAAGGTGATAAAGCTTCTGATTATTAAAGCAGTGACACTTAAGGGTAAATGAAGAACTTGTAGACGGATTGCAAAACACTGAGTTATTAGGAGATACCGGCAGCTGAAAACTAATACACGGGAGAAAGCAGGGCAAAACATATACATATGCACAGTGTCGTTACCTACTCAGAGAAGGGATACTAAATTTGATGCCGAGAGTTCTCTGAAAACAACTGTGTTCAAGCGATAAGCCCAAAAGGCACCGATTCTGACAAAAGGCACAGAAGCAAATCACGATACCACTGCACAAACCCACAACATGCCTACTGTTGGGCACTGCACGCAGCCATCCGCACCGCCTTCACCAGAAGGACAGGGACGGAAGGCTGTGGAGAAGGCGGCAGGGATGGCCACAAATAAGGAACTGCTTACAGACCGTGAGCGATGAATAAAGTATTTCCCTCTGGATTGGTAAAGAGACAATGAGGAGGGAGAAGCAAGATCGATATAAACCCCGAAAAAAAAAATAAAAAGCAAAGCTGAAGAATATTCTCCTAATATAGGAGACAGGGTGGATCCAATAAAATGGCCAGGTAACAGGGTTAAAATGACCCAAAGTCCTCCAGAGTACCTAACGGAATCGTGTGAGTGACGGCTACAGGAAAAGTTCGGGAAGCATTAAACAAGTGAAGGGGGGAGAGATCCACGGGTGGCTGGTGAACGGTGGCAGGACGCACTGGGGGCAGGAGGGCTTTATCGGAGCGCTGCTCCTATACGCTTGCCTTAGGTCAGCTCCCGGCCCGTGTCAGAGACAGGTTACTGCACTGAACAGCTCTTTACTAGAACTCAGTACGGACAATTTTGTGTTCCCGTAACTACGTGAGTCAGTGCATACAGCCTGTACCACACTTAAAGCCAAGCTTCGTCAAATAACGTTTTCTGGTTGTAGCCCCTGCAATTCAGCGGCTCTCCCGTATTAAGCAAGGAAAGGAGGACTAGGGATTGTTTTTGTATTAACGCGGATTTCTTTAGGCTTTAAAAAGGGAGAACGGGCAGAGTGAGACAGAGGACTCTGGGTTTACGAGGAGCATTACATCTGACGAACAGCTGTGAATCAACCTGCATGGCAAAGATTCAAGAATACAAGCGCTTAGCTTTTTAAATCCTACAGATACAGACAGCAAATCACCTGAAGGAGACACTGCTGGCTTTTCTCCATCACTTCCCCCCACAAATGCCACAAGTTTATTCTTTACACAGGAACAAACGTTAAGGCATCCTGAATATGTGGTATTAAAAAGCCCGGTCAAGGAACAGGTATTTGGGTTTTAGTGCTTATCGAACTTCTGTCACTACCAGCAATTGTAAATCAGCCTGGAGACGGAAAGAGAACGCATCTGCTCGCTGCAGCGCTAGTAAGAAGTTCCTAATAACGATGCAGACGTTTCCAAATAGAAAGTGGATGGGATGCCCAGATGTCTTTCATTGTCATATTTTTCCAAGCAGCTTGACAAACTTCAGATGTAAAAAAATAAATATGAAGGATGAGTCTGTCTCGCCAGCAAAAATAAAAAGCATGTTTGACAAAAAAAAGCCAACGGAGCAGATCTGCGGAGGTCAGAACTTCGTCGGCCTTTGTCCAATTAAGTTAGCGTATCATCAGCCACCAAAACACCGCATGGCATTACCTGAACTGAACTGCTGGTCACTCAAATGCCAGATTCTTTTAATTGATTTATCTCACCTTGTGTTTCCTATGAAAGAGCAACTGCTAACTAAAGGAAGACTTCTTTTTTCTTCTAGTAGTAAATGTTCTGGGCATCAGAAACTTGGAACTTTTGAAGCGCTGGAAGTAATGAAAATATGTCGTTACTTATTCTTGGCAGGGAAAACTCTGCAAACTGATTAAGAAAAAGGACTTGAAATAAATCAAGAATCAACCCCGTGAAAGCAAGTTGAGAAATACCATTAAAACACCAAAGCACAGACTCAACTGCATCTGTTTGCGAATTCACTTGCGATTAGCGATTAAAAAAAAAAAACAAAACCATTTAGTTGGCTGTGGAAGAACCCGAGCAGAACCCAGTTACATGGTGGTTGTACTGGGCCTGGCTGGGAGGGAGTTACCTTCCCCCAGAGCAGCCCCCATAGCGCTGTGCTCTGTATCAGTAGCTAGCAAGGCGTCGGTAACGCACCGGTGGTTCGGCGACCGCCGAGCAGCGCGCTCGGCATCGAGCTGAGCTGGGGCTCAGCACTGGGCTGGGGGTGGGCAACATCTTGGGAGCCGGGATAGCTCACCCCAACTGACCCAAGGGATATTTCAGACTATAGGACGTCTGCTCAGCAATAAAAGCGAGGAGGAGGAGGAGGAAGGAGGAGCATTCGTTATTTACGGTTTGTCTTCCGGAGCAACCGCTACGCGTACTGAAGCCCTGCTTCCTGGGAAGTGGCCGGGCATCGCCTGCTGATGGGGAGTAAGAGAGCAAAATCTTTTGGTTGCCTTTGCTTCCACACGCGACCTTTGATTTTGCTTTATTAAATTGTCCTTACCTCGACCCACGAGCCCTTCGTTATATTTTTGTCTCCCCTGCCCAGTTGAGGAGGGGGAGCGACGGAGCGGCTTTGGTGGGCACCCGGCCTCCAGCCAGGGTCACCCCACCACAGTACTGTACTTCCAAGGACTGCTAAGGACAAACTATTTACAGCGGTTACCAAAATGAATGGTATGGTTCCTGGATACTCACTGAGTGTCGGTTAAAACTGAGCATTTAAAAAAAAAAATTAGGTAATAAATTATTTCATGAGCTGGATTTCTGTTGCTATCACAGATCTAAGCAAGAAAACCAGGGCTTGTGCTGAAAATCAACAAAATCTGTGATGCTACTAATTTTATTTTATTCATAAGCCACAGAGCACAACGAGTTACCCTTTCACTGTAAATGAGTTACCCTTTCACTGTAAGACATTTTTCAGGGATTTTCAAAACAGCTTTTGCCACAGATGAAATTAAAGCAACAGATATACTTCGAATTAATCTCAGGCTAGAAGTACCAGCTGAATTTTCCAGAAATACGGCAAACTGAGCTTTGGTGAATAATAAAGGAAGCCTAATACAGGTAACCTAACAAGAGAAAACAACATGCGAGAATGAAAGAGCATTAGGAAAATTAAGAAGCATACTGTATCTGACACTTGGAACGTGGAGCAGCTGAATAACACCACCGCTTCCACATGAAAAGGGCCATGTGTGCAAACTGAGCAACAGAGGCTTTTTTACAATCTGGAGAAAATCAAGTGAACGACGTTTGTCTCCCGAAAGTACACGGGTGCAAAGGACCACGTAGCTTGGGCTTAACGCATCCGGAAACGTCCAACAACATGATTTTTAAGTTCAACTTGAGATATTCACTCCAAGTAGTGAGAAAACCTGGAAGATCAGAATGCAGTTTCACTTAACCTGAAAACCGTTCCGCGTGAGGCACAGGGGATTTTTTCAGAGCTTCCTAATCCTCCTCGGCAGAGGTTGCCCAGCTCCGTGGGCTCAGGTATTGCTGTCAGAGGCAGCAGCATCCAGCTCTGCCCCGGACGGGGCTCGGGAACGGCAGACCACGTGCACCGCAGCTTGGCCAGCCGGCGCAGACCGTTTTCAAGTAGGCTGTGGTACGCATACCACAGTTTGTACACATAGTTTAGGAAATAAAAAGCTCCAGTTTTACTCCAGGATTGCTTCCCGAAGAACTGATCTTGCAGAAAAAAAAAATGCTAAAGGCCTTCCTTTCTGCCCTAAGCAAGTGAAAAAAAAAACGCAAAGAATCTTTACCGTCAAATCGCAGCTACTCAGAAAAAGCCAAATGAAAACCTACATCCAAAAATGGAAGAAGCAAGAGACACTCCTTTCTAGCTGGACTCCGTTAGGAAGGCCAAGACCTAAGTGAAAAATAAATCAACAAAGACAAAAAGCATCAAGCACTAAATGCATTCGACACTGTAAGAAAGGTAACGTAGACGTGATTTGAAAGAGGTATGTAGGTTGCGTTTTCAGTTGTGAAAATCATAGGTTCTCAAGTTCTCAATAAAATGAAATTGTTACCTTCACAATTTTCTCCAACAACCCAAAAATCTTTCCCTATTGGACAAAATCACTTCTTAACAACTTAGATGTCAAAAACATTTTAAGCAAGTTGCGACTATGTCCTTTATTCAAGCTTCTTCTGTAAACGAGCTTCTCTGGGACTGCTTCTTGCCTTATTCCTGACGAGCTTTCCAGGGTAACTCCCCTCATATTAAATCACGACAGTAAACGTCCCAGGCACGCTGTCGCCAAGCCATGTTCAGTAGTTAGAAGATAACAGCTCCAGGCAGCAGGGCAAATACCAGATCCATCCCTGAAGTGAGCCTAGGAATCTAATTACCTGTTACCGCTATGAAAAAATAGTGAAGAATCAGACTCTATTCAGCTATCTAAAGGAGTACTAGAGAGACAGAAAGGCAGGCTTTCCTGCTGCCAAAGGTTTGTTGGTTAGGTTGGTTGTTTTTTTTTCCCCAAGGGGCACACCACCTCAAAACCACGGCCTCCTCAGGGCCAGCCGTTCTTGGCAATTTTTTTTTTAATTAAAAAAAACCTCTTTCAGAGGCCAGCAAGGACTGCGAGACTGGGCAGAGAAGCCTGCAATCAACCCCAGCCGTTCTGCTCAAGCTGCTTCCAAAGCTCCCACAGAACATCCTCAGCAGCTTCTTCTCTTCCCCAGGGTCCTCTCTCATCTACACGCCTCAGCATCTCTCTGCTACCCCGGCAGAGCTGCCCGGGAGAGGCGGGAGGCGATACGGCTCAGCATGCCGTCGTTTGCGACAATGCTGGACAAACGATCCTTTGATTCATCGAAAAATTCCCTCCCGGCACTCCTGCAGCGGGCTGCCGGACGAGCCATCGGCCAGAGCCGCCGGCCCGCGCCGAGCAGCAACGGGGCCGGTCGGTGATGGTAGCTGGGGAGCGAGGGCCTCCCGCAGATCTGGTCCAAGCTGAGCCCGGGAGGCTTTTCCCCGATTCATTAGCTCATTCCCACTCGGTCTGCTCTTGCGGACGGGAAACGGCGGACTGCGGAAATCGGCGTCCTAAAAAAACGCCGGCTTTCAGTGTCCGGTTGCGTGGACCTTCTCATAAGCATACCATTTCACAGCACTTAGGAAATACATTCAAGAAGAGATTCAATGTAAGGGAACAGAGTATATACTAAATTGGTAAACTATTACAACATTAACCTTCACATGAAAGGGAGAAAACAAGCCCCAAAACTGCAGGCCCAGAGGATTAATGAGATGCTCCAGGGCAGGGAACAGCCACAAACCTGTCACCGACTGTCGCACCACTCTTCGACTTTTGTAAATAATTAACAGAGTTACTACTACCTGTTACCTTAACATCGCTAACAGATGCACTGTTGAGGAGAGAAAAGCACAGCTACGATTTCTGCCGGAATGAGAGCACTTTCTCACGTTTTCTCCTGCCGTCAAGGCCACAAGGAATCAGACTGTACTGACAGCTCCAACATGCTTTTTAATATACAGGTGACACTAATTCGGACCACTGCATTTAATTCTGGAAGGCAATTTCATTAACACAGGACTGCAGCAGGTTGTAACCCTTTGCAGCTCAGCCGCTCCACGATTCACGGTCTACTGGCAGCCTTTACAAAGAGACGAGCAGAATACCTTCTGCTGTCTGTCAGGACCAAGGCAGCAAACAACCCCAAAGCTTTATTCGGGAAAAAGCTCCGATTCTGTTCTGTTCCTGCAGCAAAAGAAAAAGTTACTTCAAGGGCCAGAACCCATCCGCGTTTAGCAATAGCTGACCGGTTCCCAAGCAGAAACAAGGACACCAGAGCAGCTGCCTGTGCATTACAGTGAAGAACCACAGCAGTCGCAGGCTCTTGAATTCACCAGCGGGTCTACAGAGCTGTTTTAAGTGCGTGAGCTGGCGCACCGCCTCTCCCTCAGATAACCAGGCTTTACTACGCGGCGTGTTTTCTGTAAAGTTTCTTGTAAAAGAAGGGGGGTGAGTGTGTGGGAAAAGCATGCAAAGGTATACAAAAGGTCTGGTTTCGATCAAGACATTTTTAAGATCTGACCAAGATCTTTTTGGCAACGTGTCTGTCCCAGCATAGACCTGAGACAACGGTGCATCAGAGAAGCACATCTGAGTCCTTACACCTCTCCCTGCTCTCAGATCAGGGCTGATAGTAAGCTGGACCAGCAGTACGTTATCTGTCCCGCATCCTGGCCCAGCTACCTGAGCCCCTGAGTCCAGTCTGTACTCACACCCCATCACTCCGGGTCCTCCGTGGAGGATGGGAGCGCATGAATCCAACTTTCTCCAGGCGCCTAGGTCCACAGTTAGGTAGCCCACGCAGAAATATGGGAGAAGGAGGAAAATCTTACCATTTCTTGCCACCTGACAGACAGAGTCCCTTGCCATTAACAAAAGAAAGGAGAGCTGTTACCTACAGATGTGAGTCGTGAGCCCGGCATAAGCAAATATTTGAGTATGAGAGAAGTCTCTGAACTGCGACGCCTGCTGAGCCCCACACAGTCATTTTTCCCCACCTTACAGAAAGGCAGAGAAGAAAGGCAAGGACAGAAAACTACGTGTCAACTCTACCTTCAGTAGTCCTACGAGTCATTTAGCTACTCCATCCTGATCTGGGATAAACGCACGTCACCCTCTAACTTGTCAGATGAAGCAGCCTGCTTGTCATCTGGGTGGAGTGTTAAGGCTCCTAAGGGGACACCAGAGAGGCACCCGAGCCGTTCCTTGTTACCTCTCCTCCAGCACGTCCCCAGGCTTTTCCAGGGAACGTTTAAAAAAAAGGCCCTGCCAGTCATACTGCAACAGAAGACACACAAACAAAACGCTTGCCTTGGCTACTCCTAAAGGTACAAGCCAGCGAAGCTCTTCATCACTCACTGGGTTTTCTTCCCAAACCACACAGTATTTGACAGAGTCTAGCCCAGATTTCCCACAGGTCAGCCTCTCCCCGTCACTACGGCAGGAGAAGCCAGCTTCCCTTAGATAGCAATTCGCTCTTTTCCAACTCAAATTGCAGACTCAGACTTGTGTGTGTCTTTTAATAACCTCCAGAATCCTAACTATCTTGACGATCTTATCCCATGTTATTAGAATACTCGAAAGAATTATTAGGCAAGGCCTTCTGGCAAAAAACCCCCACTGTTTTCATAGCAAACAACAGCTGGGTCATGCTGTTACTCTGCGGTGTTTTACTATTGCATTTTGGAAAGATTTACGCACTTCTGTAACCCAGAAAGGGATCTGAAGAAACTCGGTCCGCTGGGAGCAAAATTAACTGCAAGGATGATGTTCTCACGTTAGTCCTTTCCATACGCGTTCCCACCAGCTTCAGTTGCCCGACACCGTGTCACCCCACGCAAGACAAACAAGCTGGCTCTTACTTATCGTCTACACAGCGCTTAGGAGGGACAAAGGGAAGCACGCAGCGAACTCTAGGAGACATCTCGGTGCAACACCCACAGTGCGGCAAGAGTTACTGCGCAGGAACCTCACGTGGCCCTCGCAGAGGGAAACGTACCACCAGAAGAGGAGCACGGCCGGCCAGCCCGTCTCCGCAAGCATCCAAATCGCTCATTCAAAGTACACAAGATCGATTTTCCTCCTCCTCCGTCACAAACCAGGGACGACTACATCGTATCCAGAAATCTTCAAAGACATAAAACCGAATTAAGTTGCCCAGTTCCCCCTCGGTTTGGCTTCTTACCTATTTCTGCATTTCTAAAATCGTGCTAAAAACATACTGAGCAACAAACCCATTAAAACCAGGCGTCTCGCAATGGGGAAAAATGCCAAAGCTGCATAAAATTCAGGGCAAGAAAATCCAGCAACAGTCACGGGGTATGAAAATGACCGGTTTATATTATGATACCAACTGCTACATTTTAATTCATTTTCCCCATCAAAGACATCGGTTAAAAAAGTCTACTGTAGAACACCGACTGATTAAAAAAGGATCTTTTCTTTCAGTGAAAGAGAGTCCCTTGGTGATTTCATAGTATCACGTTTCAGCACTAACCTTGTACGATGCGCATGTAAAACACAGAAACAAGCATCAGCCCCCGCGAGCTGTGGGAGGATTCATTTCCTCACGTTCCTGACCTCTCATTCACATAACTTCATCTTGATAAGGCAGCTCTTCTGCTTCCAATTAGCGTGTTTTCTCAGACAGGGACTGTCCTGGTGCGTACTCTGTTTTACTGGTGAGCGGGGCTGGGGAAGGGCAGATGGCCGGCCGGAGCTCGCAGAAGGAATCACCCCGGCACGCACCGCTGGGTACCACCACCCCGGTCCCTCTGCTCTCATCGCTGCCGTCCCCAGCCAACTTCAAAGCGCTTTTTTAGCCATCTCACATGCATCTTTCTGATGGAACTCAGTAGCAGAAATGAGCTGGCTCTCATCTGAGCTAGGGAGCTCAGCTCTGCGATGCTGTCCAGCACTTTTGACAGTTATCGTTTACCTACGTTAACATTATCCTTCCCTTCAAAGCTTCTCCTCGCCTCCCACCTCAAAAGACGGGAACAAAACCGGCAGCAGAGAGAAAATCTCAGCAAGAGCTGCTTAGTCTTCCATTGTACGTTTAGCTGACACCATCAATCTCATTCCGGGAATCAGGCCGCTCTGAAAAGCATCATCTCCAGTTAGTTAGCTACTCAGAGCTGACACACACCACACGACCAGCTCGGGGGACTGTTGCGCTCGGGAGAAGACACAGAGCGCTGCCTCGCGTTTACGTGAACGGACAAAGCACCACGCGCAGGGTTTAACATCTCCTTATCCACGGGAGGCAGCGGGGAGTCCCGTGTGATGCTCCTCTCTGACACGACTCTGGAATTGTCCATCATGCTGGACACGTGCTGAAAGGGCGCAAAGGGTGGTCCTTACCTTGGCAGGTCTTCACCTCTTAGGAGATTCCTTTAAGAATATTATCTGTCAACGAAAGAGGCTCCCTTCACATGGGAACAGCTGCTTACAGAATATTTAAAAATCTCTGCTGTCCGTTACCACCACTGTTCGTTGAAAGTTTTCTTCTTCCTATGTAATTTGGGGGCATAAGGGGTTTTTATTGGGAAACCGTATAAGCCTTGGAATGGCTGCAAGTTGCATGTACTGATCTTTCTCCATTTTTTCAATTTTCCCTTCATACAGGTTTCTGTGTGTTTTACTACTCTGGCTTTGGGTGCCTGCGGTTGGAATCAAGCCTTTATCCTTGATTTTATTTAAGAATAATTTTCCTTTGTTATTGCCAAGAATTGAAGACGACTTAAACAGATGGATGTCCCTACTCCCATCATCGGGAGGTAAGCGCAACCTCGCTGACATAGACAGAGCGCATAAGTCACTTGCTAGCACTTTTTAATCCATTCCTGCTCAAGTTTCTTCCTTTCTCAAAAAAATTGTACAAGCTTCTTCTCAGCTATGAAGTCTGGGTTTTCTTTCACTCACACACGTTTCAGAGCAAGCAGGATAAAGCCTGTACAGCAGAGACTACGGATCTTATATTTAAGTTTAATTGTATAATGATCTGGCTACCATGAAGGGACTCCTTCCCCAAGCGCTGCATCGCCCTGAACCTTAGCTTCCTTACCACGGCCTCACTGACAAGCAGCGCAGCAGGTCTAAAGCGGCGCGCTTCACGAATAGAGTTTCGTGGATGTACCTTGAATATAACTTCAATACATCTTACTAACTCTTACAACTCTTTTTAAAGAAGAGGGATGAGTATTTGTAGCAAACGTGTTTCTATCCCTAGCTTTGCCACAGACCTCCTGTTTGATTACAGCAGATTACGTTCTCTGCTTGCTGACTACCTACGCTTTTCAGCCCTGTTGCCTAACATGTCCATTACGATTCGTGCAAATGCTTTTCGTATATTAACTCAACCTTGAATGCAGAGCAATTATTAAATCAATTGTGAAAAGTCAAGGCTGGATAGTGAATCTGCCAGGAAACACCCAGCTACCTCATTGCCTAGCGAATTTCTGGACACAGTAATCATCACTGTTCAAAAAGCTTTTACCAGATGAGAGGTAATGGACATTAGTTGGAACAAGGGAAATTCCAGTTAGACACGAGGAGGCGGGGGGGGGAAATCGTAACGAGGGTAATCAAACACTGGAACAGGGGCCCAGAAAGGTTGTGGGATCTCCATCCTCGGAAATACTGAAAACACAACTGCTGAGTTACCGTGCTTTGATTCTAGGAAACGTTGAGCCATAGAGGCCAAACAGATAGGTGCACAAAGGGAACTGAGAGATGTCCCAGAAGACAGTATCTAAGTCACAGCCTACAGACAAGCACCTTCATTTTTCTCCATCCATGTCACAAATTCTGGATGTTCATCTAAGGGAAGAATTGGATTGTTTTTATTTTTTGAAGCTGGACGTAAATAACTGCACAGAGGAAGACGCTAGCATTCATCACTGAGCTCTGGCAACCAATTGCTAAATTGCACCGCCCAGCACGTTAGTGGAAACACACGACATCGAGTTGACTTGAACTGGGAGGAAAAACACCTCACTAAGCCAACTCCATACCCAACTGTCCCGTCTCCCTGTATGTCTCCGGTGACAGGTATCATTAAAAAAAAAAAGAGGAGAGACAGGAAATACTAAAACAAGGACACTTTCCAAGTACAAGATGAATCCCAAACTCCACCTGAGGACAAGCGGAGGCCAAGCCCAACTGTGAACTTTGAGGGCAAAGAAAGCAGATCTGAAACCTAATCACGGGCTAGCCCTCAGTACAAAAGCATACGGAGGACGTGCATCCCGGGCCGTGTTCACCGGGGGCATTCCGGGTTGAGACCAAAGCAAGAGTGGCTCTGTAGAACCCAATAATACACGTAGCTCCTTGGTTATATTTTGCGGCATCCAGCTGATTCCACAGTTGTACTGACTGACAGTGATATCCCGGCAAGGGAGGTTACATCTAGTTCAGGTTATGCCTAACCACACGGAGAGCACACTTCCGTCTGCGGTGCAAACACACGCTCAACCCCTTGGAGAGGGCTGTAATTCCATTGCACTCACAGATATTACTCATCTACTTCCATTACTAGAAGTGCTCGATGGTTTTCTCATTATTTTTCCTCCCACTTCTCCTCCTCCTTAGATCCCTTCTCTTTTTTCCCCATGTATTGTAAATACATCCATCACCAACACTCATTTTCCTTTGTACCGTGCCGTGCTGTTCCTGCTTGAAAAGTACTCTGTCGACTACCTTCCCTTTGATTAAGCAAAAGAAAAAAAACCCTAACCCCACAAACCAATATTCAATCAAGAACTTCAACGAATCCTATTAAGTTTCAATTTTACAGAAGGCGGCTGATTTAAGAGCAAAAGCTCTAGCATAAAGAGGCAGGATGCCGTTAGATGAGTACACACACAGGTTATCGCCACCAATACAACTTACACAAGAACGCCTATATTGTAACAGAGCATGTTACAAAACGTGGCGTACCAAGTTCTCCACAGAAACCAGTTCCATCCTTCCCGTTACTACCGATGCACAAACTTGTGTGGTGCGCTGTGCGCTATCTAAAACATCCTCCGTGAGAACACAGGTCATGAGAAATTCTGCTGAGAAAGAGTTCAGACACCTTCTGGCACAACGACGTCTCTAAGAAACACTAATGTGCCTGGGGAAGTGCTGAGGGAGGTCTCCGAAGCAGGCAATAGTCTTCCCATTCTTCTACCTTCTATTCCAGGGTTTCATTCCCAGGCAACCAGGAGCAATTCCCAAATCATTTCTTCCTCCTACATGTTTCCCACCTGGGACAAAGACATTCGAACCCAGTGCCATAGCAACCCCATCAGCCACACAAGCACTTTGGTTCTTTAGGGAAAATGAAAATTCTGAAAGGAAGCTGGGAGATAAAGGCTCCTATTCCTTGTTTCCCACTGTTAGGAAGTAATTACAAAAATACTTTAATCTCAAGTGCTCCCTGGGTGAATAGGTTGTCATTTATAAAAAAAAAAATACCACGATGTGAAGAGGAAGATAAAATAGGAAGACTTTGAGTACATTAACATGCCTTGTAACCTCCAAGCTTCAGGTTGGTGGTCATCATTATACTACATGAAAAGAAAGCGCATGGAAAAAAATAATAAATGAATGAACAAGAGGAAAGATAAATCGAACTCTTTGTGATCAGCTCAAGCAGAATACGATCCAAAACCTGCCTCATCAGCCCACTGACGTAAAGCTGAGTCTTCTCACCGACTCCGGTGGACTTGGATCAGGCTTTTAGGCTTCCGAGAACTACAATTTGGATTTTGTTTTACCATACTCCTGAGCCTGGTTCAGTAGAACTTGCACAGAAGGCCTCCTGGGTGCAAATTCGATTCTACACTCTACAGTTCTTTGCCTGTTTCTATTGTTTCTTGAATGCTTTCAAGGAATAAGGTTAATGATCACCCATCTTGGTGATGTTTGTCAGCTTATTAACAAAGGAGAACAGATTCTTTTCATCCCGTCCAGACAGAATGATATCATCATTATACTTTCAAAACCTTCCAACTCAGGCTTGTCCGGAGAGCATTTCTTTCCATTCCTAAGTGAAAAGCTGGTGACAAAATCTTAAAGATTTATTTAAATGATGTTTTAACATGACAGCCTCATACATTCTTCTACTTTTTTCAGCTCTGTACGCATAGCTTGTTCGCTCTCTGTCCCCCAGACCCTTCGCCCCCAATATGGAGTCTTTTGATCTTTGTTTAAGATGACTTATTTTAAGAATAAGTATTTTTTCTTTAATAGACGTTATTTGGGAATAACACTCATGACGTGAACACTGATCGCGAGTACCTGTAGTAGTCGACTAAAATGAGAAGCACAGATGTTCAGTGTCTTCAGGATCACGACTTAAATTACTGGGGAAGTCGAGCTTACAAAATGCCATCCCAGGGCAATCTGATACGGAAAAGCCGTCGGGAGACACTCGTGCATATTTACACCCGTGAAGAACTCTAGAGATCGTCCTGCTCTACGATAGCATTCCCAGACTATACCTGACCAGATGCTCATCCCAGATGTTTAAAAACAAACATCCAGTGCCTTTAAAAAAAAAAAAAAAAGTCTCAGAAGCTGTACTACTCCCTCCTCCCGGGCCGGCACAGCCTTCGCACCGAGCATCGACACTCACGCAGCAAGCAGAGTATTTTCTGCTCCCCAGATGCGTGACCCTATAGAGCAGTCAAATGCTATAGCAGAGCACGTGCTGGGTGGCATCCTGCAGACTGCTGCCCCACAAGGTATGTCCGCATTCGGAGGGGATGCCAAGTCACAGAGCTTTTCATACGGCTTCTACAGTATAGCAACTACTTAAAGTATTTTCAGAAACAGCGTAGAGCCTTGCATAAATTGCCGTCGTGATACAGTACCAGACACAGACGATGCTAAAGGAGTAACACTTCAGAACAGGGTTATTCTGTAAGCAGCTCACTCGTTTCAGTCTAACAATAACCGTTTGGTAGGTTAAACGTGTCAACCCATCAGAGCTGAAACTAGGAGCTCCCCCCTTTTCGTACTGCCGGATTAACGGATGGTCAGAGGCTGTAGGCTGCGGAAATAACACCTCCTCCTCCTCCTCTCGCTGTGCATCTATCGCCTTTTCTAAAGCTGAAAAGATTCATCAGGATTGCTGGGCTGCTAAGTCCCCACTGTCAATACATGCATTTCTGGGTTGTGTTTCTCCTCCAGCACACGTCAAACGAAAGCATGCTGCATTAGCTGGGAACTTCTAGGAAATTCTGAGCGCCACCTATTTCTCCATATTCCTATGAAGCCTGGTGAGAAAGTCCTCCGTAGTCTGAGCAGCCTGTCTCTACTCACTGTAAGCACGTACCCGTTCATTCATATTCTCCCTACCAGGTTCATGACGGTTGATTCCACCTCACTTCTGAGAACAGATCTAAGTTTTCAATCCTTTTCTCAAATTCAGACAGAAATTAGGACAGTGCGTATATTTTGAAAATGTGGTATGAGTATTCTTGTCCCAGGTCAGGGTTACATTAAACACGACGAGCCGACCGGTTCTCACATGGTTTTCTGTGTGACTCCCGTCTGACCCAGTTCTTCACAAGGAAGAACAATCAAGAGTCTTTCCGGTTCCCAGGGGAGAAATCCAGTTGACGTTTGTTGATGCCGTGTCACATCCTACTACGTTTTAAGTGGTTTTCAATAGCTGGGACTTCCCCGGGGGAGGCCTTGGCTACCATCCTGCAGGAGAGGAAGAGCTTCCTCTGTCCAGAAGAACTAACCCAGGCTCAGCACTTCAAACCAGCAAACAGGCTCAGCCAGCGCAACGGAGACTGCAGGTACCGATTAGGTGGTTGGGGTTTTTTTAAATGATTTTAACATTAACTGGTCAGGAGCTATTACTTCTTGCAGGTCCCTGCGTTGCCTGACATTAGCAGAAGAAAGATCAAGTTCCAAGAAACACAGTAAAACAAGATCCTTTGAATTAGCAGATGGATTACGCAGGAGATACAAATAACCACTCCTGCCGCCAGTCTGTCAAAATACAGAAAATTATCCACATTTCCCTGATGTCACAGAGTGAGAGCACAGGCGTTCTATAAGCGTAAAACAACCACCAAATATTCAGGGCCATTTATACGCAAGAGATCATATTCACACCAGAATGATCGAAGAGAGTGAGGTATAAAAAGGCAATAATTAATGAAGGGTTCCTTCAAGGAGTCTAAATTGGGTGCGCACACACACAAAGAACAACAGATGCCCCCCAGCTGAAAGGATATCTGTACCATCTCTTTAAAGGCTCAGCCTCTCGTATATTTTCCTAGCTTCTTCACTTGAGAGATGATGAAATTTAAAAAAAAAAGATTAAAAAAGAAACAAAAAGAAGGGGGGGGGGGAGGGAAAAAGCATGTGCTGTCTTATCACTTCACTTTTCTTTCTGAAATATTCTCATTTCTTCCCACCTTCTGCTAAGTGTCTTGAGGGGCTCTTCCCTATGCTCAATGAAAGAGGTAAAAAAACCCCCAACCAACCTTAAAAAAAGGCTAGGTAAGCATTTCAGTGTGTGAAGACGCAGAAGCTCCCCAGCACTCTTCCTAGCACAGACGTGCCGAGGGGAGGAAAACCAAGGCCTATCCATAAACGTTGACAGGTTTGCCATCCTACAGCAGGCCTCAAATGGATGAGGCAGGATTCCCCACCCGATTTCTTAGGTGTTTCATGTCACGCGCTTCTAAGGAAACCGATCGCTACACAAAGCAAACGATGAAAACAATACGGCGGTGCACGCCGTATGCCGTCATTCCCTGAAGAGGCTCCAGATAGCCATGGATACCGTGAATAGGAATCAGCACAGGGCGCTGCTTCAGGGGTAGGGTTATGTTGCTGCAAAAGCGGAGAGGCGAAACCCACGCTACCCAGTAGCTTGAGGCGTCCTCATCATCCTCTCCAGAAACCCAGATTTGCGGCTCCCACCTTTCTAAGCAAGCTCGCTGAAACTTCATCACAAATCGCTGCAATAAAGAAAAAGAGGAAAGAGAAGCAGAGAGATCGTATGGGCGTGCTTATTTCTATGAGAACGCAGTACAGGAACCAATAAACGCTCCACTGCATTGCGATCGCTGCTAAAACCTTGATCTTAAGACGGCAGTTTTTTTGACTTAGAGCTCCCACGCTCATCTGTCCGACTGTTTGAAAAATGTCCAACAAATTCCCAAATGTTATGAAATCCTGCAGGAATACCAGATGTCCTGTCAGACTGAAAGCTTCTTCCGTATAGCTGGAGTTGGAAGCTTTCACCACAACAGTATCTGACAAATCTGACTTCTCGTAGAGAGAACACAATGCAGTATTGTCCTATTGCGTTGTGGAGGAAGGCTTTTACACAACGTTTCCCAGTTTTTATAACAACTTCACTGACAACAACGATTTTTAAGTCCTTTTTTTATCTTAATGTCTAGTTCGTTGGGTCATCTGTCATCTATTACTGAAACCTTGGATTCTCGTCTGCGGCGGCTAAATATGCGGCTGAACTTCTAAACCGCCCGCAGACTGTACTCTGCATTTCTGCCTCCGGCCTCGGCACTGGGCACGTGGGGTGGGGAGCCGGCGCGGAGAAGATCGAGAAAGATTTTCATGCATCTATATGTAGCAGGCTACTTATAACCACTGCAAACGGTTTCACAGTGGCATAATAGCCAGATCTATTCCCTGAACACAAAATGCGCGTAAAAGCTTTCAACTGTCGAAAGTAAATAGGAGAGATTTCCCGGGATCATGAGTAACGCTTACCATTTATTTAGTTAGAAAAGCCACAACGTTAACCCATCGCATGGGCCAAACATTTCCTCAGGCTCCACGGGCTTCGGCAGCTTGCTTTAACCTTGATCATGCCTGGATCTTAAAAAGCGTCTTGAAGACATAAGGATAAAGGCAATATAACTTACTCCTTTGTTGCGCCTGATCTGAGCCAAGGTGGAACTACGAAACAACAGTGCAGACCAGACTAGAGTCTCCTGTATATAATAAGGATAATACTACAATAAAGATCAGGCTTTACCCAATTGGGAGCAGTCAGTGACTGGGCTTAGTCAATGATTATCAAAGGTGGCTAAAAGCAAAGAAATCACTCCGGCTGAAAAGTAACCAGGAGGGAAAATTAGCCAGCCTCCACCTAACTTTTTTTGTTGAAAACCAGGAAAGATAGGAAAGACTTGCAGTTTTCACAACGCACTGGCAAGCGGAGACCTTTAGACACATCTGAAAATTAAAGACGGATGGAAGCTCACCTCTGGAAGAAAACTCATCTAACACATGTTAAGAAACCCTCTTACGAGAAAGTTGTAGTTGCAACATCTACGGCATTCTCCCAAAAGCGCAGGCAGGCCGCACTGTTATCTGTGTCGGGATCAGCCAATGCTCTTGTACGTGGGCTGTCGAGGGGTTCTCTGGCCACTTTTAAACTGAAAATGAGCTGTATAAAAAAGCAGTTTGTCTAGTACATTGAACTGTTTGGCAAGGCAATCATCAAGAGGAATTTTTCCGTGTACAAAGTCCATGGGAAAGGAGGTTAAAAATCTTCTGTAAAGACAAACTTTAATAAGACTTGCCCGTTTGTTTTAGCTCAACAGGCACAGATATGGACATGCAAGCACCGCTCGCCTGACCTTGTAAATGACCTTACAGATTAGCAAATGACCTAACTGATTAGCAAAACCAAGATAGTGCCAGAATACATAAATATGGAAGCCAAAAACCCCATACAACATTTTCTATTTTGTAGTGGCAATTCTTTCATGTCAGGGCAGGTTTTACTCAAGAATATAAACTTTTACAATGGAATGGTCTGGGTGTCTTACAGGAATAGAGCTCGGTTAAAATACGGCAGCAATCTAGGAAGTGTAAAACATCCCCCTTTTCCTGCCACGAGAAGCTGCATGTTCTACAGGACCGGACCATACCTTGCCAGCACCGGGCACCTTCAGCTAGGTATGGCTACGCACATGAGTTATCCACAAATCTGTGGCTATTGCTCTAGAAACTTTAAATTTAAAACATATCAACAAGTTAGTTGTAAGCACAGTGGTACAAAAGTGGGTGAACAGTTTTCTTTGAATGTGTATTTCAAATTATGAAAAAGAAAGGGGAGGGAGGAGAACTATCTTGCAGATAACAGAAAATCAAATGTTAAAATACTAGTCACAGAAAGTACGATAAAGCGACAGAGCCTGGGCTGAGCTCCCTAATCGGCAGATTTTGCATCAGACACACTGAAATATAGAGACGTTTCATGTAAACGTGTGTGTGATATATCAATAAAACACCTACCAGAGCATACCATGAACACAGGCTGCCGGACTGTACCACAGCCAAAGGTTCGTTCATTTTTGCTAGGGTTAGAATGAGTTGGCGACCCAGGATCTGCACAGCCCGGCTCTCTAGAGCACCAGCCGGGCTTCAGAGCGCTCCCAGGAACATCGCACTACGTTCAGCCGTTTCAGGACAAGACTAGCAAGCCCTGTAATCAAGTGGCAGACACAAGCACCTCTCTTCTCTCATATCCTCCACTTCCATTTAAAATAAAAAGCTGTACCTTTCTCGGAGTTATATGGGATGCAGCAAGTTCCCTTGTCTGTCTACGTTTGATCAAGTTCTGGTTCCTTTCATGACGCTCCTTTCTCGCTGAATGCCCTCAAGGCGTCCACATCCACCTTTCTGGTTCTTGGTTCCACTTGCCAAGATGACCTGTATTACATACTGCACAGATCTTTTCCAGACAAAGGCTAAAATAACAACGCACGGCAGCACAGAAACAGATCCCCTCTGCCAAAGGACGGAATAAAGCGATCTACGGGAAACGCGCCTTTTTGGTCTGAACTTCTTCATAAACAAGAAATCAGCTACAGACGCATGGCTGTCACGCTAACTAAACAGATCGCTCTAAGTTACAAAAAGGTAGCTGCTGTTCTTAAGTGCTCCCTCTGACCAAACAAAAGACGACGGGAAGACGCCCAAGAGATTAAGACCCTCAAAGGACTGACCCAATCCCAAACAACATTCAAAGATTCTGAGGTAGGACTCATCATTTCGATGCTTACTGTCTCACTAATCTTCATATATTATGAACGGCGATTTAGAAATTCCCGAATAATTTGCCTCAGCTACGGCACGCTCCTGCTAACCTTCCCCATGTCGTAGCTACCTGACATTCGCAAAGGCTTCCAGGGATTCAAAACAGGTACAAATCGAGTCTGCGAGCACAGGAAAGGTTGCAGAGGAAAGAGGTGCTGAATTCGCCGAAGCAGACCCAGAAGGTCCATCGTCAAGTACGCGCTGTGTCTAACCACGGTCTGAGTCTGCTGAGCCCATCGCCGCTACCACAAAGGCTTATTCAGCGCTGTTCGGTCAATCACACAACCGAGACGCACGAGCCAGACTGGAATAACCTTGTTGGGGTACCAAAAGCAAAAGTACCTTTGGCAGCACAGGTCTCGGAGAAAAGCCAAGCCGATGAGCTGGCGTGGTTCAGACTGCTGCTGTGATACCACCGTGCCATATTGCGGTCGGCGGCACGGACGCATCTTCTGGAAGACTAATAAAAGCCTGACGGGATTTTATTTGAAATGGCTGTCAATTCCTACCTGCTTTGTCAGAGACAGAACTCCAAACCACACCAAATAATTTAAGTCCGTGAGGATTGGCGATGAGGGACTGCTTGATTGCTCTCTGTTTAATATTTGTATCTAATTCTAAGTTCTGTGTGTTGTATGTAGTTGTTCTTGCTCTTCTCAAACCCGTTCAAGTGAGCACAAAGTACAAATAGGAATTCGAGAAGCTGAGAGATGTTGAAAAAAAGGCAGAGCGCTGAAGGGGAACGGAGCTGCTCTTTCATCCTCAGTCCATGGTGTCAAAAACCTCAACGTTCACTACGCAATGCGTTGCCTTGTAAGGATTTGTATAATACTAAAAGGGAGGGAAAAATGTACAAGGACATGGATTAAACTACACAATAACTATTCTCAGATGGACCAACCACATTATCTTCAAGACGGAGGGGAAGCCTTGGATATGTCAAAATATATCCGATCAAGACAACGGCCTTCAAACTGCGTTAATTGCAACCAGCAGAAGGAGGAAAACAGTATCAGCCATTGGCACAATTTAGCTATTACTCAGAAAGAAACAGGACCCCAACTTTAAACAGAAGTTGTATGGACAGGCGAGCCTTAATAACAACTTAGAACATTAAAGTCATATGAGTATTTCTATTAACATCTCATGTCCCACAATATCTTACCGACTTACGCAGAGCCTAGACTAGTTTCCACTTAAATCAGTACAAACTTTGCTCTTGGTTTAAGGAAGGCAAAACCAAGCATTTTGCAACATTTCTTGACGAGAACACGTCATGGCTGAGTTCTCTTCTCCTAGATGAAAGCGCACGTGCGCTGCTCTTGGCAGAGAAATTGCACGTATGACTGACGGTTTATTTCAGCAAAACATTTAAACGCTTTCTTTTCAAGCAGCTACCGTAGGCTAGGGTTACCTGGAACAGATCTGTAAACAATCAGCACAGGGGTACCGTACCTTCTGTATGGACATCAGGGAGCATATCCGTGGGATGCTGCACGACAGCTGATCGCCTGTACACCATGTGGATTCTTCCCTTTTCCTCCTCCATTTGCTTTCCTCTTTCCAAAGGCTCAATGAAGTATTCATCCTTATCAGTTCTTATCATTCCAGCCTGGTGAGGAAGAGAGAAAGCAGGCCAATACGTCATTTGAGAGCCGAAAGACCTGGCCTGATGCCTTAAAAACAAGTATCAAGAGGGGCGAAGCGTAAAACACTCAGCATATTACTGTACTGTAAGACTCAAATTACCGCTGGGTTTCCTTTGCATGGACTTCTTGCCAGAGGCGATATCCCTCTGCACTCTGGGGACGTTCCTCTGGCTGAGGCCACTGTTCAAAGGCATTAAGAGAAGATCTTGTGTATGTACGAGATATATTACCCCCTTCAAAAACACAACGAAGACCAAAGGCATACAGGAGTTGACCATTTGTACGTTAGGCACAGCGATTTTGTAATCTAAGCACGGCACGCTGAGCCTTGCGTACTGCAACGTTCTGCTTATCCTTAACCCATATATATTCTGAACCCCTTACGGCTCAGGCCCTTCATTTGACTTCATTAAAATCAGCAGAAGCCATATGGTTTCCTACTTAAACGAACACACGCTGTTCCCTCCTGTAACTATGTAGCTATTGACAATTCTTCAAAACCCTTTCTCTTTACGTCTTCCGCCTGTAAAAGCTGTGGGGCAGGTTTGCAGATAAGGCAGATTTATCCTGGTGATTACCACAATTAAACTCACTGGAGTAAGTCACACCTGCTTAAGTCCAGCTTAAGGGAAGAGAGACTCATGCTCAGGAGGAAAAATTTCTTTGCTGGCACTCGAATATAAATCACGGTAAATAACGGCGAAGGAAATCTGGCAGTACGCTCAAGGAAAGAGTCACTTAAAAAACCCTGCTTATACCTAAGGGCAGCAAGGCTAAACTTCTTCCAGCACAGCCACTGAAAGCGAGAACATCATGCAGGGGAAAAATGGATACAGAATATTTGAAACTACTGGAAAACACCAATGGGATATGCGTTTTGAGGAATCTGCAAGTTATTATCGAAGACGTTAACAAACAAAACATGAATGTTTCTATAAAATGCAGCAGAGCAACTACTTAGAAGCATTATCCCTGCGACCTTCCTTTTACACAACGATGTTCTCCTTCTCGCAAGTAAGCGATAGGGGGATGGCTCCCAGAGCACTGCCCCTGACCCCACCAGATCCCCCCTGAAGTGGGTTCTGGCCGTTCAGAGGCTGTCTCGCCGAGGGCAGGGCCGGGAGAGTGGGGAGGGAGCGGGGACAGAGCGAGCCTACCCGGGGACTGCGGCGTGCCAGGGCCCCGTCCTGCCCAGCCTCTGCAGAGCCGCGGGGACCGACCACGTTGCCCCGCAGCCGACCGACGGTAAGGCTCCTGCGAGCTTTTTGCTCGAGAGGCGTGAGCTCTGCTCAGCTACGGGCGAAACCGCCTGTTCTCATCCCACCTGCATCGGTTCCACAGGCGAGCTTAGGTCTTGCACATATATATATAACAGGGCAGGACATACCTTCAGTTACAGCTGCCACTTGCTCGCTAGCAGCTGAGTGACACATTGGTTTTTTCCATAAACCAAAAAAAACCCCTGCAAGAGAGCTCGGTTACCGCAACCATCTAACTGAAGATTTCACTACATGTAAGGTAGGAATTACAGTTATGGTTTCAACTGCAACCATAGACACATATGAAGTATGAACAACAAAAAAAAAAAACCCCAAAAAACCCCAACAAAACCGAAGGAGACGATCCTGACAGCTCTGCAAACTGCTCCAGGGCCTCCCCAGCTCCGCTGGAGGAGGTGCGGTTGCAATCCTGCACTCCAGCTTTGAATGCCATCAGACTTATTCATGGTGATGCTACACAGATTTCTTTAATTCCCCCCCCAACAAATGGAGATTATCATAGTCCAAGCTTAGATAATTTGTCAAACACAAGTAGACAGAATCGTGAAGGTATATGACAGAATATAAAAATTAGTATTTTAATAAAAACATTCAAAATGTCACAAACAGTACTTCACCACAAGCTTTCCATGCTCTGTGTGTTTCCTCACATCTACACTCAAATTTTCAGTTCCTGAATTTCTTCAAATATCGGCTAAACTACATAAATCTAAATACTACATTCTTCCTTTGTTTTCACTATGTGAGTAGCAGTAATAAAGGAGATTTTTGGTTGGAATAACTCAGGTTAGCATCACAAGTCAGTTTTTCATGTACGCACAGTAGACTGGGAATTAACAAGTCCCCCTTGCATGTTAATGGCTTATTTGCTTGCCATTTTTCTCAGCAAAACTACGTTTCGTACCTACAGTTGCTATGTTACTGGTGCAGACCTTGTCTTGGCATAAGGATTTTTTTTGTAAGTAACCCATTTTCTAGGAAGCTGTTGCCTGTGAGTTGAAAGTAGTTCTATCCAGAAGCGGTGCTCAATGCAAAAGCGAAGCCTGGCTTCGCTTTCCGGCTTCAACGTGTATGCTTTTTCTTGTCTGGGTTAAATCGACAGAGAAAGAGCCACAATTATATTTTTGAGAACGGGTGTGCCTTGCTGTAAAAGGAATAATCCACAAGCATCAAGTACAGTTTCCATTTTCGCAACTCTCCATAAAACACTTCGACTGACCTAACACATTCCACCCCCCTTCAGCCACAACTCATTGTCTGCTCCTCAAAAGCCTCCTAACTTCACAGACGCTGATAAGCCGGCCGTGTTAACAGGAGACAGAAACAGTTGCTATTTTACAAGTCTAACGACTCATTAAGAGGAGCAGCACCCAAAGCGAACATCCCATTTCACCCAATCGTGCTCAACTAAGTGTTTAGCTCACGAGAAAAAAATACGCGCATTTACAAAGCATAACCACCGAGATAAAAGGCATGGATTCAGGGTGACCTTTCCCTGCCAACACACCTCGCCGAACAGACCGGCACCCAAACCTACCGAGGACCTGGCTCGGTACCATCCGGCACAATTGCCGCAGCGCACCCCGGGTTTTTCTGGGGAAGATGCACAGCGGGCTCTTTGCCTTGGCACACACCCGGTATCACACCCAGGATCGGGTCCTGTCCCTTTTCCAAGCTGGATCCCACTTCAATCAGACTGTACCTCATACCCACCTTTATTTTTTTCTTTTAAAACAGCTTTTATGGATGATTATTTATACAGACATAAGGCCTGTCTCTGCCTTTCGTTCTTCTTCATGGCAGTGGCTAACTGCACCCATTTCAGTGGATCTGAGCTGCGTTGAGGGGACTCGCGCCCGTCATCACCCACAAACGTGACGCAATTTCTCTGCAAAATTTGCAAACGGAGCTAAAGGGCTGGATTTCCAACCGGTCGTCACCAACACGGGGTTCCTACGGAGCCATGTCTCCCGCAGGTCCGGTGTGAGAGCAATGGTCTGACCTCCGCTACGGCTCGCAACCTCCCCCGGCACAGCAGAGAAGTTAATTAAAAATACACCCTGTCAAACGGCTCACACGGGCTGAAGGCTGCAGGCACAGACCATTTGCCACACGCGGCGATGTGCTTTTTGGAAGGAGAGCGTTCCCCACGGTCCCGAGAGAAAGGAAGAATTACAGCGGAGACCCGGCAATTGTGGCTTTGTAGTCAAAGGGCCAAACCCAAAGGGCTGAGGAAGGAAAAACACGGATTTAAAAAACATAAAGAAGAAAAGGAAAAGCGCACGTTGGCTGTACTAAGGAGAACACATTTGGGTTTTATTTCACATCATTTCTCACTTACTTTGTTCCTCATCCCTGCCCCACCTTTTAGCCTTGTTCTACCCTTTGCTTCATGTGAAGGTATGATTTTTGTATCACCTGCGTGGAAGTTGAATACGTTTCACGTGCTTTTGAATAAGTAATTTGCCCCCACTTCTGAGATACTCACCCTTACTTTGCTTCACCACTACAGTACACATGTATAGTAGTATACTACAAATATTAACATGGTCTGTCTGACACTTAATACACGAGAGTTAAAATTACTACAGTGGCGTTATCTTACAAAGCATGTTGTAAATGATAGCAGACAAATTTATAAATATTGATTTTCTTTTTTTCCCTCCTTTTATTGGAAAATGAGATTTAGAATCAACAGGGACAGTTTTGGTCCATTGGAACAGCCTACAGGCAAGCAAGAATGCCGAATCCAGCTTGCTTTCCATTCTGACTTCCTCCCCCCCCCAAATTTCATCAATAAAAAGAGCTTGAAATTTTCCAGACGAATGGAGAAAGAGGGGCATGAGAAAGTATTGCATTTTCAAGTGAATCTTCACTGTAAGCTCTCCTGTCAACGCAGCATTTTCTTCCCCACCAGCGGGAGAGAGAAGCAAGCAGGTGTTTAGAGCACATATTTTTAAAGGCTCACTTGGAGAAAAGACTGCGGTGGATTTTCAAGAAAGAAGTATGCAGTGGAAATTTTTTTTTCCACAAAAGCACATTTATGGAGCAATACAGGAAAGCATAGTCTGAAATCTTGGAATGCTATTAATTTTACTACTTTTCCTTCTAAATGAACAATGTTCAAAATTTCCGTCAACTGAAGGATGCGGTTTGAAATCTGCGCTTCTGCGAAGTTTATCTAGAACCGTCCTCATTATTCTTAAAATGTGAAAAGGGGAACACGACAAAATCACCGAAAGCAAAGCGAAGCCTTTGGGGCAGAGTGGCTGGAAAGAAACCCGCCTGTTCTCAGCACCGTTTCAACCTTGACTGAGACTCGGCAGAAGCGGATTAACTTCTCAGCTTTCCTACAGACTCACTTCTCCCATTTTTTAAAAGCAAATTCCCCTCCCTGAGGGGTGCCCCAGGGGAAACCTGCTGAAGGTCTGTTTAGCACCTTGCGTGCAGCCACCTCGCCGTGCGGTATCTATAGCTGTCTTGAAGTGACTCACGACCATTAACTCATTTCATCCCCGCAGCTCTTTTCGTCCTCCTCAATCCAGGAGTAATGGTGCATAGCAAACTGAGGGAAAAACCTTTCCGCTGAATTAAACCGATGCAGGAGCAAGTCCTGCCTGACTTCATAATAAAAGGTAACTGGGAGCAAGGCCAAACCTAGTCTAGCAGAGGCAGCCCACCTAGGAGGATTCCCCAGAGGACGGCAAACGACGCGTTCTTTACTGGACAATCCACTGATAAAGCAAAACCTGGAAAAATGCACATATCGGGTTGGTTTTTTTTTTCAAATGGAAAAAGACACAGACAACAACAAGGGAATTACAAACAATATCAAGCGTTGAGAAAATAACCTACAAGGGCAGGTTAAACTAAGGAATCACTTACTGAGCCAAAATCAACAGCATTTAAGGGGGAACATGATTCCGTATAAACACGCATGGGGTATTAGCTGCAAGAGAGGAAAGAACCATTCATTCAGAGAGCACAACAGAGAACTGTGGAGTGACCATTAAGAATGGCTACATTTAACTTCAACATTAGAGTAAACGTTACGGGTGGGATTTTCAAAAGTATTTTAGGAAGTTAAATGCCCCATTTCTAGTGGTTTGCAATAAGGGCGAGTCATTTAATTCTCAGGTGTGTTTTGAAAAGGCCACCCTCAAATGTCAGAAAGCGAAAGAGTTTGTTTAGCAAGGCAGCAGAGTCACACTAGTGGCCATTATCAAGTCAAGTGCTGCTAACACTTGCCACCGAGTGTTACTGGAGAGTAGGAAATGCTTTGGGTTGTAAAACGTCTACAGTGCATTTATTTTACAAAATAAACTTAGGACAGCATATCCCCATCCTACCTATCATCTCACGGTCTGTGCAACGAGGTCAGTAAATGCTCTCAATTTTTGATGCTCGTCTCCACTGCCCACCTCTATGCCAAGTTCTGGGGTCTTACTCTGATAGACTGGACATGGTGCCCCCGAACACGAAAGCTGCTTTTTTCTCATGCAGCTCCCTCTACAAAACACTCATTTACTTAACTGCCTCTGAAAAAAGGCATGACAAAAGTTAGGTTTCTAAAGTGCTGAGACCTCTATCTATTGTGCTCATCAATCACGTCTTGCTCTTCCCGCCGCCTGTCCTGTCTGTATCTGCTCCCTCCTGTCTCTCGCTGAACTCCGTAAGCTCTTCACCGCAGAAGCTCTCTTCATGACCTCTGTCTGCACAGCGTCTAGCATGGTATGGCACCTGAGCCATCAGTAGACACCGGTATAAACCAAACACACTACAGGCACAGCGTCAACTGAAACCAGGTATTACGTCCGCCTGAGTCTGTATGCAAATGCTAGAAAAGAACACCAAACGACTAAAGAGATGTGACCAAAATGACTCAAGGAGTCCATGTTTAGAGTAGATCCAAGTATGCGTGCTATAGTACCAGCAACCATCGGATCCTCTAACACCATCAGAGCGTACTGGTTTGATGCTAAAGGAATCGCAAGAGTCTTTGACACGCTGGGAATGCGAATAAAGCGAGGTCTGTAAGGAGCCGCCAGGCTGTGGGACAACGGAGCACCGATTCACAGACTTTTCTGTCGTACAGCAGTGGCCAACGCAGGCTCCAAGGGAAAGGGCAAGAGAGAGCAAGATGCGGCGCGGCGACTCTTCCCCTCAGCACCTTCCTGGGCTCCAGCCTAGGAGCTTTCTCAGCAGCAAAGCGGGACCGGTGCGATACCTCGTGCTGCAGAGAGCAAGCGGGCTCCCCGGCGGCAGCAGCAGGGCCAGCACAACCACAGCTACGCAGCCCTGGCTTCCCTGCGCACTCATTCAAGCTCCGGTTCCTCGGAGAGGCCACACCGCTTAACCTTCACCAGCAAGGAGCTCTTACGGGAGCGGGGTGACTGAAACCGTGCCGCTTATCCGGAGGGTCATCAGAAAACACCAGCGCGATAATTACCAAGACAGGAGGGCAAACAGTGGTTTCGGTGACGGAGTGTCACACCAACTCCTCCTGGGATAGAATTAATTCTCCCTTTTTCTCTACAGATCTCCAGCTAGCGCTGCTCCGTGACTGGTGGCTGCATTTCCATCAAGCAATGCTCCGAGACAGCTGACTCCCGAAGGACACAAACCAGCACGTTTTAGGTTTCAGTCAGAAGGGGTCAAAGTTGGTGGTGGTGGGGAAACACAGGGAATCTTCAAGGATACCAGTGGGAGAAGCCCTCCATTTTTCAGGCTGGCCTGGGAAGCTTCAGGATGCATTCCCCCAGCACTAGTTGTAAATGAGCAACGAGTTAGAAACCGCAGCCAGTCGGTCTCAGTCACGAGCCAGACTCTCTCGGTCACGCAGAGATCCCTCTGGGCCCCGCCAGCGAGGATGACACCAGCACCATGATCGCCCTGAGCTCTACATACTTTCATCCATAAGGGTTTCCGTGCTGCCCATTTTCACATCACTAAAAATGTATACTTTTAAGTAGAATGACACTGAATTTTAGCTAAATACTAACAGGTACAACTATTCTCCATTGACTTAAAAGCAGTGAGTGCACAATTAATAATTATTTTCAGGCAAAAATGCTTTCACCTCAACGTTTTTGTGGCTTTGCTATTATTTTAATCTATGTACGCACTTATCTTCACAATACTGTATTTTAGCTGGTATCTGTATTTTGAAAACCCTGCATTTTTGTAAGACATAATGAACCTACCACGGAGAAGGTAATAATATAAATTGTGATTTTAAACTGTCCTTAGTGCCCTTGTACGACAGAGAAATAGTTTTTAAAACATTAACGTGATACTCTGGGGAACTGAGGCGTTAATTAGCAGCTATTTCTCCTAAGCCAGCTTTGAACAGCGAGAGAACCGAACACGTAAGGCTGCTTTACACAAATCAGAAACACAATATTGAATTAGTTGCAAACTGTGACATGGCTGCTCCCAGACCGATGTGCCATGCATGGGAGCAAAGCGTAAAGACTAACAGCGGTTCTGTTGCCAAGCTGGTTTTGTAGGCTGCTGGCATCAGGTCCCTCCCTCTCTCTCGTGGCTTTTGTTGGTTTGTTTGTTTGTTTTTTAGTATCTTCCTTTTTTACTTAGGTAAGAAAGAAAAGAGATCACATTCTAGAACGTCCCCTACAAGGACAAACTGTTTCTCGCACCACACCTGCTGTCTAAGCTCTATTCA
This sequence comes from Gymnogyps californianus, assembly GCF_018139145.2. Taxonomy (NCBI): domain Eukaryota; kingdom Metazoa; phylum Chordata; class Aves; order Accipitriformes; family Cathartidae; genus Gymnogyps; species Gymnogyps californianus. The sequence continues at coordinate 83,789,572 of NC_059474.1, forward strand.
AGCTTTTCTAACCAACTCCTCCATCGCCAGACTTGTTCCAGACCTTAAAACTCTGATTTTTTTTTGTTTATTTTTGCATTTTGTCCTTTCTCCCCTCCCAGCTAGGAACTAGGAGCACCATGTAAATACTCTTCTGGCAGTTAATCGGGATTACGTATTTAACCCTTGTCTTTTCCAAACTGAGGACAAACAGCGCTGCACTCCATGAGATAACGCCAGGCCCAGGAGGTTGGAGTCGGCTCCGGAGAACGGCCTGCAAACCCCTGCCCCACGGCACGCTCGGTGCTTCACGTGGGTCTTCAGAGCACAAACGTCAAACGCCGCTCTCTTCTGACAGTACCGAGTACACAGGTACACTACGTGCCGCGCTGGTATTCCTCTGTAAGAGCTCACCCTCTTGGATTCAACGCCTCATTCGCCTGCTTTCAGTTGCTTCTATGAAGACATAGAGCCTTTGCGCTACACGGAATACAATGAACAAGGAGTTCAAGTCCTTCACAGTATCCTAAAGCGAAACGTTTACCTGTTTGAGGTAGCTTTCTTGCAACTAACCATTATAGGTTAGTTGCTTTTAGCAACTACCATAGGCTTTGAGCAAAATGTTAACTGCTCTGGCTGAACAGATACGACAGGCCTGCTTTACCTGTACCCGAGGCGTAAAACGTGATGATCTAAAATAAGTCAGTCATCCAACCTATAACTGATCAAACTGCACTGCGAGGGATACGTGATCAGTAGAGCTTCACTGCATCCCCCTACGTGAGAATCTTAGTTTGTATTACAGGCACCTTTTATCTGGCTTAGGATATGTACAGCCTTCTGTAATACAGAGAATAAGTTGGAAACACCACTTACTGCATCTTTACTGTGAGGATCTGAAATAGGGGAGATTAAAAGCTTAAAAAATTGAAATTCAACATCACATTCAAGGCTCTACATTCATCTCTAAACGGAGCAGGCTGTCAATAATATAAGCAGCAGATTAATAAGCAAGCCCGAGTTTGCTCAGCAGTAGGAGGCTGTCTGTATGAAGTCGGGCTGCAGTAACAGTCCTTGGTAAGAAACGAGCAAGTTACGTAAAGAAAAAAATCAGCAATAAGCACAGGGATCCGAGGACGCAAAAATCGCCTTTCCTCTACAAGAAAGTTCCAACTTGGGACCCTTCAGTGGCATACAGGTGCAAACACAGAGTAAGAAAAATGGGCTATGTAGCTGGACTCTACCTAGGAGGGAAACAGAAATGAGAAGAATATAACAGCTCTCACCAGAGCACGTGGAAGCAGGCATGTGTGAAAGAGCCAGACAGTTACTTTCCAGTCGAAGGACAGCTAAGAATTTGGTGGGAAAAGGGAAAACCGCCTGCAGAAGACAGCCACCCCTGTTTTAGGGGAGAGGCTCTGCTCAGGAAGATGAATCTGCTTGCTTAGAAGAGTAAGATCTAAATCCAATGACTGCAACCAACATGAGCAAACACAGCGACAAGTTTTGTCTGCAAGATGTACAGTAAGACTTCCAGGGCCTGCGACTGTTCAGATCAACTGGCATCTGAGTGCCAGCAAAGGGACTGTAGCTACCCAAGGTCAGGAGAGCAGGGCCCAATACACCTAGGTCTGTGAAATTACATACTTCGCTGTTCTGTGAGCGTGTATGACAGCTAAAAAGGATTGCAGCTCGTGTTCAAAGAGGAAACAAGCCCGCTTAGAAAGAGGTTCCTCCACCATCTTGGCGTCTGTCCTTAAGAACAGAGAAGGAAACTCTTCTTTTCTGTGACAAAAGACAGGGCCTCGCAGGCCACGTATCGGTCAATGCTACGTATTAGCCCTCCCGCCTCGCCTGGTGCCGTTGTCATCTGCTCCAAAACCAAGACGTTTCTCCGAGTGGAACAGTGTAGGCAACGGAGTCCTTAGACACGCTCTTTCTGAACGAAAGGCAGAGAAGTAGGATACTGGCGGCAGCAAGGCAGAGAAGGAATCAAGACAAACAGTGACATACTGTCCAAGCTTGCAAAAACGCAAAGGAATTACTCCCCTCCTCCTGGAGACTTCTCCAAATCTCTTCTATTTTTTTTCTCCCCCCTTCCATTCTTCAAAGCATGTGGTGGGGGCAGAAGAGGGCTTTATGTGGGTGAGAGAAGCCGAGTATCATTCTCTCTCGTGAAGACCAACAGAGGTGCTATATAACAAAGAGGGACACTGTGTACGCCAAGCCTAGTTTCACCTTCCACCAGCATTTTCTAAGAGTACCCAAGATGGACTGCCAACACCCTGGTTTCCTACGCAGTAACTAAGTGAATCAATCGCCACACGTGCCTTAAAAACGAAATGCAGAAATATGTACAGCATCCGTAAGCGTCAGAATGGGGATATCCGAATCTATTCTCACTTCGGGCCACAAATCGCTTGTTTGGCTTGCAACGGAATCTCCTAAAAGATTCTCCACGCGTGATAAGTTAAAATAAAGACAGTTGCTTGCGCTGACCCGCGTAGTTTCACCTAGCAGCATCATTTATTTCACCTACCACCAGTGCCAACCGAGCCAGAACCGCAGCAAAAGGACTCAACAGTCAAACCAATGCAAAGCCGCCACCTCCCAGGAAACGCTTTCTTCTGACCATTCTATCGATGAAATTGGAAAATGTTTCCAGGGCTCTCCCCCCCACCCCTCTGATTCCTCCCTTTTTCCCGGTTGGACAATCACAGGTGGCTGACAGCTCTATCCTGCCGCTAACTAAATAGAAGCCCTATTGAAAAGCATCAAGAGCTCTGTGTTCCCTCAATTTAATATCCCAGCACCAGCCAAGCAGACACTGCATCCTGCCAAGACAAACATATGGGACTTGGCAAAAGGGGAGGGGGGCAGTTTCTGGAGACAGCCCTCCAGTCTAAACTTCTTAAGGAGTCGATATAAACATGCTTTTATAAAAAAAGGTGCTGCCTCGTCTAAAAACACAGATTCAGCGCAAAAACACTACTACCTTTCACCCTCTCTGTTAGTTTAAGGTGTGTTCAGTTCAATGACTGTGCAAAACCTGCGTCACAGCTACCTGCTGCTCGCTGTTTTAATCCAAAGACGAAAACTTTTTGGAGTCGCACCGAACACTGGTTGATTTATTGGAAGTAAAATAAAAGCAAAGAAGGATGCTTTGCCTGCAGCACATTTCCCTTTGCCCGCCTCCACCAAAACAGAGCCACGGTGGGTGGAAATTGATGATAAGTTTCCTACATGTGTAGCTCCAGGGTTTTACCTTCAGTTCACTGGGTGGATATTATTTCTCAAGCCACATGGGATCCATATTTTGTCAAGAACCAACTGATTCTCCGGGTTTCTTCTTCAAACGTGTTCCAGAAACTTCTGAAGTTGCAGAGTTTGCCCCACAACGCCCCTCCTTCAGTTCGTGACTATCAACCGGAGCGTTTTTCTCCAGAATTTCTTCATGCACCAAGCACGCATCTCTCTATTTAGGAACGAGCACGCACCAAAATGCCTCCCACGGCGTTATCTCACGCTAACTCAGCGCTGCGAGCGCGGGCTGTCACCTCGCAGTACAAGGACGGTGACTTTCTTCAGCCTCTGCTGCCAACAGCCACCTGATCTCAAGGATCAGGCAAGGCAAACCGAGGGCGAGCCTGAGCAAGGCAGCGCCCTGCCTGCACCGCTTGCTCCGTGCACAGGGACCTGTACACCCCGGCACGGCGACAGGCTGGGGAGCACCAGGTTTTTGAGAGGCTTAAGGAGATAAATGAACAAAAAATGAGCTGTTCCACTCACATACATCGGGGCTATGTACATAACCTGGCAGGATAATTCACCTGGCTGGTGAATTCACTCGCTCCCCTGGCTTTTGGGGCTTTTTTTTTTTACCGGGCATGACTGTCAACTTCTGCAAGAAAGTACGAATCGGGCTGGGATTTTGATAAATTATGCCGGTAGATCCAGCGGTGATGGCTAGCCGTAGCCTTTTTGCAAGGGGCCTTTCTGGCTGCCCCACCACGCCACTGAACGCGGGGGAAAGGCCAACCAGCTCCCGCCAACAGCGGAGACAAAGAGCAAGTTGCGTTGGGTGTCGCAGGACCGGCAGCCCGTCCCTGACACCCCTTTTTGCCGCGGCAACTCGGAGGGGTGATTTACCTGAGCATACGCACTGTGTAAAGCATGCACATCAAGTATCGCATCTGTTAAATACATAGAGCGGGGCAAGCCATACCTTGCTGGAATAGCTGGGTATCACTGACCTACGCAGCCAACGCCTGACACCCACAGGAAACAGGAGTCAAATTTTAGCAAAGAACGTATCATGAGAACAAAACAGTAACAGTAATAAAAAAGGAATATCAGAGTACCACTAAACAGAACTGGCAAATAGAAGCACATCTGTGTAGTCCTACAGCTTCATTTATTAAGCTAGCACGAATACACACGTATTGCTCTCATACTAAAGCATGTCCACCAACTACTGGGGTTAAAATCTGTGACAGAATGCCTATAGACACCTTTCTGACAGCACAGATAGATTTTCCTGCTAGATAAAAGATTTGGTAGAGAGTCTCCTTTTCTAGCTTCCCAAAGCATCACTTAGTGGTCAGCATCCACAGTCTCACTGCTCTGTACCAAACAAGAATGATTAGCTCGGCCATCCGCGTAATACCCTCACAGCACACGTCATCAACCTCAATTCAGCGAGACTTCTGTGGATAGATGGAGTCAAGTAACGTCACACGTACAGATGAGTCCCATTACTTGTGTACAAAACACATCTGGCAAACCAGGGAAGAGTCCCCCTTCTGCTCGTAATGCTACTGAGACAGCTGTAACGCCTCCCTACTTTTTTCTCTTTTTCCATTTATTCTACTTCCTGTAGTTACTGCTTGCCTACCTTGCATAGGTCAACGTATATAATGATTAATCGAAATAAAGTGAAAGCAATCAAGTATCGCACATTTTCTTCTATTTCTGACACTTCCGAGTAATTTGGACTCATTGATCTGTACTATCGCAACGTTGTGTACAACATACAGCACTGGTCTGATGTAAGTGGCTACAGACAATTTAAAAATCACGTAAAGTACGGACAAGATTTGACATCAATATAGAAAGCTTACCAAAGTGACCGCAAATGGCATTCATTTCAAATTCCAAGCAAAATTACAAATTTTCTCTTAACCTCACTAAAAATGCAAAGAGAGAAGTCCACCCAAAGAGAGAGGTACCGGCCCTGGCTCTGCCCGCAGCGTGTGTCGCTGCAAGCTGCTAGCAGAATTGCAACTGAACGGAAAAGGACCACTTGCTCCGTCTGCGGGACAGACCGTGGAGACGGAGGGCAGCTCCCGGGCTGTCCCTGACCCTGCCAGGACAGCCATTCCTCGCCGCCGCGGAGCCTGGGGAATTCGTGTGCTCCCTGAGAAACGGGAGCCAGCATGAACGGGCTGCCATGGTTTGAGTAGGCTTAAAAAAAAAAAAAAAATAAAGGTGGCAGAAAATTCAATGGGCAAGCAAAGACCTGGAACCCCGCGGACAAACAGCTGGAGAGAGCTAAAAGCCTGCAGCGTGGATACGCAGCCTCACTCTTCGATGCCGATCAGAGAGGCCCTTCCCTGGCGCATTCGCTCCTGCAGCTGCAAGCATGGCACACCGGGATTTTGACGACACCCATCTAAACACGTTGCCACCACGCGAGGCTACGAGCAAGACCGAAGTACGCGCTTAACAAAGCCATCTCCGGAGGAATCTGTGAATCCAGGAGACGGTCCCACGAACCGAGGAGGGTTTCCAGCCCCCGTGATGGCAGGGCTGTCCCCAGGGAGCCGGGGTGGGTGGCACGTCGCTTAGAGACTGCCACCCGCGCCGCTGGCAGAGCCGGCTTCGCAGTCACGTAAGGGGACCCGGGCCCCTGCCGAGGTCCCTCTCGCAGGGCTGGCAGGGAAGGGGAAAAGCCGTCCAAAAGGACATACTTCTCTCGCTGCACATCTTCTGCATGTTAAAGTATTTATGGCCTCGACATACTTGGCCTATAAAAAAATACTACACATTAGAAGAATGCTGGAAAAAAGTAATACGGCAGTGCTCTGCGCATTTTGAGAAACAGATGTTATTGATACAGTTGCTGGGTGCCTACAGAGGGAGAGAGGAGGTTTGCAGATGAAGGTCGTTCTTCCCGACGGATGGGCCTCCGGCCCCCACGGACCCTCGGAGGCTCCGGGGCTCTGGGCAGACGCCGCGGCTCTGAGCCAGAACATCCGCACTTGCCGGCTCCTTCAGCACCCGCACCCGTTGGGTTATTTCTAGTACAGCAAGCAGGAATTCAACAGCTCGCTTTTCCTCTTTGGAAGATCGATGCGATATAAAATCCATGTTATATCACATGTTTTATCTGTTGCAGAACTCCTGGCAATGCATTTCAGAATTAAAGCAAGAGCTCCTGAATCGTTTTAGTCTCAGTTCTTGAAGGCTAGTAAACACAGACGGCATAGAGCAGTGTTAAGATTTTTCTTATTAAGTAAGTGCTAAGAGTGAGACAGCATTCATTTAAAAACATGAAAACCAATTTTGAATCAAATGAAATGCTCAAACAGTACACATTGCTCAGGTTTCACAGCCAGCTGAATTATTCACACAGCAGAAGTTTGTGACTAATCACCTAATGCTAGATTTTTAAAACAAAAAAAAAATCTTCTGCGGCTACAAAGAAAAATATTATTTGTTCAACTGAATACCAGGACGAAGATTCAGAAACAGGATGAAAACATCGGAATGTTTAATATCCTCTTCCAAACTATGGACACAATTTAGGAATAAGAAGCTAAAATACACTCATACTAAAATACCGAATGTCAAGCCGACCAGAAACAATACACTCATTTCCTTATCTAAGGAGAGTTCTTCCTGTGGCTAATAAACTCATTTTAAATACAAACGTGTTCTTCATTTTAAACACGTCCAGCACACTCAGTGTAATCCGAATAATAAAAAGCATCGCTATGAGATTACTAATCTAATTTGACACTATGCTGTGAAAAGTAATCTACTCAAAAGGCACGCACAGCTGACCATTCTGCGACGTAGTAGAAAAGTTAGAACTAAGAATACAAGGAAGGGATCATGATCTCTAAATGGTCCATTAATACAGTAAAAGATGAAATAAGTAAAAAGAGAGAATAGAGAATTAAACTACGTGAATTCGCGTCAGAAATATGCAGCGTCTTCCGTGTCCTTTTTCTAAAATGAGGTCTTTAATCAGTGATCAGCGCCGTGATGAACCTAAAAGGTAGCAGAAACGGCAGGCGTGAATCGAGACAGACATCCCCCCAAACCCTACAGCCCGGTGCTACCAAGGACTCCTCGGCCGGCGGCGAGAATCTCTGTGTCAAACGCGTGGCCCACGATGGACAGGATACCAGGCTGAACAATAAAAATGGAGCGACGTTCCCGCAGAAATCTGCAACCGCATTTAAAACGTACAGTACTTAAAATCATAACTGCTCCTCGTTAATCTCTGTGCCCCACGTGAGAGCAGAATCCCGTCCCACAATTTCTGCTGGCTTCTCCGAGGAATCGAAGCCCTCTCAGTACACTAACTGACGCACCGCTTTAAGGAGCAAAAGGCGTTCGGAAGAGCCACCGAACTAACCAATATTCTGCTGAATTTGCACAGAAGAAAAGAAAATGGCAACCTATTACTGGGTCATTGCGCAGGACTGAAATTAAGCTTTTCAGCCTCCTCTATAAACATACATAAGAAAATTCCTTTATGCTGAAATTTCTCATGCTTGGTTTTAATCCAAATGTTGGGTTTCTTTTTTCCCCTTTCAGAAAGTCTAAGAAAAATCAATGGAACCCCTTAAGAGTTATATGAAAGCGAAAAGAAAAAACAAACTTCGATTTTATGTGGAAAAATGTGTCTCTATTTTTTGTTCTTGGAAAACCTACACAGATTCATTTTAACGGCAAACTGCCGTGCAAAACTGGCAGGCAAAATGCTTTGTCCTTAAAACAGGAATTGTGGTTTTAAAATATCGGTTATTAAAAACTGAAAAGTATGCATGGAACACGCTCAGCGCAGTCAAGTATCTCCCTGAGCCCAGCATATCTCTGTAGAAATATTTACCGAGCACAAGGTTTGTCTTTGTGGCAATTACAGGAGCTCTACGCTAGTAACTATTTTACGGTGAAACGGTACGGGCGACGGCAAAACTCGCCTCTGTGAAAGGAGCCTGAAGCGGGTGCACGACCGGGGGCACTCGGGCCCTTTGCCACGGGTCAGTTTTATACGCGCAGGGTTGCCAGTTCTTGCAGTAAATCGGGTGTTTTCACAGCTCCCGGAGTCATGGGATGACATGAGAGTCATAGCTTCCTCTAAAAAGTGGAAAGGAAAACAAAAAGCGAGAACATTCGATAGCCTTCAAAGAAGGAAAAATAAGAACTTCGAATCCAGTGCTGAATACTCCAAAACTACAAAGCAAATAAAATCATCCCAAAATACGAACATCTCATGATCTGGCGGATGGAAAAGGGGACACCTGAGGTCAGCAGCACCACGTCTGCTGCGGCGCACAAAAGCAATATCGATTTATCTGCCGCCCGTACACCGCAGCCACGAGTGACGCCGCAGAATTATCACGAATTACAACCGTTCCAGGTACCGAATCACACCAGTGACGGCATTAAGCGATGCTGTGGTACCCGCGGGCTCCGCTCTGCCCAGGCAGCGTGCGTTAGCTGGCTGACCGGCTCCCAGGCTGCCATTTCCCCAGCGATGCGGCACACGTCGCAGCTCAGAGCGTTCAGCGCTGCGGGAGGCAGGGCCACCCGAACGGCTCCAACGTCGGCAGCGACTCTACCGATTTTAGAGGGCAAGCGGGTACACCTCAAGCCCTAACGTACAGGCGGTGGGAGGCAGGGAGGCGGGTCCCTCCCACGTGGCACCCACCAGAGATGCCAGCAGAAAGGAACGTCAGGACTTTCGGACTCCTCCTGACTCTTCTCCGCTGTATTTATAAAGTAGGAATTCATTATTTTTTTGCATCACCTTCACTGCGTTTAGAGGCAAGCAGGCTCGTACGGGGACTTAACTGTGGGCTGCTCCCTCCGCAGTCGGCTGTAGTTTCTCTCCCCGTGGAGCTTCTTCTATAGGTCATTTGCACAAACTGTACAGAAGACTAATCGTACAGCTCTAGACTATCAAGTGTGGTAACTCGCACGCTCCTCAGAAGCAATAAGAGACCGGACAGCTTGGCTCAACCTTAATAAAGTCCATTTCCACAAGTATCAACTTACAGGGTTTGCTAATTTACGTTGTAAAGAGCACACGAATCAGGTTTGCAAAGCACTTGGCCTTTCACCACAGTTGGACGGGCTGCACTCACCGGTCCTTTGCTACGCAGGACTTCATGCTACGGGCAAGCTACCCATGTAGATAACTAAGATGTCCCTACTTAAAAGACCTTCCAAGATAACAGAAAATTCAGTCAAAACTACGGGTGAAAAACAGTCATCTCCTCCAATGCAAGTCAGAGGAGAACTAGAAAACTGATATATTTTACTCTGAATGGAAATATTCTGTTGATCAAGAGCTAGGAAGCATCATTTTAAAGTACTGAAATGCCAAAGCTCGTAATATTTACATCAAACTCATTATTTTAAATCGGTTCTACATCTTTGTGCAAAAAAACCCGTGGTAAAATCTCTCAAAGGAAAAGTAGTTTTACACGCTAGCGATTTAGTTGGGTATAAAACAAGAACGCCAAATGACCGCGATTTGTATGAGGTTAGAAAGTTAATTTACTATTGCATGGCGGCTGCAGCTTTTAAAAAAGAGAGTCACAGTAATTTGTTAAAGTTATCAGCCACGTCACAGAAATAGTCTATGAGAACTAAGTATTAGTTTAAAATCGAAGTGAAAGCAAATACTTCATCCCATTAACAGGAACAATAGTGCTGCAGCTTTATCCATCATTTCAAGAAACTCCTGCTGAAACATGAGGTTAGGAGGTCGAACCGACTAACTTTTATTTCCAGAACTCTTTCAGAGCCTGAATCAGAGCGCAAGGATCAGCGCTGCAGTGTGACCCTGCGGAAAAGGGAAGAACTGGGATGCAGATGATGAGTCCCTACAACAGACAAACGTGTCTATCTTGTCTGCCTTCTGCCGTTCCCTTTTTTCTCAGTAACCCTACACGGTATTTTCGGTCCAGTCTTGTTTCTTGCCCCCTTTGCAAACCTCAGACCACGCGGCTCTGAGGTCAAATTCCAGATACAAGTACGTACAGCGCTGAATAAACAAGGAACATCAAAAAAGGCACGACTGAATATGGCTTCTGTATCTCTACCCTACAAAATGCAGTTCCAAATTCAGTACAAACTCCACCGTCAATAAGAACTTTGAGAGAGGTTACAAGGATTAAGTTTTGAGAACATTGACTATTTCAGTATCTATTTACTTTCTTTTACTGAGACACATACTTTACCACATGTGATATGTGAAGGCAGAACATGAATGAGAGCCCAATTCATGTGCGCTGTGTGCGTTATCAAGGGTCCACAGAAGTTACACAATCTGGTTTTTATTACTAAAACTATAAAAAAGGGGTTGTACTTAGTAATTTTAATAAGCTTGGGCTATTTTATAAACTGTTAGCTGTGAGCCTCCAGGAATAAAAAAAAAAAAAAAATTAAGAAGCGTATGCTACTTTGGTAACAAAAAGCAAAAATCCAGAAAGGAAATTATTTGTCAAACTGCCTTAAAAGCACTGTTCTGTGAAAATGCATAGCCAAGACTAAAAGGTGTGATTCAATCACAGCTACAAAACAGAGACCCAGAGCAGCACCCAGTCACCAGGGATTTGTTTCAGACCAGTTTTTTTAAACCACCTACACTAAGGCCAGCATCACCTAACTGAGCTCCGATCACACTCACCGACAGCTCTCCGCCTCTGCAAGCGTGGGCTTATCTTCTACACGCCAAACAGGGGAGTAGTACTGGACAGCCTCCTTCTTAACCTGGGAGTAGGTCTTCATACATGAAATAGAAGACAGCACTAAAGCAGCAGGACGTAGGGCAGAGAAGCTGGAAACAGGGGCAAGACGTAAATCCCCAGTTTTCAGCTTCACAGCACACTTCAGGCTGCTGTACCGCTCTTAGTCGTGAGAGATGGAGCGACCTGGGGAGAGTTATACTGACCTGTAAACAGCAGTTCGAGCCCCTAAATATATTGCTTAGAAGGTATGAATTACACATAAAAATATGCTCTGTCGTAAAGAGGAATTTTTCAAAATCAGAAATAAATTATAAATAAAAGGCTAGAAGTTGCGGCAATCGAAGCGGAGACAGTTTTATGAAGAGTCGGAGCTTTTTCATGCAGACTTTCTACAGATGCCTGTTCCTAAACCCCTTTCTAGAGAAGATGACCTGATTAAAACACCTCCATGTTCAGCATTAGCATAACCAGTGCAGCTTAAAATTCAAACTGACTGCTCTTCCAACCTCTGCTTAACTCACAACGTACTGTCAAGTGTCTTAATTAACCTTCAAATATTCTCTCCAATCTAGAAAGACAGCAAAAAAAGAGACTAGTAACGGCGCTAGTTAGACTTCTTAGCATCGTAATTTCCGCTCGAGGCTACGCAGCACATACACATTTTGGCAAACGCGGGGCAGTTCTTAAGTTCCCAAATCAAGCGTTTTTGGGCTATTCCTGTTGGACATTCCAGAATGCCCCCAAGAAGCCCCCAGAGTGAAGTCCTCCTCTTCTAACGAGTTCATAGGCAACTTGGATTTCATCACTTCAGGTCGCTCAGATGCCAGCCTGAACTGACTTCATCTCCTCTTCTCCTTCCAACTCCCCAACATACCGCTTGAGGCGAGCGGCCTCCTCCTTGCCCTCGGACCTCCTGGCTCCCCAGCACACGAGCAGCGCTTGGCCCATCCATTTGGCGTTAACGCTTCTGAAAATCCCGTTGCCGAGGGACGAGCTGCATCACCCGGCGCAGCAACAGCTCATCCCGCCGTTCGCTTCTCGCGGACTCCTCGTTCGGGCAAAAAGGTCGGCCAGTTCGTTATGCAGATGGTCGTTCTGGAATTCCAACTTTCTACAATCAGATGAAATATTATTCAAAGCCAGCTAAACAATTATGCCTTTCTGTGACTTCCAGTTAAGGCTGTTTTTCCAGTTTCCAACCTGCTTGCTTTCGTATCGTAAAACAGCGTTACTTTCACTTTCTTCCAACACGCACTTTCAGGCAGGACATCATGCTCACTGCTGCTCCTCCAAGAAAAGACATGCAGAAAGCCTAGGAAAACAATCGATACTAGTGAAGTGTTGCCTAGAAGACACAGCAGTAAACAGTTTCGGTGCCAGTCATCTTATCTCTCCTTAATTGAAGGATGAGGAATTATGCAGGATTGTCAAAACAGATGGGACTGATGCTACTTCCATCCTCGCTTTCAATTATTTAATAACCTGCTGCCACTCTCTCCTGAACACAGAATAAACAGAGACCTTGTTTTAAGATAAATAGCAAAACTTTACTTTCAGTTACCAAAAAGTGTCTACAACTGCCCATTCCGAAAAAAGTTAAACCCCCTCCGCCTTTTTCGAAGGGACATAGTTCAAGGGAGAAGACCGCAAAAGATCTCTGAACACCGACTTCCTCCAAAACCTACAGAAATACCTAAAAGGGAACTCAACAAGACACTAAAATCATGCCTTCCCCCCAGACACAGCAGAGGCAAAACCCACCCCTTCCCAAAGCCGCTGGAGACGGAGCGTTTCCCCCTGCTCCCCCGAGTGCCTCTGTGGCCGGGGCCGCAGACCCCCCATCCTTGCAGCACGAAGCCTTTATCCCTAAGAGCTCTCCACTCGGGTAGAAGAAAGGCTTACTGCTCCCGTCAGCGGCTGTCGCAGCTTACCGCTCAGGCGAGAAAAAAAATCTCATCTTGCGCAGTTTTGGAAAGAGCCTTCTCCCACAAGATGGGCTCTCTGCTACCAAGCGAGAAAATCTCTTCTCTGTCTCCACCTATAAAGGGATTGCTGGTCCCAAAACCTTCAGAACGGTTGTGAGGGGGTGATCCTCTAAGACGTGAAAAAGGCACGTGCTCTCCTAGGCTCTAAGCGTTTGCTAAACGGAGTAATGCTTGACGAAATAAGGTCACGTGCTACCCAATCACAAATGCCAGCAGAAGTTTAGTTACTACACAGCGATACGAATAAACATTGATGAAACGAGTACTGAGTTTCACTGGGTTGCTGTTCATGAAACGGGTTATTTCAGAAAAGCGAGTGCCAGGAGGAGCACACTCGATATTGGGGAGCTTTTGAATCAGATTCTGATGCGACACCAAAGCCAGCACCAGTAATGCCAACTCCAACTCCATCCCACCCACCGCTGCCTCCGACAGGGACTGTGAAGGGTTCAGCACCCGCTCCTGCTCCTCCTGGGCTCTGCACAGTCTGGAAGAATCCGGACTCAAGAGCAGACTCAGCGGTATCCTGAGGGTGAAATGAAGGCATAATGTTCTTGTTGGGTTATACAGAAACAGGGCAACTTTTTTTTTTTTATTTTCTGCCCCCTCTGCAGAGCACCCATACCACAGAAATGCTCGTACAGGGGTACTCGACATACAAGGGCAAAGGAGCAGCTTAGCAAAATTTATCTTCCGTTAAGATTAGCTCACGAAGGGCTGTAAAACCACAACTGTTCGGTAGGGACACGCTGTTGGAATATAAACTTAAACCTGTCCAAATCCACGCATGAGAGATGTTTATTTTCACATATTCATAGCCATAAACAAGCATCCCTTTCATAGCTTAACCACTTGCTCACCTCTGTAAGCTACTCCATCAGTGAAACGAAGAGTAAGCAAAGAAAGATGATAAGAACACAGTCCTTCTGCTTTTTAAGACACAACACCTCCAGACGGGGACGCGTGGACTTAAAACACGCTACTTTGCACAGACTTCCTTTCCTTAAAATACGCCACGTGAAAAATATTTCAAAATAAACTAAAAAAACCAGTAAGTGCTGTTTTCAAGTTTAACTGCTACACTACCCTCGAGGAGCAAAAGGTTTCTCTCTATAGAAAATATTTACACACGCACATAGGCACGCACGTGCCCACGCAGTCACCCTCAACCACCTGAGCAGGGAGCCAGGAAGGGAGCGGACACCACGGCTTTACGGGAACAGGGTGGGAGGACCGAGCGGGGAAGGGATTCAAGGGCAATTAAAGTACCAGAAAAAAACTGCTCGGCAGGTTTGTACTTTAAATACCTTCTTTCCTGACAAAGGAAGGGATGCGAAGCTCTCTGCCGCGACAGCGGTCTAAGAAAGGCATTTGTGGCGACGTAACGCTGGTCTTAAAACGTGCAAAACGTAACCAGCCCCAGGATCTTCACAACAGCTACGGTGATCTTAATAGAACCAGGTTGGGACAGTCCTCTCGATTTAAGACAGACACATACGTAACTATTATCTAGTAGGCTTACACACACTTTACATCTGTGTTATCTTGAATTTGTTTGTGCTCCTAAATGGACTACTTTCAAGCCAAATGCACACGGCATTAAGTGATATGTTCAGACATATTTTACCTGGCTAATAACGTGGAAAAATTCATCAATATGTTAATCTCCGAATGGATGTGCTGTTAATTAAGAAAAAACTCATTTCTCAATCAAAAATAACTACAAACGCTATTAAAACAGACATCTTTTTTTAAGCTGGCTGTTATTAAGCGAGCAGAAAAGGGTTTCTTCCCCCCTTTTCTTTCTGTTCAAGCATCGCTTGCACCGCGGCATAAAGGCAGAAGGAACTTAAAGCACTTAATCTCTGGACAGCTTATATAGGAGATTGTCGAGCCCCTTGGAAAAAAAAAACCTTTAAAAAATTCTGCAGTGTCGCGTACAGACACCTCGACTAATTCCCACGTCCATACGACAGCAGGGTGGCACGTGAACCCCGGCTGGGGCCCTGGAGGAACCACGCAGGCTCCAGCAGCCCAGCGTTCTGGCAGGAATTGCGTTTTTAAGCAAGAAATTACTGTAATCAAAGCGATGAGGGGGAATACTGAGTTACTTGAAAGGTAGACTTCAAATACCTTGCTGAAGTCTGCCCACATTCCCAGTTCTTGCTCTTTCCTTCTCCCCCTGAGAAATCATGCTTGGGGAAGGCTACCGGAGAGGAGGAGGGAAAAAAAAATTCTCAAATTTGTCCACGACGCCTTTTCTCAGAAGGGATTTTCTTGGTCCTGATTCGTACTCCAAGGCCCAAGAGATCTGTAACCCCTCTGCTGATGCTCCCCAGCAGTCCCCTCACGCTGTGCCACGG
Organism: Gymnogyps californianus; assembly: GCF_018139145.2. Classification (NCBI taxonomy): domain Eukaryota; kingdom Metazoa; phylum Chordata; class Aves; order Accipitriformes; family Cathartidae; genus Gymnogyps; species Gymnogyps californianus. Next base: position 83,804,890 of record NC_059474.1, read on the forward strand.
CAGGAGCCGGTCTCTTTGTTGTATCATCAGCCGGACAGACACGGACCGTGGCGTGGGCACGCGCGATGTACTTGATCTATTTTATTTATTTAATGGGATCAGGCCACGCTCCCAGTTATTCCTTTCCCGGGATTCTTCTCAGCACCTTTTGCAGAGGGAAGCAGCAGCGGCCAGGGCTGCTTCCATCCCCTTCCACGCAGGAGGAGAACAGCTCTTGCAGGAGGGATTTCTTCAGGTCAGTGAGACCGCCAGGCCTTTTGCTTCTGTGCTCCATTTTAAAAATACATGACATCTTTTTCCATTTGGAAAACCCATTACCCAAAACTGATCGCATATTTCCGTGCTATGAAAGATATTTGTGCGGCTCCTTATATTTTGGCCCAATTTGGTCTACGTTAAGTCCATAGCAGTACTACTGTATATCTATTCAGTTTTTCCTATGACCACGCAATCCTTGGAACAAAGGGAGAGGGAGCTGCGGCCCATCGGAAAATTATCATTTCAGAGGAGGACTTAGCAGTTCAATCAGCCTTCAAAACATAAAGCATACAACCAAGTGGAAACTCTGAGCACAACGCTTTTTACTACTTCCTACTTACTACACGGAGTACAAAGCACGGCGGTTTCCCCCATTCACCATCCCTGAACAGGCAGCCAGAAGCTGGCATGGACAATAGGTTTCTAAAACTCTCTGCTGAAGCAAAGAGATTTTCTCCGCGCCTCTGAAAAAGAGCTTTCTTTTCAATTGGGTTTAATCTTACTTTGGTCATGGGCTGAGGTTCCCTGAGGAACAGGGCAGGAGGCAGCGAGGGGCAAGAGCTGGGCTGGGACTTGGAAGGCTTCAGGGCTTCTCCCTGCTCACATCGTGGTTTGCCAACGCTCGGCAAGCGAGTCACGCATCTACCTGCGCTATCCGTCTTGCAGACACAAATTCTTCAGCATTTTACTGTGACAGAGAAAGCTTCACCACAACGAGTTTCGATGAGAGCTCTGGAAGAAGAGGGAGGTTTTACGTGGGAAAGGGCAATTCGTTCTAAGCGAGAATGGGAGAAATGCAAGGCAGGAGGAGAGAAGGAGACGCAAGGGCTAAGAAGTGAGGCACATCTATCATTAGCCCAACTCTAGCCCCATTAGAAAAACTTATAAAAACAAACAAGAAGAAATAAATGGAGCTTGAGCAACCATCCGCATAAACTTTGACTACGCTATACAAAGTAAGGATGAAGTACCCGCTTGTTTTGAGTGACAACTTCAAGGAGGAGCAAACTAGACATCTAAAAGAATTTCTGTATTACATTATTTTACACTATATTGACATTTTACTTCGATCACCTCCACCTCCCTTCTCACTACCCCTTCCCTCAGTGTTTTATGCAAGAAGTCCTGAATAAGCGACGCGACGGCACCGCGTTTTTCCAAGTTGCTGGAGCTTCTCAACTTCGAGAAATCCTCTTTACTATGGATTCCTGCATCTGAAAAGTCTGGATCAGCCTCTAGGAAGTGCTACGTACCGGAGAGGTGAGAGGGATGAAGTCCAAGCTCAGCCAGACGGTGACCGAAGGCTGCTCAGCGAAATGGGGAGGACGGGCTGAGGTTGCCAGATGGGGTCTGGCTCTCCACGGAGGCATCTGCAACCTATCAAGCCCAGCCTAGTAAGTCCGCAGGGCTGCCAAGTACAGCAAAAGGCAAGTGGTAAGAACAAGGCACGGCAGGTTAAGGGAGTTCACTGCAAGGATGTAATTACTGCGGGAAGCGCGCAACAGGGCAGGGTAGCATGAATACAAGAATGTTAACTCAGTCGAAGACACCGCTGCCATCTGCACAGAGCAGCAGGCGGTCCGGACGCGGCTCCATCTCCCTAGCCGTATATTCTGTTTTCCTGCGTTTCGCGCTCCCAGAAGGTACTGGATTACCAGATGTCCGCTCCGCCGCAGCCCGGGCAGTGGAAGCGCACAGCTTCCCACGCTGGCCCCGCAGCCCCCAGCCTGGACTGGGAGAGACCTCCAGGGCCGCGGGGCCGGTCCCATTTCGAGCCTCGATGCACATCCCGGCCCTCCTGCGAGCACCCACACCTACGCCCCACTACATGCCCACTGCCATCGCACCAAGAAGTCGAGGTGCTCTGATTACCTTCCCATAGCAGCCCTGCTCGGCAGTGGGTCCCTAATAATACTCTTCTTTCGGACGCTGGAATTAACGTCATCAAGAGTTTCCCACGTGAACCAGATGCTCAGCAGCAGTTCAAGTGTTTGTCTCCAAAACGCTGGTCTAATACACTGAGATAAAATACCACCAGCTCCTACAAAGCTGTTTCGCCATTTATTGACATCGCTTTGCCAGCTTGGGGGAATTCATGTTGAAACAATACATTAGTACCAACACACGAACACGAAGCAAGCCTTAATACTTCAGTCTTGATGAAACAATGGTAATACAAAAGCATCTGAAACAAATCAAAACGCCCCGAAACTGCTTAGATCCTGGTAAGTACTTAACCCCATGCCTGAACTTCAGCATATTTTTAAGGCTTTTCCTGAACCAAGGCTTAAGTCTCTGTGCAAGTACCTCTCGTCTGAGATACTCCAGCCTGTATTTCAAACATATTTGCCGAAGGACAGTAACTGCGCGCATCTCTGTACATCCTTCCGTTCAGACACTCCAAATAACCAAATGCCAAAAGCACCGAGGGTAGGAAACTCTCATCAGCTTCCTTTCACCAAAGGTGAGATTAAGACACAAAGTTAAAGGCTAACATTTAAGAAGTGCCTACTTTCACGAGGTCTGTGCTAGGGGATTGTCACGCCAGCTAATCAAAACCCAGCTCTGAGGAGATGCTGAAACTCCCCAAATACCGACAGCCGCAGGTTAACTTGTGTGCGAGGGCTGATTGTAAAGACACACGCAAGTTTCTTCATGTCTCCGTATCCTTAGAAAAAAGGGATGACAATAAGCAAGTGAAGAATAATCCGTCACAAACGATAGATCTGAGCAGGTTTGGGTTTTTTAATTCTTGACAGTTAGTCTGTCTTCAGGGATTTCCCCGGTTTGACAGCTGAACGCTAAAAGGCAGGCAGACTACTGAAGACCTTTCATTTGCAAACAGTTGTACTTTCAAATGAGCGTATGCAGTCCTGGACTTGAAGGCCATGGTTTTCCAATAAACAAAAGAAGTCACATTTTACTGGGTATCTGAAGTCAAAGATTAAAGATTCATCGTACTGGGTCTGGCCCTTTCATTTAAAACAGGGAAGGTTAATGCTCTGTAAGAAACGGAAGACAACGTTCACACTTGGCATTGCATATATGTGAACATAAACCAGATCACAACTCAAACAAGGAGGCACACGTCTATAAAAACATAGTTCAAAGCGTAAGTACAATCTAAAGGCATCGCATACCAACAACTGTTTGGGTTGTGTTACAAAAGGAAGAAAGCTAACTGAGAAACTGAAGTAATTTTCTCTACAACAAAAGGCAGAGACCGGTTCAAAGCTTTTACTTGGCTATTTCTAAATGCTGACTTTGCGGTGTTCTGTTTATTTACAACCTGAAACATTTGTAATGGTTTTTGGAGGCTGGTTATTTTCGGCCCCTTCCACAGCAGACACAGCACTGCACCAGGCATAAGCAACCTGTGGGAACTGCCACCTGCCAAGCCTGCTTGGAACTTAGTTCCGTCTCCTTGAACACCTTGCAGTTATTTTCCCACTTTTCTAAACCGTATGCTCCTCTAGATGCGTACCAACACTTTCTTCGCAACAAATTACAAGGTCAGATAAACTTTATTAACTTTTGAATAGTTAAGCCATCAAACCTCCTGTAGCATCTCGGCATCTTAGAACAGGAAGCCTACCACACGAGTCAGACACAAAAATACCGTCCGGTATATGCTCACCTGGGAGTAGATTAACTACCTGGCTTAGGAATCTACATTAGATTAAACCCTTCATTTAGTGCAGAGACACGCAAAACACATTCCGACAGTTATCCAGAAGAGAAAGCACCGTTAACGCAACCTGACATGCTAAATCAGATATATTAAATACAGTTCTTCATGACTGTTTGAATGATCTGATCTTCATATGGAGGGCAAAAGGGAAGACGCTGCTCAGATGTAATAGGGAAGGGGCTTGGCAACTCATGCAGGAAGGCTTGCCATAACCTTTAATAATACTTACTCCCCCTAGTAAGTCTGAGCCTAATGAGCTGGACAGCAGAAGAGTACCGAGGTGAGATGTTCCTGTACGGGCACTAAAAGGAAGGAAAAGCAGGAAGGAGGCGGAATGAGACACAGGAACACAAGAATTTAAGGACTACGAATATGTGAGGGGAGCACATGTACCCTGCAAGCGTTGCCTGGGTAAGTGGAGCCTTCTGCCTGGCCTTGTCATGCCCACACAGTTGTACGTCCTTCCATTGCTACAACATACTCCGCCCCCGAACATTTACTAAACCAAAGCTAAATAAAGAAAAGGCAAGGGATCAATCAGTGGCCTTAAATCTAGGCTGCTGTCCGTGAAGCTACAATTTTTCCATCTGCAGATCAAAGTTATTACGAGCTTTTCTCCTTTTAACCTTCTCTGCTACGAGATCATAGGCTTCAATTTCTCAAGCCCACAGAGCCCAAGGATGCTGTTACTCCCAGCTGATGAATGTCAGCATGACACTAGGATAAACTTCTCGCAAAAGTAGCAGGTTTTTCATCAGCCCTCTTCCCTTCCCCATGCTGATCAACATGCTGCATTACGACAGCACCACCTGAACTTCCAAAGACTGCCATTGCGGAGCAAGCTTTAGTAACACGAACACATTGAGTAGATAAAAACAGCAGTAACTATAGTAGGGACCAGCGATCAACGACCAGAAGCCCAAATTCTGCCAGGCACTGCTAACTACACAATCCTCCCCAAGTGAGACACGGTAGGACCTCTCCACATGCTATCGGAACTCCGCAAGGATGATTTTGCTTGTAATTCAGTTGCTTGGAACTCTTGCAAGTATTTGATAAACTCTATAAATTCTGTGACAATAAATATTGCCGTTTTGACCAATACAACAGCAGCAATACACAACAGAAACCTGCGGAAGCACCAGCTTTCTGAAACACAGTAATAAAAGCAACGGGCAGCTTCTACATGACTAATTAAGTGTTCTTTTGCTATGACAAGTGCATGCACATGCATGCGATTTTTTAAACAAACAGGGTTATTTTCCAGGGATATTAAGCAGATGTGAAGATAGGAATTTGCAAAACTGATGGCATGCAGATGACTTTTACTGCAAAAGTAGATATGTAAACTATTTCAAAACAGAAGTGTTCAAATATTTTGGTTTTTAAACGTAAGTTTAGATTCAGAAAGAGACCATGGGCAAAATCTTGCTTTACTAGTGCAAATGCCAGTTATTCCATATATTCACAACCAAGCAATCAAAATTTAGCACCCTTATGTTCCTCATAACCACACGTCTAGCGCTGAGAGCAAACTCTAAACAGTACGAAATTCAGCAATGCCTATGAAGTACACGTTAGCACAATTTTGCCCACTATGAGCTGGTGTCTTACGAGTCACGATGAAAAATCTCCTTATGCGCAAAATAAAATTTGTGAGGTCTTTCGCTAACTTGTGGCAAGCCAAGTGTTTTTTTTTCCGTTACTTACGATATCAAACTTCTTTTATAAGCTATACATTGAGTGAATTGCTACCACAGTGATTCCCTTCATTTTCTCCCAAAAGCTAAGAACCTCGCTGGCTACACTGGAGAGCGTCTAAATTCCTTTGAAGTCCAAAATAAATCTTTCCAACAGACACAGGGCCCTAGAATTTCTCACTCTTGTTCCAGTTTCTGTTAAGCCATATTATCTCACTCTTCACATCTTTAGGATACACTGAGGATCAAATATTCTAGCGTGGTTGAGAGGCGCACGGTACAGCAACAGAGAAGCCAGAAATGCTAACTTCAAGTTACTTCTGATAACCTTGGAGCTGGCGGGAGGAGGGAAAAACAAAAAATAATTCTGAAATCCCATCAATCTTCAGGATTATTTATTTTTTTCACACTCACTCGCTTAGAGCTCCCGAAGACTGTTACCACGGCTAGGTGAAGCAAGCAAGCAAAAGTGCTCAAAAAGATGGTTTTCAACACGCGAGCTGTTCTCACGTTCCTTGCCCCAAACAGGGAGGAGTGAAGCCACCGCCGCAGCTCTCTACCAGCCCGGGTGTCCCCTGGCAGCAAAGGCAAACGTGTCGCACCAGCAAGCGTTGCAGCTAAGGTCTGGGTCCTGGCAAGACGGGTGCGAAAGCAGCACGGGCAGGGAACGGAGTCACGACAGCTTCAGACCACGTCTGCGCTCCGACGTTGGTTGCCCACCCTGCCACGTGATGGGTGGTTCAGGGGCTTGGAGAAGCCCCTCAAAGACTGCGCCAGACAGCTTGGGTGGAGATGAACAAAGACAGTAGTGACTCAGGAGCATTTACCCGCTCTCCTCCTCAAGCAAAAAGCACATCTTCTCCTAGTCCAGTCCCTAAAACCACGGAAAGCACGTGAAGGGCTTCTCCTGGGTGCTACGGGAAAAGAGTGGCAATAAGCCACGCTACCGAGAAATCTCCCATTCTTTACTTAGGACCTCTTCGGTATCTGTTGTCTTCTTAGACACACGGAGGTTTGTGAAGACAGCAACTACTTCATCTCAGTTAAGTGAAAACACAACACGAGCAGCTCGTCAGCCACATGGCAATCTCTGCCGAAGCAGCTGTACTCCTTAATCTAATTCCATTTAATCCAATTTATTGTCTTAACGTGCTGTCTCACTTAACACAAGAACTTCATTCAGGATTACTGCTAAAAACCAGCTCTCAGCCCGAGGGTCTCGTTCATTGTACGAACTACATCTGAAGATGTCTGCACGGCCCTTGTAAACACAGCACACTGCCGGCAGATTCTCCTAGAAAACCCCCAAACCCAAACAAAACACACCAAACTGACATCAGTTGATCAACTCAGATGTAACCACCACCAGTATTTCCTTTAAGTAAGGAAAGTCAAGGAGTTTTGGTTGTGCAGAGCGCTAAGCTCTGTATCAGGAGTTCGAGACATTCATGCAGTTACTCACACAGCGACCGAGGCACGCTGCAGAGGCGGGGAGGTTTGCTCGCCAGTACTTATCACAAAATGGAACCAAATCATTAACAAGAGGCATGTGATGGGAAGAGGGAAACCTATTTCCAAGAAGGGATACTTGCTGCAGACTTGTTCATACGGTTCCTCTCCTGAATAGCAGTAGAGTAACCACTACATTAATCTTCCTGGATGTTGCAGTCGTGTTCCACCACTGCTCCTGCTACTTAAAGAGTACAAGGTAAGTATTGTTAGCTTGCTTTACCGCATGATTGAATTAACGAATGGTATGCGTACTCAATATATGCCCAGTTTTTCAATATGGGATTTGTGTACCAAGCCAGTCGTTGCATCTGCCGAAGCCACAATGAAATACCACGTGTTTTCAACTAACGCAGCAATCAGGCCAGCGCGGTTTTGAGAACGAACCGTTTATAGATGTGAGCCACTCAATTCTCCTATGATACCTTCCGAAGAAACAAAGCGGCATGTAAGAAAACAAAAAGCATGCTTATTTTATAAATAAACCCTTCAAAACTTAAATCTGTTGCTATTCTTGGATTACAAGACAGCCCGCGATTTTGCTACCCGAGAAGTACACAGTGATGATTTGGCTGCCAAATTCTACATTCGCTCCCCAAAAGGTCGTCTTTTAAGTCTTAAAATCACTTCATTATTAATTTTTCCCATTTGTAAGACCTCGTGAAAGTAAAAGGGAAAACCAACAAAATGTAGGTTTGATTTCCCTCTCCCACACCAGCGACATTAAGGACTTTGCTCATCAAACTCAGAGAAATTACCCCAGAGTAAAGCAGCAGGACAGTATCCATCAATATGTACTGAGGCATTTTCTAAGGGATTTAAGAAATGGAAGTTCTTTAAAGGATCTCGTTAGCCATGTGTAGTTAAAAGCAACAAAAGCTGTGTACAGAGTGATAAAATACCAGACATTAATGCCATTAAACAAGCCTTACCAGACCATCACAATTGCTAATAGCAACCGAAGCTCCGGGGATGTCCGTTATGTCTCCCACATAGGCGCAGTTGGTCCACAGGGGCTCTCTTTTCCATAACCTCTCTGTAGCAGTTCTAGTCTGACTCGTGTTACCGGCATCCTTTCCCGTTTCCACAGAGTCTTCGTACCACTCCACTACGGCCTCGGGAGCCACTAAACGAGTGTTGGGCTTCAGCCGGAGATGGAATTCCCTTCCAAACGCAGTGACATTAAAATACAGCTGTCTGGGGCTTTGGGATACCTCCCGCGTTGATCTTCTTTGGTGACTTGCAGAGAGGATATTGGAGATGTAGCTTCCGTCTGCATTGGTACTGATTGGAATCACTAACCCATACGGTCTCGGTCTGCTTTTTCGTAGTTCTGCCAAAAGAAACACCCAAAACCAAACTAAAATTAGAACAAGAGCATGGAACGAGCCTGAAGACCAGATGTGGGGCTACAGAAGAGCACGTCACCAGAACAAACGGTAGAGGCAAGGACGCAAGAGGCCATTGCCTTGACCGTCACGGGCTACGCTCCTTCAGAGAGCGCTCCGGCCGCGGCTCGTCTGCTATACGACACACCACAACTACCGCGTGCCCAGCCCTGACGTCAAATACCACGTGTGTAGGAGCCCTCTGCCCCGCACATCCCCTTCCAAAATTCCCGCTTCAGGATTCCTGTTAGAGCCCCTCTAAATCACTCCACTGGCAAGTTCAGCTGCAGAACGATAAAAATCTGTGTCGTTTTTAAAAGGACAGGGGACAGTGCCACTTATCACACCAACGTGCATTAAATTATCTACTAGATAGCCAGTCTGGCTATGAGCACACCGATCTGATGTTGGCAAACGTAAGGTGCGTGTCACTGCTCTCTTTAGCTGGAACACTCAGGGTTATAGATCTTCGCCTGGGTACCCAACAGCAAGGCCTTGAATACTCTTAACACTATCGCTTGTTGTTATAAAAATGCTTTGTACTACTTTCACACAGACACCGAGAGGACACGTAAGAAAGAAGAAGAAAAGCGTCTGGCACGTCGTCACGTTAAGCAAGGTAGGACAAACCAGGGATAATGGGAGAGGCAGGCCATTTCAGCCTCAGGGAAAGCATATGGATCACGCCAAGGCGGACAAACACAAGAAGCTGCGCCCAGTTACGCACCTCGAGTACACACACACCACAGATGCTGGGACACACATTAAGCGCATGCAAAATACCCTCCACGTGCCAAAGTTTTCAAGAAGCAGGTCTTTCATGACTCTATTTTCATAAAACTTAGAGCAAACCCTGAAATACTCATTTACATTTATCTGGGGAGTTTCCTGGGGTTTAGGTTTGCTCAATAGCCACAGAAGAGGCAGAGACTCTTTTGAATTCTCTTGTAAAAAAATGCCGTGCAACTCCTTCGCACACCTTAATCAAAATTGCTTGCTCCTGTGTCAAGACATCCATGAAGATCTTGAAAATGAAGTGCCATGCTTGGTTATAACTGCAATTTGCATATATATTTCTGCAGTCTTAGAAAATTGAAATAGGGAAAAGAATCCAGTGGATATCACGTACCGCTGACAAAGTAATCGGTCAGCAGTGGTATAAGCAGTAACTTCTCCCTCTACAGATCTCCTCTAACAAATCCCCTCACCCAGCAACTTGCTATTGCCCTTCCTCTTCACCTAACTTGAGTAACAGAGTTCAGAAACAACCGACAAGCTAATTATTAAAAAAACCAACACAGAACTTTACAAATTTGTACCTAAATCCTGCACTTTACTGCAACACATCGAAGCTGTCAAAACAGCAAAACCGCACTCTGCTGATAGCACTAAAGAAATCCTCAGGTAATACTATAGAAGCTCAACGGCACGACCCTTAGCTAAGGCAAGGGTCCCAAACACAAGGTGTGCTTCCAAGGAGAAGCCACCGCCGTAATACCTCTAATCAGTGTCAGAGCATCCCCGGATACCCGCACGGCAAGGCCAGACAAGGCTGCGGGCAACCAGTTACCAGCAGAAGCTATCCCAAGGCTGACCTGCTTTAGCAGAGGCACTGGCCAAGCAAGCAAAACCACGGTAGAAAAAAGGTAACAGCAATGAAAGCCCCATTTGCCTATCATTTTTTTGCGGTTCCCAGCGGTCAGCTCAGGATTCCTGTCTAATTAGCAGCAACATTAGCTGCCTGGAAACCTTCCAACTGGGTTCTGAATTTGCCTGAGTGAATACAATCCCCCCCCAGCCCCAAAAAAGCCTCTTTCTGTGTAGTCCCTTACCTGTATCCTGCAAATAGCATTATTAGCCTAAGAGACTAATTTTTTCCCTCTCCGCTCTCTGCTATTCTTAGGCACTGATGAGAAAAGGAAGAGAATCTTCTCTTTTGCTCAGAGAAAGGTCTTCTCCTGTTATCCCTTATCCCATTTGCAGCCCTGCATCAGGGCACACACATGTGTTTCCCGTTGCCTTAAAGTAATTTCACACCACTGTAAAACCATCATCAGGCCATCAAATGAGTTTATCTTGTCTGTGAGAATTTTGTAATCTGGAAGTAATCAGGATATTCGGTGTCCGGTTTTCATCCTGTAAAAGGAGAAGGAGAGACATTTCCCGGGCCAGGTCAAGCCGCGGGCCAAACTGCTGCTAAGAACTGGACCAAAGCCTAAGTCTTATTGCCTGTGCATTAGACTACGTGAGAGTTAAAAAGACGCTTAGCACAGAAATAACGATTCCCTAGCTCTTCTCTTCCTGAGAGACTAGCTAAAGCAATATTAGAGTGGTATTACTGATACTTTAACTCCACGATTGGGTAGCTCAGATGCTACCGCTAAGTGCCACTGAGAATTCCTCAAATAAATACACTTAATTAAATGAGCTAAATTTTACCCGCTCCCAGTGTGAATCACACTTGAACTGAGAATTAATAGAGAAGAAGCTCAGTAGCTAGTTCCTCTCTCCTGGTAGCAACGGCTGCTTATTTTAAGAGACTCACGCATTCAACGAGTAACTTCAGTAGAAAAATGTTCCTAATGGCTTCATGTAACTGCTTTGTCTCCAGTTTCCTTTTATGTCAGTTATTGAGGGATTTGACAGAAAAACAACGTGTGGTACCAGTAGGACACAACATTTAAATTCTTGCGCTATAAGGATCTTTACATAATACACAAATACTACACCCCAGGCAAGTGAAAAGTTCCTTATCATTTTCAAGCCCATTGTTCTGAAAGCATACTCCACGTCCTACGGCTAGCAGCCGCAGCGTGTTTTTCAGCAGCCGCCAACTCAACCTATTCTGCCGTACGCCTCCAAGATCAGGTTCTAAAACAGGTATCCTAATTAGGCCATTATCCTTAGGATAATTCCCACCTAAAACACTGGGAATTCTGAGTCAGGGTTGCTAATCTCTCTCCTTAGAGGAGGGACCACATTAAAACTCTAAACTCATTTTTATTCATTAGACACCGGGCCATCAACAGGAGACAGAGCTGCTGGGTTGTATATCCTAACTGGGTCAAAGTAAAAATCTAGATCCTCACATTCCCCACGCTTCAGCGAGGAGATTTCATTCACAGACTGACATTCCTCCTTTTACCTCGCCGAGATTCTTCGTGGCTTGGGTTTGTTTTGTTTTTTTTTTTTTTTCAAAGCGGGATGTTCGATGCCAGAGACCACAGTCTGGTGATCAAATTCTGTGCTCGCCGCACAACTGAGGATTTGCTTTGCACATCTTGCAGCAGTATTCCCAGATTTCTACTTGCGGGGGCAAAAAGAAGTTATTTTGCTAATAACAAGAACAGCCAGCTAGCCACAAGAAGGTAGGAACAAAGGGTGGAAAATACGAACTGTCAAGTTTTTGAGTCAGCAGAAGCCTTTTCCAGAGTCTCTAAATGCTGAGCTAGAAGAGGAAATGCCTTTTGTTCAAAGGCAATTAAAATTGAATGTGACATGACTGAATACCGAAGACATCTAAACTCCTCCGCTGACTTATATTACCCTTTTTCCATAGACTGTATGGTCTTCGGAAATGCTATTCCAGCTGTAGGTGTTCCCTTTCCTAGGCTAAAATTTCAGAGCTGATCCGTTCTGCTAATTCAAAGCTTACAGTAACGATCAGAGAAGAAACACAGAGCAACAGAAAAAGCACTTAACTTCATATTTTCTTCTTTTTCTTTTTTATCTGGCTTTAAACTGCTGCTCCAGTTGCACAATGTTTAAGTTGAAAGGAAGCACTTAAGAAAGAACATCACATTCTTTCATTGTGTGCCAAAACATAATTAGCCAGAGAATGCCTCTGAAGAGGGCTGTCCGTACTTTTTTTCCCTCAAATACACATGAAACAGAAGAATTAACACCGCTGCCTCACAGCAGTTGTCTTTGCACTGTACAACAACTGTGCGCAACCGAGGTTCAAAAGTCCTGAACTTTCTTGGTTTTTTTTTGGTCACCTGCATTTGGAAGAGCATTACTTTTTTAGGCATAAGATTTTGTGAAATACATTGATCAAAAATTGTTCGTGTGGTTGTCCACTGCAGAATTCCAAATGCATAAACACCCGCTTAGGAGGGAAGATTTCAAAAGCACGGCCTAAATTGCAATCAGTGGAATCAGTGGAAAAGGGAGGAATTGCTGAAAGTCCAGACAAATTATTTCTAGGTCTAAACCAAGCTACCCAAGTTTGAAGACATTACTTTTTTTTTCCTTCTTTTAAAAAGTATTTAAACCTCACTTAGTGTTCGTTATTCTGCCTTTTTTTTTTTGCTCACGCTGCAGGTAAATACTTTTTCATAACAGGGCTCTCCTTTTTCCAGCCTTCTGCGCTGCAGCCAGAGGACCAACTTTTGTGAACTAATCGGCTTTTTGATCACAGCAGCTCCTTCGCCTGTCATCGTGACCTGTGAAATTACGTCCACCGAGCGGAAGTGTCGGCAGCATCGCCTTCCCCCAAACATTTTCTGAGCCACGGCAACGAGACGTAGATCAATTACTACGTGTGGTAACCACACCTGCCTCTTTACATTGCTAGCAAATATTCCAAGCAGGAATAGCAACGTGGAAACCTATTAAAATTAGACCAAAAGCACAACTGTTTCGGCAGAGACGATGCTGGGTACTGTGCAAGGAAACAAATGTGCGGGAACCCCTGATAACATCCCGCCCACGCTGCCCCGGCATCGGGCTGTATGCCGAGTCCCAGGCTGGCCCACGCTGACCTGATGGGATGACCAGCGAGCTACCGTCAGCTTCCCGAGCTCCCTCACCTCTCTTGGAGGATGTACCTCAACGCGGCTTGTAGGGTGAGGAAGCTCAGCTACCTCGGCAAAAGGACTGGATCTGACGTTAACACCTCCAGAGCGTCTTCCGAACGGAATTCGCAAGCTGCGATACAACCAGGTTGCTGGATGGCAGACATCCAGCTCTGCGGTGGAAGTACTGGGGAAAAAAGTAATTACCTGCCGCTGTAGGAATGAAGAGGACAGCATTTCAATAAAAAGACTGTCCCGTGTTCTGAGAGATCACCCTTCCCTCCCACAGCTAGCCACAATGGGATGAGCACAGAGCTGTTGCAGTCACTTAGCAAAGTGCTGCTTAACAACCAGAAAAGGTGGTGCGGTGACAAACGGACGACCCTAGCAGGGGTTCTGTCGCCACTGTTTTCTGCCTTCATCGTTGGCCGGTGGTTTCCAGAAGGAAGAACCCGTTTTGGTCCCTCTCTTTCAACACCCTGGATCACTTCAGAACCACCGCTCGCTCTGTATTTGGCTGCCTTTAGGTGGCAGAAATGCCCAGAAAGACAGACAAGATAGAAAAGGGGGATGGATTGCTCGAGAATTGCCACACAACTCTGCACCTGAAGAGGGATGAGGCTACGTATGCAGCACGCTTCAGTGCTAGACGCTGCAAGTTGGAGGAATAAAAGCAAGGGACTGCAGGAAGGGAGGCTCACGTGGCGCACCTCGCTCTAGTGTCCTCATCCCTTTACGTCGCTGCCAACTCGTCCCAGGGACACAGGCAGCTCAAGAAATTCTTTGTGGTATTTTCACAGCCTCTGCTGAACTGCAGGTGAACGCGTTTTACCCAGGCTGCGGGGCGGCCTGGCACTGCCATTTTGCAGGTGAGACATCCGAGTTTTCTTCCAGGAGTAGCACTGAGCAGCGATGAAGCTCTGCTGCGTGGGAGGCTGAGGCAGGAGAAGTGAAGATGTAGCACCACCCCGAGTGCCAGCACCTTCGGGCTTACTATTTCACGAGTGACGGGAGTACCATTTCCTCCTGACAGTTTCCAGGCATTTGCAGTACATTACGCATTAATGCAGTTAATTAAGCTTGGTTAACTCCCTGTCTCCGTATTTCGTACTGAGATTTAAAAAAAATAAAATCCTATATGCTTTAGTTTGTCCTAAGTGACTTTCCAGGCTACGAGAAAAGATTAGCTGCTGACAGCAGCCAGCCCTGGGCCAAATCAAAATACACACCACCGATGCAAAGTGACACTTAATAGGGACTTAAAAGTAGGACAGCCCATTTGGAGGCAATCCTAATGCAGGTTTTACTGCCGTCATTAAAACTCCAAACTGAGTAAGCCATACGTTCTGAATCAGAATTTACAGGATCAAACATTACTTTAAATATTAACAGTGTAAAAACATACAGCGTAGGACAAATCCCAACGACTGTAAGTGTTAACTAGCTATTTGTGCTTTGAAAATGGAGATTTCCCCTCGACAAAACACCGTCGATCCCTGAAAGCCAGAGCTACTCACAGACAGCCTGGTCTTGGTAAGCCATCAGACTCTCAGTCCTGCTAGCCTGAACCAAAAAAAACCACCAAGACACTGTGCGGTTGTGCCGAGGAGACGCCGGCGAGCCGGCAGCTCTCTCTCGCCGGGCACCAACCAACACCGAGCCCCGTCCCAAGGGGGTCCTGCGCTGCCCGACGGGACATTTGGGACCACGGACTCATGGATCTGTGAGCGGACAGACCCACCAGCCGACATCCTCTTCAGCTCCCGCCCGCTCCTTGCCAGGCAGAGGAGGGGGCAAGATCGCATCAGCCACAAAAGGTCCCAAGGTGCCAGGAGAGCCAGGCAGGGAGCCTTGTCCCACCGAGCCGGCCCCGGGGGCTTTGTGCGGGGTGCCCGATTCACCCTCTGCCACGCAATATCAGCTCTCTCCCGCGGTTCCTGCGCGCCTCAAACGTTCCTGACTACAGCAATGCCGGGACCGTGAAAGAAAGGGAAAAGTTAAAGGACCAAAAGTTCTTTTCCAGATGAAGGAATTTTGCCCGATGTACTGTATAATTTAAAAGATGCATTCCTGTATAGCTTACGGTTTCTGAAATTCAAATACAATCCATTTCTCATGGAAACGACTATAAATAAAACACAGGATCAGCACGCTACTGGAAAAAAAGTCTGTGTGCCAGTTAGGTTTAAATGTACCTAACTGTCTCAATTCCCTTTATTCACTGATCACAGTGGAAATCAACCTAGAGCCCAGAAGAATGCAGTGCCAGAACTGAAACTGAGACAAGACCTCCAAAATTTAGAGAAATACTTGAAATTCTTTTGTGAACAAAACCTCAGATCAAAACCTGAACCAAAACCTCAGAACTGGAGGTCTAACGGCAACTGGAAATGGAACTGCCTGGGGTCCATCCCCACTGCTACCGCTCCTGTCGCTGACAAGCTCCAGAGCACACTCCAGCGTGCAGACACCCGCGCTCAGCAGCACACGGTTAAAAGGCTCGCTTCACAACCGGGTAAGCTAAGGAGCGTGTGGGATGGCATACCCTTGCACGAACGCCCTGGGAGAGAGAACGCCAGCTCCTGCATCTTTCCACAACCTCTTCCATCCCACAGAGCACTACATTATCCGTTAGTTTAAACGAACACAAATCTTCTGACACTAAACTGTGTGCGCATGCTCCTCATTATATGAAGCTTCCTGTCTTTAGGAAAGAGTCAGAGAGCCTTAAGTTTCAACACGAAGCACGCCGTGGGCGCTAACAAGCACCTTTCACTTCAGGATCCTCACTCATCACAGACACCAACCTTGCTGCGCTGCGCTTTCTTACGTAAGGACTGTCACTTTACAACGCAACAGCGAACAACTACCGTGAGGCACGCAGCAAGCACGCCGTGCCACCGACAGAATACGAAGAGGCCTCGGCATTAGGCAGATTTTTTTCCAGCTAAAAGAAAAGGTTGAACACCTCTAATACAGAAAAAAAATGGTATGAAGCCACGGTTTGCCCTAGTCAGACGGAGTAGGCATTTCCCTCCTTGATTCAAAAATGCAGAAACGAAGACAAAGTGTCTGACCCAGAGCTGATTTGCCGTGATATCCAGAGGGCTAGTTTAAGCACGCCGCATTTCTTAGCTTTTGTTGTTTTATATTTAAGAAAGGAAGCACAGACATATCGGGACGCAAAGAGGCATAATGAGAGGCCATGCAAATTCAAGTCATGCCACATCCCTGTGAAACTACAAATGCTCCTGGGTGGTAACGGTGTGGGGGTACACAAGGGAATGCTTGCCTGCATACAGATTGTTTTTCCAGAAAATAAACTAGTTTGTTGAGCTTACTTCTTTTATTTCTGTTTTGATAGCAGCAATAATAGTTAAAAAGACTTACCTATTTGGATCTGCTGTTCTTTACCAGCCTGCAGAAGAGAAAAGAAAGACATGCACAAAGTTGTTAGTGTAATTACTATGCAACGTGCGACAGCAGAGCGCTTCTAGAAGGCTGAAAAATTACTTGGTCTGTATCGCACCATTTTTCACGTTTCTGCTTTTGGTTTCCAGGGATGGCATTTTTCCTTAACTGAATAAACAGCTGTTCCCACCAATGCGCTAACAACAGGGTCCATAGTAAGCTTAACATAAATAGAGCTGCTGAGAAACCCTGATTCTGAATGACCCATTCTATATATCGTGACACCGTGCCAACACGTAAGTTCAGTGGCCAAAGAAAGGCCTTAACGTCCATGAGAGCGACGAGTTCTGAGAAGTATGGGTGCCAGGGCGGGAGAGGCACGCGTGTCGACAGCTCTCCTTCGTCTCCGTGCCTCAGAACAGGGAAGCCAACCGCACTTCCCGAGCGACCGCAGGGACAGAGGCGGCAGCGGCCTGATGCCAACGCCAGCTCGCCGCCGGCGTGGTACCAGGTCTCGCCGGGGCTACGGCACACAGAGGCAAAGCTCCCCGGCTGCTGCGGGATCAGGCCCAGCACTGGGGATGCTCCAAGGCTGCTCCCGGTCCACCGCTCGCCCCGCCAGAGAGGGGACGCTCGGATGCAGAAACCTGCGAAGCGGCGGAGAGCAAGAAACACGCTCGGGACGAGAACAAGGCGGCAGGGCAGCGCTCCCCAACCGCCCCCCCCCCCAATCTGTCAAAGCCCTTTTGCAGCCCCAGGGCCGGTACCGCTCGTCCCCGGGCCGCCTGCAAGAACGGCTGCCTTGTCTCCCAGCCCCGAAAGCCGCGCTCGGGCCGAGAGCCCGGGGACAACCCCCGCAGAAGCCCTCGGCCGGCCGGAGGTAACGAAGGAAGCGGGGCGCAGCTCCGGCAGCTTCCCGGGGCCGCTGGCAGAGGGACCCCGCGGGCAGGGCAGAGGCCCGGGACGCCTCCCCGCAGGAAGGAGGAGAAGGAGAAGAAGGGAAAAGAAGGGGGGGAACGGAGGTCCGGCCCCCGGCAGCCCCCCGGGCTGAGGCGGCACTCACCTGCCGGCCGGCTGCGGCGCGGAGCCCCAGGAGCGCGGCTGCCACTACCCACAGGGGCAGGAGCACCATCACGAGCCGGCCGCCCGGGGACCGCCGCCCAGCCACACCGCACGCTCCCGGCCCCGGCCGCGCTCCTCCCGCCTTTCGCCTTCTCTCGTCTTCCCTCCTCTTCTCCCCTCCGGTGGTGGTGGTTTTTTTTTTTGGTGGCGGTGGTGGCGGTTCCCCCCCCCCACCCCGGGGGAGCGCGGGCTGCGCCCCGGGGCCGGCGGCAAGCCGGGCGGGCTGGGCGCGGGCAGCGGCGGCGGCGGCGGCGGCGAGTCACCGCGCCGCCTCCTGTTGCTCGCTGCGCCCTGCCTGCGCCGCGCATCCCAACCTGCGGCGTTAATAAAGGCGCACCGGCCCCCGGGCGCGGCTCCGCCTTCGGTACGGCCCGACACACCGACGTCAGGGGCCGCCGCCACCCCCGGCACGGCTCGGTACGGCACGGCGGCACCGCCGCCGGCTGCCATCGCCGGGAGGGCTCATCTTCCCCACCCCGGGGCTCACCGCCCCGCACCTGGGGCGACCGGGCACGGCAGCGAAGGCATAAACACGGAAACTTCGTAACTTGGCACACAGGGAAATCATTTCAGCCACTGACCTGGCGCCGCGCTCCTCGCCGAGTACTCCGGGCTCCCCAGCTTCCCCTGAAATCCACAGGTTATCTGCAAAGAAAAAGCCTGTTCAACCCGCCAGCCATCAGCTGCCTTCACGGGGACGCTGGCTTCGCGCCGTGGCAGTGACTCTGAGAAGAGCTCCCCAGCCTGTGACGACATCCTTAAGTTTCCGTATTTCCTATCGACACAAGGCAGCGCAGCGAAAGCTTACGGAGTCCCCGAGATTCCCACCGGACTGGAGTCCAGTCGCAAAGCGACTTCTCTTCCCCCCCGGCTGGGAGCTCGGCACACAACCAAATCTCCGCTGCACAAAAGGCAATGTTGCCCGGCCTGGACAGAAACCAAAATCCACTCACATAGGGCCTTCCACGGACAAAAGTCGTCAAGAACACCCTGTGTACGGTCTCGGTCCCTTATATTTGCCTAGAAGACGTTACGCAGTTGAGGCTATGCAATGACAAGCTGGTAACAGATCGCACCGGGGGTATCGCCGAGGGGGAAACAACAAGCCTTACAAAAACCTTTTAGGAGCCAGAGATAAAACGCTCCTACAGCCTTGCACTTTAGCGGTATTCAAAAGTGAGGACTGAATTTTGTCAGGGTCAGGATTATCTAAGTGTTACGAGAGATGGGTAATACGGGAACGTCTGGATCCCAACTTAAAATCATACTGTTCTGTTGTACCTTTTGTATGACCGCTCACGTGGTATGTCATGACCAACCAAAATAAGTTTCTCTTGGCCTCCATCTAGCACAAACAAGCAGATCGTTGCTACTCAAAGGTTTTCAGAACAAACGCAGTGAAAGCCTACCTATAATAATCTTTTAAGTTGAACCGCCTGCCAGAAACCATCATATCTACATGAAAAAGAAAATACTGGTTCTACTAAGCCCGAGTTGCCTCATAGCAACATTTAAGAGGAGGAGACCTCTGGCCTTCATTTTTAGGAGATATCTTGAATATCTAAACCACACCAGCCTGCGGAGCAGCCCTGCTGGTTCAGAGAACACAGGTCCGGAACTGCATTATATTCTCTCACACAGCAAAAAAATAAAAGGAATTTTTCTCAGAAAGTGGGAATGCCTGGGTATGTATCTGTTCTGACAAGCGTAAGATCATTTCTGCACATCAAATACACGAAGCCGCTGGTTACGCTCAGCACGCTGTGACTGCGGGCAGTTGCACGCTGCACAAGAGCCACTTTTTGGAAAGACCAGAATCAGAAAGGCTGAGGTCCTGTAAATTGCTAGCTACATAATTATACATTAAAAGGTACGTTAAGGACAGTAAGTTTGCAAAGCCACGCAGTCAGAATTGTCAGTTCGGAACTGCCAAACTCAGGATGCCAGCCTAAGCTTTCTTCTGCCTGCGCATTAATGAAGACACTGACTGGCATTACTTGATAACGCACCGCTTCTCCTGCAGGACTCTTCCCTCATCCAGGGCACAAAACGGGTCCCGTTCACTTAATGGGCAGCTATTCCACATTTTATTTCCCTCACTGATGTTCACTGTGTGACCTCAGACCTTACTTATTGCACATTATTCAAATCCTGAAAACAACAATGTTGATTTCCTTGTGGGTTTTTCCATAATACGACATACCCGAGTGCTTTGCAAAGCATCCCTTTTCTGCGGGGAAATGATGGACCAGCACCATCTCTGGTGCTCATTATAGGCACGATTCATTATTTGATCTCGTTTCTTCCATTTTATCTAGCTAAGTTCCAAGCCACGCTCTTTTTGGTTTCACTCCACAATTTTACCAATGTACGAGGTCGGGCTCCCTGCCCTGGGGAATACACGGGAGGAGCTGGATTAAGCGATTCGCTCCGCATCTCGCAGGAACTCTGCAGAAAAAGCCATTCTGATGACTCCCTGCCATCCAGGCGCTGCACGCAGCGCAGCTCAACAGAACTTTGAAGGGAATCTCTCGGTGCAGAAAGCCATGACACAACAGACACGGGGAACCAAACTTCTGGCATTTTGTAATGCTGTTTCTGTGATCTTAAAAACATTCTTTCGGTGAAGCTCTGTGTGTTACGCCCTCGGTTGTTGAACTTTTCCAAATTAGCTAAAAAAGTTTCTAAACGGCAAAGAAACAAAGATACGCTAAAGACAGACCTGGAGGCCAGGGCAGAAATTCTGTTTTGCGGTCTTTGAGAGCAAAGAACCAAGGTTTGACAGAATTGTAAGAGCGCAAAAATAAGGTGTTAAAATCAGGTGCTTCATCAGCTATTTCTAAGAAGAAACAAGACTGAGTACCATAGCTGTAACAAACGTAAATCAAGGCAGTATTTGAAAGCTCAATTAAAGACATTTCTCATCTCTAACAGCCAAGTTTGGACATACTATTATCAAAGAAATCATAGATTTTCTTGTATTTCAAGTCTGATATATATACATATGTATATATGTATTTACATATGCATGTACATATATATGTATCTGTTAAAAATCTGTTAAGTATTTGCAATTCTAAAATTATGCTTGCGAACGCTACATCAGATAGGCTTTCTGCATCTGTGCAGTTTCTGCTGATGCACTCGACTGACAGCTACAAATATTTTATGAAGCTGAGGTTAGGCCCTGAAGCAAAGAGGCACTGAAGTCTAAAAGGTTTTGCACAGGGCCAGGATCTGGCGTGTGAAGGCCGCAGCGGTATTTGCACGGCGAGAATAACACTTACGGGAGTAAGCACTCAATGCTGTGAGTAAAATGTGGCACTACCTGATTATAAAGGCTCTGGAACACGGTCTCTATGAAATCTCACATTCCCTCACAGCAGAAGTGCCTGCAACACAAAACAGTTTCAAAGCAAGTTCTAATTGGAACAAGAATTCAAACTGAAAACTTCAGAGAAGAACATTCCCTCTACGGAACCAAGAGAAATTACCTGAACAGGAGTTTTTGCAATGCTATTTAATACAAGCTTTCAAAGATTAGAATTTTTTTGAGACAAGCCCCTAGTAAACTTAACTATAACATCTAGGAATAATATCTACAGTCTAGACAAATCACAGTCTTCACCGATCGTGTGCGCACACATGGTTTAATACTCACATTTGCAGCGACGTTTCCTGATATTTAGGAATCATTAGAATTTACTGAGTTGCTGATCTACTATGTTCTTTGCCAGTCTGCGTTGGATGACCTTTCTTAATAGTGGCCAGTTTGGAAAGCATTAATTCTGTTCTTTCCACAACAGACACACCGCTAAAATTTAGCCAGGGGTACCACAAGCTGCCTATCTGCGATGGCAGAGATAGCCGCTTTGAACGCCTGTTTTAGAAAACTAAAAATATTTTCTAAGCGTCGTGCAGATGGCTGCCTGTTTTCACAGGAACTGCTGTAGCAGTGGGCCATGGAGGACATCTTTCTTTAAGAAAAGATAAGGCAGGCTGGTTCAGAAAAAGGTACAGGACAGTCCAGATAAGGTAGTTACAGATTAATTTACTTTCTCTGCCGCCTCCACAAACTGAAGAACGCATCCCTTATACAGTGCTTGGGCTTTTTTTTCTTTTTTTTTTTTTTTCTTTTCCCCCCTCTTTTAAATCTTTACCATTAAAACCACAGTTTATTATTGACTTCCAGATACCAGCTCTGCTGAAATTTGGCTTTAGTGTCAAAGCCTAACTTCCTTTAACGAGTGATGTATCGGGCCTCAGGTTGTCCTTCTCGATCGAGCATGCCCTGATCTAAATACACCCAAAGAGCAGGATCCTCCGTGAGGCAGGGAGACCGGAGACCCAGATCTTGTTCCCGTGAAACCAGTGTACGGGTACATGACCTGGTCAGGTTTCCAGCCTGCTAACCATCGGCTTAAGGAAAAGTAGAAATATTTTTTTTTTTTTTCCGAGTAATTAGAGATGCAGGAGGCCTACAGTGCGGTGGTTAAACCTAAGGCAATATAAATCAGTTTCTTAGCACAGGATACATCTGAAAAGAACGCCTGCGCCTCATTTTTAAAATGCGTTACTATTTGCATTTCAGCAAAGCCTGAGGTCCCATTCATGGACTGGAGCCCCATTGTAGCCGGCATTGTGAGCGCACACAATAAAAAGGCCACGCACAGAGACCTTTCAGTTGAAGGGCTGTAGTCATATTACTGCAAAAAAAAAAAAAACAAAACCAAAAACCCAACCCCAAACCACCCAAAGCCCAAAAGCCTGGATATACAAGAACCAAATTTTATCTTCTTAAATGGAAACCCATCCCTCCCTGCGCGCTTGCACGGTTAGTCGTACAAGTGTCCGAGTCCGGGCTGCCGCTGGAGCGGCTCTTCGGCTCTCCCGGCAATTTGTCAGCGCCGCAGGTAACGCAGGAGCCCCAGGCGGCTCCAGCCCTCGTCGCTGCCATCGCGCAGGCCTCCGAATATTGCCATTTCAGTCCAAAAGACTGCCTCCTCTCTAGCTCCACTGTACGACAACTCGAGTCGTGCATTCCAAAGCGGCAAAAGCCTTTTTTGCTGAGACACCACCTTTAAAATTTTAGCCTTATTTGCCATCCAATGGCTTCTGTCATTTGAGTGCCAAACCCGCGCAAGAAGCTTTTTTTGACATTACCCTTCTCGTGTGTTTACCGCAGCAGTAAAAGAAAGGGATTTCAGTACCAAGG
The DNA here is from genome assembly GCF_018139145.2 of Gymnogyps californianus. Taxonomy (NCBI): domain Eukaryota; kingdom Metazoa; phylum Chordata; class Aves; order Accipitriformes; family Cathartidae; genus Gymnogyps; species Gymnogyps californianus. Next base: position 83,827,980 of record NC_059474.1, read on the forward strand.
TGTCAGACAAGAATTGCCAGACAGCACGTGAAATGCAAGCACTCTATAAATGAAAATGGCTACAGTTTCTCCTTCACGGTGCATTAAAACTGGGAATATTAAACCACACAACCATATTTAATTGTTTTAAAGACACTATTAATCTAGCGGATTGTTAAATGAAGAAACATAGTAGACCTATTATTTTTAACAAAGCAGCGTAAGATTTATGGTCAAGATTTAACCACAGGACATAGGAAACTGGAGAGAAAAATGTGAGACATGAAAATTACAGTTGTAAAATACGTTATGAAAAATAAGAAGTAATGGAAAGAGGCAGCGCTTGTGACAATTCCGTATAATAGATACATTCCATAAAATTGTTCCTATTTTAAGGTGGTTAATTTTGAAACGACGTCTGCCAAATAAAATGCAATTAAAACCACCTCGAATCCTCAAAAGAAATGAATAAACAAATACCCATAAATCATTCTAAAAATAAGATCCTGCAAGACCAAGCTTTTAACGGCCTGCGGTACTGATACAGAAATCAGTGGTTCTTGTGTCGCAAGAGGTTCCTGGAACTGCTGAGGCAGCGACCCTAACGCACTGTGCAGATTCTGACGGCATCGAAGGCCCATTTACATGCTCGTGCTTAAGCCCTCAGAAGAAAATAAAGAGGGAAAACATCTTCCTCATCCTGCCCGGCACGTGCCTTGCCTTAAAATTCTAGAGGATTGCTTCTACGTGAGGGATACACTTACTTGAATTATACCTGTACGCTGGAGGGATGGGAACTGTTGTGTGCTACCCACGCTTATTTTTCCTAGCGTTTTCCCGGTTGTCAAAATTCCTGATTTACGCTTTTATACGTACGCCCTTTTGGACAGCGGGGAGCTGTGCAATCTCCTCGTATATACAGAGAGATAGATGATAGACACCTATAGATAACAGGCGAGGCTGAGCGCTTGCTGGATGCACAGAAATGGCTGCTCACACGCACTCTCAATGATTTTTCCACTGATAAGAGAAAGAGCAATTATCGGCTTCTGGGAGTCCGCGCTCAGAGGTCTTCAACAGGGATTATATTTGCCAGGGATTTCTTTACTTTCCATTTCCCTTTTTATATTCCACTGACTGGGCAGAACAGTACCTTCCGCTGGGAAGCACTCAATCCGAGGACTTAAGTAACACCGAGAATGCTGCCCAGGACTCTCTCTGAAATGGAACTCTCCTCCCGGTTATGCACAACGGGAGAGATGCTATAACTACTATGACCACAGAGTGGCTGTTCTTTCCGTAGCATTTATTGTAAGCTAAAGCGTGACAGCGTGTTTGAATTTCTGGAATTGTCAAAGTAAACCTTTCTGTTCGGGCAGCCAACCGGGTCTGAGGAACGGGATTTCAGTAACATTTAATTCCCAGGACTTCATAACCAATGAAGGGCATAAGTAATGGAAGTATGACAGATGTCGCAGCGCTGCTAATGCCCTAAGATAACTGTTTAGGCACAAATATTTATTACTTCTGTAGCCAAGTGCTGCCCAACAAGACATCCGTGAATATGCTAGAACGCTAGAATTCTTAAGGAAGGGTGATCAGTCACATTTTACAAAAATAGCACGTAAAACAATTGCTGGAAAGAACAGGGAATGAATTCTCAGTATATTAGCAGGTAAAGTTAAACTTGTCATACGGAGAGAGGGGACAGAGAAGAGGAAGACATCAGAAGGTCTGAAGTCCCCTGTGAGAATCCTTCTTTGAAAAGCAGGGCCATCCATGTTAGCTTGCTCTGGAGGAAAACTACACTGGGAAATGTTGGGGTTTTAGCGTAACGGCCACCCGGGCACAGAACAGAGATGCACCACATAATTTCAAGTCTCCTTCTGCTCAGAAGATTTACAGCCAGACCCTTCAAATACCTTATTTCTTTGAAGAAGCGTGCGGTCAGCCGAAACAACCGTGCTGAAGGCATGGCTGACCCTCCCCTGGCCGCTACCAATCGACAAAAGACTGGTTCCCAGTGATGCCGACAGATACTCACACCCCACACCGCCGGCTGACCGGCTGCGGCTCCTCCTCTTCCGCAGCTTTTTATTTATCATTTGTGCACATCAGTGTAACGTCTGCCGTGAATCAACCGACTCCAAAGCACGTGCTACGTACATTTAACCTGCGGCAGCCTGGACAAGCTGTTGATGGACACCGAAGATACTGTAAAGCCTTCTCATAAAGGCCGTGCCCTCCACGAAGCAGCTTGATTCATGAGTAATCCCATAAAGCTGTAAGGTTAGACAGAATATTGTATGAACCAGATCAGGATCTTACCCTATTGCAGGTACATCTCCCGTGGCTTCACCAGCTCAACGCTTTTCCTTTGTAACTTGTTAACAAGTGCTTTGGTTTTTGTCACATTCTCATAGAAATTTTTAGGGAGGGAGATGACTGCAGAGAGAGGAAGCGAGTGTTTTTTCAGTACTCCGATGCCTTTTCTGCCATTGATTGACGCAAAAAAGAAGTTTCCATAAGGAGGGAGGGAGGGTGCATCCTTCGGCATTCCCTTACCTCTCAAACATAACAAAAATCAGCTATCCTGGCTTGACTCCCTAAAACCAGAAAAGACAAATGCTGCACCACAGAAATGAAAAATGAAATGTAAAAATCAGTAATATCCTGCTGAAAGACTGTTCCTTAAGGAAGCGAATGAGAAGGTCTGATTCAGCTCTAGTTTGAAGCTGCCTCCTCCAAAGGGTTATGAAGTTATCCGATTACCTCACAAAATACTTCGAGTCAATCGTGTCAGTGGTTTTTGTTACTTGCATTTCCTTGACTCTATTACAAAAGGTCATTCCATGTCACAAGAAGAAAAACAACGACTTGAGGATGGCTGCCAGTAGTCCCTTTTGTAAGCATGTTCATAACGACCGCAGTTGGAACCCGAGAGACACCGCTGTTCCTGTAAACTGCCAATGGCTCAAAGGGCACATTAAGCAGGACCATGTGAAGTTGCAGGCTCTGTCCCACCCCCGATGCATCAGCTTTGCATTATCTTACGTCAGTGGCTATAAAGAAAAGAGGCAAACAGTTTATGCCGCTATCTTTGCATCAAATGCATCTTGCATTACAGCTGAAACCTAGCAAAATACTGAGCGGACGCTCAACCTCAAGCACACACAGCCTTATTTCCGTTATTTTCTTGAGCTGAAAGACATAAAACCAGCCAAGAGAAAACCGGGCTTTATTTGGAATTTAGACCATCTAACAACGATCCCTGCGCGCTGCCATTGCAGTTGTTCTCTCCCAAGTTAAAAGAAAATCAGAATAATTTAAGCTCCAAGTCAGTTTGAACTCTCTTCTACTAAGTCCCCCCACAGTTAGGATGGGCAACTCGAATTTAAGGAAGAAGAAAACCCCACCTTTAACCTCCCTGCAGACTCAGCATACAAACGACTCGCCTCGAGCGGTTCCGGGAGGGCTCGGGCATTTTCAGGGCTGCGCGACTCGGACATCGGCCCGCTCCCTGCACGGCGGCGATGGTGTTGCATAGCTGACAGCTGGGCGAGCGTCAAAGTCTGTAAATCTGTAGTTAGGAGATAGTCAGCTTTCTCCTCAGGTGCTTTAAATGCTTTAGGTTACTCTCCATTAAAGGACCACCCACTTCTTCCTTGGGTGCAGTACGTGGGAGCTGCGTTGCTGCGGGTGCGTATGCCATCCATCTCACCGAGGTCAGATGCAAACTGTTCGTATCTGTTACATATAGTTGAACTGGGATTCTCCAGAAGGAATAATTAAGATCATAAGGAATTAAGATTTCCTTCAGTCCAATATCACAGATAAAGTACATATATACACCATCCTGCAAACTTAAGTCAACACCAAGAGTAAAAAGCTGAACTGAGATTCTGCGATGAAGAGCGTGCAACACAAAGGAGCTGTCACTATGGATGCAACGGCAGGACTGGGCCGAGCACCGTTACTTCCAGACAACCCCGATTCTGGATGAAAGCAGGAAAGTTATCTGTCACAAAGAAACCTGCCAGAACCACGGTGCAAAGCGCTTTCAGTACATCTTATGGGTACTGACCCATTCAATAGGTTTCATGTCAGAGCACACTGCCTGGATGAAAACAAAAACGAGAAGGAAGCTTCCAGAGCTGCTAGCGCATGGGACCACTCCTAGCAGACTTATCTAGGCATACATGAGAAACACCAGATAAAAGTTAGTACTTAGGAAAATACTGATGGCATACGAGAAACTTCAGTAACTTTATAGGAAGATGCAGCCAGGAAGTTGAAATGCTAATGTTATTTTAGGATATGCATCTATTGCATCTATGCACCTACGTAATCACTTCCTTCTTAACTCTTAGAAGACATTATTAAGCCTCTATTTTCAGCATGGAACATATGTGACTACACTGGAAATAGGCAATTTTTACTTGGAAAGCCTCACACGCAGGCTATAACGCTGCTGGAACTTCCTAGATGTTGTTACTACAGATACTTGGATAAGACCGCTTAAGTTCAGTGAAATTAGGCGTTAGAGAGCTTTACTTTTCAACCGGGGGTGGGGACAGCTCTTTTTGAAACTTTTTCTTTTGGAATCATCATTATTTAGGTATGGAATGAGTGTTCGTATCTACCGTCTCCAGAAACCTTAATGGTCTATTTGTAGTAATACCAGGCCTTAAGTCAGCAGTACTGGCTGTACTGTTGGTTGAGATTTGGGATTTCCCCTCCACCCCAAATACAGATTGGCTTGTAACAGGGAAAGAAATTGCTACTTGTGGATTTTTGCATCATCGTTGCTTTCGTGCCACCTTACATATTGCACTGGTCCTTACTTGGACCAGATGACCAAGTCACAGTCAGCTGTATTTTATCTAAATCGACAGTTTTATGCACGAAACGGCTGACCTCGCTCTGGTACATATTCTGCACCACACACTGACCCCACTGCACGGGGAAGCCTAGCACAGGCACGATTTTCAAAGCTGTTGAAAGAGGTTTGACCTAAGGCTCATGGAAGTGCCATAGCCAGTTAAGCGTTCAGGCCGTCAGCACAGAGACACCCACCTTTCTTACGCCCTCCGGAAAATGCCAGCCATGAGCTTCACTCTCTTACGCTGTGTACACAGATCATTCAAATGCACACGCTTCATGGGAAAGTATACAAGCCGGCAAGTATTACCACTTTGACTCGAATTCGCCGGGACACTTCCAAATCACTTCCATTTCCAGAAGGAATTAAAACAGGTGCTTTGTCTCCGCAAAGCAGCTTACGCTAAAATCCTGATACCACTCGCTGCTCTCGCATGGGGTCATGGTCATTAAATATTTAAGCCAAAACGACAATAAGTTGAGATGAGAGAGAAGCAATGTTTAGCAGATAAACCTCCGCCTCTCTGGACTCCACTTCTCCACTCTCTCTCTCTCTGAGGATCCCTCTGCTTTAAGAGATCAACGTAACCACGAGGGACAACTCCAAATACTGTTTAAAAACCAGAAGCTTAAATGAAAATGAGAACTGAGCTTCTGACCTTACCTAGGGTCGTCTTACCACGTCAAGGCTGGGGTTATTTCCAGGGCAGCATGTGAGAGCTTTCACTGCAGCTGCTTGAATAGTACTTTGCCTGTGGATTAATGGATGACTTAGGCTTCTCATTCTTACCAGCCTTTACAATTCAGGAGAACGCACACAGGATTTCTGCTGAAACAGTTCAAGTAAAAAGACAAAAGTAAGCTAACCTCCTGACCTGTAAAATAACCTTGTAGAGAAATCCATTCAACATAGTTGCTCACTGTTTCTGGGAAAAGGAAAAGAAGGGTTTTGCAAGAGGAAACAATAACTTGTATACTGTTGAAGAGGGGAAAGTACCGCAGCAATCTGTTTCTGATGAATTTACATGGGGTAGAGGAGAGAGTAAATCCAACAAGGAGGAAGCAGCGATAAAGCGTGTCATAAGCAAGGACTGAACAGATTAAAAGCAAAGGACTTGCGCTGTTCTTACTGGCATTTAAACCAAGGAAACACTCCAGTGAGATGGGGAAGCGGCTTTTTAGAAGACAAACCTCTTCATCACTGGCCTTCTACCTTCAAACCTCTATCCAACGAATATTTTTTCTCTCCGGGAGTTCCGAGCAAATACCAAGCTCAACGGAAAGTGAGATCTGCTCTGAGTTCCTAGGAAAAGCAGAGCTCCCTGCACAATTTACTTTTCTGAACCTCACGTCTGTTGAGAGATGTCATGAAAAAGAAACACAAAATCCTGCTCGCTGTCAAGGTGATGGCGATATGAGTCAACATGCAGACACAGAGAACGGCAAAGACGACCATGGCAACATGAGAACGGCCGAACACACAGACCAAGCGCCCGTCCAGCCCAGTAGCTTGCCTCTGCGAGTGGCCAACAGCCAAGGAAGATTTAAAAAACGGAGCAAGTGTCTAATCGAGAATGCTTTCCCAGCTGCCAGGCTGAGGGAAGGCTGAACAGCGGGAAAGAGAGCAGGGATTTCAAAACAGCCTTTGCACTGTGCTACAGCATCTCACAAGCCCCCCTGGAAGAGCAGCCCCTCTCTGGGGGGAGCGCCGTGCTCGGGCACGGGCACAGGCAGTCAGTAGCTCACGTGCCAAGCACACTCCCTAGCTTAGGAGCCAATATTTCTGCTCAACTTCTGGGCAGCTTTTAACAAAAGTAGAAGTAGCAGCAACTTCCAATCCCATGCACCAAAGAGGAGGGAGGAAAAGGGAGAGCTCTGGCAGACGGGACTGCAATACGAATGCACACGTCGAGCTTCAAGAACGTAAATCCCAGTGAACTGAAAGGAGGCTGCGCTGCAAGCTTCAGTTCAAGTGTGTGACAGAGTTTGTCATCACCTTAGCATTCTCCAGAGCTGTGCCATTGCACGAGGGCTGCAACACCAATATTTTTTCCCTTTCACGCTTGCCCAGAAATCCCCAGGACAGCACGGGATGGCTGAATGTTCTTATCTGCGTTTAAAAAAGGATTAAAACACTAAATAGGGTATTCTTTTAGGACTGTTCTGGGTTGATTTCATTTACGTTCCAGTCTGCTTGCAACAAACTGCAGGATAATATCTGAAAATTCACCTCAAGTTAGTAGTTACACACAGGTATGCATATATAAATACACACACGTGAAAATATATGGGAAAATACATATAAACAGAGACTCTCTTCATTGCTTATTGTTTCTTTTCTGTCTGTTAGTCAAGCCCATCAGCGTTTATGACATAAAACACAATGGACATGCACATATGTGTACAACGTTGTTATAAGGAGGAACAGTTAAATTTTAAAAGCTAAGCACTGTATTTCAAAGGTGAAAAGTTAGCCCCTACTAAAATTCCTCGCTGCAATAGCAGTGAACTATATTCATACCAGGTAGACGTTCAGCTCAGAGTCATCTGGAGGGAGAAAGCAGTCCCTGCTTGTAACTCCTCCACCTATCCTTTTTTCTGTAAAGATTACGTTCAACTCCGATCAATCCCGTCACCGGTTTGGAAGCGCAGCCTACCAGCGGGTTTTCCAGCACAGCTCAAGGGCAAAACGAGTATCTGTGAAAAAACGGGAGCTAGGAACTCCAGTCCAGCTTCACCGTCAAAGTTAGGTACCATAAAACCAGCCCCGTGCCTCAAGTCGAGTAGTGCAAATACATCCTGAGGCATCCTTTTCCAAGAAGAGAAGTGCTCTATGCAGATTTATGCAAGCTGGGGTTTTTCCCCTCTCTTTCGGGGTTTTTCAAGCGCAGCACTTTCACTTTCGTATGATAACTATATGGAAAAATACTTTAAAAATATAGAGTTAATTACTCAATTTATGTGGTTTGCACACCTTTATCCAGAGTGGAATGCTGAGTTTTCTTGGCCCCTGGTTACAGGAAGAGCCCTACAGCATCGTCTGTCCCAGCAACACACGACACTTAATTTTAAAAACACTTAAAAATGGCAAAGCATCTGAAGACTAAGCAAACACTCAGGTTTACTTCTGTCTGATATCATTTCTAATAGGATATCACACTATCAAGATCAGCATAATTAAGGGATATCAATCTCTCCTCTTTCCATCTTTATTTCGCAAACAGTACTCAGACAGCAGGAAGCTATTCCGAAGTCTGGGACACTTACTCTTCAGGGGCATACCAGGTGATGAAAAGCAAATACATACCCGTTACGAACAAAAGTCTCGCTGGATCCTTACCTCCACAAACCCCCATTCAGCTCTTAAATATCTCACAAATGAAATCACAGCACACTTTGCCATTTCTAAACACTATACCGTTTTCACCTGATGCCAAAGGCTTGTACGTTAGGCTTATAACTTACTAGGCTTTATCGGCATTTCTTCCTAGCCGTTTCATTTAAGTTCAGTTGAAATTCAGAGAGCTACTACAATAACTGGAAACAAGAGACCTCATTTTTAAAGGTAGCTCTAGTCCCAGAAGTTTGTTGTCTTCTGATGTTCTTATTTCTCCACTCTGCTGAGGGAGCCTGAGAAAAGCAGGAGGGAAGAACGGGAAGAAGTGCAGTTGCCCAGGCACTGGAACTAATCGAGCCTGATTTCCTGCAGGTTCCTATCACGTGCTTGCTCGTGAGCACGGACTGCAGCTTCTCCTTTGATTGGAAATGCAAAAAAGGCTCTTTCTCAAGTCTCAAGTTGTGTGCGGTAACGTGCCAAGTCACACAACGTGTATCATTTGTAGGAACTCTGATACCTGTGTTGATTTCTCAGATTCAGCTGAGTTCGGCCAACGAATTCAGAAGTTGTGGGGGACCACGAACAACCACGAGCTCGCTCGTAGGGGCCCAAGCATTCTGCTGTTTTTAACGGACTGTAAGTAATAATGAAGCAAGTATGATTAAAGCATATTCCTTACCTCACAGCATCCAGCTTCAATTTGAAATCTTAGCTTTCCCAGTGTCTTTCTTCAGCTTCCCCTCAGCCTCCCATTCAGTGGAGCAGGTTTTGACTTCAGGACAAGTTACAGGAGGAGGTCCAAAACTCAAGTGTAGCGTTCAGCCTCCAGTGGGTAAGTTCACCATCTAAGGAAATTCAAGACAAATTTAAAATATCGGTAACTTCTACCGCCCATCTATTTCACTCACCGCCATCATCGTTCACCTGGCTTTCCCTTGCCAGATCCTGAGCAACAGTACAATGTCCTTTATTAAATTATCCAAATAATTAGAATTTGTAAACTTGGATTCTTATTAGCAAAGAACTGCGTCTTAAAGAAAAACACGTATTTAAAATCTCAAAGGAAGAAAAGGGCTTAGCCAATCGCTATTCAATATAAAATGCCTTAGGAAAGCTCTCATCTAATGATTTTTCTGGAGTGCCATGTGGCATGAAACGCGATTCTTTTTCTCTTCTATTAATTGGCTATTTGCTCCCTTGCTGCTTTGTTGGAAGAGACACTTGATAATCACGGTCTTCTCATAGGTTTCATTCTACGCTCAACTAGAACTTTGAATTCAGCACAGGAGAAAGAGGGAATTCAATACGCTGGGCAAAGTAAAAGTGCCAGCTTACAGCTCGCCGATTCCACATTCAAAACAGAACAAACGCTGCCGCGGTGAATTGACAAACGCTTAAGGTCTCTCAACAATTTTCTTCATTTAGGGGAATAGTTTTTATCTTTGCTGTGTTTCCATTCACTCAGATAGAAATAAAATTAACTCATAAACATGGCGGGGGGGGGCAGGCTTACAGAAGATACAAATTACAGACCTGTACACAGCCACTGGCACAAAAATATAACAAAAATTAGACATCATGTTTCATAGCTCTCCCAGCTGTTTTAGCGCGATGTGGAAAATGCTCCTGAATTGTACCAGCTCTAGGACATCGGCTGATCCTTCTCACTCATTACTTACACAAACCCCTGATTAAGATACAGCAGTCAAATAGCGGAGCCCTTCGGTCTTGTTCTTCCAAGGTAATAGCGTCAGAGCGAACTTTGCTGCAGGAGGTCGTCCAGCTCCGGCTGCCGGAGCAGGTTCACGATGAGCCAAGCAGGGGCACTGCAAAAAAAAGACAAGAGGTAACGGAAGAAAGGAGCGAGGAGATAAGGGGTTACAGCCAGCCGGGTACGTCAAGGAGGAGGCAAAACACAGGTACGTGTTTCACTTCAGCTGGCAGGAGGCAAGGTTAGATACTCGCTCAGCCAGGAAAAGCAAGAGAAGTCACCGCTTCTGAGCGACAGAGCACTGCTACCTGATGCATCCTTTTCATTCTGCAGCAGAGCAGAGATCTTAATTGGAAACACGACGGGAGCAGTTACTGTAGAACTTCCTTGATGCGCACCAAATAGCAAATAAAATGCCTTTCAGTCATCCTCAGTATTGGCAAGTCTCATAGGATGTGGTGTTTCTACTTGCCCTAGAAGAAACACAGGCATAGACTTTCAATTCTCCTTAATAAAAATCAAAAGGCTTTCTGAACTTTAGGCTCACATGTTACAACTTGAGTATTTAAACCTTATAGGTGGAAAGCCTAAAAAAGCAAACACATAGAATACTAAAATATGGCTGGAAATCTCCGTGCTTTTTGGTCATTCTCAGTATTTTTTAGCTGGCTTCTTGAACCCTTTGGGCTAGCAGTAGCATGTTCTGGTAACTCCTCTTTCATCTTTTGCAGTACATTAACTCCTCGGCTCTTGCCAATGGTAAATGACTGTTTCTAAGCATCCCAAGTACTCTTCCTCAACCGGGAAGATGCCTCCTCTTTTGAATGCAGAGGAATGAATGCGACGCAGCGCTGCATCCCAGGTAGCTTCATGTTAACTCAGTTTTAGCTAGAAGTCCAGCTGCAGCAACAGAAAGACCAGATAACTCAGTCTGAGCTGAGGTTCAGACTGCGGCGCCTGGACTGCTCACAGCATCACAGTTATCCAGCTTAAAACTAGCTCAGGAATCCCTGCAATACCTTGCAGTCAATTCTGCGACCACAGCGGAGGCATCCCCTTCTAGATGTACAAGGAATTTCTTCTTCGAGCGGTTCAGGGAAGCAGACGACTAACCAGCCCCTCATGTCTTACAGATTGCTACAATGTGCAGAAGTGATGCAAAAACGACTTTTGGTGGTGATCCGCATGGCTTGGCATGCTCCAAGTTTTATTTGAATCTCAGGTTTTACTGAATCTAACACCTTAAAGACAAATATAACAATTATATAAGGATTTTATCTATTTTTCTGTACAACTATGTAAAGCTGTGTATTTCATATGATTTAAAGAGCAAAACCGCTCATCGGCTCAGGTCATTTAAAAGGTTTTCAATTATTAGAACAGGTTTATAGAAGAGCTTCCTTAAGTTGAGACCATAATGAAATCTGAATGAAGTATATACAGTCTGAGGTTTAATTGTGAGTATTTTGTGTAGTTCTAGTTACTACCGACAAGCGGTGCAGGATAACATGTCATTTTACACAAACCAGATTCTGTAAAGATATGAAGAGACAGACGTTCAAAAAACTTCTTACATGCCGGCAAGCTTGCAATTGCACACAGAGACGCCTCAGCCAATCTTTGTATAGCAAATTGAATCCGTGAATGTCTATCTGATACACAAATACAACTTTTGCTAGCATAAAAAAAATGGCGCACGTGCAAATTCAGCATATGTCCACGCAAAAGATGCTATTTGCTCAGATGATCCCCAAAAATACGAGAAGCAAACACTTCCACAGTTACCTCAGACGCTGGCTCTTGAGAAGATTGCCCAAATATTAGTCTCGAGAACTGGCTGAATAACAGATAATGAAATTGTGGGTTCCATATACATGAAGAGCACAAAATCAGCAGAGAAATGTGCACACAACTGCTGGCGTGAATACAGAACGACCATTACGACCAACCTCAGGCGCAGGCAGGCAGAGGTCAGTATCCCTCACCCAATGCCGGCCAAATCATAACCTGCCATTTCTTCGGCTCCGCTTGAAGTTTTAAGCGGTTTTGCATGCGCCTGGAAGGAAAGCGTAGCCTTCTTCCCCTCTTTCTCCTCTCCCACGCACCAGCAAGGTCCCCAACTGTCACAGCAAGCGAAGCCACGAGCCCACTCCCGGCCCAGTTCAGAGTACGCTCTCCCAGTGCATTTCCTTATTTTCATCCGCGTGTTTTATCTTTGTTTTCTTACAGGAACGAAGTGTGTAATGAGGAGCATACTTTGTGAATTAGCAATTGTCTCTCGCATCTTTTGAATCCTAGTGGTAAATTTCCACAGGATTGTTACTTTTACCTTGTTAGCAAAAAGAACGGCATAGACTGAATGAGTGTCCTTCCCCAAACTCTCTTCCCTTTTCCTGCGTAATTAAATACCCCCGCAAGTGGCGGCTCTGCACTTTGCACAACGGAGAAAGCAGAAACCTGTAGTTTAAGGGGTCAGGAAAGGAGGCGAGGAAATCCTCATACGCATCTCAAGGCAGATGTTTCTTTTCTCTCAAGTGGCTGATCCGTTTCTGTAGGTTTGTACAACGTCGACGATACCCGCCTGGGGCTGGGGGAGGGCACCAATCCTTAAGATGGTAAGAAAATTAAGTACATCACCTTTGTAAAAACGATAAGCAGTAGACCCAGTTACTGCTTACTGACCTTAGTTTCAACCAAATCCGAGAAAGACGTTACAGTCTCCTCGTTAACAGATTTATCCAAGTTTAACAAAATGTGGCCATCAGAAGAATCACAGAACGGCTGGGGTTGGAAGGGTCCTCTGGAGGTCACCTTGTCCAACCCCCCTGCTCAAGCAGGGCCACCTAGAGCCGGTGGCCCAGGACCATGCCCAGACGGCTTTTGAGTATCTCCGAGGTGGGAGACTCCACCACCTCTCTGAGCAACCTGTTCCAGTGCTCGGTCACTCTCCCAGTGAAAAAAAGCATTTCCTGATGTTCCGGAGGAACCTCCTGTGTTTCAGTTTGTGCCTGTTGCCACTGGTCCTGTCACTGGGCACCACCGAAAAGAGCCTGGCTCCATCTTCACTGCACCCTCGCTTCAGGTATTTATATACATTGATAAGATCCCCCCTGAGCCTTCTCTTTAGGCCAAACAGTCTCTTATTTACCAACCCTGCCCCTTCACGTTTTGGCTGTTTTACCCAGGATGCAGCAACGCAAACTGTTTGATGAGACACAGACGGGAACTAACCCCGTAAGAACAACAAAAGCACAGCTTTTGAATAACCTGACTCGGCCAGCCTTGCAGCTGCTTACCTCCAAAAGGAGCCGATGCCTTCTCTTAACATGTCGGTTCTTACGTACCACCCGGCTCCTACAGTCAGGAGCTCTGGCTCTAACTCACGAGCTCTGGCAGGGCACGCGGGGATGGTTTAAAAGTTACCTTCCTCAGTCGTCTTTGCCAGAAGTGAGCTGTCCCCCTCTGATAAGGGGCAGAGTGGAAAGCAATAAACAGCAACTCCTTAAAATGGCCCCAGGAGGAGCTGCCGGAGGTCAGGAATCACAGCCCTGCTGCTACCGAAGCCCTTCGTTTACCGTCCAGTGTTATACGTGTGAACTGATTTAGCGGTCGCTCCGTTTTGCCTACCAAGTCACCTTTCTATATTTAACACATTACTGTATAAAACACTTTGGTATACCTCAAGTATGGGAGGCTCCACGTAAAATTAAATTCTACCTTAAATCTTCCTGGAAAAGCACCCCACTCCCCGCTTCTTAAGAGTACTGATTTTCCTCTCTCTGCTCAGATCTTCCAGTAGGCAGGTACATCTGAATGGTTCAGAAGAGAGCCCCGTGGTTCCTTCCCTTGCACCGAGGATTTGACTGCACCGCTTGCTTCGACGTGTTCAGCCTCCACCTGCATTTCGCACAGTTACTCTATTCAGATTCAGCAAATCTGCAGCAAATTACTCGGCTGCCAGTCCAAACCCCAAAGAAACAGAGTTATGGTTTGGCATCAAGGTAAGTGGTGAACATAAACCCCCCCCTGTGACAGTGTGCAGAAACACTATCCTCTCGACCAGCTACAGTAAAAAAAAAAAAAGAAACCAGCATTGAAAATATCCTGAAATATTCTGGACTGACAATCACATTTCTCCAATAAAATATTTGTCTTTTTGCCCAAAATAGCCTCTAAAATAGCTGAAGGATAAGAGCTGCCTTTATACCTAGTCGTTGGAAGCAAAACTGAGTCCACTTGGTGGGCCCAGTCCAAAGACCATAGCAGGCAAGAGGAGGCTGTTAACCTCCCTGGACTTTGACTTAGCTCTCCTGATTGCTTTTAAGTGCTGACAGCACGGTGATGTTTTATTCTCATTTTTATTTGTGCTATAATATCATTCGCAGTCCTCCTCCTGTCCCAGCCCAGCAGCCTCGCATTTTTTTCATCTAAGCCTTCACTGCTGTTATCCATCTGCACTTCTGTTTGCATCCAGCTGGCCGGTGGTAACTGCAAGTGCCCACCCCGCCTGAGCCAGCAACTCACCAGCTACGTACCGCTCTATTTCAGATCGCTTTTCCAAATACCAATGTAGTTATTCAGATTAATTCCACTCTACCTATACCAAAGCATTCGCATTTTTTTATACAATGATATAGGAGAAGGCCAGATCCTCAGTTAGTATAAACTAGTGTGGTTCCTTAGAAAGCGATGGATTGCTACTAGGCGAGTATCTGACCTCACCACGGGGTCGGTACTTCAAAGGCATAATAGGTCTTCAGCACCCTAGAAGAAAGCTTAATAAAGGATGCTGTTGCAGCAAGAAGAAACAAAAGGAAAAGGCAAAGAGGCACCGAGTGAAAAGAAGTATGGTAGGCAAGGTGATTTCTTAGACAGTTGAAAAAGATAGAGCCCAAGCTAACACATCTGGAAAAGCTGCTGCTGAATGGTGCAGCTCCTTATTAAAGGACCCTTGGCCTTCTTGGTCTTACTGATCAGATGGGCAACCTTTCACTTCTTATTTAAAAGAATCTCTTTTTAAAGTAAGTAGCTTTCCTGCCAGTTAGAATACAACCCAAGGTATAGTCTTCTGAAACGATTATAGCAGAGCCTGAGCCTCTCCTATTCTTGCAGATTCACGTTTTGCCTACCATCTGCCATTAATAGAAAAAAGGTCTCTGTTTGTTTGGCGTTTTAATAAAAATACAGACTTGCTAGAGTCCTCTAAAACAAATACTTGGTCTAGGAATATATTTTACAACAAGGACAATATTCATATCTAGGAAAATATTTTTCCATTATCTCCCAGTGACTGGAAACTTCAAAACATATGTACTGAAGCCCCAGAGCTCCAGCATTTGTCTAAGTTAATGATTTTTGCCTTTAACATCTTGTAAGGGGGAAACTCACTTCTGTTCATTATTTTGGAGAGGTCTCTGTCTCACATTAAGGGCGGCTGTTACTGCATTCCTATTAATCTCTTTCCGTACACCATTGCCAACATTAATTCTTCATTCCTTTTCCCGGTCCTCTTTTCCACTGCATGTCACATTCATGTGGGCGCTTGTACGGGCATTAAACTTGGACAGAACCCAGACACACAAAATGGTTTTCTAAATTTTTTTTTTTTTTTAGTTCTTTTTAATCGGAATTATTAGGGCAGACTCACATCATGCAGAAGCAGCTTCAAGCCAGCTAGCAGAGGTCACTCAGACATCTACAACTCCTACGTAACTCCTCTGCAAATAGAGCACCGCGGCGGGCAGGGGCTTCAGCGCTCCACGGAAAACTGGAAAACCCTGCGCTGTCAGGAGGGGAGGTGACTCCAGAAGGGAAGCAGCACATTTTTGGGCTACAGAGGAATGCGTGGGGAGGGAAGGAGAAGGACAAAGTGGGGACAGAGTTGAGGCATTTATTACAAGAGGGATTAGAAGCGAGGGCTTGTTCTGCCCGACCGTCCTTTCCGGGCGGGCGGGCTGAGGTGGGGAGCAAAGCGTTCAACAAGAGCGGATCCGAGGTTGCTGCCTGGTAAGAACTCCCCAGTGAGACAAGCCGTTTGTTTCCTTCTCTCTAACGTTAGTGGAAAAAGATCTTTGGTCTTACTCTCTCACTTAACAGATTGGACAGCATACGTTTTTGTCTGAGAATAAAGGGAGTGAAGATCTGTCACTAGGGGCTAAATTTTTAAGTTCTTCGTCTTCACAAATGCCACCAGTTCTTAGAAATCAACACACAGGCTACTAACGCCTCCTGAAAATGGATTAAATGGAAGCTAAATGACTGAAAAGTGCAAACAACTTTTTTTGCTAATCTACTACAGAAACAAGACTTCTTTTATCACTGTGTATACATACGTGCCTCCTTAATAACTTTTGGTCTCGCTGTCCCATTTTAACAAAATTTGGCAAATGAGCGGAGATCTCCAAGACAACCAGGTTCCTGCAAATATTGCAATATAGGCAGCAAGGTAAAGGAGAAGACTGTCCAAGTGTCCTAAAAGAAAAGCTGCAACATCAGCCTCACAGGGAAAGACGTCCGAAAAATGCCGTATACACTGAAAAAGCTTCGGTTCAAGCATTACCTCCTCAGCCTCCAAAATCAGTCATCAGTGAGACACAAATCTGTTCGAACACTCGGCGTGCGGTGCTCACAGAACTACGCATTTAATGATAAATTCACAGACAGCAAAACTGGTGAGCCAAACTTTCCCGAGGCTGTGATTGATGTGCTTATCTTCCAGCATACGGCTGCATCTCACCGATAAGGAGTATGCTTCAAGGTAAACGCTACACTGAAATCTCACCGCAGCCCTATTTTTCACATATACATAAATCTCCCTTCTTCATTTTTACTTCCAGATTTAGTTATAACCTCTTCTCTGAGCAAAAGAACAACCTCCTTTAAGGAAAAGAAATCGCTGAACTACAAATGGTGTGATTGCTTAGTGTAGATCCAGATGCAGATTTGAGAAACCCTCCAACTGGGTTCAGGAGCACACTGCTAATTTTAAACATACTTTAGTATTTACTGATTACATCCCTCCCTCGCTGTATGCCCTGACTGTATGGCGTAGTTTCTAATGGGAGTTTAGAAAACCACGATCGTGGTTTTCTAAATAAAATTGATTCATCTTCCTTGCAAGAATTAGAATCAGCAGTCTGCTGCTTCTTCAAAATGATCGAGAAAATAGCTGAATTACTGATCACCTCTAAAGAAACCTAACATTCGGATTTTTGCTTTTAGTTGCTTAGGGGAAAAGCTCAGGAATGAGCTGAAAAAGAGGAGTGTCTGCTGCCTAGCGAGGTATCCGTCTGCTTTTCTCTTGAGCAGTTGTGTTTCGTCTATGTAGCTGAATAATAGATAAGAGAAATCACTGTCCACTTAATTTAGCTAGGGGAGAAGGCTGATGAATAGGAGCGACTCTACAAATCTGCCTCTCATACTCCACTGGTGACTCCACAGAATGATGCCCATGACTTTGCATTCCTTCACGTTTCTTCTGTATGTAGCACCTAACAAAAAGAAAGGACCAGGTTCTCCCCTTGGCTCTCATTTTCACAAAACCTGTGCATTAGGTTCTGTCGATAAAAGACAGGCACAATTATTTTCACGCACTATGGGCCGGGTTTTGGGGTCTTTTTGCATTCCCACAGCACGTGTAACGAGGCCAAATCTTGCTTATGAGAAAGACAACAGCCACAAACAATTCAAGCACTGGAGTCAAACGCTTAAAGAAGTTGGTCGACTTGCACTTTCTCATGGATCTGCAGAAGGTGTTTGTCCTGACACTTTCTTCCCTGGAAGAATACATACTACTTCTAGCAGACAAACTGAAAATGTAGTTAATCTCACTTAAAAAAAACCCAACCAAACAACAACAACAAACAGATAAAACAGCCCAGTGGAAGCTTTCTAATTGAATGCTGCTACAAAGATTTCGTCCTGTTTTTTCTCCTCTATTCTGAAATCTTGATTTGAGTTACTTCTCTTCCAGATAGCAAAGCCAAGCCACATTCAATTTTGGCAGCTCCAACGTATCCAATATGCTTGCTTTTCCATGGGAGAAATCTACGCCTTTTAAGAGAGAAAATAATTTGATTTTTTTCTTGCCTCAACACACACATGCACAACCTATCGATAACCTTAACAACAACAAAAGATGCTCCCTCGCAGGCACTACCTGCCTGAACTCCTGTTCTCAGTTCTCCCAACCAACTATGGATTTCAGGGCAACAGCCTGAATCTGACCGAGAACTGAATTTAGGAGCCAAGACTGAGGTTTCTGCAGCTATTTAAACAAATTAAAATACTTTTTTTTTTGAGCCAGGATGTGCTTGCCCGTTCTTCCCCCATACAGACATATAAACGATACCTACTTTGAGATACTGAAAAGAAAAATCCCCTTCAGCCATTGAACTGGTGGTCTGTATGAGATACAAGTTAGGTTTTCCCATTAGGGTTTTATTCACTCCCAGGCATATGCCATCTCAGCAGGCCACCACAGACGAGACAGAAACATGAACTCCTTACTATCATACTGTTGATGTTGGCTGTCAGGCTACCATGAAACCAGCTCCACAGGAAAGTCTAATATTTGAACTTTTCACTCTTATTTCATTTTATTAGCAGTGAAGGTTAGCTTTGTAAAAAAAGACTGAGCTAAAACCTTGAAATGCTGGCAGTCAGAAAGCAGCATTTTTACCCCACTCCTTCCAAACAGCTTTAATTTTTTTTTTTTTTAATCGTTTCTGATGGACAATTCAAAACTTGCTGGCTGCACAAGTGGAGAGTCTGAGATCTTTAGGGTGAAGCCATAACCATATAGCGTCCACGCAGGACAGGTCAGCAGGTTTTTCTCGACTCTGCGTAATTCCCGCTATAAGTACCTGACTGAAGTGCAGAGCTGGCCCTGTTTTGGAGCCTCCCGCGATCATAGGAATTTAACTCCGCTCTTCAGAACACTGGCTTGAAGAACCTCCGCTGAGGTTCAGACAGTGACAGGATAACGTGTTCGCTAATGGAACGCGTACCGGTGCCCAGAAGGAAGGCCTCCTTTCTGGAGCGATAAAGTAAAATGAATATTCATAACCACAGTTTGGGACACTAGAAAGCAAGCTGAAAACCAAGCTCTTTACCCAGAGACTGTATTTCAAAACAGGCATCTAAAACCAGAAGTCACTTTTGATCATCTTGGGAGACATGCTTAACGCTTCCACGGTACAATTTAAGCTAAGTCCTTATATTTTATTGAAGCAATGTCATCACATGCACAAGAACAGTTCCTCAATGAAAACTACAAAGAGTCAGTTTTGAATACACAGATACACGTTGAATAGTAATTCTGGATTAAATGCTAGAAGTACTCACTGTGACATAGATAAACCAGATAGCCCCTAAAAGACTTGTCAGAAGTTTTCCTTGGAATCTATTAAGTCCCATGCTACAGTAAAAAACTGAAGCACATGAAGAACCTGAAATATATATAATCCCATATAAGCGCTCTTATTTTTTTAGCTTCTTGAGAGCTTTGCGGGAGCAGGCCTAACCTAGTTTGTGTACAAATCATTTGAACTCAATCTGTAAAAGCAGGAAGTGAGAAAAATGAATGATTTAACTGTTAACCATTTTAAAAGATCCTGCCTTAAAGAGATAACGGTGGTTTTGAGATCAAACAAAAAACCCAGAATTCCAGATTTGTGCCTAGCAGCTGACACTTGCAAGATCTGGAGGAACAGCGCTAGACCTGCAAACAGTACTGCCAAAACCAGGATCCACAAGGTTATAAAGACATACGCTGCTGCATATAGAATTTAGGTGAGCGATGGTTCTAGACTGGAAGCTCAACATTTCAGCACGGGCTCTAGATCACTACGTGTAAAAGCAATAGCTTTTATGTCTATCCTTCCTTTAATGGCAGGTTAAAGATGTTTGCTTCTTCAAGTCTAGCAAGCTACCTGTAACTTCAAGTACCTGACATTCATTCATGACTCAGTAAATCTCTGTTGGTTCTCAATTCTTCTCAGGTCACAGGCTTTTACGTATTTTCCCTCCATTTTTTAATATCCTGTCATTAAGCTGTTCATTGTTCATTACCAAATTCAGCTCCTGACCCACTTTTACGATTACTACAAGAGCGGAGAGGAAAAGACAGAATTTTTCGACTGCCCTGCGCTCCCCTGAGGGGGGTGTAGGAAACACGCAGCAGGAAGAACGCAGGAGGGGACTGGGTCTGGGGAAACGCTGACAGGACGGGACGGATGTGTTTCGGGACGGATCTGCCTGCACCGAAAGGAAAAAGGCATTCCTCCTTCAGCTTTCTATAAGAAGGAAAGCAAGACGAGTACTATTAACAACTCTGTCTGCATTTTTTTTCTAGGCATTGTCCTGGGAAGAAAAATATGGAAAAAATATCCAACGAAGTCTTACTGATTTTAAATCCCGTCCTAGGGATTTCCTCGTTCAACTGGGGCTCCAAATTGATCAGATCATTTTTAAAAAGGAGTTGGATATTTTTTTCAGTTTCAATACTGGTTAAAATTCTTTCTTAGAATTAAATCCTAATTTAGGGTTACAATCTAGCAAGGAGGAGTTGAAACAAAAATGCAAATATAAGCCTGCATGTCCAGAAGTGATACATTTTAATATTCTACTGCCTCAAGTTCTGAGCAAATTTACAGCCACCTTCCAGGAAATTAGTTTTCATCACTTAAGAGCAAAGCTGGCTTGCTGTTTCTTCACATATATGCACTACAATATGCTCTGCACTTTAAAACAGGATGTGTCAGATACTCCAGGTGTAATCACAACGTTGGGCGCAGTCCAATCTATGAAATGAAATTTACCACAACATATTCGGTGCCAAGACTGTGACTTATGAAAATCCTGAGTTGAAAACACTGGTTTTTGGAAAGTAGCTAATGGCTGTGGCAGTTGAATGAGGGAGTCTTGGTAGGGCCTTCTTTTTGAAGATTAACGTTCCTGGTTTACGCTGCTGTCACAGCAAGACCCTTATATGCTGACTCAAGGCAGGCATCCTTCAGGAAGATCTGACTCAAGACTGGGGTTTTTGGGCTTACATCAAGCTTATCAAGGGATGCATACGAACTTATGGGGACAACCGTTGATTTCTGCAAACCGAAAGTCCATGCATAGAGCAGACATCAATAACAAGGTTGGTCTGCTAGCACTACGTACTTTACAATTTCCCATTGACATTAACGCAGAAAGATATTGGGCTAGTACTGTCTTTAAAAAAAAAAATTAAAAAAAAAAAAATCTAAAAATCAGAGCCTAACTTTATTATCCAAAGGAGCTAAGTATTCTTTACTTCTCACCAAACTAAAGATTATTTAAAGTACCTAACTGCAAATGATGCAACTGCTTCTGCAAATTGTGGCCATAAAGGCACCCAATTGTCAGGGCGTACACGGCCATAGATAGGATGTAACAAGCGGGCAGTGCCAATTACAGCAGTAGCGGTGGCTGGAATTAATTTGGTCAAGGTGGGGATAGTTGCTTAAAACTGGAAGAAGCCAAGAGAGGACAAAGAAATATCTCATTATAATTCTGCATGAAAAAAAATCGCCAAATGTGTTAAAAATCTGTGAACAAGGCAAAAAAAACTTGAAGTCAGATGCCCGGCTCCCTTTTCACTGCTCCAGTCCCACATCAATAACTCCTTCTCACCTTCTTCCCTACTTCGTTCGGCAGCCGAAGCGTTCCAACGATAACCGGCTGAAGCGCTCCCGTGCACCGCAGACTGGAAAACCACGAAGTGTCTGGACGGATTAATGGGCATTGAGATGCTTACCCGCTGACTTATTCCTTGCCGTGTGTGACTTCCCTGCCGCGGCCCGTTCCAGCGTTACGCCGGCGGAGCCATCTCTTCGCAATTCACCCCAAGAGCAGCCGTTCCTACCCCGTGGGAGCCGCTGCTTGGCAGCACCTTCCGCAGGGCTTGACTTAGGCGATGCTTTTCACTCATTCGACGTCCTTTCCTCAAGCTACAGAGAAAAGAAACAAATCGCTCAACAGCGAAAACATCTGTAAAAAATGTCACTCAGCAATGTAAGCTGCGAATTCTGTTTTCTAGGAAGAGGAAACATGCGTCTTTCCAGACATAAAGGCTGTATTCAGTACTAGACAGCAGTTTTACGTGACTCTACTGCAACTGATGGTAGCATTTGCATGGGGGCAGGGGGAACGCTATCATGAACCAGATCTAAACGAAAATTCTCAAACAACGCCTATCTTTCATCATCTTTTGGTAAATGAATAACATTGTCTGTGTGACTCCCAAACACATAAAAGCTCCAACGCATATAGCACAAGAGAGGAAATTAACTCATGCTCATCAGAAATCTACTTTAACATCTCAAAGCCGTATGAACTGACATTTAACCACATCTGAGGAAAGTAATACATCATTATTCATCCTCATTAGCACTGTGGCTAGAGCTGCCAGCCAAGACTATGCCTCTGTTGTGAAAGGTACTGGATGTAAACACACGACAAGAGACGATCCTGCAAAATTTACAGGTAAACTACAGGAAAAGAAAGAAAATGGCATTAGAGGTGCACAGAATTGAAGTATGTCATCCAGTGCCAGGTAGTTTGCATAGCAGCCCAAATCCCACTCCACGTCCGTCTGGTTTTCCAATTCCTGTTCCTCCAGAAAGGTGTCTCGTCAGTAGGGAAAACGATCACTTGATGTTTTTTTGATTTTTTTTTTTTTTTTCCCCTGGAACAGAACAGTCATTGGCAGTCTGTGTACACAGGCCGCTGAATAAAAGCAAATGACATCCAGTTCAGGTTACATTTCCAGAAAGACGCAGGCAGCTCATTCTCGGCGACTACTGACAATGGACTGAGAATGCAGGTCTCGGGAAGAACTGAGGGTGTCAACAGTAAAAGAAGCATTGGCTGACACTTCAGATTTAGGCAGCAGCACACCGTCTAAAGGAAAGCGACCCTTAAGAAGTCACACCAATTGCCTAAGTGATTTAATGCCCACAGAAACTCCCAGTGAAGGAACCACCCACGCGTTCTTGCTCCTTCTGAAAGCAGAGCTCCAAACTGCCAGCAATGACGAGAGGAACAACGATGTGGGGGCCCATCACTGTAAAACTCTGGAGAGGAAAACAGCCTCTCTTCCCAACTGAAAGGAGTTGAGGGAAGTCTTTTAACACTTCCACATATTTCAGAGGACACGGAAAGATATTTCGTTCGAGGAAGTGGTCTTCAAATGAAACGTGGATTCACATAGAGAAAACGGAAACCGTCCGGCGTTTCATGCAGCATGCCTGACTTAATAAGGCAACTGGATTGGGCTTCTTCAGCATGCTGGTTATGATATGGAGGTAACTGCATTTGCAAAGGTCCTTTTTAATTTCAGATTTCAGCTCTGTTACCGTACTACCCCACCCTGCCTGGACGTCCCATTACAGTTAATGGGATGAAGCACGTACACAGGGTGACCAAAATGCCAAACGCAGAGAAAAATCTGCTCTAAAAGCAACACTTCAGCATACTTTGACTGCTCATACTAACAAATCCAGATGTTACTCTCAGATTTGATCCTCGCTGTGTACACCATCTTTCTGTTACTGTTTTAACTGTGGTTTACTACTTGGAACTGGGAAATGGTTTGTTCTGAAGAATGTAGTCTTAAATGAAGACTCTGCATTTTAAGTGGATGTTTCTGTTTGGAAAGCAAAGCTGCAGCAAATAAGGCAAGTCACATAAAGGAGAAGCACTTATCAAACGGCTACATTGATTAGACTGCAGCAGGAAGGAGCAGCACAGCTGAAAAAAGCCAAAACACAGAGTAAATATGAAACCTCTTTGGGCTGTTTGACATTGTGGTCTGGTCCTGGAGCCAGTTAATAAACCCAAGGGCTGGGAATGCATTATCCAAACTCTGACCCCAGCTAAATAGAATTATTTGAACAATACAAATTGGAAAGAGATTTAATCTGAAATAGTTTTGCATGAGATAAAGAGAGATTCATAGTTCATAAAGTATTTACTCTATAATGAACGGACTTTGCTTTCTCAAAGGCACTATAATTACCAGCTTCAAGCAGCTTTTTCGTTGAAAGATGATGCTATTTAACCTCTTGGCAGCATGCTACATTCAAACACAGTAATCGAAAGACATTATTACATTTATCTGCACCTTCGTTCCTTCCCGTATCTCTGTACATCACTTGATTCAATCCCTTCAAGAGACATCATTTTTTAGGACAGCATTTCCAGTATGAAAAACAATTGAAGAAATCCCTCCATAAACTCGTTATGGTTTAACAAATACATAGGTTCTGTATAAAACAGTATTTACAGAAAATGCAACAAACACACCTTCCTAGCTAGCCTTAACGTGTCAAAATTGTGTCAAGCAATTGCAGAGTAAAAAGGCACTTGCTTAAAGACTTTAAGACGGCCACTTAAAATACACTCAACTTGAAACGTTTAAAACTGCATTCTGATCTCATTAACACAATTTCCCATCACACCAACCCCATTAAATTCAGGGCAGTTATTTCATTGGTACGAAGAGATTGTGCCCACCTTTTTATTCAGTTTGAGTTTCAAGCTCCAGGCTCTGACTGGTTCATTCCTGGAACCAAGTCATCTCGGCGAGAGGCAGAACCAGTATGAGCAAAAGGCAATGAAAAAGGTGGGCGTTCAGTCTGCAAACACACACATGTGCAACTGTCCCAATTACCCTAGAACAGAGAGAAGATCGGGTTAGAAAAAGCTACGGAGATCATCTGTAGCTGTAGCCCTTTTCCCAAGGCAGCTGTCTAAACCACCTACGTGATACACGTTGAAAGCATTCCCGACGCGTACCTGACCGACAGTTCAGAAAACGTGCAGTGGTTCCCCTCTCTTACAGTCTTCTCTCTCCTGCTTTACTATTGACGTTGGAGTGTCACAGTTCTGCACTGCAATCAGGAGTCTGCTCATGCAGATAAGCCCTAACAGCCATTTCACAGTTCCGTGATGCGCTCTTTCAGTCACCATAGATATATACTGTATCCTTTAAAAACAGGGCACCCAAGTATTTAAAAACCTGTTCAAGTCTGCCACTATGCTACCAGAGATATAGACAAATGTATGGAAATGTCAGTCCCAAGGGGGGGGTGGCGGAATTTACCGTAACATAGCTACTGTGCATAAATAATATTGTTTATTAGTAAAAATTGTACAACAAAAGAAACATAACTAATGGAGTAGTTATACCTACAAAAAGGGTCTTCTACCTGATCCTAGAGTCAGACAAAATGTCTGGCTAACACACAAAAAGCTTTACGTAGTTGCCATTTTTATTACTACATCGAGTCAAAGTGCAACCCAAATCAGTAACATTTGCAGAGTGGGAGAATAAAACACGCAGAATGTCGCAAAGAAATAAACCATAGCGGGACGCAACGATACAGATTAAACCTCCCGCAGTAAAAGGAATTCATCAGTCTGTACTGGAAGAAGAACTCTTCTAGTTCCACCAAAAAACACAGACCCTCAGTACTCCAGCCTCCCTGACAGGTTGGTCGGGTCCACTTTGCAATGGATTTAAGCGCTCAGTTGTTTGATTTTGTGCATATAAATGACTATTGATACTAAACACAGACTTTGTTCTAAGTCAGGAGACACACTGCCTTCAAGCCAACGCTCAAAATACCTCTCTCTGAACTCTGTCTGAACAAGTTTTCCCTTTTACTTCCCCCCCCGCCTGCTGACACCAATGGGTCTGAAGATAGAGGGGGAAACATTTAAATACCGCTTACTCATTAGCGCGCACGGTGCAATCGGCTTTGACAAGAGAGCACTGGGGCTTTGAGAAGAGAGCACTGGCTGATAAGGGCCTAATATCTGCTACAGCTCCCCACTGCAAGAAACTGATTATTTGGATGTTTAAGCAGTTTGCTTTTGTTTTGCTGTTGGTCAAAAGACAACATTTGCAGGCTGACACACATGATCAATAGGAGCAATCCTTCAGCTTTTGTGTACTTGGCTGCTAACAGAGTACAAGCTACATCTTTCAGCCTCTCCTGTAGTCATTTAAACATCAGCTTTTTCTAGGAAACAAACTGGGAGGGTATTCTGAATTTAATACTTCCAACTCTACTGATACTGTTTTCTTCAGGAAGGATGGAGTATCCAAATATCCTCAGCTGGCACAAACAGATGTGAATGTGTGGAATTCAAGAGAAAGTCTGCATTGACTTATACCTTATGAACAGTCAGATGTCCCGCAAAGACTCCAGCAACTCAGAGGTGAAAATAAGCTGAGTTTTAAGATGAGTTTTTTCACTTCGCCAATTGCTACCCACGAGTTTGCAAATCGCTACCCAGGAGAAAACACAAAGAAGCAGCAAGAAACAATGGTATTCTGTACATAACGAGCAAATCAGACTTACCAAGAAGTAAAAGATAACTTCCTTATTTAGAAGATCAGAAATGCGGCTGCCGTGTTAAATTTTGAATTGAAAACTTGCTCTATCCAACAATCCTACATGGAAAGTCACTTGAATTTGCAAGTGGGTGCCTGGTTTCCAAAGGATTAGTTACCTTTCCAGCTTTTATATTCAGCTCTTTATTGGTCTCAGAATCACAATAAATCAACAGATGGATGTCATCAACGTACGCAGTACGTAAAACGTCATAAAACAGAGAAGCAAAAACCTAGCTAATTTTGCAAGGAAGGAGGTGCCAGAAGACTAATACAGATCGCCAGGGACACGGTTCCGGGACATCAGAAATCGGCTCCAGGGCACCGTTCCAGGCCGTTCCAACTCCAAATGAGCGCTGCGCAATACCAGTCATACATCACCGTGTCAAATTGCCTATCGGTGCCCGAAAAACTGAGAAAGAACTGGAGATTAAGTTTACGTCTCATCTTGTAACGATACCTTCTAATTTTCAGGGGGAAGCAATAGCAAAGAGCATTTGAGAATCGTAGCTTTCAGTATTACGAAGAAAGGGACTGGTTTGATTTACAGCTATATGACTTATTGCCACATCTGGCAATATAAGGCTAGGGAATTTTATGGGAAGGAAATGCCACTTGATGCCTTTATAATTAAAGCAGACACTATATAGATAGTTTACAGAAAGCAACTATTTTCTTTGGGAACATTTACCTAAAAGCTTGTGCCAGGAACAGTGGGGAGACCACATTCAAAATTACAATACAGATTGCTTTGGACCTTCATTTCTATGCTTTTCATCATCCTGAATGGTTCACAGCAGAGACTAAGATATGGTTTTAAATTCCCACTGCTCACCTGTATGAAATTATTACAGGAAGAAAAGCGGGTTTTTTTCAGAAGGAATAACGAGACCAAAGGTTTCTGAGAGTACGTGTCCGTGGAGGCTGATTTACTGAAGGAAAATGAAATGTTTCAGGTATTTGACAATTGTATCTTACAGCTGGAGGAAGTCAGGAACACGGTGAGGGCGATACCTCCAGGGGAAGTCAGGAAAGCCAAGCTGAACTGTCCCAGTGGAAGCTGCTTTGCTCACAATGCCTTCAAAACTCTGGCCCCAATGGTAGTTGCCCAGTCCTTGAAAACGTAGCCACAAGCTCTTTAGAAAATCTAACTGAACACGCCACAAAGCCACATGCCACTACTTAGGCCAGTGACACAAAGTTGAGTTTGCTTCCATCCATGCGCAAAGATGAAATTCATCGCTTACCATCCAAGCATAAAATGAAATTCTTCTCTCTACTCTGTCCTCTTGAGTGAACCAGATTAAACAGAAACATTTTCTGATCATTGCTAATCTAACTAGCCATTTGTTCGTAGGTTTACGAACTGTTGCCTTACTCTCACAGAACGGTTTCTCTTGTAGAAAATAGACTGGGATTACTGTGAAGAGTAACACAAAATCATGACAAGGTAAGCATTTAACGCATTTAATTCGGCTCCTCTTTCTCCCTTTGAATACCTCGTTAACTTTTTTCTAAAAGCAACGTTACATTCTCCTCGAGAATTCCCCAGCCTATCTGTCCTTAACAAGGAGTCACCCCAAAGAACATATCACAAAAGATATGTCTTGATAGGAGGGGACCCCGTGAACTCTGTTTCACCCTTGGAAAGCTAAGCAGGTCTTTTCTGTAAGCAATGATAATGAGAATTCAAGTCACCGCTTCAGACGTACAAAACTAAAGCATCGTACGCATGCTCAGCAAAGCCAAACCAGTTTCTGCTGTTACCTAAGCATTTTGTTTAAATGTTATTCTGAATTTACAGCTGGCGGAGACAGCACTGCAGTCCCTTCCCTGCTCTCTGTCCTGGTCAGAAGGCACGTGGAAGCCAGGCAGGGCATTCTTGTCCTGCCTGCGTAGAAGATCGACAACAGTGGGGTCTCGATAGCTGCTGGCTCCGTAGGACATTTCTGTAACAGCAATTCCAGCAGCAAAAGGCATTGGCATATTCAGAGCAACTCTAAGCCTGTGCTTATGATCAATGGTATCTACAGAAGCCTAAGCAGGGTTGGACCAACCTGATACTGCTGCTTCTGCTGCTGACGGAGGTGCTGTGCACTCTGGAGAACCTGAAACCAGAGTACTCATTAACAGCGTTGATTGTTTAGCCAAGACAGGGTGTTTTATCTGGACAGATGTTGGTCCTTAAAGTTCTGCAGGTTTTGGGAAAAATTCCAGATCAACTGAAGCAGTTTGAGCTGTTAAACAGAATTCATGCTTCTAATTACTATAATTCACTATAATAGGCTTTCCCTTTTTGGCTAAGTTCTTTTAATGAGGCTCAAGTTGGATCTGTATGTCTTACCTCTTAAAATATTTTAAATAAACATACCATACAGAAATCTTATTAATCTTCAGAAAAAACGAGCTTTTGTTAAAACAACAAGCTGAAAAACCCGTACTAATACAACGAAAACGAGAACGACTTCAAAGGAAGAAGGTAAGTATTGTCCTAAGGAAGATTTCTTTTACGTCCTGTCAAAGTGTCATCTCTTCCGGCTGGATGTTTCTACTAGAATGATGGGGAGCTGTGCTGAAATGATACAACAGTGGATTTTACTCTGGATATATTAAGAATGTGTGTTGACCAAAAGCATTCAGGGAAGAATTTGACCAAACGTTTGACTGACAATAAATCTTGAAAGGCTTGGCTAAGAAGGGATGTATTTGGAAGAAAAAGCTCACGTCAGAGACCGACTTCTGTGGAGGTCCGTGGCAGAGAAGTCTGGTTTTTAATATCAGTTTTCAGAAGAGGGAAGTATCTTAGTAGGTTGAAAAGCTTCACTTCTTCCACCTTCTCACCGTCTGCTGGGTGCAAAAGTAGATTGCCACAAAATCACAGCATTACTGAGGCTGGAAGGAACCTCTGGAGATCTCTGGTCCGACTCGGAGCAGAGTCAACTGGAGTCACTTGCTCAGCACCTTGTCCACTTCCGTTCTGACTAGATTAACAAAAAAAAATTAAGACCCAATTCCACTGTTCTTATGTTAAATAATTGCTTATCCCCGTGATCAACACAGAAAATCAATGCATCTGCTCTCACACAGAAGATTTCATCAACTTGAGGAAAGCAAGGGAAAGCTGCAAGTTTAAGAGCTGAAACTATAGCAGTAAAAATCATTCCAGTATTAACACCTAAACTTTCATACTTCCCTAAGAAGGGAGTGTAAGAGTCGAGAATAGCAAGGGGAACAGAAATATCAAAACAGAGAGTGAAATATGAACAAGGCAGAGATGCTTACTTAGAAGGTAAGAATCTAAATACGAAGATGAAAAGAAAAAGCCCGTAGAAAAATAAAAACTAAGACAGAGACAGCTGGTATTCCCAAAGTACTCCTACTGAAAGTATTGAAAGTTACTATATTCAAACTGTCTGAACAGCCCCTACAGCATTATCTATGATTCTTGGGCAGGATTTTCTTAAGTCTTCAACGTTTGACTTCATTCAGATTCCACTAAAACACCGACATTGTCTCAGCAACTCCAAACCAAAAGAAGTTAGAGAAGGCAGAACCAGCTTAGGTGCTCCTGTACCATGATAGCTGAAGACTCTGAAGTACGGGATACTTTGCTCAGGGTCTGCTTACGGCAATATTAGACTACTGAAAGAAGGGACTATAAATGGCAACAGCGGACTTTCTTCATTCTCATTAAACTGGAAAAGTCTTGCTTGCTCTTAGGGATATGTTATATTGTGTTTAGTTGCAACTTCATCCAGAGTGAATGGAACATTTAACGAAATATTCATGCCATTCAAATTGGACGTCACTCAAAAAAATTCACAGTACTGTCACAGTTTCCACTAACTAAGCAGCTCTGAACTTTCAGGAATAAAAGGGTTGTATAGGCAAGACTGTGTGAAATCACAAGACAATTTGAGGCTCTGATACAGCAGCAAAAGGAGGTTGGCGATGGTGTTGCTATTTCTGTAAAGGATTACAGCGTTCATGTTTTTTGATGATTCGCTCTCCTAACTAACTGAACGTAACTCTTCCGCAAGTTCACCTGCAATCACATACAAACACGCAGAGCTATATGTTAATGTACTAGGTGACTCGGATAAGAGACGGACGTTTCTGTCAATTTTGATTTGACGTCATCAAAGAATGGATTCCAGTCCGCTCCCACTGTACACTATGTTTTGGGGTCCCCCCCACCCCCATTGGGATGATTACTTCCGAAGTCCTTGCATTAGCTCCACAAAACTAGATCAGATACTGCTCGTAAAAGCTCAAGAGAACATCACTTTGAGCAATTCCCATCCCCTTTTTCCCCACCGAGGCACTCCTGTTTTCTGACACACGCTAACAGTTGAATCTGACGGCCTCCATCCAGTAAACTTCAGTAAGTTCTGGGTTTTTTCCAAATCGACCGACCTCCTCCACGCCCACTGAGGTCCATTTTACTACACGCACATTGGTAAATTAGTATTCATATTACCGTAAACCAAAGGAAGACAGCCCCAGCCACTCACAGGACAAAGATAGCACAATCAATACAATCCTGCACTATAGACTAACACGGGGTAGAGCTGCTGAGACAGCTTTGCTGCTGCTGCCTCTTTCCTTTACACAAGACACAGTCATTGATTTTCTTGCATTTCTGTGGCCAGCAATGATTTCTTCTCTTAGGTTATTCATTTAAAAGAAAAGTCCCTTCCCCTGCCCCCCCCATCAAGTCAGAACAAAGGGAAGCAGTAGACAGTCCTGCAGAATTCGTGGTTCCCACAAGAAAGGCACAAACCAGAAACTGGATTGTTTTCTGTTGGGGAAGGACACAAGATGGCTCCTTCTGCACAGAGCCCAGGACGATGCCAACAGCAGTCTCCCTTTGCAAGAAAGGGTTGAAGCCTGAGGATGGAAAAGGGACAAAGATTAACGTGCTCTTACTGTCCCACACGTGACATAAATATTCTGCAACATAATATGCAAAGGGCTTTCTGTCCCAAGGTAACATACCGCTGTGCCTCTCCTACAGCAGCTGTATGCAAATGTCACATATCCACCCACAACTCCCATCCCACTCATAACACAAAATCACTTACATTAAACAATTTGTATCCTTGATTAACACAAACTCAGGAATTGGCCGAGCTGAATCACATAACTTATTTTCCTAGTCCTCTACTAATGTTGGCCGCTGCTAAGATTGAGCACTATATACTCCAGACATAGTGGAGTACACAAGTATACAAGAAGGCAACCACCCTTCAACCCACATACCGCACAAGTCACTCAGGCATTCCCTAAAGCTGAGGTTGAACTGTCCTCCACATCACGACGTTACAGACATGGTTAGCAATCATCAAAATATGTAGCCCATTAGAAAACCTAACCTCAGCGTTTCCTCTCATTATACGATGCTTAAGTCAGCTCCTAAACATCCCACAGATGTTTAGTCAGCATCTGTTCAAAGCCCATTGCCCTTTTACTGTATCAGGTATGTCTTTGTTCTCATCAGCTATGGAAGAGCGAAAAAGTAAGCCTTGATCACTTTATACATAATCATTTGCATCCCATTTAGTATTCATCCTTTCCAGACGGGGTAGGTAAACCCTAGGTTTATGCTCTCCTCCACCCGCTCTCCCTCAGTATTCGAATCCCGTCCTCCTGGCTGCATCCCAGGAATACAAAACAGTGGTAGCCTCTTCAGGTTTCATTGGTTTTTTCATTTTGTAACTCATTCCGTCACTCTTACTCCTCTTGGCCATGCTCTGGAACTGAATTTAGACTTCAGCTGCAGTAATCCTCTCAGAGCCTGGGTGGTCTAAGCATCAAACACAGCCAGGGACAGAGCTGGGTGAGGAGACAGGAAAACATTATTTCTCTATTAATACATTAACGACTCTGTCCTGATTGCTGTTAGTACCAAAGAATTTCACTCCCGGTCTGATAGGCATAACAGAACTGACACCTCCGTTTTTCTGCTGTAATAATCCTATCATCAGCCTTAAATTTTGACCGCTCCTGAAATGAGTTATTGCTCTGTAAAAACGAAGTTATTCCGCTGCTGCTGTTATCTGTTAATTATCATCAATCGGTTTCTGGAAAAATATTATGCCATCTATCTATAAATATCTCTAAAAAGGTGTTTTTCTAAGGTTTCCCTTCAGAGTCAAACAATTTAATAAAGTCACAGGCAGGAAGGATGAAAAAGAGCCCTTGGGGAGCTGATCAGCTGAGACAGGGCCAAGATCTTCATCGGTTTCAGCAGTTTAAAATTAGAACTTTCCAATTTAAAGGCAGGCTTTATGATATTCTGAAATTTAGCACTCCTTACTGGAATTCCTCTTCCCAAGAGGCCAATGCCTGCCTGTCACTCTTATTTTATACCACTGCTTTCTTTTAGCAGGTTTAATCCTACTCCTACGGAAAGCCAGGGCAAAAGACTGAAGGATTTCTAACGCTAAAGACATAGACAAAATAAGAAATACCAATAAACAACTAACGTGCTAAGCATTTAAAAAAAAAAAAAAGAAATTACTCTCTCTGACTTGTCCTGAGGTAAGAGATTAAGGCTGTTAGGTTTGGAAGAGTCGTCGCCATACTGCCTTTAAAAAAAAAAACCAAACAAAAAAAGGCACAGAAAGGAGGGAGGGTTTAACTCCGGAGCAGCCTGTGACGATAACAGAGAGAGAAACACCATAATAAAAGGGATCATATATAAGCACCATTTCTAGAATTTTTACTGTTGTAAAGTTACTATTTCCCCATCCGTGCTTCTCCCTTCCCATTCCTCTCTTGCAGCCTCTGATTATCCTTGTGCTTCCTCTGTCGGCTCCTACACTCTTCTGCCCTTCGCACTCCATCCATTTTTTTCTAAGCTTGTTCATTCTCCTCTCTTTCTCTGCTTCTAACCTCTTTTGCCGTCTTCTCCCATTAGATTATTCCCCTCCCAATCTCTGTCCCTCTAGCTGTCCTCTTAAGTGAAACGTAATACCCTATCTGAACTGGAAATCAGTCTTCCAACTGCATGGTATCTGGGTGACTTTGAAGCCAGGCAGAGACACCTTCCCCTTGAGACAGCTGAGAGTGAGCACGATCATTTTGCACAGATAAAGCAGTGCTTTCAGTGGTGTCTGCTTTGTTTTCTTTCAACATTATCTAAATGGAAACATGCAGTAGGGAAGTGTCAGCAGATGGAAACGATGGAAACGTTGGCAATACGTTAAAGGAGATGATGAAAAAGAGAAGAAGGGAACGTTGGCTTCTGGATACGTAAAGCCTCTGACTTAAGAGGGAGAAGAGTCGACATTCTCACACCACTGCTTCAACGAGAGAAATCAATTCCTGGGATAGCAAGGTAGAAGGGAACACGGGTAAAAGGGGAAATCATCCCAGTAAAATACAAGATTAAATCACTGCTTGTGCAAATAGAACTATCGTAATGCACACAAATGCTGTAACAGAGAAGATGAAGGAAATCCGAGGCAGTGAACAGACAATGCAAAGCTAGAGCAGACCCAAACCGGTAAGTGCCGACTGCAGCATCCAACTTGACCTCAGCCCCAAGACACTCAGCCAAGAGCACCAGGGCTCCCTGCTTGACCCAGGGACCGAGGGGCACAACCGGGGAAGCCGTGTACGCGGGACTGCTCTCTCCTGTCCGTTTCTGAAGAAACCTACTAGTACAGGTATTGTGAGCTTGCGTACCGCAGAGGACTATCGCCTTCCCTCTCCACACAGTCTCCCCTTCCCACCAGTGAGAACGACGTCCCGAAATCCCGCGGCGGAAGGTTCTGCTCTCCGATTCCATCTCGTTCGAGTCCTTATATTTCCGCCTACAAAAAATAAAACCTGGTCCGTATATTAGAACTCACGCAATTTTTCAGTACTAGCGTCGCAGAGGCACAGTAGTATATTTTCAGTTCGCTGAGCAGAGCTTTGTACTTAAATCCCAGTCCATGGACTGAGGTGAGGATATACCCACAATGTCTCACTCTGGCCTTTCAGAATATTTGTTTAAGTCAAGAAACTACTCGGCAGTTGTTTTGTAAAAGAAAAAAAACCCTTTACAGTTCCTCCATCTCATTTCTACACCTCTCCTTTTGACTTCATTCCTTCTATCCTCCCACTGCCTGCCCCACCACTTCACAGCAAGAATATTGCTCATAAACTGTCTGTTGTAAGGTTAAAGCCTCTGTCTATTATAAGCAAGGAAAATGTATTGAATTTCACGTTTGGTTTGGGAAATCTGTTTTTGTCTGTTTTAACCAATTACAAAATTCTCTCCAACAAAAAGGTCTGCTTGTGTGTTTTCTATTAAAATTAGTTGTATATTCCTCCAATGCAAAATGTAGTGAAGTCAGTCAAAAGTATGAGCCAATGAATAGTCTCCAGCACGTTGGTCTTTTTCCTTTATGGAATTAGTTAAAATAATTATATTTATTGATTCCTTAAAACCTTTTTCTGATACATGGACTAATTCTGTTGCAATGCATTTCAGTTTTTATTACGATGATGTAAAATGTCTTCTTTTTTCCATTTTGGAAGAATTAAGAATAGGCAATGCATTTAAGTATAGTAAAAATCAAGAAAAAATGTTAGAAGAAACAGCAAAACAGGGCACATCGACGCATGCAGCAGTTCTCTTGCCAATTTTTGTAGGGTAATTCTATTAAAACTGGTAACCGATCACACGCTATCTGTATATGCTGCCTTTTAACAAAGCTGAGCGCATTTTAATACAAATGCTGTGGTCTCCAGTGACCTACTGGTATACAAATCAAATCTATGGTTGCTGGCTACAGACCAGGTAAATTCAAACCATGTGACAAGGCCTCTTCTACATTTTATTGCTTCTTTTTTTTGCCCCAGGTTTATTTAAGAGAAAATACTTTGCACATCTCCCAAGTACGGCTTGCCTTAGTATAAAAAATGTGTTTTTTCACCAGCATAGTTCACAAAAAAGGTCATCTTTAAATTAAGAACTATTTTATTATTATACGTTATTATTATATTAAATATATTATATTTAATTTGATGAACTATGATTAATGGTATGATTATGATTAATTGATGAACTGGAATCGTGCATATGAGTTGAGTAAAAAGTTCAACGTTATTGCATTTTTGACAGCCCTCTCTCCATAAAACAGTACAACAGTAAATACAAAAGTAATTGGTACATCTGTTAAGACACTCAGCTGGTCTAAAGCAAGACAAATTCATTGACTTTAATGGAGTGATGCTAATATATATTATTTGGGTCATTGTTTCTACTATTTGAGCAGGAATTATCGTTGGGTTATTGTTTTAGGTCTTTTATAGCCTCATTTTTACAATAATGTAAGAACCCAATATTTTTCATCCTGGCATTATGTATTTTAACGCGGCATTTCTCCAGCATTTTCCACTTTGCTTGTTAAAAGGACACGACTGAAATAACACCATAGCAGAGAGTGAAAGAATTACTGCTAAAATACATCCTGACTTCAGCACAGGCTGAGATTATGCATCAATGCTTGGAAGAAATCACTCTTGGCAGCTCCTGTAATATTTGGTGCTGTTCCTAACACCTCAATTCCGGGGCTAATGTAATTAGAGGGCACACAACTGGCATAAGCTCTTACAAGTGAGTGCAAATGATTTAGTTAAAGATCAGCCTTGGACTCTTTAAAAAAAAAAAAAAAATAGTTCAAGTACAACAGTAGCCTTTACCTTGACTTTCATCTGGTGTTCGATGAAAAGCCAGGTACTCTCCTTCACAAAAGTAAACGGCCAAATTTTACGCTACACAAAACTTTCGTGTCTCCCTAATCCCAGAGAAAGAGAGTTGCAGTCATCTGTGGGGCCACCGTGTAATCCCTAGACAGCAATAAAGGCCTGACAACATAAGCCTTGCACTGAAGGCCTCCATCGAACAACACTAAACATCACCCTTTGTTCTACTGACCTGCTGACTTACGGAGTCGACACTGGTCGGACACAGAAAGGACAGCAGAAATTCCAGAGGCAGAGGAAGGCAGACGAAACGACCGAGACAGTCTTGCAAGCACATCTCAGCTGTTTACTAGGACTTTCATGTTCAGTGCAGGCATTGGAAATCTATCCACAAAAAGCGAGTCAAAAGACCACAAGACTGAGACGTGTTGACTCAAGAGGAACTGCTGTCTGGACTGACAGATGACAGTCTAGAAACCGGAATTTGCATTTGTTTTCCAAAAATCCTCATTGTATCTCACTTCTTATTTGTGTATACTTACATTCCACAATTTCCCTCATGTATAGAACGAACATCAAGGAGTCAAATTCCTATATGAAGACCCAGGGGAAAGAAGACGAGTTGTTGAACATTGTAAATACAGTTAGCATTACAATTTCAAGTTCACTGTTGGAGGCTTAGCAAAGAAACGGAACAAACAGGGTGGACAAGTTTATGTTTCATGAAACTCAGCACTTAAAAGACCTTACGGGAGACAGAGCAACCAACCGTCACAACTGTCTGGGGACTCACTGAAAGCAATTAGCTCAGCTTGTTGAAAAAAATTCCTTGCTTCCTGCCAGATCCCACAGCCTTTTCGACAGCATCATATGGTCAGCATTGCTGAAGACTACTCAAAAAATCTAGCAGTTCTCTCAAAGAACACCGCACTGCTCGCAAGTCCTCATCCACCCCTCCTCAAATAGTTTCCAAAAAACCAACTAGCTGATGGGTTACAGGACCAGAGGACGGCCGATCCTGTTAGAGTCGGTCAGCTGCCACTTTCTCAGAAGTCTTTCCAAGAAAGTAGAGGGCACAGACAAGGCAGGAGTAAGCGGGAACATTACCCTCCAGGAGAAGATTTCTTTGCAAGAGCCGGACCGCTCCAAAGGCTCTTGTAGAAATCTCTGCAGGAGATCTGAAATAAGCTTGGAAGATTTCAAGATTTCTAGAGGCTCCAATCCTCCAACTGGATTGGCCCTTTGATGATGGTGCTCCACCATCCAACCAAATTGTTGATGATTGGCTAAACCTCCTTAAAGTTAAATTTCGTGAAGAACCTGGTTGTTGTATTGCTGTACGCTGTGTTGCTGGTCTTGGAAGAGCTCCGGTCTTAGTTGCTCTTGCACTCATAGAATGTGGAATGAAGTACGAAGATGCAGTGCAGTTCATAAGACAGAAGCGGCGTGGAGCTTTTAACAGCAAGCAACTTCTGTACTTGGAGAAATACCGCCCCAAGATGCGTCTTCGCTTTAAAGACTCCAATGGTCACCGAAATAATTGTTGTATTCCAATTCCAAGAGGAATACAGGACGTTGAGAGTTTCACCTCCTCGTGATTTTACGTCTTGCTAGAGCTGCTCCTGAAAGCTTGTTCACAATTCATATGAAGCATAGTGAAATTCCCTCAAAAGCAGTGAGCGTCTTCCTCTGAAACTGACTGGCAGCACTAGAGGATCGGTCTGTAGATCCTATAGCGGAGGAGCAGGAATCTGAACAAAAAACCCCAAACAAACAAAGAAACAGAGTTCTTGCTGGCAAAGCTAATCAGATTGACGGCAAAATCCTTGCCAGTGCTACCTCACGTCCTCCTTGCTACTTCACAGTGCTCTAAGGGAGGCTGCTTGTGCCCGCGAGGAGGAGGCTTGCTGCAGTGCCCCTCGGGGAGCCTTTACTCCTGTCAGAAGGACAGGTAAGTCAAGTGTAAAGCTGTATGACAGCTGTAACAAAATGGGAGCCAGAACTGACCGACTCATGACAAAATAGGCTTTACCATAGAAATTACGAAACCATGAGTAAGTGAGGAGAACTTTCCTTGCAGTCTGCGTTTCTTCCCATTCAGCCAGACAGCTGAGCTATGACTTTCAGAAATAGTATTGAAATGAACTGCACCACACAAAGAGAAGACAATAATTTTCTGATTCTTATAGTAACGTATGCAACGGTGATTATTAGATCTTTAACTCCAAGCCCTTAAACATTTAGCAGCTTCAGGCGGATTCTGGCAACCAGAGAGATCCGTATACTGAGTAGTCTGATTGGTCATCTCAAAGAAAACTATTCAGACTTAAAATAGCAACACTGGATTTCATCAGATGCGAGGGCTGCTGAAGTCCCACATACCGTATCACGCTTACCCACCAGTTCTTTTACGGACAGCACGTGGTTTCACCGTACCTTTAATGCTATTGTTACACAAACATCTGATCACACAGCAACTTTTCATCTCACCTCAATCTGAGCACGGCTGCCTTGTGCTTATAAATACCATCTCTTGAGGCAGCAGCCTGAAGATCTTTATGCGATAAGCAGTTTTCCTTTGCAAAGTTTCTGTTTTTCGCATTTCACCAGTTCTGCAGCTCCCTCGCTGCTACTTCTGGATCTGGTTTTGATTTAAAAAGAATTTGGAAATGTACATTGATTAAAATGGCATTATTAAAAACTTCATGGCTTTTACGAGATCTCATTGTTTCTGAATTAGCATTATGTAAACATGCACAAAAGAACTCATAAAAACCCCCTTAATTTTAACAATGATTGCCTTTTGATATCTTCTCCAAAAAAACCTTTGTTTGATTGGCAACCATTACAATATCTGCCCTTAAGGTTTCTTCCTATACCTTTCCTGACAAGGTTGAAGATGCTTCGAATCTCCTCATAAAATTCGAAAGAAAATCTGCGATAACGCCTAAAATTCATTATCTTACACTATACATCACCTTCCTTTTATTCACACTGTCAAGTAACACATGCCGAAAACTCAGTATGAAGTAAAAGCGTTGAAGGTCCACCCATGTAAAGCGTGTTATAAGAAAGGAACGAACACACACAAACTGTCTGAGCGACAAGGAGATTTCAAACGCGCCCAGAGTCAGCCTAACACCGAGCCCACTGACTTAAACGGGAGGAGCGTTAGGCCGAGGGTGCGTGCCTTGGAAATCCCACCCGTATCGCTCCACCGTGACGTGCAAATTTTGCGGGAGAAACATATAACGAACGCCTATCAAAACAAGAATGAAAGAATGCATTCCATATTGGAAGGCCTGAAGGAAAGAGCTTTTTAAGTCTGAAAAGAAAGGAACAGAAAGTAAATTTGGTTAACCAAATCGGAAAAAAGGGGTGGATTTTTGTTTGTTTGTAACTGGCATCATTTTTAAATGAAGGAATCTGGAGAAGATTAACATTTATACCTGAATCTATGCTGAAAGTATTTTTGTAAT
This sequence comes from Gymnogyps californianus, assembly GCF_018139145.2. NCBI lineage: Eukaryota > Metazoa > Chordata > Aves > Accipitriformes > Cathartidae > Gymnogyps > Gymnogyps californianus. The sequence continues at coordinate 83,867,501 of NC_059474.1, forward strand.
TTTAGAGCCAAAAATATCCTCCTGCCAAAACCTGTAAAATGCTTTTAAAAAAAGGAAAAGGAAAAAAAAAAAAAAGCACCTTCCAAATGGAATTCACAGTTCTCATGGGTAGGTGATCATCAGCTCCAATTAGTCCCTGGCAGAGGAGTCTGAGCAAGAGCGATAGACTCAGTGCATCCAAAAATGTTTAGTCTAGACTAAACCACGCTGGAATTCTCCACAGACTAGACCTCAGCCCTCTGGATCCCGGACAGCCATCTATATTGGCTGCAAACAACAACACAGTCTGGATCCTATTCCAGGCCTCGCTCCCGCCCCTCCTTATCTAGTCCGATTGCTATTCCCCCTCCGACTACCCAGGCACTCAGGGCAGCACGTGAAAAAGCTGTTGACTGTTGCAAGTATTTTAAGCCTGGTTAATGAATGTAGGTAATTCTTGCTCCCCCCCCCCCCCAGTCATCTGTACAGTAAGCATGTGAGCCAAGCCCAAAATAATAAAACCAGAAAAACATGTTCATCTGCTAGACAGCAGCCAGAACCGACTGTTGCCAAAAAGAAAACAGTCTGGAGCTGCTCTTTATAAAATTTTGTCAGCACAATTAATTCTGAAATATGCTCTGAAAATGTGGAACATGGCCCATATGTCACGGCTCCTCTTCTGTATTTAATGTCTTATTGAGAGGGTCTGAACATAAACTCAGTCCTTTCATCTACAAACCTAGCTTTCCTGCGCGAAGGATTCAGCCAGTAGTTAAGAATTTCCTCCTTTCTCAAACTCGCTCCTAAGCGGAGTTTCTTCAGCAGAGAAGATGGTCGCTAACCGAAGAACTCCTTTGCCACCATCCCCGCAGCGAGGCGCTTCTCAAGGACACGGCTGGGGCTCTGCAGAACCCACAGGGAGGGCTTGCTTTCGGCTCTGCCGGACCAGGCAGGCTCCTTCACACCCCCAGTTTAGAACAGCTGGGCCCGGACTGGAAGCCAAGTTAGTCTTTCGGACCCCTCGGAGCACAGCAATGCAACCTGCTAGCCCAAATTTCCCTTACTTGCTGTCTCAACAGAAGATTTTGCCACTTCACCTGATATCTACCTGCAGCAACAATGAAGTAATGCTGGAGTATTATTTTTTCTTTCTTTATACTAGAAATTGGCCATTGGCATTAGGAGAGGTAATCTGGCATAACAGCATGCTTCCATTTAAGCCGGGGAGCTGCACCCATTCTTCCAGCAAAGCAAAAAAGTGACTATCAAACGTGAATACATGGTAGCCTTTATTTACATGTATTGCTTGAATTGCACCTCTTCTTCGGGAGAATTCAGACACAGCTCCAAGTTTTCCAGCGCATTTTCTCATCATTCCAAGTCCAATTTAATGATCACCAAACTATGGAGAAGTTCAGTTTGATTCAGGTCCAGACCTGAAATCCATGGCAGAAGCCCATCACCAACACGTTTTCGTAAAAGAAACATCTAGCTTTACTTGTTCCTCTTACTTAATTCTTGCCACCAGGCACATAAATTTAAGGAATGAAAGGAACAGCAACATAAATAATTAGATGATCTTGTCGTCCATTCCCTCCATTTCTATTATTGGAGGGCCATCCTGGCCGATTCTTGAAAAGGATTCAAAATAACCTGAGAAAGAGGAGAGGGCAGAGAAGGGACATCTGGAAAGCAGAAAGGAAGAGTCGCTTCAAAACGTAGCTTTTGGTAAAGCTTGTATTCAAAACGCATCCAAAACGCAAAGGAAGAAAGAACATTTCCCTGTGCCGGTCTCGCCAGCCATACAGAAAAGGCTTCTCAGCCAGATATTCAGGAGTGCTCAGTCCCACGTAAATACCGGAATGACATGCAGCGGGAGGTATGGAGCAAGGAGGTTTCTGGAAAGCCAACCGTCTCCGCTGAAATGCCTACATGCTGGAAATGTAACAAGTCCTTTGTGAACAATCCCAATGCAGCAGCAGGAACAAGAGCTCATTTTTTCCTTTCTACTGAGACCAACCAGGTAGGTAAAAAAGAACAGACATTTAGATCAAGCTATAGATTAAGACATAGGATTAGCTCCAAACAAATGACTTGGGCAGAACTGAGGGGTCTGAGACCCAAACTTGCCCACCCAGAGCTGCTATATCCAATTCTGATCTATAATTATTCAGGACTCAGAAAACTATTTTTCCTCTAAATTCCAAGAAGAACTCAGTCTCCTAAACCATCCCAGACCGATGTTTTACACATCAGCAAGATCATGCACCGAACAAAATGCAGTGGTCAGAACCTTCTTGTAAAAGACATAAGGAAGAAGTAATACACAAGGTCACACAGTTTTACAACAAGAACTATCACTCAAACACGTGGCAAACAGGCTGGCAATTTTAATAGAGTAGTATTAGATCAGTACTGAGTATTTTGGAATTTTATCCTTCATGAGGCAGTTAAAATCATTTTCACTGGATGCATATAATTCATTGCACTTGCACCGAACCGTGAACTTAATCCGTGATGATTTCCCAAGATTCTACATAAAAGAAGTTAGATGTTACAACGTAAACTAAGGTAACGGTAGGCCCTTAACAGTCCGTATGTTTAAAGCAGTACAAAAAATAGCTCTGACAAATACGAGTTTAACATTTTCAGAAATAAACTACATTGTTCTAAGCACCAAAATAGCCGGGATTTAAGCAGCCAGATTTGGGTTTTTTTAAGCTACACGAAACACAAACATCCCCCCTGTCCCCCCAGCCAGCATTCTGGCCACAGCCTCTCGACAGGTTAAGCAGAGACGGGGTGAATGGCTCTCCCTGTTTCCGCAGCGCTCCAGCAAGGCAGCTTCGGTGACTGAACAGAAGAAACTGGCTTTAAGAGAAAGCAACCGACTGTGGTGACAGCAGCATCATGCTGCACGTCATTCTTGCCCTCATTTCCTTAGGCTAATTTAATTCTCCGGAAACGCTATGGATTGAATGACACTGGACAGAAGTCACTCGTAGCTACACACAGGTGAAACCTATTTATAAGGCCACAGAGTTTTTGGGTAAGACAACGTAGACTTTTCTGATGGGATTCATTTGTTTAGGGTTTTTTTAAAATCTTAGCAGTGGCACAGGGTATGACTAACGGTAGCTTCTAACTTAAAAAACTTTTTTTGAAACAAATCAGAAAACCGTAGTCCTTTCAGAAAATATGTAATATTGTTATTTTAAGATGTCTTCAGCTCAGCCAGGAAAACACGGAGATAATATAGCCTTCACAATAATGAGTCGGGTTATCCTGGCTCATGACGGATCATTAATGGCACGGGTAACAAAGTCCCAGCTGCAGAACCTTTATTACTAGTAGTAATGGATTTGCCAAAAAGAAAGTGTCTTGACTTAAACATCCCAAGACACATTTGTAAGAGTAGCTTTTCAATTTTTATTTCTATTTCTTTCAATTTTTTAGACATATAGCTAATCTGCAAGCTAAACAAGCTTTGACTGGAAGCAGTACAGAACATTAAGCATAGTACAAGAATAAAACATACCACTGCATTCGCACAGATGAGAACGTTACTTGCAATTTTTAGCTGTTGAGGCTGAATAACACAGAATTTGTGAAATCTTCTGGTTAGCAGTTCACCGTTAGATATTTCTCTGGAAAATTCCAAGAGGTGAACTGTGAAAATGTCTACCAAATTCCCATTCTTAGTTACAACCATGTGAACCACCAGTAGTAATTTCAAAGAGCATTTTCAATTTACTGTTGTAAATTAGGCTAGACTGGCACTGTGCGCTTCGCTTACTTCTTAACTTTCTTAACGTATGAGAGTGTCTAACATAAAGAGTATGTATGTCATGTGCTTTGTCTTAAAGACTGTGTTTGCGCCCTGAATGTGACCATTTTGACAAGTCCAATACTCGCACGCGCATTCTAAGCTTTTCAAATTGAGACCTTGATGAATTGTAAAATTTTCTGGGAAAACAAGCCCTGAATCTCATTTCAGAATGTTGAATGGATGCATTTCTTTTGCTTATGGGATGCATTTAACTGCTTCCATTGAAAAGATGGCCGCAGGTGGACACAGGAACCATGGTTAACCAAGCAGCCATCTCTAATGAGAGTATCACAGCAGTCACCCATCACCATCTCTAGTGAAGCCAGAACAGGGATTCTCCTGGGATTTAAGAGTCCTTGCAGGGGGGAAAAAAAAAAACCATCTTGAAGCAATCAGGCAAAGGACTGTAACTCTAATTTGAAGATAACCATTGGCAAATTAAGTATATTAGTTAAGCAAACTTTCCTAAGGAAACAATACCTAGTTTTCTTAGACCGACATGCTTATCCGCTTGCCCCGGGCCAGAACAGACAGCTTCTACAGACCAGCTGTTCTCACGTTTTTAGGATAGACTCTGCCTTCTTTTTTGTACTAGTACTGTGCCCTGGCCTCCGCTCACACCTACCCCCACATACACAGGGCCTGCCCTAAGCCTCTAAAACATCAGTTACCAACACATAATGACTTATACTGCCAAGAAAAGCAACAAACCAGAAAAGATTTCCTACACCGCTTTCTGTGCCAGCCGGCCTTGCCTGACTTCCCATCTCGCGTACTGTGAAGAAAATATCACACTTCACGTGGCTGCCAGAGAAGAGAGGACTTTCAAGACAGAGACGGAAAAGCGGGGAAGGGGAGGATGGAGGCCAACTGGAATTTCCCTGGAGCTCCCCAGCCTCCTCTGCAGCGTGCTTTCTCCGTAACCTCTTCTCCCTCTGTCCAGGGAAGCTCCCCGGTTCTTCCCTCCTTAGCCGTTTCAGAAATGGACGCAGACACACTCTCAAAATGCGCGTGCAAATTAGCGTGTACGTCAAAAATGGTATTAGCATCCACAGTACGATACTGAAGTTGCACATAGGGGGGACATTCCTAAATGTATTTTTCATCCCCATGTTCCTCCTGGGCAAGAATGCCCAATAGTGTCGCTACAATGGCAACAGAGCTCTGTCTCACGATAATCCGGTGTTCACTCATTCGCAGAATATCTCGTACATTACAGCTCTAGAAATAATGCAAGTTCCAGATAATTTTTACATATAAAGACTCCATCCAACACCACGCTCGGTCTTGTGGCTGCTGCAATGGGGGAAGGGTGTCAAGAAAGACCGTCCTCACTAATGGCTAGCTGGGTGACCTTGGGCAGGTCGTCAAATCTGTGCACCTTGCTTACCTGTCTGATAAATAGAGACTGCCACCAAGCTCAAAGGGACCTTTGCGAGACTGCTACGTAAACACTGGATTTAATATTATTCCTATATGACCTGAAAGGATAAAAGGAGGACTCATTTGAATATAAATCCTCCAAGCTCTCTACAACAGAACCAACTCTGAGGATGGATGCAAAGCTCAAATAAATTAAGAACTGGAGTTCATGTTAGCCTGAAAAGCCAAACCAAAATGACAAAAAGCTCTTTTGAAGTCTGAAGGAGTTTAGGAAACCAGAAAGGCTACTCCTGTTACGCTTCCAAGCCTGTCAAAACCAGGAGTTGTTCGAAATCTTGTTCACCAGCAATTTCCAGCACGATTCCTCACTGAACAGATGCATATAAATTTAATCCAGAGTCAATTTCTAAATTATAGCTTTATAAAATATCTGTAACAAAACCAAAAATAGCTTCAAATCTGCCACAAGCTTTAGAATTACATTTTCCATGGAGCAGTCTGAACGTCCAGGGCAGCATGAATGCACTTTCTTGTGGAGTATCTATAAATCTGATTAAAGCTTAGCTAAAACTGGCCACACATTCTTTAGTCAGGTTTCGGGATTTGCTGGATCTATGCGGTAATATCAGGAATGACAAGACAGTCCTATTACCAAAAACCAGAGTACTACAGGAGCGGTTTCTATTTTAACATGCATACACATACACACAGACATACATCTAAACAACTTCACTTGGGTATATCAGTGAAGAAACGATGATTAGATAATTTCTCTCTCTCACATCTTTGGACCATCATTTCCTAATGAGGATTAACCATCCTCCTTGCCCTTCAGCTGCTCGTATGACAGCACCTATATCATTTCTACAGGTCTGGGAAGGGCCTTATTAGTTTCTATTTGAACTTACGATGTGCATGAGTTGAACTTTCTCATCTTTCAGTACTGTAACTTGGCATAGCTTCTTTAACAATATCCAGCGTAGTCTCGGCCCAGCATATACGCTAGTAATGACATTGGAATACCACTCCCATTATCAGTGTCTTGACAGCAAGACAAGGCTGCCAGAACAGCGGAGTGGAAAGACCGGCAGAGCATATTGACTAGTATCTGTTATTTGTATACCTACCTCTTTTTCTTCATACAGCAAGAAGTCATGCAACCATTCTTCCAGTAAAATAAATATATTCAAAACCGTGGAAATAACAGTTACCTTTTCATGCCTACCATGGAGCTTTAAAAATGGAAGAGAAGCAAGCATAGATTTTCTCTATGATCCTGCCACAGTGGTTGTGGCCACGTGATCCAGCTCAGAATTGGACCTACAACATCCACAGCCTACCTACGTTCAGACGTCAACAGTAACAACTTACTATCCTATTCCAATAATACTTCCAAACATACAAATAAGAGTAGACAAAGAGCCTGACTTACTCCTGTCTTCATCAAGTACAGAAACATTCTTGCTCTGAGGTTTGGTTAAAGGCCAGTTCTTTTAGACTTTAAAAAAAAAAAAAAGAAAAAGAAAAAAAAAAGAACCATTACCTGACTGTAACTGTAGGAACACACTGAATGCTAAACATTTTGAAAATGTGCATCTTAATAGCAATAGCATCTGCTCTTTATACAGTGATATTTTCGTGCCAACAATGCAGAAAATGAGCGCTATGCTGTGGTAGTGCTACTAGTTTCAAATAGATTATAGAGAGCCTCATGAAGTCCTAAATTCTCCAATGAAACCAATGCTTTAAGCTCTTCATTTTTTACTTCAAGCAGCCTGGCTTTTAAACAAAGAATTGCGACTTTGAGAAGTATGCCTTAGAGGATCCGTATTTTCATCTTCTGGGAATCTGAGCGAGCTACTGAAAGCTCTTCTCTGAATTTTCAGATCTAACTGCTATGACTGCTTCTTCCCAGAACATCACATCTCATCTAGCGCTGTAGTCTAGGTCTGATGCAAAACTCATTAACAACTGACATGAGGGTGCTGTCCGTGGAAAGGTTAGTGGGACCGACAGGTAGAAAGCAATAGCTGGTCACGATTTCTTCTACTTCCACTGCGCCTTCTCATTTCTTTTACTATTCCCAGTACTAGTAACTCTAATCAACACTACTCAACGGCACGCACCCAAGAAAACCCAGCAGCATTTCCTTCTAACCAGCTAAACAAGGTGAAATCTCACAGCTTTTCTAATGATGTCCTCTACAAGGTATAAATCAATCAGAGGGAAGAGTGACCCCCAACGGATAGCTGTGGGAAGGAACCACCGCGCCAGACCACATTACATTTCCTTTCAGTAGGTTTTAGATAGCTTTTCTTTCTAAAATGAAGATTCCAACCAACGGCTATAATCAGCACATGAAATACATCTTTGGGTGTCCGGAACGTGTTGTTGATCAAACTTTACTCTGCTGCTGGATAAAATGTTGAAAGTTTCATTTCTAAGAGAGCTTTCCCCTGGTATTACTCTAAATCTATTGATAGCATGAGATAATAAAGACACTACGGGGAAAGAAACAACATCTTTTACGTAACTGCTAGATCCTCTTCATTTACAAGGACACATTACCAAGAAGTCATTTAAAATAAAGCAACCTACAGTATGATGCTTCTACGCAGACTTTACAGCATCATGGCTACATTCTCTCAAAAAGCCTCGATGCACATTGTCTCTAGAGACAACAGCCTTGGCATCACTAACATCCCCGGTATCAACAGGGGAATTAGTTCAGGAAGTTCATCCCAAGCATAATTGCGTCCAGGGATGCTCACCAATTCCAAAAGAACATGCAGTTCTTTATTTGCATTTTTTAAGACTGTAGCATTTGTCTCTCATGTCTGAAGGCACTTTAAAATTCAAGCTGATGCTTATAAAACTTGGCAGATTTACACCTCAAACCCGGTGCCTTCCGATGTGACAGCATGAACTTGACCCTTGTTGTTGCTGCTACGTCCCACCCGGCGCTCACCAAAAGATAGGCGGAGGGAGAATAACTAACATTAGAAGCCAAATCATTTTTCTGGGTTTTTTTTCTCTTCCAGTTGCCAAACACGATGGCTGATTTCCATGACGTGCACACTGCACCACCAGGAAAAGAGTTTGAGGCTTCAAACAAATATGACAAGGCCACAAATCTCTATCACTAGCTATTACTGCAGGTAGAACAACAGGAGTCACTGCCCATCAAGGCCTTGGGCTTCCCAACGACTTCAGCGACCTCAGAATAAGATTCCCAACTTAAATTCAAGCAATGACAGGCTCAGATACCACATGATAGCCATTAACTTTCTTAGTTATTTAAAATATTTGCAGGGGCTGAAGTTTATGGATAATTTAAAGCAGGCTGCAGACTCGGGATGATTCTTGTGATGCAGACCGAGCCGGTGCCTACATGTAAATGCATAACATTTGCATCTCTGTGAAATGACCAGTTACGGCTAATCGCGATGACCGTTCACTGTAATATACAATGGTTACTTCATTAAGAGTCAAATCTTGATCATGCATTTTTAACAGTTAAACAGAGTTGCCTATTACCTACATGACAGGAACCCACTCAGCAAACCTGTCTGAATTGCAGCGTATCTTTTGGGAAAAAACCCCAAACCATCTCCTCTTTTGATAAACCGTTCCAACAGGTATCACAGTGAACCTCTCATGTGTAAGAAGTTGCAGGATTGAAGACTCCCCCCTCCCTTCTCTAATAGACTCTTTCATTATTACATATATAAAGCCAACAGAAGCGGGGTGGAACCCGTGCTCTGTGCCAGCAGGGTTTTCTGTTTCCTTTTAATGCTGTGGAACTGCCAAACTACCAGGCAGCCTATGGCCAAGTGTCTCATTCAAGGTACCGAAAACATAAAGCTCCCTCCTGTCTGCGAGCCATCTGCCGTGCATATGGAAACCTGACGTATGGTGCCTCTAAAAATGAGCGCCACTGTCCAGACTCCATGTAGTAAGTATTCCCAGACGCAGAAGCCTCAGACGATGCTATGAGAAACGCGAAGCAAACAAACGAAGATGCCCATCGAGGTCTCTTCACAAGCAAACATAGTGAAGCAACACACACAGAATAGCCTTCAACTAATACAGACCGGTGTAGCGACGCAATTAAAAACCAGCTTTAGAACTGCGCATACTACTTGTTTGTCAACGCAAGGCTAACCGCTCATCTCATGGGTGCCAGTGGAAAACCCTGGCAGCATTTTTTTTAACCTTATTTGCGCTACAAAATATAAATATCAGTTCGCTTATTATAAATTGGCTGATAATAAGAAATGGCATTTCTGACTGAGTGCTTTTAAACACTAAACAGCAAGTCCTGGATTTTTTTTTTTTTAATAAAAAAGTTTAACTTTGTTTCCTCTATTCTGTTTAATTCTTTTCTGTGTTTATAGGGTTCTTCAGCAGGGAAAAGGCCAGAGAAAATGAGATTTCACTCAAGGAATTGGTTCATTCTCACAGAGCGTTTTACAGAATGGGGCAGAAAAAGATTAAAATGGTTATTCCCAGAGGACAGTGATGTAATATTCTTGCACGCGTTGATGAGTATCTCAAGAATCTAATCCTTAGGAGGAAATAATAATTTTTTTCTGGCTAAACTTAAGTGGTTACTCTTGTGAGGACTACGAGATCCATCATTGAAAAAGAGATCTTTTTCATGCTGAATTTTTTTCTTTTAAAGCAAAGAATGCAAAATAAATACTTAATCTCCGTTGGACTAAATAACCTCATTATTTGCAGGATTTGCCACATTCACAAGTACGCTTCTTAACCCATGTCTATCATTTAATGCTAACCTTTGCAAAATTACCATGCACTGGCTAAGAGGTAACCCAGTTTGCTCACGTGCCTTTGCTTCAGCCCTGAAGGCAGCGTCTGATTACTCACTAAGGGAGCAAGAATTCAACTACCACGCTTCATTTCCTAAGAACTCAAATTTATTTCACACAGGGTGAACTTACAATATGGATTCCCTGTAGAAGGAGGATTTAATTTACAACAAGCCAGTGAAAATGAAATCAGGATTCTCTATATTCCTTTGTTGCAAGAAGTGAGAAAAAGGGATCCCTGCAGGAGGCATTTAGGGCTCAAAAATCGTCCCCACGGACCAATCTCTTACTTCTTGCAACAACGAAGCCCTAAATTCTCCTGTGTTCCAGCAACGGGTCCCAGATCCATTGGCAGTGCTTACCCTCTGCCCTTTCGACATCAGTTCTTCCCTATACATAGAAGAGCTCAATTACATGTTTAACTTCCAGTACATTTCTTCCCCAAACAGGAGACTCCCAATCACGCATCATTTCTAGTCGTCTTCCCAAAAGACATGACGCTTGTGGATGGTGCTGCTGGTCTGTCTGTGCTCCTATTCCCATTCTCCTTTTGAACCCATTGGTTAAATTTAATCAAATCTGGAGCTGGAATCGAAGTCTCAAAGTTCTGATACATTTCGTAAGAATTAGCAGCTGATACAGCAGAGACCTCATTAATTCCTCCATTCCTTAATTTACGTGGGTGTATGAAAGCAGCACTTTTTCCTTGTTCCTATGACTAGGAACTTCAGAAAGATTCAAGCAAACAAAGTGAAGTTGCTCAGCCCGGGACCCTGCCCTGCCACGTTAAGTTTCGTAGGGATTCTCTAAGCGTTAACCAAAGCCTTAGTGCCGAAGCTACTTGTTTGGCGTTTATGCAGCTCTTCCTACATTTCGGGGGAATGACTTCTGATTTCAAAGCAAGAGAAGAATCAGGTTGAAATCTGTTTGATTTGCTCTTATGACTGCTGGCAGACAAAAAAACTAGCCTCCCTGCAGAAGCACTCATCTCCCTAAAACTCGGACATTCCCAAGTCATTGTGTTCATTCAGAAGATATTCTGAATGTTCCCATTCAAAACCCGAAAGATGGGCAAATACGTTCCGTAATTGTAAAATGCTGAAGTGTCTGTACTGAGAGATTAAGGGAGGCTGGAAAAGTTAACAAATTAAACCGATTTTGTTCAGGTTTGCTAGCCGTGCCTCCACACTGCTACCCCTTCCAAGAAACTTCAACTTACTGTCATGGAAGGAGATGAAGGAAAAACCTTGAAGAAGTTGAAAAAAAAGAAAAAAAACAACAAAAAACCAACCAAGCTGCATTTTAATCATGAAATACACTGAAAATATTCTGTATACTGGTGCTTGCCACAAACAGCCAGAACAATTCAGTGTCTGCTCATACTCATGCAACCGCAGAACCACCATCCTCACTACCCATGCTGTCGTGACAAAGGGTCAAGGATATATTGCAACCGTGGGCCAAAACACCGCCCGTGCCCACGCTCGTCTGCCTCATTAAACTATTGCTGTACCGATCTGTACGGAGTTGAGGGTTTCTCGGCCTACTGAACCCATGCTAACACACTAAAAGAACAGTCCTCCTCCTGCCTCTCCCGACAATTACATAAGCAAGGAGCCGGCGCATCGCATCCTATTCCCGCAGGGCTTCCGTCTCCCGGATTGTGAGATCCACGACCACTATGCAGCAAAGCACTTTTCTCTCTTTTAATGAAACAGCAGATCAGAAAAGATTATCACAACGTTGCCTTTCAGCCTCTTTTACTGAAAACAGAAAAAAACCTGGACACTTCTTGGGAATGTCAGTCACTGCTGAGACAAAAAAACCCAAAGTCATTTCCTCACCGATAACCTACGCTCAAACCCTGACGTGATTATAGGCCTGCAGCTTCCCACTGCTCTCAAAAAATGGGCACGTCTGTACTTTCTGGTAGAATTCTTTCCCTTACAGTTTGGTAGGAGGATACTCAAATTCAAGAAAAATGAACCAGTTTTCTATTTCTGAATATCGTTCCAGAAATTCTGAAATTTCTGAAATTAATAGAGCTGAATTTGTTTTGTGGGTTCTACAAAAAATTCTTAATTTATTGTTGTTAAATTCATGTACAGATACTGTAAAGAACAACAGAAGTCCTCCATCCAAACAACAGACAAAATAGGTAAATTCTTAATTGAAAAAACCCTAATGATTTAAAAACAGATGAAGTGCTTTTAAACAACTTTGTGAGTTGAGGGTTTTTTTGTTAGAGATCCATGTATACATATTACAAACAACCCCAAAATAACAGCCTTTTCAATGTAACCTGATTTAAAGTTCTACCAGTTTAAGCTAAATCAGCCATGCATCCTAGATATTAAAAATGTCATTTTAATCAAGAGGCAGGAAATACAGTATACAAATACACTCTTAATATTTTTGGCTCCAGCCTTACAAACATTTGTGTGTATTTATGAATTAACACGTATGGATAATCTACCCAGTTCAAGCCATCATCCCGTGCAGGAGTCAGGAACTGCTCCACCAAACTGAAAACGACCATTAAAGTACATCTTTGGGTCACTTAAGCTTGTGGAAGAGCATCTTTGTGAATCGTGTAACACGCAGGAATCACGATCAAACACTGCAAACTCCAAGTCTGTACGCGCCTCTCAACAAGGGAGATTTGTCTGCGGCGCGAGTGAGTCTCTGCAAGTTAGATTTAGCTGCAAGTAATACATGGAGTTTAGTTGCTTATCTGAGATTGTCAAGACTTTAATGGCCTGGAAATACACAAAGCAGTTTTGCAAGATCAGATTTTTCAAATGAAAATTCCAGTACTGGTTGTGTTTCAACCTGGCTGGAAACCTCTCCAGCACAGGTTCTTTTATAGTGTTTTAATAGTTTGAGTTTCAGCTGAAATCTGAAAATTTAAAAGCACACGCAGACTTTTTAAAATTCTGCTTTAAAATCATAAAGCACTTGGATGTGGGCGTGATTTGAGCGGTGACAATAAACCATACAAAACTCGACTATTTACTGGTACTTTTTCCTGTCACTGTCACTTAGCTGCCAAGCTGTGCTTCAGGACTGAAGCATTTATCTTAACACTGTAATGCCGTTTCCCACCATAAACACTTTCAACAAGCTGAAAATATATCAGTCCCCAAGACCTATCAGCAGAATGACAATCCTTTGAAGGCAGGTCTGATGAAAATGGACAGTCCTCAAGGTAAAAGCCCTGTAAGTATCCTTAACAGTGAGTATTTTTTTTTCCCCCATAAAATAGGATTCTACTGGGTCAGAAGAAGTTATTTGGAAATTATATGCTATCATATTAAAATATTTAATTCCAATAATATACTTACTGTACACCCTCTGCAGATTATAGACTGGTCAGACCGAAAGCCCTCGTTTCCTTACCTTCCGCCGAGATGCAGAGTTCCTCATGAAGTGATTTCTAGTCAACAGAAGTACTATTGTATATAAACCGATGCGAGAAATGCGATGGACTGAGGGAGCTATTTACATACATCTTGTAAGCTCTTTTTGGTATGAGGCTCTTTCTTGTCTGTACAGAGTGGAGTTCACTGTGAAATGGGCTTGGCTGTTCTCTTGCATTCTGTGTAGGAATCACATTAAGGATTTGGGGATTTTGATGGTCACCCATTTAAATAGAGCATTCTTACACGGGACACAGCTGCTAACTAGTTTTCAATTTTGAAAACCTAAGCAGACAACAATTAAGAACAAAGGAAGACTTTCTGTCACTAAACAGAGAGGAGTAGGAGAGAAAAAGGCACCTGGGGCAGGATTAAAGCGGCTGGGGAAAACGGCGAGTAAACCTGTGTTACCAAAGGGAAGTGCAGCTGAGGCGTAACCTAGCCTACCCGTGGAAGTCTAGCACGTACGGAAAGGCACGAGAGGGAGGCACAACGTAAGACAGCATGGGGGCTTCAGTATTCAAAAGCAATCATGATTAAAAAAAAAATTACAGCACGCCCACATTACAAAATCTTCATGGCAAAGACTGTTTATGTCACTGAATATGTTGCCCGGACTAAAATACTAATTATTAAAGAAACTAATGACCTTTGAAAGAAGAATTTGTGTTTTCCAACAGCTTGGACTTGAAGTTGACTTTTTTAAGGGGCGCTACACTTTTATGAAAGTAGAGATATTTACATGTTGGAAAGATGTTACTGGCTGGGCCAGGAGAGGTTCTTTAGTAACAACGCACGCTTGGCAGAAAATAGCAATGCGCCATCCCAGAGATCAGAATTTAACTGCTAGCACTCACATTTGGGACAGCCAGCTATTACCACTGTATTTGAAATGCATTGCTTCAAAGACATTGCTGTTGCTTTCTTTTTGAGACATACTGTCCTGCATTTTGAGTTTAGTACCTGCAACTGTCCCCAAAACGCTCGAGACTTACTCAGAATCCTCACCAAGTGTAAAGGTTTTCAAGAGCTTTGGTTTCAAGACATTGCAATGAGCACTGCACTGGAAGCTAAGGGCTACAACTCATTTTCTAAAACCTGAATCTTATTTAGCTGTCCTACATAAGTCCATTTGAAAATCCTGGAACCAACTACAGATGCTTAAAGCTCTTGCAAATGCCACTCCATAACGCTGGTTCGGCAAAACTGCAGTCAGATTATCTGAATTCAGGTCTTTCCCCAAGCCTTATAAGCAACACGGGACACTGGAACAAGGAATTTTTTTTTTTTTTTTTTCAGCTGTCCTACAGAAATTTCAAAGCACACACCTGAAGACCGGATTGCTGACAGGAGAGCCAACTCCATGGTTTGCTCTCACACCTGCAGCTAGCACAGACAACCCTAGCAATAAAGGCACGGCAGCACGGACTTCGCCGCCGTGCCTCCGGCACTTCCATCGCACTTCTGCTCGTGGCACAGATGTAGCCCGGGACTAGTGACCTTGTAGCATACACCCCAAAATCTTCTGGAAGTTGTCTCCATTTTCCGCTGTCACAAATTGCCTGAAGGGCCGAGTTTGACTCCCGGCCACGTGACACCTGGCAAGATGCCCAACAACTGGTACAGGGAAGGGAGAGACAGGAGAATTAGTGCTTTGTCCCTCTTCCTTTCATTTGAATCTTACAAATGCGGCCATTTAAGCAACGGAATCAGTATCTCAACTTGATTTTATTAAGATTTCCAGCCTATTTACATTTTATTAAAACTAGCATCTGTAATATTTCAATCGGGTGTCAGAACCGCAATGTTTTGCAAGTTCTCAACGTCCCGTGTGGCATTTCTGGAGGTGTCCCCATTAAAACCTCAATTTCAGTGGACATGGAAATAATCTCTTCAGGAAGTAAAAATGTCCTGCCCACAACTAAGCCTTAGCTAAGACTGAGATCACATACTGTATTTGATTGCTTCACTCTCTAGTAATTAATAACTTCATTTTTTTGGTTTATAAACCAAAACAGTGCAAAGCTGCAAATCCTAAGAAAGGAAGAAGAATACGCTTGCCAACACTGATCTGTCCTTGCACTTTTTCTTTACTACTCGTAGACACGTTTGTCAAAAGATAAGGAGCCTTCCAAGTTCAGAGCGTATGCGTAGCTCCTTTGGCCCTGCTAACTCCTTCCCTCCCTCCCTCTGCCTCTTGAGCTACCAGAAGGGTGCCAGGCTTTGAACAGGGCTGGGATTTAAAACGGCACATCCAGAGAAAATTTCCCAGCATTTCCCAAACGTAAAGCACAGGCTTCCAAGAGAGGCCACTGTCTCAGTATCACAGCTCTCAGTCTGTGCAAGCGAAGATCTGGTTAAGTAGTACGAATCACACGGGCGGACTCCTAGGATTTTTCATTTATAACCTGATTTTGGTTTTCCTTTATTTTTCATAATACTTTAAGACGGCAAGTACAAAGGAATATTAGAATATTTACCAAGAAATATTTTTAACTAGCTGAATTCTAGAGGAAAGATGTTTAAGGTCTATTATTCTTAATTATACACTCCCTATATGCAAAATTAGGTGAAGATAATTACTAAAACCGACAGCTCTTGCCTCAGCAAAACCACGTCAGTGAAAAAGATGTCTACAAAAAAGCTTAAAAAGAAAAGAGAAACTCAGAAGCAATTAGCCTTGCTTTTAGAATTACAAAGTTCACTCAGTGGACACACCAACAGACATGAAAGATTTTTTTTTATGGTCAAATGCACGGAGCACTGCTAGCACCAGAACTGACTTACCTACCCACAACTCAGGCAGGCAGTTTAGCCCACATTTTATGCCTACGGAGTCCCAGTAAGAGCCACTGTTACTATCTGAGCAATTTCGTTTGTACTCTTCCCCTGTAAGAAAAGATGTGACTTACTGGAATTGAAAACATTGAAACATCCATGGGAGGGTGGGAGATTTTTAAGAAAGCATACATTTTCAGTGTATAAAATACAAAGAAGAGAATTTTAAACTCTTGCACATTTCTGAACACACTTTCCACTGGTAATTCCCTGTTGGTTGATGTTACAATGCCAGAGCGGAACAGCCTCAGATCTTTATAAGCAGCAATAAACTCATGTGTCGAGAACATTCATTTATTGATTTAGTGATGGTCCATAATGGTTTCTTACTTGGCAAATTTACTTTCTTCTCTGCCTATGCTCTTACTAGCATGCCTAAAAAATCTAGCATGCCTGCTTTTTGCCTAAACAAAGTCCAGGAGACTACCTTCAAATTCAGCTGAAGCTTTCTGCAACATTCTCCCCCTCCCTAGGGCAGTGCCTGCCACTTGCTGAGGCAAGATAAAAAAAAATTATGAGAGGTAACACTGTACTGCATAGGAATGTGAAACTAAATCACCTCCCAGACTGATACCATACAGAAATTACTTTCACTGCGCTTCCTTCGCCTGTTTATTGCCCTCACCTATTCCAGACTGCGAGCTTTGGGAATGCTTTCAACACTGAGCACGATAGTAATGAACTAGTCATACTGCAGTAGGAGAGCCACTGATTTGATATGGTAATGCTTATACTCCTGTGGAATACTCAGCTTACCAAAGGGATGTCTAATTACGTTCACAAACTTCAGAGGTGACATAACGTTAAGACATCTGCATTATTTTTCTTTTATAATTCCAGTCGTCCGAAAGCAACCACGTGGCCAGTCTCATACGCTGAATAATTTGTCAGTTTTGACTAGCCCACGAACAAATTTTGGACAAACATGTACACCCAAGCCCTTTAGCGCACACTTGTACACAAACAGAATCCCAGACCGTGGTTTTTTTCACGATTCATGAAAAAGAGGTCAAAATGAAAATAAGAGCATTTTTTGACTCAGACTCCTCAAAAATCCAGCAGCAACCAAAGACGTCCTGCAACAAAGAATCCAAGTATTCTCTTCGCTGCAAAAATATGAATTAGTAGTCTTTACTGACCAGGCAAAACAGTGCATTTCAATACAACAGCTAAAATTTTACTGTACCTTCGGAAAAAATTGTTCCAGTTCCACAGAGGTACTGGCCAGCTCCTTTCATCTCTGACCCAGAAGGCACAACGCCACAATGCGGCAGCTTCCAGAAAAAACTGCAGAAGCAATAAATCAATCCATCAGGATTCCAGGAAAACACATTTTAGTCAGTAAATAGCACCTTTTGCAAGCCTTCTTTTAAATTATGAAGCTGTACTCTTTGAAGATACATAGCACATACAAGTTATACACGCACGTACCAGGAGAAGCGTTCGGAGGAACTTGCCAGATTGGGCTAGAAAATATGGCTGACACAATTATTGAGCAAAGCCATCTTTAAACAATCTTTGCAGCATACTGCATAGAATACATCCAGTGTCTTCTCTGTGCGTAATCCCTCCACCTGCTTCTCATCTATCAGGGACTCTGCACAGTTGACAATATAGGAAAGAATGAATAGGAGCTATCGCAGGCCTTGTTTTCAGGCATCTTGGCAATCACAGCAAAAACCCAGGCCCTCAAGACATGTTCCTTTGTTACAATTTGAGGACCGCTATCAATCTGTAAAGCGTGAGAAGATGGACTGCCTAACAATTCCAGAATCTGTTTTAAAAATCTACTCCTGCATATGCGAGCACCAAACAAAGTAGCAAAAAATAAGTAATAAATTACTATTTAAAGTTAATATTTCACAGTATCAAATAATTTTTCCAGACTTTGTTCTCCTGTCATTGACAACTTCACATCAGCCAACTTTCAAATGTTTTGTTTGAGACTGCAAGGCCCTGACAAAAGTTCAGACTGGTCGGGATCAAGGGGGAGAAGGGAAACAAGGTTCAGGCTCATATAAAGGACTGTTCATGAGGTTTTGTTAAGTCCTCCCTAAATATTCCAATAGGCTGGACTTTATTATGTTTAAAATAAAGTATTATTTTAGCACTAGCATCTATTGTTTGGCAATCCAGACTTTAGCTAGGCTAGGCATCAGATGAAGAGCTAATGACTGAAAAAACTCTTAAAGGCTTGACGCAGCTACCCAGCTTTTCTCTGGTCAGGACCGCTACAGAGATTTTACGTGACCCATCCCTTGCGCTTCAGAGAAGACCTGACCCAAGCTCCTCGACTCACGAGAGGAGGCCTTCACTCCCACAGGACTTCACAGCTACAAGTAACAAAACCACCAGCATAAACGTGACCGACTAGTAAAAAAATGTCCCGTTAAGCAACAGGGCCCTTTAGACCAACCGGTTAGTCAGTCTATCCGCACAGAAGCAAGCGCTCAGCTAGCACTGCAGGCGCAATTTTCCACAGGAATACAGGTAGTGCTCGCTCGTGGCAGTGAAAGGAGGCTAATACACATCTTACGTGGTGCCTGGCAGCTGCTAGAAAGCACACAAATATCAACTCTCACCGATGCAAATGGGTAGAGAACACAGAAGGAAACGTAAATAAACCATCCTTGAAAAGCTACCCTAAACGCAGCAAAAAAAATTAATTTTTTTTAATGCACAAACTGGTGCCAATCCACAAGAGTTCCCCTTTCAGCAGTTGCCAGGATAAATTTCCCCTTTGGGCAGACGGTCCGAAACCTGAGCCCATCGTGAATGAGAATGTGCAGCTTTACTTGAGCGCACACTGAAAAAAAAAAAAAAAACAACCCCACCTAGAATTCTGTCCAGGGAAATTAATCATTCTCAGCACCTTTGCAGATACAGTCTATCCCTTTAGCACTGACCTACATACTGCACAGACTATGTTTCAAAACAATCTGACATTTAAATCAAAACTGCCCAACTTCCCGCTCCCTCCCTTCATTCCCAGTGCATGAACGACCGATTGACCGGCTGCCCTTAGAATAACGTTACTTCGTGGTGCTCCAGGACACTCATAGTCTCCTCTGGATTTTTTGCACCACGGTTTAGGATTGTCCCGCACTGGAGACTGCTGCTATCATCCAGTGCGCAGTTTCAGCTACACACCAACGGTGTCTAAAAGTGTACAGGGAAGGTGGCGGGCCATGCTTTTTTTTCTTGACAGGGAATATTTTAAAATAATGCAGTTACAGTATGCGCTGTCATTTTGGAATTCAGAGTCAGACTTCTCAGACTGTGATTTTTCCAAACAGCTTATGGAAAATGAGGCAACTAAACCCCAGCGACCACCACCGAGAGCTGGGCGCCTACAACCCACCGCCATAGCTTTGGAGAATTCCCAGCCGGAGGAGGGTGTTACTGCTGCTACACAACAGGTACACCATGCCGCTCCTCGCGTCGCATCCCAAGTCAGCAAAGAACGATGAGCTGGACTGAGCTACCGCCGCCGCTTTACGCCATCATCAGCTAAACCTTTGGGTGAAGCACTCCACCTCCGAGCAGCACGTAAGCTCCCTGCAGCAGCCGCTGCCCCACACCACACGGCGCTGCCTTTGGGGAAGCTGGCACGGCAAGCACGGCTCCTTTCCTCTAGCAGGCTCGGTCCTCGCCCTCTGCAGAAGCACCCGGCGAGAGGGTTCTGCAGACCCGCTCAGCGTCAGAAATGCATCTTGCATTTCTATTTCAGCAGCATTACCGCAGCGGTGAGGTCATGCTAGCAGATGAAACACTGAGCCCCGACGGGGCTCGGGATGAGGCTTTGCCAACCCAGAGCTGAAATTGGAGCCTGCATGCACCAGCAATGAAACCAACCCTGATAAACCCCGACATTCTTGAAATGCTCCTTCACAGCAGAGATGGCCATAACTGGAACCCTTGCACATGTGGAAAGTTTAAGCCCAGACATACGTTTTATTGTCTGGGATTCTTCCTTACCTTTTAGCCAAATCTTGCATTCACTATATATTCAAAAGCTATTGAGACTTTAGATGTTTAACAAGAAAGTATTGTTGGAACCCCAAATACTTTCTTGACTTCTGGGCAAGCAGGATCAGTCTGCTAGGCATTTAAAGGAAAAAAAAAAAAAAATCTCCAAAAAACATTCTGTCATCGCTGTTTTTTCTTTTCAGACACCGACCCCCGAATCATTTACGAGGTACATTTGTTACTAGAAGGCAGTTAATTCCAAGGCAGGCCTTACAACAAGCTGTGTCACACATTTTTTGAAAGCCCAGTTCCTACTGATTTCAATATACATTACGTTAGGGACACTGATATAAAAAAAGAAACAAAACAACCAAACAAGAAAAACCCCAGATGCAAATGGAAATCTATGTAACACCAAAAACACTAGAATAGCATTGCAATGCATACTGTACTTCACAAAACATTCATTAAGAAAAATACTTTGATGAACAGCTAAAAATACAAACCACAAAACCTTCATTAGTATCAGATGAATGCAGCACTGCCCAAGCCAAATTCTGACAAACAGAATCACAGAATCACTGGGGTTGGAAGGGACCGGTGGAGATGATCCACTCCAACCCCTCTGCTCAAAGCAGGGCCAACTCGAGCACATTGCTCAGGACCGTGTCCAGTCAGGTTATGAATTATCTCCGACAACGGACACTCCACAACCTCTTTAAGCAACCTGTTGTGAGAGTGCTCAACCACTCTCGCAGTATTTTTTTTTCTTTTTTCTTACATTTAAACGTAATTTCCTGTATTTCAGTTTGTGCCTATTGCCCCTAGTCCTGTCTCTGGGCACCGCTAACAAGAGCTCCATCTCCTTTACTTCCTCCATCAGGTATTTATATACAATGATAAGATCCTCCTGAGCCTTCTCTTCTCCAGGCTGAATAGTCCCACCTCTCTCAGTCTCTCCTCATATGACAGATGCTTCAGTCCATCGTCTTTGCAGGAGGACTCTTTCCAGTATGTCCACATCCCTCTTGTACTGGAGAGCCCGGGACAGGAAAAATACCTAGGCGCATCTCACGAGGGCCGAGCAGATGGGAAGGATCACCTCCCTCAACCTGCTTGCGATGCTTCTCCTAATACAGCCCAGGATACCGCTGGTCCTTCATTTGCTGCCAACGTGCATTGCCGGCTCACATTCAGCTCGTTGTTCTCTAGGACATCCATATTGCACATTATCATGGAGATCAATGAAAGTTACAAAGCAGGCTCTAATAAAATGCCTTCTGTTTATTCTCTCATGTAATTTATCAGTGTGAATTTGAATTGGCCCAATTTTTAGGGGCACCACATCCCTATTTCAACCGGGGAAACACTACGAAAAGCCTGAAACCTTCAGGGTAACGCCCAAACTAGAATCTCAGAACCAAAGATCTAAAAATAATTTGCCGGTCCTAAAAAACTGCATGATTACGGTGTGTTTTCACTGTAATAGCCCTGCAGGCAAACTGATCACAAGAGCAAAACAAGCTTCATGGAGAGGAAGCACGACAGCAAGTCAAGGAGAGTTTCCATCATCTCTTTCAAAATCATTTTAGATACATAAAATAGTAACCATGGAGTATATGTTAAGTAAGAACAAGTCAATCTAGTTATGTTTTCACCAGATAAAAACTGCCCAAGTACAAGACAAGCGCTTCTGGAGAAGAGAAGGCTCCGGGCAGACCTTATTGCAGCCTTTCAGTACTTAAAGGGGGCTTATAAGAAAGATGGGGACAGACTTTTTAGCAGAGCCTGTTGCGATAGGACACGGGGTAATGGTTTTAAACTCAAAGAGGGGAGATTCGGACTAGATCTAAGGAAGACATTTTTTATGATGAGAGTGGTGAAACGCTGGCACAGGTTGTGTGGAGAGGTGGTGGATGCCCCATCCCTGGGAATGTTCAAGGTCCGGTTGGAGGGGCTCTGAGCAACCCGATTTAGTTGAAGATGTCCCTGCTCATTGCAGGGGGGTTGGACCTTCGAAGGTCCCTTCCAACCCAAACTATTCTATGATTCTACGATTCTATTTCTAGTACTCTGGAATTAACTGCAGCTTCTGTAGCTTGTGGCTTTAGGTGCCTGCTGCAAGCATCTTATTAAAGCGCTGTAACTATATAGGAATTAGGTCAATACACCAGACTCTATCAGTTGTGAATGTTTGGTAGTGTGCATATAGTCCCCATTTTTGGTTTGCTACAATTGTGTTATTCCAGCAAAAGCTGTCTTAAGTACCTCTAATAACCTATCCTTCAGTACCTGTCCAGTCCCTGTGGAGCTATACTGCAGTAGCTCTTTCACCCCCACCTCAGACAGACTTCGCTACCTCCTTCTGCTTACAGCTACACATTTGTGCTGAGAAAGGAAGGGGGAACGAGTCCGTAGCCCCGTACCACTCACCACCCAGACATTTTCCCTCTGTTACTTGCAGAGTAGCCACCGCATAAACCAGTCTCCTCTTCCAGGTGTTTGGGGGCTTCTGGGAAGAAAGCCATCCACACCACGTTTCCCACCTGGATGGACGGGCTAAGGAAGAGGTACCCCGTGCCTTTCCCTCCGCTCCCCTACTTGGCGCCGTCCCTCGTTCAGTCTTCATTTACCTAACTAAAAGCTCCTGCTACCAAGGCTTCTGGTATGAATTTCAAACGAGGGCCCATAGCAGACGGGCCAGTGGTTCCTGTAAGGAGAATCCCCTTACTTTAGTGCAAGCTTATGGTCAACTGCACCAACTGGCAGGCTCAAGCTGGTGTTCAAAGCAACGGTGTCACACCCACCTGCTTTTACGGAGCTTCTTTCCGAAAAGGGGTTTCTCGGAGAAGAACTTCACCACGCAGCACAGAACTACTGCAAAGAAGAACAAATCTTCCAGTTAAGCCAAAGCAAACATGATTAAGGAAACGTTTTCTGATGAATAAGTAGAAGATAATGGGCATAGGCCAAGGTTAATTAAGTTAACAGAAAGGCTGCTATTGATTTCAAAGAATGGTAAGTATCACCTTTTTTTTTTTTTTTTTAGTTTTTCAAACCAACACATAAAAGTTACTAATTTAAAAAGCAAACACCATGCCTTGAGCATTTTTGAACAGTAACAGCCAGACACAAAATCACTCTCAGTAATTGGTCTTCCAAAGCAACAAGTAACAGTACTTATAGCAATGGCTATACCCACAGATACGGATGATTTATCACAACATATGTAGAGTCATTTTTTTCTAGGGGTCTCTTATGAACAATGAGACAGTAAAACTTTATACATTGACATTTTCCAATATGCCCACATGCAATATGAAACAAATATCATCCTAGCAACAAGAAAAGCACAGAGTTAGCGGGGAGAAAGGCACAGTCCTGGTAAATCACTTCTTTCTCCTTTCAAACAGTTAACTGCAAAATACATAAAATTGAAGCACATAAAAATGGCATGTAGCAAACAGTAAAACATAATGGAAGTTTAACTGTTAAATGAATAATAACTCTAGCCAATGTGGCTATGATTTCATGCTTTTCCACTGTAAAAAAAGAGGAGTCCGTCCACATTTCATAACTCCAGAGGGAACGAGTTCCACATTTTCAGGATTGCCCAGAGTCATAAGCAAGTCCCCCCTCGCTTGAGGCACTCATCACTGCAAGGAAACGCTACAGAGTGCCACAGCTGCAGAGCCTACCAGACTGTTTAGACAGTGGCACTGGGGAAACAGGAAAAAACCGTACCCTGCCACAGTCCTAGGGCTAATGAAGAACATCTCTTTCAAATAGCTTGTGCAGAAGTTGCATACAGCATTGCACAGCGTGGCGTAACGGGTGGCTCCGCTTTCAGTTTTCCAGCAGCGCCAGATTAAGCAACCCCCATTACTATTTCGCTCAGATCCTCTCTTTTTGCAGCCTCTTCACAGCATCAATCCACCTACTGGGCAACCACAAGTTGAACCCGACCAAGGAGTTGATCCGGCTGAAACATCTTCCACAAACTCCTGTGAGGAGATGTGTGGAGACTGCAGGGACGGGAACAAGCAGACCCGGCGACGCCAACGCCCGCTTACGAGCAATGCTGCCAAATATTTCCACGGTCGTAGCGGCACCAAGGCTTGCCCAGAACAAACAGGCCGATGCCATTTTTGGCTCCGGAGGTCTATAGCTGTATTAGCATGGTGCTGCAGGGAACTGGATGTCCGCTACAGGTTTCCCTCCATTCTGCTTTTACGACACAGTTTGTCACAGAAACACCCGCCGCTGCAGTGGAAGGCGGCGATAGCCGACTGCTCACACCCAGCCGAGTAGGACAGAAAGGTGTATCGATGAAACTAAGACTGGGTAGAGCTTGTGCTTCAATACAGCTGAGCATCCTCCCAGCTCTTTCCACATGGATACGCAGTAAGGAAAGGATTCGGTCTAACTGACCTACCGGGAGAGAGAAGAGAATCCAAGAATGCGGAGTCTCTGTACAACGCTCGCTCTGATCACCCACCCTCTCCCTCTCGGTTATAATTTCATTGTCCATCTGTTTATTACACTGCTGCTCTTGGATTTGTTATGGAATAATGCCTATTCCTTTACCCTTAACTTTCAGAGATAACTGCTAATGGGCAAAATTTACTCTACCTAAGGAGACTGTTTCCTCTCTTGTCCCACACTCTTCTTCCCCAAAAGGAAAGCATTAATTGAAGCCCTAGCAGTCAGACCAAGAGTAATGTTTTGGAAAACTATTTCGTTCCTTTTGTTTAACGACTATTAAAAAAACGTGTGGCACGCTCCATCTGCAGTCCCACAAGAAGCTGTTTTCTTTATTTGTTACCCTCCCCCAACTTTTGTACAAAGAAGAACATCACTGTGAGAGCACAGTATTTTCCTGCTGTAGGGAGGGGGAAAACACACGGTCGCATAGACCTCGTGCATCTCTCAGATTCCTGATCGCATGGGGGACATTTCAGAGGGTGCACCACTATACCTTGATAGTGGAATCTGCCGTAAATATTGCTGCTAGTCAGACAAACAGTGACCTTGCAGATAAAGCCTGAAAAGTGCATGACATCCTATGTGTAACGTCTTCCATTAAATACCTTAGGATGAAAGCATAATAAAATGAAAATTCTATAAAACTTTATGATTTTAATAGTTTCAGTTACTAAGTTCAGTTTTCTGGAGACTTGGCAGGCTTTCCTGGAATAGACTGTGATATCTGAAACCTCTTTTGTTCCTCTTTTTTTTTTTTTTTTTTTTAACCGTAGCTATTTGCAACCGTCAATGAATAGTGGCAAAATATGACATTCAGAATTAACCCTGAAATCCTGGAGCTGTCCGGCGATCAAAAAAATGAAGCAGAATACTTCAGTCTTCAAGCCAGAGTATCTTTAATCCTCTTTTAATAAATGGATTTCACTGTGTTAACATATTATATTGTATCAACCCATTGATTGCTGACACACTCCAAGAGCACAATGGAAAGGATTTTTACTGCAATATTTCACAGGAGTTTTATATGGGCTGTAAAGCGTTCTTGCCATCTACATCAAAACATTTGGGTCAGTGTTTTCATTCTGTTGGTATCTGCATTAATATCTTTCATTAATTACAAATTATCTGCTCATTGCAGGGAGTCCAAATGCTTTTGACCCACAAATCCAGAGTATTTTAATTAAAAGGGAAAAAAAAAAAAATCGCACAGTGGCCCTGCTTTTTTTTCCAGCAGTTCAGATGTCTGGACTGACTGCACATTCTAACACTTTTGAAAGGAGATTCTGCCTCATGTAATAGCTAAAGGAATGTTCCACTGTCATTGCTGGGGAGGATGCAGATGGCCGTAATGCACTTAAAAAACAACTTGAAAAACACAGCTCTGCATGGTTTTTCATGAAGTCACCTAAAAACCTCGGGTCTTCTGGGTATGTTTTAATCTCCAGGCAACACAGTTTGGGTCTACCTAAGCTACTTAGAGCAAAATCTCCCCAGCAGCAAAAGAGACCAAATATTGGATGGATTAACAGGAACCATTATAAACTCGTGAAAATTCTCCTTGCTAAAAACTCAGCTTCTTGTTTTCCTGAGCCGTTCCTTGGTCAGCAACATAGAACAGCAGGCTAGAAGTGCTTCCTGAACATGACATTAAGATTCACAGCACTGCGTAAACAACTCAGCAAAGCGTCCAGTAACTTGTCACAAACGCACGGAAGGCAGATTCTTAGATATTTCAACTCAGGCCGTGCTGCTCACGCAGCCAAACTGGAGGGAACTGAGTCCAAAGCCAGACTCAACCCACATGGTTTTAGGTTTGCCCATCACCAAAACATGTAAACATCATGGGACAGAAACTCTGCCCTCTCTCGTCTGACATTAGATATTTCTGGTCTGCCTAGTAGAGCTGATGAGTAAATCCTAAAAAAATGTGCATGCAAATAGGACAGAAAAAAGGGAGAACTAGCTTTTTGCTCTAAGACAGAGCTGAATCAATGACTGAGCGTGCACACTGCTGCTGAAGCTGCAATACCTTTTGACAGAGGATGCAACGACGACTAGTGAAAATTACTACAGGGGCCACGTTTGTTCTCAGCAGTCTAAAGCTGGTCCTTGCTTGCTTGCCCTGCCAGGCTCACTTTGAGACTTTTTAATTTTCTGTGGTAGCAGAAAGTTCACAGGCAGCGCACTGCCCACGAGCCACAAACCAAAACCCTGTTTCTCACTCATGCGTTGCAGTATTCTGGCTGAACTTAGCCAGTATGCTCCACGGGATCCAGCTCAGAGGTGACTGCAATCAGGAAGCTCATAAAGTAAAGATAGCCCTTTCGACACGTAGTTCATCGTAACGTCGAGAATCATTGGAATTGGTCTTTCTTTTTATAGTAAGGAAGCACGGAAGAACCCTGGGGTTATGTCTTTCAGCTTTTCAGAAATATGCTTACAGCTGGTTATCAAAGTTGCTCCAGCTGTTTCTCACAATTATTTTTAAACAACTTTTTATTGGAACATGCTTCTTATTAATAGTAAAATGTAGATGATCTGAATAAAATATGCAAAAAAATCAGGCTAAAAATTTGAAAAGGTGTTGCTTAAACTGTGAAATATCAGGATTTGTGTCGTATTCCATTTTTGTCATATTCTGTTGCCTTTAAATGCCAACATCAATGTAAATTGTCTGTGACGTACAGCAGTCCTAACAGATCAACTCATTCTATCATCATTTTATCAATGCACAATAGGACCAGAGACCTTTTCAACAGACCTACATAGTCTAAGAGGGATGAAAGCACGATGTTGTTAATGGGATTTAATAAAGCTCTGTAGAAATCATAAAACCTTGACAAATCAAATAATGAATAAGATTGTGGAAGGTGTGAATACCATTCTACAGAACCTTATCCTAAGGATCTAATTTCCTACTCAATTTGCTCCAGCGATGACCATACACAGGAAAGGTTATTAATTTCTCTGAATGCTAAAAGCCTTCTCAAATGAGAATCCATAAGGAAATATATTATAAACTGAGGTAGCGCCATTTTTTAGGGAGGATGATATTGTAAATCTACTTTACCAACTCCTTTATTGAGGACCAACGAAAATGAGATGGCTATCAAGGTAGCTTTATAGGCAGTTACAGGAGCAAGAGCATCCACTAACAGTTGCCATTTCATACCTGAGCCAGTGGCCCCGAGAAGCTTATTCCCTATTCAGTCATCACCGTTACTTTCCTTTCAGTAACTGCTTTTGGCGAGACGCTCCCAACAGCCTGTCTGTACAGATGGCGGAAGCCGCAATGGTTTCAGTGAGATAAACGAGGTCTTTTTCTCGTGTGCAGGGATGCTGTACCCCACTGCAGCAGCTATCGATACAAGTCACATACCCTTCAGATCCTTTAACTTCGTCTCAACAGCCCATTAGACAGTGGCAGCTGGGTCTTAACTAAGTGCTGCCTTCAAAGAACAGGAGGCAAGAGGTCTGCAGTTTCCAGCCTGCTCGGCCGCTGTACTGCTAGCATCCCACTAGTAGGAGCTTCCTTCCCCCGCTCCACTTCAAATGCTCCTCTCTTCACAGAGGGCTCTGGCCAATTTAAATTCAACCACGAGGCTTACGTGATAAAAACACAACAGTTTTAATGAGATACGAAAAAGTAACAAGGCTAGCCTCCCTACCCCACACGCTCCTCTACAACTATATCACCTGTCCCTGGCCTCTGGCGTGAGGACACCGAAAGGCTCAAACCCCGCTCTGGGATTCTTTCTTCACTATCACGTTCTAGGAACCAGTAACGTCTAATTTGAAGATCTTGCGCAACAAGGAGAAACCTCCAAAGGACAGCTCAAAGGACATCTAGTCTACTATGAGCACCAGAAAATGCTTTCCAACGTCCCACAAAAGACAAACAGAAAAAGACCGAAAGCTGGAACTATAATGTTCCATAGAAGAAGGCTTTAAAGACGGTTACTATCTGCTTCATAGCTCACTGAAAACGGCAATCACAACAAAACAGAAAAGAATATCAAGATCTCCAGCCCTGTAGAATTTTGCAAATCTTTTGGCCACGCCTTTGTTTATTCAACACCATACAGTTCACCATATAGGACACGTGATGGCTACGTTTCAGAGAGCACCTTCGTAACATATTCTAAGGCTATGAGGAGGTACTGGGCCTGAGAACAGTAGCAGCATGCACAAGAGAGGGGTAGACAACACTGATGTCCATATTTGATCTGCCATTCAAGCTCCTGGTTCTCCTGGACCAACAGGCAGAACGTTAGAGAGAAGCAGGACTGCTGACAGCTCAACACATTTGCAATACTTTTGATAAAAAAGGCCTTTTAGCGAGTAGCCGGGGATGTGGTTTCAGCAAAGACAAGCAACATGTTTGTAGATGCTGAAAGCTGACCTGTCTCTCTGTAACACGGTGCTCCGTACTCAGAAGCAAGCCTCCTTCCGGTTACCCGGTCCAAATAAAATACAAATAAAAAGACTGCTGTGTAGAAATCTCTCCCAAGCGTAGCAAAAACCCCAAAGGCTTTGGTTATAGGGAGAGGAGATGGAGACGATACTAAGCATACGCTTCATATTTCAGCTAAGACAGTAATAACATCATTACGGGTCAAAGCTTCCTGCTGGCGTAGAGTTTGCTACACTGACTGCTGTGCAACTCTGTCCACCGGTATCCATCCGTTGGCTGCTTCGGAGTCGGGTGCACAAAGACTTGCACAAAGACTTGCTTCTGTAGTCCTCTGACAAAACTCCCACCACCTTTGCTGGGACTCTGCTCCGCGTAAGGAACGTGAATATGCAAAGTCTCCAAATGTCGCTCTGTGGCTTTATGGGAAATGATTAATTCACTTTGTGAGTAAGCGCGCTGAATTTCTAAAGTAGCAGAGAAACAAAATATTTGTATGAACTTGTAAATAAACTCCATTACCCCCTTAAGGATATAATGTGAGTGTGATTGTCAAAAAGCGACCCTTCGGTCTTGAAACATTTTTGAAGATCCTCACCAGTTCACAGCTCTGTTGTAGCTTCATCGTTGATCGCAAATAGAAGGCGCTCTTTGACCCAGTGCCGGTGTGTGTGGATAGACTATAGACACATCAACAGAGCTGGAATCAGCTCCGCCCTGATTTTCCTCCCATTTCCAGCAGCGAGATCAGGCTCCGTACAATTTGGCAACGTGTGCTTCTGGGCACTGTGCATGAAAGCATGGTGCCACCTGGGCTGGCCCAGTTTTAACTGTGTTATGAAAATATCATTATCATATTTTCCAGCTTTACTATAGCCGATTCTAAGAGCAGCTAAGTTTCCACATAAAACAAATGGTACTTTTTCTTTGTATACTGCCAGTCCTTGCAAACTGTACAACTGAGAGCATAAGTGTTTAAGTGATAGAGTCTCATTCATCTCAATCTGAGAAGCAGAAAGGCATAATTTGCTGTAAACCTTTTCATGTTTTACCTCATGTTGGCATCAGTCTCAGGATAAATAGATGCATCAATCTGCCTAAATGTACAAGTAGCTTGCATGAAAGAAGCCTGCATTTTTTTATAGCTGAAGGCTGACAAGGAAATTACTATTTATAAAATGACAAGAGGCATTTTTCCTGTATACCTGAGAGAAACCAATATGAAGAAATAAAGACCAGCCCCATAGTACCTACTATTAGTATGCGCTCATCCTATATGGGCACAGACCAAAAATAAGATACGTATGTATAATTTTTGTCAGTTTGTCTCTTTAGCTGCCTTTCAGAACTTACTCCATAAGCCTAAGTCAAGTGAATATGCTGAGAAATACCAGTAAACAGAATGGAAATATGGCCTCAAAGAAAAAAAAGGAACAAAGCTTCCTATCAGACCCACATATGAGAATGAAATCTTTTTTTTTAAAAACAAACAAACAAAACCCAACACTTTTGCTATCTCCTACCCTGGCCATATCTGTACAAGTTTCACAAAGCACTACATAATCCAAAAAAGTTGCCTCAAGTGTTCACGAGGGCAAACTTCCAGTCATGCAAATAACATAACAACCCCGAAGTCACTTGATCTGATATTCACTCAACAGTGACCTGTATTGCTAAATACTGCTATTCAGAGGCAGCGTAACTTGATTTTGTAAACAAGGGAAACGTTCCCTGAACGTTAAGTTCACGCACAGACTCTCCAGCCGATGAGGTGGGATCCCGAGCTCCCGCAGTTTGAAGAAGGCACGCTGAAAAGCATGGCTCCGCTCACTGGGAAAGAAGAAAGTCTTACTCCTTTACAGCTGACTCTACTCTCTGAAGGTCACGATCCCAACAAACCTTGACCTTCCGGCTGACTCGTCTTTTCGGAGGATGCTAAGTTCAGGAAGCTTAGGTTTTTATTTTAAACAGTGCTTGAAACAGCCATACATCCTATTAAAAAGAGAGGGGGAGATTGCTGACCTAGGATGAGAGAAACCAGCAGTTTTCGTCACGTTAAATTGCCGAAGAACATCTTGCACTTATCAAACAGAGAGGGGAGGGAGAGGTCATCCTCGGACTCCCCCGTCCTTGTTTTCAGAAGATTTCCACTTCCTCTCCCAAAGCGCTGCGTAGTCCCGCTTTCCTGCTGCGTTCCAGCCCTGACAACTGCACTGAAGAAGCGGTCACCGAGCGTGGGCAGCACAGGCGGAAACGCCGCTGGTCACATCGTAACTCCTGTGCCAATGAGGATGTGATCCAGTATACATAGTCAGGAACACAAGTTGGGATCTTGCAGGGTGAAAGCTGCTACACAAACGCACGCTACCATGCCCAGTGTTTAATTTCAAATGGAACATGTTTTTCTAAGAAGTAACTGAATCACTGGGGAATGCTGGAATTAAGTCAGAACATGAGATTCCTGGAATGTTTGCCAATCCTAGTAGCAATCGGAGTGAGGGCCAGGTTTGGCATGTAATAGGATTGTTTTTCAGTCCGATAATAGCAGGGAAAATGAAAATTGGTCCATCCAGTCAAAATCTGGCAATGGTTATCATGGCTCTGGTAGAACACAGACTTCTTCATGGTCTGTGAATGCAACTCATGCTGGAGAAAGGCAAACAAGTTTACATTTTATCCCATCTCCAGTTCTGACGCAGAAGATTCAAGGCCTCCCATGTCGTTCTTATTTGAAAAGATAGAAGGGAAGGCAAAGGACTGAAAAAACTAGGTACAAACAATACTGGGCCGCATTTTGAGTTTAATGGATTTAGAAACTGAGTATTTTGCAGAGATGAAAAGCATACGACTAGGTTACCTAACGCTTACATTTCTGTCATGTCACTGGCATCGTACTGGCAATGACTGAAGTAGCCACGCAGTTTGTTACCAGCGTGCAGCAGAGCGGGGGAAATACTCAAGGAAAAAGCGCTCGTCGCTTCCCATCTGGGTGGCTGCCGCAGTATCGGAGGCATCTCCGTACAGCCACGGTACAAATTCACAAAGGATTTTACAGTTCCTGTGGAACATTGGTTTCACCAGCAGCACGGAAAGAAAAGAACACGATACGGACTTGGGCCCTGATGGAAATCCTGCTGCAGTTTTGATCAAGCTTCCTGGGACTCAGTTTGCCATATATGAAAGCCAACTATAGAAAATGAAAGTAGGTGGCGTGAGAAATGGTAACTGCTTTATTTCTATCAGAAAGCCAATGAATGCCTGTCAGAAGAGGTTGTCAACATTCACAAAATCAGGTCCATTTGCAACTCTTTACAAGCAAGAAATAAACACCCGATTCAGAACCAGATATGCGAGATTTACAGACACAAGTCTGGAGGGATTACTGCATATTTACACGGAACTTTATGAGGACATCCTAAGAAGCTATTGCCCGCAGGTGAGACATGATAACCGTCAATACGGACATTCTCATTTCGTACAAATGTCAACTTTAAAAAAAAAAAAGAAAACTAAAAGCAAACTAAAAACCATCCTCAGTTTCAGTCTCTTCGTTATTTAGAGTGTGGTTTAAGCAAATACATCTCACTTCGCACTTACCATGAGCTAGGGGGGTGCATGCTGCGAGTTCTGGCATTTCATTCTTCTCAACAATTGCTCTGTCTCTGTTTTAACCTGAGTATTCCCCATGAGCCTCCCGCAGTCAGCCACCCTGCTTTGGAAACAAATGTCACAGTAAAACATGCCCCACAAGGCAGTTCCTTTCCAGGCACGTTTGCAGCATCGCGACATTAAACGGAATACTTACTCTTCAGGCCAGGCACGGAGTGCCACATGGCTGGCTCGCAGACATTGCGGCCGCGTCGTCTCAGTTGTGTCAAGTTTCTGGGATGTGGACAGCCAGGTTTCTCTCTTGCATCTCTGATCTCCTTTAGACAGCTGGAAGCCCGCCTGTGAAGTGCAACGACACTTCAGATACGGTTGTCGCTGACAGTTCTTTCTTTTGATCTTGAAGACCCAAGGCGAGATTGAAGTGGGTGCTGCCCACGCCACAAAACAACGTTTTGATCTTGTTTTTCTCTTGCATAGTCAGGGCAACGCGAGATTCCAATGACGTGCGGCCTTGTCCAACCCTACATTCCCTCGGAGATAAGGAAGGCATTGACTTTGGCTTTCCAGATATACGGATGGAACCGCCCAGATGCTTCAGCCAAAGGCACTGTGAGGAAGAAAGCACAAATGAGACAGAACTAAATTCTGTTTGTTCATTCACATGCTAGCACAAGAAAACTCCCTATCCAGACATGCTGCCTATTAACCTGGAACAGAAAACCGTGATCAGAATGGCCTTTCAGTTTTCAAAAAGGGATACAGCACAAATTATTTACAAAATGAGCTTAATGAAGATACACATTTGGTCACAGCTGCTGCTAAGACTAGACTGGAAGGAATCCAAAAACCAGGAGGAAGTGAGAGCATTAGTAAATTAGGAGGGGAGATCAAGAGCTCGCTTCTGTAAAGAAATCCCAGCCTTGAAATCCAAAATATTTAATCCCAACCACCTTCTAGACCAATGGAAGGCATCTATCAAAAAAAAAAAAAAAAACCAAACCAAAACCCTGGAGTCTTTGCAGACCGGCAAAGGGCCATCACAACTTTTCTGTGTCCTTCTTGAACTGTGCCAGCAAATAAACGACGTGCTCTTGCTCATGGTGGCCGCTCCGTTATCCACAAAAATTTCAGAGCTGGGTATACTCAGAAAATTAGAGACTTTTTAGAGTGAAGAGGAATATTACTTCCCGAAATTTGTACAGAAGGAGCGCTGCACGTCATGTGTGGGAGGACTGGGGTCCATCTTGTCAGACATAATAGGACTTTATTCATTATGGATGAAAAGATTCAGATCTTACCGTTACGCGAGAGGATCAGTTCAGCTGTGGTTTAAGCAAATTTACAGGACTTGTAGAAGAGTGAATTAGACTACTGAGACAAACTAGTTGGCAAATTTCAAAAAGCTGCTGGAATATTGTAAGATTCCACCTCATCTGCTTGATGTCTGCAAAACACAAATATAATTTCCATTATGAAAAGGAATAAATATCAACTGCTGTTAGCTTATATAAGAATTATTGGGGCTATCAATCCTTATCATCAGGGCATAAGCTGATCACCAGCTGGGATCAGAAAGAAATCCCCTCTGCTCCAACCCCACCATGGCTATAGAGTTAGATAATTAACAGTGTATTGAGGAAAGGAAGATTAACACCTTGCTTTAAGGCGTCCAGGCCTGCAATATTAGGCCAGATGTACAATCATCTGTTCTACCAAGGCAACTCTTCTACTCTTAAAAAACATACCCTTGCTCAACAGAAATTCCAAATTATTCCTGGGTTTGGTGCCATACAAATCACTAACCACTTTAACCACTGACATTTAAGTGGTTTTACTATAATTCTGTAGCTCCTGGGATATCTCAAAGTCAGGATGTCTTCTGCCACCCTCACTAATCACCACTGCCTGACTAGGGAATAGCTGTCTCTGCCGCAGCGAAGCAGTAAAAAGATTCCTGAGCCACAGGATGTATAGCCTTGGTCCGAAGCCTTCAGAAATCTGTCTGGATTACAGCACATTACAGTCGCTGCCATTATGCTCCAAATAAAGAGCCTGAATTGTCTAACAGATAAAAGCTGCCTTTTTTTTGAGTCGAGATGCTCATGTCAAAGAACTTAAAGAGAATGAGAGAGAGCAAATATTCAGCCCACATTAAATTATTTTGGCAATGAAACCGATGAAGACAAACACAATAAAAATGCTGCAAAGAACTTTTCCAAATGTTTCTTTGAAAGAATTTGTACACAGCCAAGAAATGCTGGTTCCACACCAGACTCCTAAGCCAATCTTTTCTTTCTTTCTTTTCTTTTTATTTTCTAAAGATTTTATTGGTACCTTTAAATTTTAAAGTTTTTTATAAGACAGAGAGCGTGCCTTGCCAACGACTTTTCCTCTGCAACTCTGAAAGGTTTCTTTTCAATGTTTTACCATTATTTTAAAGTATTTTAGGTTGTAAGATCTTCAGACTTTGCACGACTTCACAGTTGCAAGACTCTACTAAGTGCCTGATACAGCAGTGAAACTGTCAACAGCTTAATTGTCTACACAGAGACTGTAAGGGACAAGTCACCCTGGTAGCAATGAAAAACATCTATCTGACAGTCTCATGATTGCTCATCTGCACTCCATACTAAGGAAATCAACTGCAGCCCTTGTTTCCTAACACACAACAGAACTGTTTTACAAATTTCAATTCCACATTTTTAAGATAGGAAAAGCTCTGGTAAGGTTGATTCTTTTAAGCATCATCTTACCGAAGTTATTGCTAATTGTCACCCATTTCCTTCATTCTCCATGCATTTTAGACAACTCAAAGAAGCAATCACAAGTTTTAAAAAGACAAAACTGAAACCAACGACTAAAACTTTCAGTTTGCTTTCAGCTGCTTAAATTCTTCTTGGATGTTCAGCTGCAATGAGAATTACATGTGATACGTTTTTTGAACTGTACTAAAACTACTGTTCATTAAGACTCTGGCTCGATTTTGTCCTAATAACGTTTGCCTTCAATGCTGTATAAAATGGGACAGGAGTTTTCAAACTACATTTGCTTCTGGGAAAACTATTTTCTTTTACTTAACACAAAATAAATATCTGCTTACTTCTATTTTATTTGAAAAAATGTTTTCAGAAAAATGCTTGGGAAATATTCAAATAACGCGATGTAGCCCAAAACTTTACTAGGATATCCTAGTAGTTTTGGAAACCTCCAAGCAATTCTGGGTTACATAGTCTACAATAGACTACGAAATGTATATAATACTGGGAAAGAGGTCACGTTAACTTTTAACCGATGTGCTAGATGAGTACAGGACAAGCAGAAATTCATTTCAGAAGATGAAGAGATCGAGTCACTCCACACTTCACATGCACTGAACTTCGTCAACACGGATCAGTGCCACTAGGTTTTAGCTGAACACCGAGTTCCTACATGCATCTTTCAGACGGGGGCTCCTTGCTAGCTAGTCTTGCGGCTTATTTTATGAACGGTATGGACAAAGCAACTGTCAGTAGTCAGGAAGGTCTCAGCTACCAACTTCGAGCGACTTGTGAAAACTACTTTTGGGAGCTGTATTTACCAGTCTGTAAAGCTGTCCCAAACAACCGAGTTTGCCTTGTCTGAAACAGTTAGCCATCCTGCTTTACAGGACAAAAGACAAATGTTCACACGTTCCCTTGAGACTGGACTCAAAGCAGTGGAATTCTCCTCCCTCCCCATTAATCTCTGAAGTACAAAAAATGACATCTTTCAGGGTTAGGAAAAATCTTCTTTACCAAACAAATCCTATTGTTTGTTTGATTCTTGTGGTTTCATGATGCTGGCTGGAGTTTGGGGACAGTAATAATACCGTAGGCTCTAAATCAGCAAGTTGGCCAGTTTTGAGGCTGCTCTTGGGAGGACACCGAGAAGCCTCTAACCATGCATGCCTTGCAAATAAAGATGGCTATTGCAAAGCAGAAAACTCTTTCACACACACACAAAAGAACTCAAAAATCAAGAACGCTTTCATTAACGCCGTGCGCGCCAGTTTGAATTCAGGCTCTCTCCAGGATTAGGAATGCTAGTGCAATTCTGTAGCAAATGCTGGAAACCACTCCAGAAGCCCTCTTGGTGCAAGTTAATACACTAAGTCTGTAAATTCAACAAATCTAAACCCAAACTTTTAATTATGCAATAACATAAACTGCAGAAACACTGCATAAAGCTTGCTGTTTACGTACGATAATTTTATTGATTAACAGGGGTTCTTCAGGCAAAACCACCTAAGTCCCCAAGCAAACAGATGCTTTTTGAACAGCCTTGTTTTTTTTAAAAATACACTTGTGCTTCAGACAGTCTATCTGCTAGTTCTGCACAGTTTATAAAACACACAAAAGGCCAGTAAGTATCAGAAGCAGACCAGAGCTCCGAAGCAACAGCCTAGCTATTAGCTGCTTGGACGTAAAGTGGAAGTAGCACACGCACCGCCCTTTTTCAGGTCTCGCGTTCTTTGCTTCTTTGGCTTTTATTACAGTTGTCCAAAACCGAAACCTTCTGGTTTGGGGGAAACAAACAGCCACTTCAGTTCTACTATTTGCATTTCCTCGTAAGCTGCTATTTCAGCACACACGTCATGAATGAATAAAGGAATCAAAAAACAACACCTAGTAAGATCAAGTCCACTGGCTCTGGATCTACTACCAGAATAGTGGAAGCGTACTGACACCCCCTGAACGTCACGACCTCCAACGGCATCTTCTAGGATAGGAACGGGGATAGCCTTGGCCTAAACTGTGCCGACACAAGCGCACGCTATGAAACGGTGGGTCTAGTCAGCAGAGAGGCAGCACTAGGTGCCAGCTATGAAGAGAGAGACGGGAGCGAGCCACGGCACTGCTGCGCGTGGTAACACACCACCGTGACGGACAAGATAACCGCGCTGCCCTAGAGCACGCGCGAAGGGAGCCAAGGCTGGCGCGCGCTTTGATCTCAGCAACTAACCCGGACCCCCCTCGAGAGTCACCTTACAGAAGCATGCCATTTTTAATGGACTATAAAGCCATACAAAAAACTTTTTAAAAAAAAAACAAACAGAAGAAGATGGCATATGTTTTATAACTAGAGTCGGCACAATAAATACTACTGAAATTAATAACAGTCACATTATGCAAGCATTAGACTAATAAAGAGCTCGAGTCTGCTACTCCCCAGAACATGGTTATTTTTCTAAAGAATTGTTAGTTTTGGAGGCATTTACCATGCCTGTTGTATTTTTCTGAAACAGAACAACATTTATTCCATCCTTTATTGGATGAGACATAAAATAACAATCCTAAATAGGTGTGGCCATTAAAAATCATCTGCTATCTTTGGCAAGAGCATGGAGAGCCAGCTCCAGCAATCAAGCGAGGTCCCCAGTGTGGAGAGAAGAATTCTCTCTCTTTTATCCACTTCCCAGGTTATTTCAGACACTGAGTTAAGTCTTAGGCTGACGTTCATTTGTATCGTTCCATTCATGATACAGCCACGCTGCTGTATATCATTTTTGGTTCTCTCTCACCTTAAACAACAGCTTCAACAACTGGCTGTACTGAGCGAGGACAGGAATTATTTCAGAACGTTACTTTATGCTGCCTTTCCAAATAATTCTGCTTAGCAGCCTTTGACAAACAAAAACTTCCCCAAAAGCTTCCAAACTTTCAGTACACTGCTCAATACCACCATTTCACAAGCACAAACAGAGATACAACTGAGAACTCCAGGTCTCATTTCTTGTTTTATCTTGTTTTACGGTTACTTACAGAATCAACACCATGCTGTGCACATTCTTTCCCTGATCTGCCAAAACAGAAGACCAGTATCTCTGGGCTGCGATACTCTGTGAAAAGAGCAAGTTCTCCTTCTAATCACTACGTCCATTTGGACACTTAACTACGTCTTCTCATTTCATCACTTCAGTCTCAGAGAGAGAATTCATTTCAGTCATTTTGATTAAGGACAGCACAACCTCCGTGGCCATCAGGAGCGTGCTGTGCTGGCCACTTGACATACAGTGAGTTAACTTGTGTAGACTATTCTTTTACACATGTCATTGTGCACTTCACTCAAGCATACTTTGCTTGGTTTCCCACCTTTAAATCCATTGTTTAATGGATTTAGCTAATCCCAAAATCAGTTATTACTGTGGTATGGAAACACAGGTTTTGATAGGGAACATTTTCACTACAAATGGCCTTATTTCTCAAAAACTGTAATCCTTTTGGGGGGGGGGGGGGGGGCGGCAGGGTAGGGGCTACAAAAGTCAACTTAAAAGCTTAAGCTGAATTTTTCTAAACTTAGGTGCTCAAAATCCTTCTGAAACTCAGTGGGTAAACTGCATTAGGCTTTGAAACTTCCTCCCTCAAGCTGCAGTCAAATTCATATTCTTACGTGTGGCCTCATGAACAAGGTTAAGTAACCACCTTTAACTAACCACCTTTAATTAATTGTGCGCGTGCGCGCCTCAAAGTGGACAAACGGGCAAACTTTTCAGAAGCAGAATTCCCACCTGAACTTCAAGATTTACAAAAGAACCACCCAGATCAGGAAAACATTCAAGAAAGGAGAAGCCCTGGGGTAAAAGCCTTAACCTAGGACCAGGTAGCTAACTGATACGATAGAAGAGACCTCGTATATCCTTTCAAACAGAAGACTCAAACAAACAGTCATACCGTATAGGTATGAGAACAAGTCATCTGAGAAATCCCTCCCTGTTGCACTTAAGGCAGAACTGCCTACCTGTTCACTGCCTACCTTCAGAAAAGTATCTTCCAGACAAACGATTAACAAGACATCAAAAGCTCCCCTCAAATATATACCAGCTCAAGCCTCGAAATAAGCAGTATTCAGTCTTCTGGCCCCTGGAAACTGTCCCACAGGTAATATTATAGATGTGCTCACGGACAGACACTGAAAGCGTGCTCAAGCATGCACACTTACATGTCAAGCTGGCAGGGCTTAAGCCAGCTCCAGTTCCAGCCTGGAAATCGGTGGCTTTGCCCTCAGGAGAAAGTCTTGATGCTCAGATTAAATACAGGCAGATCTAGTATATAACTGCACTCATCTAGTATATAAGTGCACTCGAGGACATCTGTATTTTTGAAGCCAAATCTTCTCTCTTTGCTACATCATACCTCTCCTTCCGTACCAAGGGGAAATTCTTGACTATTCATTGACATCTGGCATTCACTTGTAATCTACGGGCACACATAATGGTAGATCTTAAGAGTGAGATGATTTAATACTACAGAAAACTACTGCTATTAAAAAAAAAATATATATATATAAACAAAATCTCTCCCCGAAATCTTCACTCGACTATGGGTTTAAGCTAGCTATTGCCCTACCAGACAAAACTTGCTAAATTAATTCCAATTAAAACTTAACAAAAGTCTGGAATAGGTAGTGACTTTTTGGTAATAATTTTAAGTCTTGAACTGTATGCTATACCATTTTGAGATATGTAAATGGTTTAAGCTTGAAATCATCATATATAAGAAATACAGAGCACCTTGTATCTACTTGTGATCTATTTGCTCCCTTTTCAATACGTACAAAACTGCCGTTCTTTATTTCCGACTTTTATCATCTCCCCTCCTTTTTTTTTTCCCCCTCCTCTGGCCACAGATTTTTTTCATACAATCTGTAAGTCTAATCCTCAGGCAGATTCTTTGTCCTGCTGAACTGAAGTCAGAGAAATATACTGACTAAAAGTCACTTTCCAAGTTTCTCTTTCCTTATTAGCTGACATAGCTTTCTTCCCAAGATATTAATTTGTTTTACAAAGACCTGTGAATTACAGCACTTCAAAGAGTCCCCATTCGCAGTAAAATATCAGTGCTTTAAATAATTGTTACTGAAGAAACATTAGCTAGACAGAAAGGTAAAACTTTGGCTGTCTGTTCGACCAGGATAGTTTTGCCTCCTCGCAGCAAGATTTAGTTGCTGTGTTCTTTCTGGAGAGTGGTAAAAACACTGTGCTGTGGAAGGATGAAAATATCTTTTCTGGCTGAGCTAACTGCTTCTGTAGACTACATTTGCTAAATGTTCTAGCAGAGGTTAGAAAATTGCTTGGAATGGCTTGGAAAC
Source organism: Gymnogyps californianus (assembly GCF_018139145.2). Lineage (NCBI taxonomy): Eukaryota > Metazoa > Chordata > Aves > Accipitriformes > Cathartidae > Gymnogyps > Gymnogyps californianus. Next base: position 83,908,361 of record NC_059474.1, read on the forward strand.
TTCGCTCTAAACTAGAGACATTAGGTAAAGAAAATAATTTCATGATGATCCAAAAAATGTCGACATCCTTAATACATGAAACATGACTTGTTGAGAAATAAAAACTGCAATTTAAAATTGACTGACGCTTAGATTTACTCACATGACTGTAAGAGACAGCATATTTTTATTGCATCATTCATAGGCAGGTATGGCTTATCAAGCAACGAATTGACGTATATTCGGCGGCAGAGAGAAATCATTAAAGTAACACTTAGGTCGCACGGATATTTCTGTACTCCAGAAAATGGGAGTACGTGGATTCTGAAACATCTGAAAACCAAGGCAATAGGGAGGAAGTAGAGCAAACACCAACGTTATTTTATCCCTGCCTTATTGATATCATGATCCTGTATCTCTGGTAGCTTATTATCCTGCTCTCTGTCTTTGCAGTCAGTGCTCCAACAGGATAGAGAGATGACGACAGCCACAGAACTGAATCTAATTCTTCCTTATGCTCGCAATCTTGCATTTACATGAGCTGCGCTAAATAGGATCTGCTTGCGCTAGCTTGGTAGCCAAAGACAAATCGTTCACCCTGGGAGGAACTCCACCTCTCCAAAAGCATACTCCCCATCTGCTCTAGCGTAGGCTGCCACTTAAAAGCCACTCTCCCTATGCCAAAGCTAAATCCAGCAAACGCTGCTCCAGATCCACCCTCCCCACTAAAAATCAACCTGGCAGAAACTCTCCCATACACCAATGAACGGTGTACCGAGCAGAGTAAACTCAGCACTGAATTAGGTCTACAGATCCAGCTACGATTTAAGCACAGTTTCCCCTTCTTCAGACCTGGGAAAGCTCTGATGGCTAACTCCCTTGTCCCAGCCACACACCACCACCGCCTGAAAACAAAACCCCTCTTTATAGGGACTCACAGCTGTCCTCTTAGTCAAAACACCAGCCAAGGCAGCATTTAGCACAGTTAAGTTCTGTGGAGCAAGGTAATCAGAATAAAACTCCCCTGCTCTCCATCAGTTCCTTTCTCCGTCGCCGATCACGCAAAAAAGAAGAGCACGTAGGCACAAGCGCTTCACCTCCAAATGTTTTCTGTCACACCGCCCATCTCTCGCCTGGCTACCTGCCTATCTCCTCCCTCCCTCCCACCGGAGACAACCAGACTCTCCGCTGCCTTCTACTCCTTCTGCTGCATCTTCTAGCCTATCCCTTCTCCACCTGAACAAACTTCTGCCGGCATAATTTATTTTCATTTTGGAAACTGTCAGAATATCTACTGATTTATCTACTTGTCTAGAGTGACTCAGACGGGAAGTTGATCTTGGATGCACCAAAATATCTCAAAAGAAAGACTAGAAATCACGGCACCGCTTTCACCGCTAAAGAGCAGGCACTACTGAATCCTCCTGGAGCAAGCTTGTTCTCACGCTTCTCAGTTCAGCATGAAGGTTTGAGAGATCTGGGTTATAATTTGGATAATTGGATAAGTACCTGAAAATTCCACTTCTTACTGAAACGGTGACCACAAAAATCTTTTCAGATTTGCCCATCGCTTATTCACGGGTGATGTATGTCTTCTGCTTGAACAGATACAAATAGATATTTACTTAGCAGGTTATTTTTTCAGCACAATTCTACCCACCTACTTTGTTCTTCTAACGATAAATACAACAGAGAGCAACCCAAGAACCATCGCAGTAATTTTAAAATCGGATCATTTCCATGAGTTAGCATTTTAACATATTTAGGAGATGCGAGAAGATTATCACTAACAAATTAAGCTTTCCCTTGCAAGAATAAACTTTCAGCTGACTTTTAAAAAAAATCAAATGTAACTTCTCATAGGCTCTTCCAAATGAGGGAATATTTATTCCCATATGCACATAACGGAGACCTCACTTCAATGCAGCACATTTGAAAGGTCTTGGAGAAAGCGAGTTACAACAGTGCTTCCCACTGGAAGCAACGGGCACGGGCAGGCTTGCCCGATGCTACGTGTATCGACAGCATGTTATTAATGGCACTATTACTGCTTTCTATAGTCCATATAACCATTACAATAGCACCATTCATGTTAGCATTTCCATTAAAAGTCCTAGCATAGTATGTTCAAAAAGAATCAGTAGAAAAATATTTTAAGCAAGAAGCAAGCTCTTACATTTATAATTCCCTTCAGGAAAACCAGCAGAGATTTCTTTCTAACAAATACTTTTCTTCCTTCAAAACATCAAAATGGCCCGTCATTCACTTCATATTTGCGTACCATTCATTTAACGTGGATCTTTTCTTTCATAAATATTATATCCACCAAAATTTATTGAGTGCTAAACATTAAAAGATGAAGTATTTAATCAGAAAAGCAACAGAACAGATGGAACTTAGCTTGATATTGGCCAAGAATTACAAAGAGAACTAAGCCTACTTAAATGAAACAATTCTGATACTTCGGCTCCGTTTCTTACTTTCGTAAGTCACTCAAATTCCTAACACCCTTGTTCGTGATACTTGCAGCAAAGTTACGAACATGGATGAAAACGAGGATAAGAAAGTCCTCCTGTGTTCCAGTTCTTCAGTTCAGGACTCGGGCACAGAGATGCTGGGATTTCAATGGACGTTTGGCTACCTTTGGCAAACCGAACCAGTAGGAAAAGGACTCCAGTTTCCCAGGATGCCCATTTGAGCTAAAACTCTTACCTATGGAATAAATTCCAGCATAGTCTGGATTGATTAGTGTGAATTCATTATCCCAACTCAAAGACAAATGGGAAGTTAAAAAGAGACAGATAACACATCAATTACAATCACAGTAAGCTATTACAGTTTGATTGCACAAAGAATCCCTGCAGTGCCAAGGTGGGGGCCTGTAAGTGAAAAGGAGGTGACACGGAGATAGTACAGAAACAGATCTGATGCTGGAACTTCCATTCTCTTAGGATATGGGATTGCTAGCACCTGAAAACACCTGCTGCAGAGACAGAGGTGTCCCTTTGCTGAGCATTAACCTCTGTTATATGACCAGGACTCCCGTGTTTTACCAAAGGATCTATTATAGACCATCACAGATTAAAAAAAACATTTCATTCAGAAACAAGGAACCTTTCTTTAGGGCAAGGATTTACGTCTTGCTTTGTATTTGCAAATTTTATTTATTATCGTAAGAAAAGATTCACTCATCATTTGTAACCATTAAGACATGCAAATAAAACCTCTGAACTGAACTTTTTCAATGACCAGAATACATAATACATCCATTTTAGTATCATATAATTAATAAGGTTCTAAATAAATTTTAAATTAAGAGTGATTAATTACTCTTTTAATAAAGTGTATTGAAACTTACAACTGCCAAACCTTAAAAATGTTAAGAAAAGCTGAACGCACAAAAAAACGCCTTGTAACTATGTTTTGCAATGGAAAACAACTGATTTACTAAATAAAGCATTGTCTGTAATCAGTGAACTAAACGCTTTTTATTGTTCTGTTTTTCAGAGTTTTAGCATTGGTACATTCCAGCTTGTTTTTATTCCTACAGTCAAAGAGTAAAAGCAGCATCCCTACTTCGTAAGCTCCCTCTCCTCCATTTGGTTTCCTCAACTGGGAGTGAAGCAGGTTTTTTGGACTAAACTGAATGAACAGAATAAATCAAGTGACGGAAACACTCTCTCTGCTCCTGCAGAGGAGACTCATGTCATCTAAAAACTAGTACATCACTAGCAAACGTCAAGTCTGGGTGATTAGCCAGAGACCTGCACCAATTCAGCGGTTTGGCTTCCTTGATAACTTCGCAGCAAACACGGACTACTCAAATATTATTTCTACTTGGATTACAGCGTTTGAATACAGCAAGGGTAGGTAAGGTCTTGATGGAAGTAGGTAATTTTATCTTTAGTTCTAAGTTAATTTCTTAAAACCAAAACCCAAACAAACAAAAGAGACGCAAAACAGATCTCACTGAAAGGAAAGAAATCTCATCTTTTAAACGCGTCTTGAAAAACAGCGTTATCAGGTACATCATTCCTGGCCCACTTGCGGCATGACAAAGGAAACGTACTCCCAACGTGCTGCTTGGGAAACCTACCTTTTTATGCTCCTTTGGGCAGGGGTGCCCTCTTCTGGGCATTGACTCTGCACTTCAAACCAAAGCTCTTGTCTACTGCAAAAGCTCCCCAAACTGTGCTTCAGGGAAAAAAAATGGCAAATCGTTTGCAGCTGGCTCAGAAAAGTGTATTAAAGAGTAAAAGGCACTTCACTCTCTCAGTGTTTTTGAGAAAAGGTGCACCGGGGTGCCACAAAATATTTGGAAGGCTGCTTGTTTCAGTTTGGAAAATACTGGAAGCCTGACAGAACTCTGCAGATGCACACGCACGGCAGACGTAGCGTGCAACTCCATCTGCTAACATACCTGTGCTAGTTCAGTCCAGTTAGGGGGGATAAAAGCAGCAGTGGAAACTGAGCAGCAGCAATTTCACCGTGCTCAGACAGCCAGGATCTTTAGCAAGTTTATGTACTTTATTTAGTCTAAAAAGATGTAGGTTTTGGGTTTTTTTTTTCCTTCAAGAACCCAAATTCCCTTGCCATCACTGTAAGAAAACCAGAACCGACCCACCCAGAAAAATGGAAACAACCCCTTCTTCAAGGAGCTATTGAAACACACAGAAGTGGATTGTCCGCAGCAAGCCCGCATACGCAAGCCCCCCTTTTCCCCACCATCCTTTTTTTCCCCCTGAACTTTGGAGGGAGAGTTGTACAAGCCACTGGAATGAACTGAGAGCAAATCTGTTTCGGGAACTGGTTACAAATATTAAACCTAATCCAAACCACAAAGAGGTCCAGTGAGGGTATAGGCTGGGCTATGATGATCTCTCCTTTTTTTGAATGTAAACTGAAAACTCTCCTAGTTAGTATTTAGTTTTCACTTAGAAGGTTTAACAGAAAAAGGTGCAAGACAATAATTTTATAGAGAAATACTGTTATTGAGGACACTTTTTTCAAACTCCTTCCAAACCTCCTGGACCATCTAAGACACCCTGATTCCTTCAGGAATCATTTCTGCACCTCAGTAATAATCTTAGGAGACCAACTAATCACCATCCGGGAAGAACCTTTTAAGCACAATGAGTTCCTTCCTCCCTCCCATTATCTCAAGTGCCATCACTTTCCAAAATACTCTTCCCGGGTTGGTTTCGGTTTCAGTTTCAGTGAAGAACAGTCTGAACTTTGTAGGTCAGGCACATAAAGCCTTACCTAGAAACAAAGCTTAAGGATTTTAGTAGAGCATTATATTAGGGCCTAAAATCAAAAAGGACTACGAAAACTGCATTTTTTCAATACACTAGCAGTATGGAAAATCTGAAAAAAATTCAGAAATGCTTTTTGATCATTGAAAATGTAGACTTATTTGTCCTAGATGGTGAAATACTTGGTTCAAGTATTGTTTACAAGAGAAGCGTCTTGAAAATAAATCTGAGAAGGCACTTCGAAGTCATACGAAAAAAGCACTAAGAAAAAGGTTGAAAGTAAACCTTATCAAAAATTAAATTTCAGAATGAAATAACGCACAAACGTATGAATTGTTTTGAAGCTGCAGTTTACCTTTATTTACAACAGCATCTTTAGCTTGCGATTCTGGGTAGCGAGCACCCGCTCCATAGCGCACGCAAGTTCAGACGAAGAACGGCAGCGCAGCCAGGGCCAAGGCTGCTGAGCGCACGCTCAGCGGGGCCGCACCGTAATTCTCTTTGACTTGTTCCAGACTGACGTTGGTATAAATGCAAGAAGTTTGCCTGTTTGCCTCAAAGTACATCGTATAGGCAAATAAACCCTCTACAGCATTCAGCGAAATGGTTCGGAATTACAGAAAGGAGATTTATCATAAATCTCTGGTATCGCTGGGTTTCTATTGCATGGTAGCGTCGTTCACTAACGAAGTAAAAATCTGGCTTAGCTGAACGGTGAACTCAATAACTGAAAAGGGAACGCAGTGAAGAAAGATGCACTTTAAGTCTCACAGTTAAATCAAAGGAAAGATCTGGTGGAAGAGGCAGTTGGCAGGTATTCTGGTAGTCCCTGTTTACTGATAAACTTCTACAGAATAAAGCTAAATTTGCAAACAAATCCCACACGCTATCACAACGTGAGTTTCTACTACCACACAATTCAAAATCATAATTTTTCCTTTTACAGACAGGTAATCACTACCAGATCAGCAGCAAAACTGCCGATTTCCTTAAAGCTAGCACATATATAGGGCAACCAAACAGAGCTAGAGCCTTTCTTCATTACAACTAACACATTTCATGACATCCCTTCAGATGACAGAGGCAAAGAGAGCCCAGCAGTTCACTGCCTTCTGCACATCCTGTGCATAACGCAGTCCTTCATGGGCTCTTTCTTCATAGTTAAATGCCTTTTATTCTCCTTCCTCTCCTGCCAAAGGCACTTAACGCTCTAATAATATTTCCCATCACTTCTAACGGGATTTCATTTTGGTGACAGAATCACTGATACACACAAATACAACAAAGGGATGGATTCAGGAGTCGTTTTAACAGATGACTGAGGTGCCATTTGCATCATCCAGACACGGATTTCAATATCCTTTTGGAATATTCATTTCTTTGAAAATATCATGAAGAGAGTGTCAAAGGAGGGAGAAAAACTTTCGGTGAGAGGGTGCTGATGACAACAGAATAAAGGAGTATAAACTACCCAGGAATAAAATTCATGCTGAAAATCAGAATAAAGCGTCTATACTTAAGAGGACTGAGGCTGGGACTCATGTCCCAGCACGAGTGGTAAGGGCAAACATTAATGTCGCCTTAAGATAGCACTCAATAGTCTAGATCAGGATTTTCGTCCTAGATAGAGAGGATTACAACGTAGGGACACCTTAGAACAAACACTACGCCCCTTCCAGTTGTAGGTCCCCATGAACTCCTTCCTGATTTGCATCAGTCTTAGAGTAGATGGTCTCCATTTGACATGGTGTTGGCTTGACACACTCCAATTCATCTGCTACATCCCCTTTTTGCAGCACAGAGACCAGTGTAAACGTAGGAAGAAACAGGAAGCGGAGAGCCGGCCGAGGCAGAACAACGAAGCTGTACGCGTAACAAATGCACTCCCTGTTCTCACAGCAGTTCCTCCCGTAACTCAGGCACGCTCCCCCCAGCAGCCCTACTTCCATCTGGCACGTCCCCGACGCATCGGGAGAAGCTGCAGGAAGCACTCGCATTCAAGACAGCTCTCCCGGTTCATACCACCGCAAGGTCTGTGCCTGCGGGTCTGGATGACCGTGACAGTCACGTTCGCATATTTTAATTACATATGCGAAACTGCAAAGCACTTTCAAATATTTGCAAACCATCCGTTTCCACAAAGTTCGCTTATTCCTACAGTAACGCGCAGCTGCAGCACAAGGCAGCACCTTTCTTCACCACGGCAATGCTCAGGTTTTACAGAACACGCTGAAAGAAGATTCACTGCCATTTTTGTGTGTAAGGTACATAAACACGAATCACAAGCAGCCATCAGTAGGTCTGGAAACAAATAACCATGAACAAGCACTCCTCAGAATTCCAAAAGGAGGTAGAGCGCAAAGGAGACCATAGATATAGGTGTGTGCATATACGCGTATGTATTTAGGCACTAGAATATAGTTAGTACGCTAGCGTTTTTGAACTTCATTTAAAGCCAAAACATGTCTTTCTCAGCCGCGAAAAGATTTAGCCAACCCCTGGGACGTACTATTAAAAATGGTGACATCTCCTTGCATAAAAAGAATGTCAGAATGTTCAACCAAGTGAATGATACATTTGCCTGAGCAGTCAGACGTAGCTAATGAAGAGATTAATTCACCCCAGGTATAACTGCAAGAACTGTAATAAGATAAAAAAGGCCAAATATGTTTCAAGGTCAATGCAGATTTTTTCAGAGCTTGACAAACAACTTTTTCCACCATTCAGGGCTTCTCTCACACAAAAAGACAACATCTGCTGTCTTTTTTTTTTTTTTCTTTTTCTTTTTTTTTTTCCAAACAACTGCAAAACACAGCAGTTAAAGCTCTTACAGGTAAAAGGTACCACACAGGAAAATGACAAGCAAGCAAGTAAAAAGAGGGAACATAGCTAGGAGAAAGGACTGCCAAAGACCTATACATGAACTACCAGGGACAGTGAAGCAAGGAGTCCTAGTGAGCTTGTCAGAAGAGATTTTACAGAAGAATCACTGCAAGCTGGTGAACTGTTAGCGCTGACCCAGAGGAGCGAAATCCTCACATGGACTTGATGAGAAGTGCAAGTCAGAGGTCTCTGCGGCAACACTGTCTCTGCAACTTTGTGCTCCGGAGCACAGATGGCTCCGGTCGCTCAAGTCTGATGTCAGGAGGTTTTTCCTTAGAGGCATCTTCTGCCTCAGGTGTGAATGCACAGTCCTAAGTCTTCATCTCTTTCTCTGTATTTGTCACTTGCACACATCATCACTGGTTTGGAAAAGCAACAGCAAGGGACATGACAAATCAGCTAAAGCTCTGCCTGATGATGGAAATCCTGATTTGACTTTGACCAGCCATAGCAAAAACCAAAACTGAAATACTACGCTGCTGCCCTAAGAAAGGAAAAAAAACTTCTTTTCCAGGTTGCCTGTTTCTGATCAGTATAACCATTCCACGTCATAAGCTGCATCTTCGACTAAGCATTGAATTTTTCTCAGTTTCAGCAGTTAATTCTACTGGGATAAAGGACAGAACTGGCTGTTTTCTGGGTAATGGCTATGTTGAATATGCATCGCTGCTGGCTCCATTTTAAGCAGTGGAAATAGCAAAGCTTCTAATGCTGCTGAGGTACGTGAGAAGTTGATTCTTGCTACTCTTGATCATAAAAATCACGCATGGGTAAAAACTACTTCTCCTGAGAAAGAAGCAGTAGAATGACAAAGCTGACCCGTCATTCAGAACATTGCTCCAGAACTAGTCCCTTAAATCCAGGCATCTCAATTTTTTTTAATTTTAATCAGATTCCTTCCTCCTCCTGTCATTTTGGCTTCCAACTCAAGAATATGAGAGAACACACTGCCTCACTGCCCAAGCGAACTCTCCGAGAGGATCAGCCACGTAGTGTTTGGGAACCTCGGCAAGAAAACGAAGTGTACACGCTTGTACGCTTCCAGTCTTCTTCGAGCGGCCCCAGAGGTCGGTGGCGGACCCTTTGCACCGTATCACCTTCCAAAGCAAGGTACTGCAGGCTTCGCTCTCGTGCTTGAGAGCTCTCTGTTAAGCGACGCCAATTGAAGGGGACGACTATATAAGCAGATAAAAGATGCTCAGCTCTATATTATTTCCACTGAACTGACAGGCTTCTGCCTCCACTTATAAATAAAACAGGGACAAGGCTCTGACACAAACACTGGCACATGATCGTTCATCCTGGTTCTTTCTCGCTCCCCAGCATGCTTTTTGCCCATGTCAGCTATCACTCTACTGAATAACATCCCAGCATGATTCAGGAAACCTCTCCTAACAAGGCAGTTTTGATGCAGCCATTCTCTCCTGGGGAAGAAGAGTTTAGCTACAAACTGCATGGATGCAAACCACGCTGTGACATCTAGCCTCTGAGGCAAAGAGCAGTATGTGGCTCATTTTCTTTAACCGCATAGACTCAGCTGAAAGGTGTTACCACCTTCCCAGCTGAAACCACGGTTTGTGGCAAGGCTGCTTTTCCGAGTTCCAGTCCAGGTAGCGGAGGGTAATTCTGGCAGGAAGATAAGCTGCTAAGTTTTCTGGTGATACTTGCAACACAAGCTAGGTGTTGTAAGTAGGCATTTGCATACAGGGACTGGGTTACTATTGTTTAAATCCCAGGGTCAAAAAAAAAAAAAAAAAAAGAGGCAAACGTACATCAAGCATATAATTCCAGAATGAAACACACTTTTTTTTTTTTTTAAACCATGGTTCACATTTGCAGAGCACAGGATCTGTCAAGAGCAATCGGATAATAAAACAACCGATACAATTCTGTCCAAGGGAAATGGCAAAAAGGAGGAAAAGAAAATTAAGAGTAGCTTTCCTTCAAGTGCTTGTACGATATCTGAAATCCTTCTGGTGACTAGCAGCTAATGAGGAGGCTGGGGATCTCATCCTGCTGCTCAGCAATGTGTCCCCAATTTTCCTCCTCCTTCAGCTTTACATAAACCAAACATGAATTCCGTGCACACAATATGAAATAACTGCATATGGAAGTGGGAGGAAGAGCATTTAATGTATAAGAACACTGTGTGGAGAGACATTTGCTTTTTCTATTGCTTGAAGTCTCATGAGGCAGCTCAGGTAAATCACCCTTCAACCCACTTTGCTGCATGTGACAGAAGAGTCTGTCTGTCTTTCTAAGGAAAGAAATCAGTTCAAATGTTTCCTAATCTGATGCTTTTAATCTGGAATTTACCAAAGAGCGTGGTGGAATTTTTTTAATGGACTTGAGAGGAGGCAAATGCTTTGAGCATTTGTACAGATGGCAAGTGTGAGAGAAATACAGAAAACACCAAAATACTACGGATTCTTCAGTGAAGAGAAGGAGCTACACACAGAGAATACAGAGCCTTCCCTCACATCTGGTATCTCCAGAATGTTTGGATACGTGAAAAATCATAACAGCAGATAACTGGACTTAAGCAAGCTTAGCCAAATCTTACCTTTGTATACCGTTTCAGCTGAAAACTCTTAGATAGTGTGCTGGGGTTTGGGTTAACCCTCATTAATAGGGAGGTAGGGGAAAAAAATAAAAATCAATGGAAATTAATTCATAACGCATGTCTCTGCCTTCACATGACAGTGTCTTCAGATTTTAAAAGCAATTTCACTGTTTGGTTGGAAGTCAAAAGGATCCATGCAAAAATTTAATACTCAAAAGAGGAGAAAAACTGGCGCTGTGCTTTTTCAACTTGCCAAGTTAAAGGAATGTTATTGAAGACTCTCTTACATAAATGTTCCTTGACCTCTGAATGAACCAACAGGTCTTAAAAACTGCATTAGCCAAAGCAAATTCCCACAGCAAATAAAACATTTAGCCGAGGGCATCAGATTTTTCTCTACGCAGCATAAAGAAAACTCCAAGACCAAAAATGGCAAGTTAGCATTTCCTGTTTGGGTCTAAATGAGACCAATAAACTTGTGGTGAGCAGTTGCCAGTATCTAGATAGTAGAGTTGGATACACCATCCTGACTCCTCCTGAGTGCTCTCACAGCTGGCCAACAAAATGTTCTACTATTTTGCCTAGCAATAAGGATCTATAGGTCCTTCTTCCTCTTGACAAAGATCTCACCATACATGGTAGCCTAATGGATTCTGAACAGAGTTTGAAAAGGCAAGAAAAAGAAATGCTAGAACTTTGGCCAAAACAAGAGCAGGCTGTGCTGTCTCCAGCCAGGCCTCACACACGCAACAGAAGCACCAACAACAGGTACCACTGAAGACAGATATGCTTGAGATAAGGAAGCAGTATGTTTGTCCAAATACTACAAATTCACTTATCATGTGTATGACCCCAAAAACACATGTAAATGCTATGAACTCCACAAGTCTGAGTCCAAATCTAAAGGACAAGTCCTATGTAAGATGTAGCTAAAGCCAATGGTATCTGCGGGAGCAGTTTAAGACAAGTGTGGAATGCAGTCCAGATTACTGCTAAACAGCCTATGGCTCCTCAAGCAAGTTAGAGAGCGTTAGAAAAGCCATCCTACAACCCCAACCTGCATGCGAGCATGCGTTGATGCTGCTGCTATGTTCTATGTTTCTAAGGCTTGCCTATTATTAGTGTTCTTCTGTTCATACAAAGCAATAATATTACGTAATAAAGCAACATACACAGATACAAAACAGCTCAGGAACAGAAAAGAGAAGAAACACCATACCACCAGCACAGCACAGTTCATTACATGCATTTTACATATCCTTCTGAACATAAGCATATGCCATACCTCTTCCTTTGCAGGAAGCCCTGTAACACACGTTATTACTGTGCTGCACAGATATGCTCCACCTTCCTAGAAAGATTCCTGTACTAACCATCTTCTGAACTGCCCACAGAAAAAAAAAAACAAAGCCAGGGAACATTCAGCCACCTTCAGCACAAAACCATCCTTTCTGCTCTCTAACTTCCTGACCTACTCACCAGGTTCATTTCAGCTTCATTCACTATAGCATGTCCAAGAGCCTCACGCAGTACATAAACCTCCGAACATCAATTACCCTGTGCACTGAGGCAGAACTGCCAAGAAGAAAACAGTCTGTGGTCATTTAACACTGCATCGTAACACAGATAGACACAGGGATGAAGAACACTGCACAGACAACTTCAATTCTGTAATTTAAATACTCAGCTCTGCAAACCAAGGAGCTTTTAAGGGTTTTTGGCAAATATATGTGTATCCTTATGTCACATTTCCTCTTCAGGTCTTGAGTAAAATATATATCAACATACTGTCTATTAAAAAAAAAAAAAATCAAAATATTCGTAGGTATTACATATATTGTGATTTGAAGATCACCTCTTCCCTTCCTTTAAATAGTACAGTGGTAGCAAAACAAGCACAGGTTATGCTGAGAAGGGGATTTTTATGTGAACAGAATTGTCTAGGTTTCTCTTATGACATGGCAGAGTGACAGCCTCAGACACAGAAGTGTCACCATTTAACCTCCACGCTACAGTTTTATCAGCAAACCTGCAGTCAGCCAGAATGGAGACAGAGTGGAAATGATACAATACTGACCATTTGCCAAAATATCTTGAGCGAGTCTGGGAACAGGAAAAAGCTATATGAATCCGAGGAAGCTTTATACCAATTTAATGTTGTCTCCCATGAATACTATACTTTCGTTTAAGAAAATAACCAAACACCACCAAAAAAACCCTGTACCTGGATCAGTCGTAAACGTACAAAAACCAAATGACGGCCAAGCCTCACATGAAAATCAACATGGATTTTCAAGACAGGAATAGCTTCTAACCACTACAACAAAAAAATATATTGCCAAATCTTTTCTTTTTATTAGCAGCTCCTCCTTATTTGCCTTTTTTTTTGTGAACAATTGTATCAAAACACATTTAATTCAAAGAACTGTTGGAGCGCGTCCCATTAGAGAGAGCGCAACAGCAGTGTTTCCTGGTTTAGCAAGGTAGAGAGCAACTCCAACAAGCAATAGGAGCTGTGTAAAAGTATAAATTTGTCCATGGACTAAAACACTGAAAAGAGCCAGGCAGCCATTATCGCTAACAAACATATGCAAGCCTGCTCACAGATATTTCTCTGACCAGAAAAGGGCTTGGTAACAGCCATAGTCTTCCATTTTGCTTGCTGTCTCTGACCCATTTCTGCTTGGGGGATACTGTAGTCAGAGGATGGTCTCCCGGGCCTAAGGAAGTTTAAAGATGAATTTTGGCAAGACACTTCTTTATGCCTCTACTCTGAGAGAACACTGCCATTAAAATGAACATAAGCCACAAACCCCTAGGTGTTCCTTCCACCGTCTTCATCTGACCGAGGAACAGAACAGCACACAAGTCAGACCATATTGAGATCGAGAGGATGATGGTTTTTCTGGAGGAAGAGGTGTATGAACTAAGGAGGCGATGAGGAAGAGACTGCGTGTTCTGCTACCCGCTGCTCCGGGCCTGTGTTCATAAACTCATTGTTCTATTGACACTGCAATCCAAAAATAATTAAATATAGGCACATCGTGTTTGCAGGCATATGTGGTCTCACTGACACTTCACTCGATACTTTCTATACAAGAAGATTTTATAGCCAGGGAAATAATTTATGGGAGTGGGTGAGAGGTGCTTTACTTCTGGCTTAAGCAGTTTATGTAGAATTGCTTTAAGTCTCATTTGTGCAGGTATTTTTTACTAAGACAGTTTAAATTGAAATTTTTGTGGCAGTATTCTTCCATTTCTATTGCGGGATCTCTTACTTTGGTATAAATCACTTTTTCATTGCAATTTATGGAAGAACCTTAACCTTCAGTCATGAAAAAGAGCCACCTTTCTGTTTGGATCTCGAGTGTTTCCACAAAAGTACACCACACAAGTGTGGATGGGCGTAGCCCCAGAATTAATTGTAAACGCTGTCCGATTACCATGCATATTTTGCTTCAGTTCAAACATTCACGTTTTTAATACACAAAGTACCATAACCTGGATTAAACCTGGGGTATACCCTGGCTGAAACTATATTTACGTGAGATGTAACAGAGAAGGGAAGCATCATGTCAACAGTGATGTGAATGATGCAAGTTCCAATGCTTGCTTCAGTCCAGTGAACAAGTCTCACTGGCATTAAATCCAGTTTTTGTCACTGTTACCTCTTGTGGCAAGGTCAGGCTACAGACATTAATACGTTATAAAATCATTTTGCAATCATACAGATGCACCAATCCAGGGTGATAGTCACGTGTCTCAGGAAGCGAATTCACATCACATATAACATTAATGAAGTTCCCTAAATTCCTTAGAGCAAAACTGTCTTCTGTACTTAAGAAAACAGTTCTTTGGAGTCAGATTCTGTTTCCAGGGTTCAGCGGACTCCTGTGACATGCAATAGAAAAACTTGCCTTATGGCTGTCCTCACGGTGTGAATGAGCACATAAACCATACATGAAACTTGCATTTCAAAATTCCTTTATTAGTTTTGTTTATACTCCCCCTACACAAAGCTTTTATGGCATCAGAATCAGACCTTTGACACAGGCTTTTGAACAGTAACTGCAAAAGCCAATTTATTGGTGTTTTGTCTTCATTCATTTGAACAGTTACCTTAACAGTGTGAGTAGTACATCAGAATGGTGTGAGAAAGGGTTAAGCAGCTATATCACATACACTCAAATAACGGGAGGGTTGAAATGACTGAACACGTGCAGCCAATTTAAAGACTTATATTAAAAACAATAACAGGGATAAAGTACACACGCAGCTCCTGAGCATGCAGCTCCCGCTTGGAAGTCATTAGCACATTTCGTCTGTCTGTTGCAGCAACGTGAACTGCATGTCAAACATTACTCAAGAAATATTGCAGAGAAAATGCTGACTATACACACACAACTACTGTGTCACGGCACGTATGTTTCTTCCCAACACAACATATAGCACATCACGCTGTGACTCGCAAGTTAGGAATCCTGACCTGTCTTTATTTCTTAGAACTGTGTCTAAGAGCAGAGCAAAGAGGGATAGGAAGACAGCAAAACTCCTGATTTGCTAGCTTATATGAAGCAAACGCAGTTTCATTTACTGCTTGTATAAAGCTGTGTTAGGGTTACACTCTAGAATTATTAAGCTATTAATCAAACTGTATTAAAATCCCACTGTGAACAAATAAATTGTAATTTTAACACGGATTGCTGGTCAAAGTGTAGGCAGAGACAGACCCTAGTTAGGAAACTTTACAACCACAGCAGGCCAGAGAAAGGACAAGAAAGCCAGCAGAAACCCAAAAACTTCCTGACTGTTGAACTTAGGGAAGTGATCGCTGAAGGTCACACAGCAGCAGCAGCAGACCAGAAACACAGTGAAGGTCTCCCAACTCTAAGTCTACGCAGCAACATTTTTCCTACCTCTCCGCTCTTGTTCAATACAGGCGTTACAGCATGTGCGTAAATTCATATTTAATGCACACATTATTAACTCAGTCAGTCTTACGCATCAAAAATTCCCCACGTTTCTTTCCTATCACTTGAGGCACTACTACAGACACTTGCTTGAAACTTCGGTTTAAAAATACCACACACAGATACAAATATGAAATTTTGTAATCTTTCAGCGACACATTTAATCCTAACAAACCTACAGTTGCCCAGACATGAAATGCACAAAAAGCTAACATACAGTCTATAAAACGATGCTGCTGAAATTTGTTTCCTGATGTGGGATGTGCTGGCAAGGAGATCCCTACACCCAATATGAAATGCTGATGTAGGCCCCAAGGGGGGGGGGACCCAACAGAGTTTGACAGTCAGTCAGTGACATCTAATACTTCTCTTTCTAAACAATATAAGGCCGTGTCTGATGTCACAGTCACCTGTGTCATATTTACAGATTCTGAAACAAAGATAAGTGCCAGTCATAGCCACTTCACCCTTCATTTTTCTTTTGGTAACCAGGATTTTTCTTTTTTTTTTTCTCTCCTCTGCCTACTGTAAGCAGACTTGTTAAAAAAAAATTTAAAAAAACAGAAAAGGATCCTAGCAAAGTCTACCTGGGAAACAACACAGCTTTGTTTTCATGGATATATATCGCAAGAAGATTGTTACGTAGGTACGCAGCATGATCTTGTGTGAATGCAGTATTCAGTGGTTTTTGCCCATTTAATCTCTAGCAAAGAGAGGCCTAGATTGCAGTTATACCGTGAGGAATTACGCTCTTCAGTACTAACACCTTTCACCCACGCCAAAGGGTTAGTAGCAATGTCACATCCCCCCTTTTACTATGGTTTTCCAGAACTATTAGCCTGCAATCTCCACCTTCTCATATGAAATGATCAAGTTGTTCTCTGCTTTAATTCCAAACACATTTCCCTTTTCTTCTAAACCAAAACACTTCTGAGGATTCCAGTCCTCTCAAAAAGGCACAATGTTTTATTAAAAGATAGTCTTTGTAGCCAAAGACTTGACAAAGATGTTGCGTAATTTTGTGTTGTTTAATGTAAACAGGGCCAGCGGAAAACTTTATTCTGAAGCGGTTACTTTTTTCTCTTGAGCACATTAAAGTACTACTAGGCTTTAATTACGTAGATTCTTCTACAAGTCCAACAAGTGCCAAGCTGTAGAACTCTAGAAATATCTGTGCACCTCTCCTTTTACATCAGTCTGTAAGTTCTAAGATCTAGAATCACCCTCGTGCAAATGAAGTACATATACGGTCCACGAAGCATACCCACCACATTCAGAAAATATTATTGAGAAAAGATCCTTCAGAAATGTACACATAATTGTTGCTAGAGGACTTTCTTTTTCCCAGCGATAACGTAATCTTACTTGATTTTATGTGACTCAGTTCCAAAATCATTTCAATATCTGAATCAAAATGCAGTATACAACAGCTTGCACACATGCCATTATCTAGGATCAATTTGAAATTTTATCTCAGCCCAGAAGAACTATGTGAACTATAATCTGTATGACAGCATCTGCCTTGGAACCCTAGCAGGGGTCAGAGGTATTTTGCAGTAGGTGAAGCACGTACACACACTACAAGACGATGTCTGCCCTGACAACCTTACCATTTGATATAAAATCTGAGAATTAAAATGATCAGTAAGAAAAGAAGCGGGGAAAAGGTACAAGGGTAACCTTTGCTTTCTTAGCTTCAAGTCCACTGACTTTCACCCTCAGTGGCCGTGTTCTCAATGCTTGCCCCAACTTCGAGGGGGCAGGGGAAGAACGTTACCTCGACCGACGGCTACATTCGCCACGGCCTCACACTCCAGATATCGGAAACCACCCCAAGTTTTACATGAGGCCTTTACCTCTGGGGCAAGGTTTCAAGAGTTGCTGTGCCTGGTGCTATTAAAGTCTCGTATGCCCTACCTGCTGCTTTTGTCAAGGAAAAGAGCCGCAGAGCATTCTTCTTGTACAGAAGCCACAGAAATGTGGATTAACAAAGCGTAGCGCATGCTCAGCTTCCTTGTCACAAGGACAGAGCTAGGCATTCCAACAAGACGGCCACTGGGCAGACGGTATTTGGCGTGAGTAGTTCGTACGTCAAAGATTTCTCTCACAATCCCAGGGAATTGCTTTTAAAGGGGTACAGCTCTTTTAGGTAGACTAGCAATTATTCACCGCTTCTCTGCCAAGGCAAGACCAATGCCCTAGTTTCACCAGAAGCCTCACGCATACATACGTCCGTCACCCAAAGGAGATGCATAGAAAAACAGCATTCTTGCCTGTCTTGAGGGGGTTTGTTGACACTGGCCGTGGTGGCGAGCAGGCAGAAAAGGTACCCTGGATGTAGACATTCCCTCCTAGAGCTCTTCTGTAGCGTTCGGGGATGGGCACCCCAGACTGAAGGTCCCTGAAGGTCCCCAGACTGAAGGTCTCTCTCTTGCCAAGACCCTCCCGTGTGACAACTCTGGAAGACAAGACATGGATGTCAAAGTGGGAGGCAGTACTTGGAGCCTCACAGAAACTACCTGTCTACTGTGGTAAATAAGGTCTCTTCACTTGCACCTGGGTTTCTTTAATTAAAATCTGTTGATTAACAGTATCTTGATATGGCTTTGCACTACCCAAAAATACATCTGATTTCACACCACCTTGAAAAAAGGACCCCATACCCGCAACAAATGGGACAGGTATTTACAAATGACTGGAGGCAGCAATGCAGTATCTGGCTGGCGGTTACTACTACTAATACCCTATTACTGCCAGCCAGTGTTAAAAGCCCATCTCTTCTGCAAGTCATCTGCTGAATTTCGTCATGGTCAGCCTTCAGTGGCTGTGCAAATACAGCATACCAGAAAAGAGCCCTTGGATGACTATACCAAAAAAATCCCCCAAACTACCGTTATTTCCCATCACATGTGTGTGTGTTGGGGGGGGAATTACCTGTTTTCATTATTCTAGGTGTGTTATCACATTCAGGAGTATCTTTTGGTATTTGCATTTGAGTTTGGCAGAGTCTCTCCTGTTAACACTGAATAAATAAAAGGTGTTTCCATGTGTATGGACACATACGCATCTTTATGCAGGCAGAAATACTAACATATATGTAGTTTCACATTAGGAAACAGTCTTACTTCTGTGAAAGCAGTCTATTTTCCTGCTTCTACTGTTTATAGGTTAGCTTATCCTGGGGTTTACAAAGATACTCAACATCTCAATTTTGACCCCGACATGAACATTCCCCGCATCCCAAATTTCTGTAGAGAACATCTGAAGAATAGAGGTTCCCAATACAAAGTAAAAAGCCTTCCTAAAATAAGCTATGGATTTTTAATCTGTGATAAAGTTTAGGCAAAGCTAATATAGTTGACCTCTCGGAGCATTTCTTTTGCAACTTGAAGGATATTCCAAACTTTCAGAGAGAGCTATGATGACAAGCAGTTTATTTGCTCAACTTCCTTCCATAAATCAGAATTATTTAGATAGAAACAGTAAGAAAAGATTCTACCTAGAACGCTGGAACGCTTAGCCCCAACTCTTACGTTATAGAGAAAAATAAGTATTTGTTGCTAAATGGTTTCAATATTTTTGGCAGTCGCTATACAGATACAACATGAGATATGTTTCTTTTCCGTATACTCTTCCAAATCATAGCATAATGAAAAGCATGAAAAAAGAAACAATCTTTGTGTCATTCAAACCTTCAGATGCTGTATTCATCCTGTTTGCCAAATATTAGTTCAGTTTCTGCATGAAGGGCTTTTTAGTACCAGTAAGTATAAAAAACCCAAAGATGTATTAGTAAGGGCAGTACTTATCTCCAAAGAAAACAGTTCACGATTAGCAGCATGCTGGTTCCTAGCCACTATTAGCATTTCAAATATCAGTCTTCTGCCCTAGACGCTGCTCTCCAGATAATCCTCCCTTCCCTTTACGTTCAACTGTGTTATACTGACCAGTGGTTGGGATATTATTCGTATTCCTGTTATTACCATCACCTGTAGAGATCTAAAGCTTAAAGAATGACAACAAGAAAGAAGGGCTTAATTTCTCATAAGTTTCTTTGATAAAGCAAGAGCGCCAATTACAAACTTAGTACATGTTAGAAAACCAGAACCCAACAGATGTTAGCCTAACATCTGTTATGTTCACATATCTGTTTAATAGTCTTCTTAAATACAATGGGTCTACTCCACGGAGCGAGCATTGCAAAATACGGGTTCCACAATTACTGATTATCCTTCAAAAGTTTCACACCTCAAGACATCTTTGTTTGCAGGATTTTTATGTAAGGGAAGGGCTACCTGGCAGGTTCTCCGAGTTAACAACTGAACTGAGTCCCTGGGCTTGGGTCCATTCAGCAGCCGTTGTGGCCAAAGAACGCTGCCCTTTGCTCACCCACAGCCTCACTCACCTGGCCAAGTCTTTGATAAGGGAGTCATTTCGGACCTTCGTTGGGTAAAGTTCAGAGAGGCCTGGTTTTTTTAAAGGAGATAGAGGGAGATGAGTTACAAGGCACACAAACTCTGGGTTAAAATCTCTAACTGACCACGCAAAATATGCGTTCATAGAAGGCTTTGGCGTATCTTTCCAGTTCCCAACATTGTTACGATGTTTTGTGCTGTCTTAGGGTAATCTGCATCTTCCCTTTACCTAACTACCATCGAAAAGCAGCATTTCAATGATGCACAGACTATCACAGACACTTCTTTCTCTTAAGAACTGCATAGTTACCCCTTATGTGTCTCCATTTTCAGAAAACACAAGAAAGCAAATTGTACAATAGGCTGCAGTTTCACTTTGCAAGTGAAATCTAGTAGCGATAAAAGCACAAGAACGTTTTTGGTTTTGGTTGCGGTTTTTTGGTTTTGCTATCTGCATCTCAGCCACTTATAAAATTATCAGGCAAATGGTGAGAAGGAGAAAACAAAGGGCAAAATATTACCCAGACTGTCAGGGAGAGTAAGGCTTGGAGTACGCATTAACACATTTTGCTTTTTTTACCTGACTGAATTAATAATCTGTGCGATAAGAAAATGATAATTTCATTGTATCATGGTCATCAATAATTTAAAAGTTTGTCTTATCATACTGACACTTACTTCTTTTTTGATCAGCTTGTGGGAAAAAAAAAAAACAAACAGCATAAGGTCACAGAATGAAGAGCGCTTTAAAGTGCCTCAGGGACCCTGCTCTCAAATCCAACACCAGACAAGTAATCCTAAATACCTCCAAGAGCACAAAAGTTACATTTAACACGAATGATAAAATGGTACAACGACTCTGACCCATACTAAATAGTTACACGCTGACCTAGCAATAAAGCGTGGATCCAGAACCTACAGAAGTCATTTCGTCACACACGTGGGCCTTCACGCTTTGTATCTTTGCACTTCACACCATGCACGCATCTTCAACCCCCATATAGATTACGCAAATCAAAATCATTCAGCATCACAAAGGATCAATTTCCAATCGACTGAAAACCCGAACGGGCTTTGTTAAGTTTCTTGGATAGGATGCTGGCCCTACGGGAGTGCCAGCATACCTCCTCTGAGATCATCACAGCCACAGCCACTGACAGGACTTGAGAGATCACACCCGTGATAAAAAAAGAAATGGGTATACAAAAAAAATAACTATCAATACAGGAACTCAACCACTCATAGCAGGTCCTACTTGAATTACTTGACATCCTCAGAAGGACAGCTGATCATTTTCAAAATGGAAAGAAGTGGGCTGCCAGTGAAATTACTGAGCTTTAGATGGAGAAAAATCCTTTTTTTAAGGTATTCATAACTGAAATACTCACTGGTCGCTGTGTGGAAAAAATAACAACTTCCACCAGAAATTGAATTTTTAAATTAGTAAGCTAAATCCATAGTTAGGCCCCTATATTATAGCTTGCTCCAACTCTGCTTACTTTTTAGGCAGAATCCTCTTTTCCCGGCTTTTCAGACTGTTTGAACATATTCAGTTTCCACCGGAAAACATAACTCGTAGTGAACATTCAACATGTTGTTTGAGACCCTCAACCACTTACTAACTTGTAAAACCCTCTCTTCTGAAAACTCATATATTACTGTCCAATGATTTTGTCCCTGCTTCTTCCGTCTCAACTGACTTTAAAATAATACAAAATTAACATCCTAATCTGTGCAAAACTACGCAATGGTAACATAATATATAATTATATACACTAAGAGAGCAGAAATTAAAGCCAGTGTTCTAGGTAAATTAGCATATATAGTATTGTGCAGTTGACAGAAAACTTCATAAATCACAGGCCGTTCTCAGCACGTCCCCAGTATCAAAGTCTGGAGACGTGTCCTCGTCACTCAGTGCCCAATTCAGCATCCCAGTGTTACAGCTCAGAAGAGCAGCATGTTCCACAGAGGACTACCACCCAAGGGAGTGGCAACTGATCTGGCTTCAACCTGTCTTATTAGAAAGAAGGAGAAAAAAAAAAAGAAAAAACCAAAACCCAGAAATCCTTATCCCACTGAAATCGGTCACCAAATTCCTGCTGGCATCAGCAGGTTCAAGATTTCAGAGAGTCTCTGGAAGGATGAGTTTAGTCAAGTGAAGCATAAAAACCAACAGACTTGGCCAAGAGCCTTTTGGAAAAACTTTGGAATTGGCTCTGGGCTCAATCACCATGCAACAGTTCAGCTAAGGAAAGGGTCTGCAGTCGAATACGGGGGAAAAGTTTAAGTTAAAGCGCTTTCACTTCATCATCTTCTTTCACTGCAAATGAAACTGAGTTAGATCATATTGCATCTTCTGCAGCCTAAGAGTTACGTATCAAAGGGCACGCAGTAACTGATCGTGAGGCTGCATGCTCATTTGGGCAACCTGGCTTCATTTTTCAGGTCAGAAAATGAGTGAATAGTAAGGAAAAAAAAAAAAAGTGAGTAATTTTTTGAGAGGGGACCACAAAGCTTTCACAACAAGGACTAGAAAATGCTGTTTGACTATAAGCCGAATAACAGGTCATAGTCATGCTCATCCAAATAGTGACGAGGCAAGTCAGAAACCATTACAAACCCAGGGATGCTGACAGCCATTATAATGCCAGCACAGTAACACAACAGCTCCCTTGCTCAGGGCTGCACCACAAATCTGTGGTTTGCATTATTTAACACCATAAGAACACCATCTCGCCTCACAGAACTTGGAGGAGAAATATTATAAAAGCCCAAAGCGCCAAACGAATTTCATTTGGCCAGACTATCAGAATTAATTTTCCTTACCTTTAGGATTTTTAAAAGACTACATTGCGGTCAAGTCCTCACTTTTGCATTTCAGCACCTCCCAGACTTAAGCCTGATTTTCCACAGAGATCTTCAATCCAAACTTTGAACTGTCACAAGAGCAAATAGCTTGTGACAGCAAACAACATGATATATACTTACTCCCGAGCCAGACTGTTCTTATTTCTGTTCCATTCCTTAAGGGGGTTGGCAAAGCAAACACGCCAAAGCTCCAAGCTCTCGCAGTCTGTCAACTATGTTCTGTTCCATTTTGACATGTCCACGTCAACATCGCCATGCTGTAAGCAAAGACAACAGAAGTACCTGCAGGACTAGCTATTAATAAGCAGATATGCTGCATTAAAGCATTTTAAAGCATTGCTGCTCCTATTTTCTCCCGATTTCTACACTTAGTTCCTTCTAGATAATCTGCATCTGAAGGGGAAAAGGTCACCATATATTTTTAAAAAATTGCAGTCATGTGCATAGTCAAACTCTGGGGACTTATCGCTGAAATCATTATTCTAAATATCTCCACACAAAGCTTATCTCTCAGCCTTCCAGTAACAGCATATAAAGTGGAAAAATGCAAGCATGGCAAAGCTTTTATTATCCAATTAATCTGAGGTTGTTTACTTTGTAAAATAAAAGAGAATTATTAGTTGCACTCTCTGGAGCAAGCACTTATACAGGCAGTAACTAAATAAAAAACATGAACTGCACAGCGATTACTGACGAAAATCAGTGCTTCTTTGCAAATGGCACCCCTTTGGAATCCTTGGACCTGGTTCCAGTCCCTCACTGTTTCCCTTCTGACAAAGCTGGATCTTCTCCATTTACAAAAGCTGCTATAGACCTAGTGACTCAACTGTAATTCTGGCAATGTATTAAAGAAATTCCTAGAAAAAAGGAATAGAAATCTTGTCAAACAGCTGAGTGTCAAAAGGATGTAGTATTTTAATTAGCAAATAACGTGAACCACACGGACATCTACAGAAAAGGTAAAAAGCCCAATTCCTGGCTTGAACACTGAATTGCAAGAGAGACAGATTAAAAAAAAAAAACCAACCCAAAGTGTTTAAAGAAGGCGGGCTTTCTGCAAAGAAACCCAGCACCACGGCATGACATGGAACTCACAGGAACGACGGTGTTGTAGGCAAATTTAGTTGGAATTTGACCCGAGAATGGATCTTAAGTTTGAATTACAGTATCATGCTTAGGCATAATTGAAAATATTTTCAGAAGCTGTCGCGAGTTTTAATTTCCTCTGCTTTACAGAACATTAAAAAAAATAAAAAAATCTTGTTTCATTACGTAGACTGGCCAGCTAGACTTTAACAAAAAGCACAGGGAACGTGAGTGCTCAAAAAGGCAAATCCCTTTAGTTGTACCCACAAGATAAAAGACAAGGTTTAGGCTACATGGATATGAAACCTCTAAAAAGTTCTTCTTTGCCAACTTTCAATTTCAAGCTCTTCCTCAAAGCAGAAATAATGTGCCTAGAGAGTACTGCCACTATTCATATTTTATTAGATACATTTCTAAGCAACTGACTTTCCCTATTAGAAGATTTTATCATTTAACTATTTTCGAGACAAAAGGGGCTCAAGTTCTCGGCCATCAAGAGAGTTCAAGTTCCACGTTTCTTTTTCCCTTCCTAGTCTAACAGTTCAGAAATTCATACAGAAGAGAATTTTATCTGCCTGCAGCAGCTCCCATTAAACTACGCTATTAGCTGCCCAAGGTTAGACCACATGGCTTTTTTACAGTGCAGTCCCTCTGACCCTCACTTCCTTAAGAAACTATGTTTCCTGACTTACATAAATCTGTAGTTATGCTTAATATGATTTCCATCTGCTCATGTCAAGCATGTAAAACAAAAAGGGCCTCAGTTTTAATTTGAGCCCTTAAGGGCAATTACGTCTATTATTCAAAACTGAATTCCCGCACCTCAACTTTCTTCCAACCAGGATCACACTGGGATACAGCTGGTCTTTTTTTGGCCACTTGCATTTTCCACAGGTGTTGAGTACGAGAGGAACTATGAGCTGCCAAGTGATCTTTTACTTTCTCCTTAACAGCAGGCTGGAAGTCCTACCTTAGCATCTCTCTTCCGGGGGCAAGCACAGAAATTTCAGTTCCCGAAGCCGGTCAATCCCACCCTATAGACACAGAATCTATTCTAAATACAAAGAGCCCCAAAACACAAGACTCAAATAAATAAATTGTTCCTTGTAACATAACATGTACGCTCAGCCTACAGGAAGATGCTCTGTCAAGTACCTATAAACCAATCCTGCTACCACAGAGTCAACTCACAGCTGCCAGCTCTGCCACGAGCGTTGCTGCTGGAAATATTAGAGAGTGCAAGATTGTCCTATCCACGTCAATTCAAGCGCATAAACAGCATCTATCACCTTCGATCATTTGTCACATTCCCACCACGTTTGCTCAATTCAAGCTACTTCACTCTTAAAACGAACAACATATTTTTCTGTAACATACCATCATATTTAAATGAACAAATCATCCCTGTGCGTATTACTCCATGGGAAAATGGGTTGCGCTATCTGCAACGTGTCCTGGTCACTCACCTTAAATGGAGCCGGGTGCCATCCGGAGTCTGCAGCACCTTCTGAGCCTCTGAAAGCACAAACCCGTTCTTGCTCCTGGCTAGGAGACTGCAATTTCTGCCTTCGCGAGGCCCGTAACGCGTACTGTATACAGCCTCGTTCACAACCCACTTGTGCTCTCTTTCATTCCAACATATCTCGATACGCAAACTGTTAAGATTCTCATGCCACAGCCACTGCCATGGCAACTCCTCTACCCTGCTGTACTGCTCAAACAGTTCACAGCTTCTGACGGTAAGTGATCTAGGGCAAATAACTGCACTTTGCTTGAGGTACTAACTGCAGACCAAGGCGGAAAAAAGCCAGACTACAGCCACTTGCTAGGCAGTAGTTCCACGAGGATTTGGAGAGGCACTCTCACTTCCTTAAGGAGCAATATTTTATGCCACGCTGAACGGCGTATTTACTAAGACACAGCGCGTCATAAAAGCGACTACACAAACAGTAAAGTTTGCAAAATTTTCCAAACTGCACATGAAACTATAACAGCATTTTTTCTTCGGCTCTGCCTCTCCCCCCCCACCCCAATTTAACAGCACATTTGTGATGCAGCTGGCTATCTTTGCAAGGAGACTTCAGAAATAATTAGCTTGCATACCAATAGTTCAGCTTTATCCAGGTTTATCAAAGGACAAATCAGACAATCACCGCAAGATGTAAGGCATTATTTAATATAGGGACTAATGACAGTCAACAGACCCTGGATGATCAAACCATAGAGACTGGTCTTTTGGCTCACAAAGTCTAAAAGTGTCATATGATACAGCACTGAGTACAGAAAAAAGGCTCAGCTATTCAAAAACTAGATCTGCATATCTGCAACTCTTAATTCTGTTTGAAAAACTTCTTTACTCAGTTTGTGCAGCATTTAAGTGGAATTTGTACTTTCTAAGGTATCATTTGAACACCTGGCTATTTCTTAAAGAAAAAGGGAAATACAAGGCGGCATGAAACACACGGATGCACATCACATACAAAGCATTATTTGGATTTTGTTACAATCCAAGTGCGGAAGACCGAATTTCCACTCACAGTTCTGCCACAGACTTCCTTTGAGCCCCCTTACGCCGTTACAATCGGTGTGCTTATTCCCCTTTTTCCTGTGCGACCCATGACCCTTTAGGAACCGAGCACTTATGGCTTCTCCATGTTTCTTCATAGCTGTCCTCCGAATACTTCAAGCTCCGTTGCCCAAATGTAAGGAACGTCTTTTAGTGTAGAGACAACAAACATAGAATAGCTAAACATGGAAAAAATTAGGGTGTCACTACCTGTTGCAGTGGTTGCGGTTCTGGCAGCTTTTGGGTTACACATCACAGCACGAACCCCTACAATTCAAGTCCTGAAAAGGATATGGACACGTACAGTGATGTTGCACCTGTGGAAAACATGCCTTAATCTCCATTTGCCTCATCTGCGGATGGAAATAATACTGCACGAAGGTGATTAAAAAAATAACTTTCAGTGGAAGTTGAACTGGCGTCAAGGAGAAAAGGAACACTATCAGATTTTTCACTCAGCAATTGCAAAGAGAGCAAACTTCAACCAAACACTGCACCAGAAAGAAACGTGTTCCAACCGCCTTGGGATTCCCCTTCTACTCCACTCACCTTCAGTGAAAGAAAAATGGCTTGAGCGGCCCGGTCCATACTGATGGCTTCTAAACTACTTGACGCTATGCATCTCTACCCAAGATTACAAAACAACAGCCTCCTGCAGAGGTGATAAAGAGCGTCTCAACAGCGTAAACAAAATTCCGCTCTGCAACAGTGACATTACTTACAATTCTGTGAGAAACAAGACGGGTAGGGTAGGCAGGGGTCTATGCAGGACACATGTTCTTGGGGTAGGGCTGGGGGAGATGTCAGGGACTTACAGGTAGAAAATAGCGCATATGTGTAATATTTAAGATTATAGCTCTGACAGACCCTTCTGAGTTTAACAAACCATATTCTAAAGAGCTCACCGTGAGACAATGTTCCACTGTTATCCATCTCTCCCAAGCATTAAAAAGTAATATTCTTTCTTACCACCTCCAATTAGCAGACCGGCTACGTACTCCAACCGGGAACAAGGTCTCACCGTGTTCACATTGTACCAGACTCCAAGCATGTAACGTACACGAACCTACGATCTAAATTAGTGGCTGTACAAAATGTTTTGCACAGGTAGCACAAAAGGCACGAAGAAAAATTGAAATGCTGAAGTACCCATCCTCAGGGAAATAAATGTAAGCCTGGCAGAGGCCGTACCGTACTCAGAACGCTGTCTCCCTACAGCTTTGGCAATAATTCTTTTTTCCTCACGAGTGATATCAGCTCAGTCAAGGTCTAGAAAAGGCAGGGTCCTTTCAGAAGAACTGTTGGTCCCCTGTGCTCCTGACTCATTTGCCTTGGTAAGTTCTAGCCGACATTTCTTGGCTTCATCATGCCCGCCAGTGACATGAAACATGACCAAAAGGTGGGGATCCTCTCTAAGAAGCTTCACAGACAAACTCCTTTTCCTGTCATTAACTGGTAAACAATAACTAACTTACTACTTCACCACCCTGAGCTCAAAAAACACATTTAAGACTCTTTTTTCCTCTGTGGCAGCTATATTGACCAAGAACGTTAGGAAAGCCCTTCCTCATGGCAAGGCTTTTCATCAACGGTGATGAAACTAAAATTGTGCAAGGAATTTGCATGAAGAGAAAATGACCTCTGAATCCTTCTGACAGTCTGCTTCAACTAACCTATCCTGCAATTACTGTTTTGAATGACAATGTTTCAGACTCTTAAAGGGCCTCTCGTCCATCACGTTTGAAAAATCTCTATCAGCAACGCCCATCAGTACAGAGGTCAGTTGTCTGTTCGAACTCAGGTGCTGAAAGAAAATCATTGGACTTAAGTGCTCTGGCACCTCAACTAGTCCGCTCAAATCCAGTTCAGCCTTTCAAAATCTTCAAGCGAAATCCGTATTTAAAATGTTATCCTGTCAGAAAAAGTTCACGGTTCACTGTTTTCTAAAACACGTTCCCAAAGTGAACAACACACACAATGACAAACGGTCATCCATCACAGCCCTCAAACAGGAACGAAGACTAAAGCCAGTCAGATGTTCTCCTCTACTCAAGTTCAAGTACTTCAAAAGTTACCACATCTCTGCCTGAAGATTCCTAGCCCATCTCGGTGCAAAGTAAAACAGGTCATCTTAAAAGATTAGAGTGGAAAAGCAACTTCTTGGCTTGCTCTAACTTGGCTGCACGAGTAGGTTTTAACTATGATCCAAAGATCTCTTCGCACCCTCTTGCACTTCCAAGGATCAATCATTTACCACGGTTTTGTGCTCTATCCACTCTGGAACAACCACGTACCACTTTGGATCGGCACTGAGAAACAGTCCCCAGGCAAATTCAAAACAAACATCGTAAGGTCCAAACTCCTGCATCTGACAGGCCCTTGTCCTCAAAACTGGCTGATGCTGAAAGCTGGCATTTGTTTCTCATTAACAACATTCTTCCCATTACAACGTGTGTGGTACTCCTCAACATTCCAAATGGCTTTTCGACCTTTCTGGCCCCTCCATTTAACACATTTGAGCCTTGGAGTCATAAAGCCAAAATCAAGCTTGGGATCGTATCACAAGTTCTCAGTCGTACTCTAGGAACAAGTACCAAACCCATCTTTTTACTGTTCAAGTGCGGATGCAAAAGTGTGATTTCCTTGAAGGAAGACAGGGTACCTGGCACAAGTAAACGTGTTTTCCTTCCCTACCTCTCTCCAGGCCTAAAAAGGCCTGGTATTGTTAAGCTTCAGAGCATACAGTACAATACCCCATTTTTTCATGAGGCAATTGAGTACCAGGGCTTCTGGGAGCTGGAAGATTTCATTGCTTTTATGTTTGCCATGGTGAAGATTTTATTAGCTGCAGGGACATACTTGTATTCGAATATTTGCTGTTGGTAAGAGATGAACGCTCAGAGCTTGAGGAACGCTCTAAGCACAGGATAAAAGCCTTGCTTCCATCTCGGGGATGTAAACAAACAACTGAGACTCTTGCCCGCACCATACTTGTTCCATGAAGCTAGAACATGAGATTCCAGAATTTAAATGCCTTCTAGGCTTCATCTGCAGAATGCTAAACTGGAAACGGCTGACTGCCGTGGCACCCCAGCGCGAGAGGTGGAAGGGTGCGAGCGGGTGAACACAGGGGACAGGCTTCCAGGCAAAATGAAGCACGACAGTTCCCACACAAATTCTTCCATCCTGAAGGATGGCACAAGGACCGTCATCCTCACTTTCCTCCACCCTTAGGCTTTTAGGATTGTCAGCGACAGTTGGTTCCTTTCCAGGCCAGTCAGGACCATTTGTTACACGTTAAGTATTCCCCCTGGAATCTGCAAGAAATGAGAGAATTCCTCACTGCTCGCTTCGCTAGTCTGTCTTTACACTCCAGTCATTATAACATCTGAGGACTGTAATGACAGGACAGTCTTCAGAGCAGGAAAGATTATCTGGCATTTAGGGAGAATCGTGATCCTTCAGGAAAAAAGCCTCCATCACTCTGTAAATGTGTGACATACATGAAACAACAGAGGGACCTTTTTGAATCACCTCCAACACAAACAACTTGGATAACTTCCGAGTATGCTGTTTAACTGATACTATCTCCCCAGCATTTAATCTTCCATCACTTACATATCGGTTTGCTCCAGGAGTACAGAATTACATTTGTTACTTGTTTTTGTGCAAACGTTTGCCCATCCCCAGAAGCATGTTGGCTTTTTGTAAAAACATTAATTGTCCATCTGAAAACTTGGAAATGAATATTGTTTGTCTCTCATCTTCCAGGGGCTTCAAATCACGTTCATTTAAATTGATCCAGGAAAAACTATTTTTTGTCCAAGTGACTCATCACACACCCTGCAAACAAACTAAAATGTATATAAACGTATAATAAGATAATGTACTTTAGTGTATTTTATCACACTACGCAGGAAAAAATAATAATCAGAAAACAAATATTGGGGACTAGTTTGAAGGAAAAGAACTTAAATAAAATGGCTCAAACCACAACGCTTACAATTCAGAAGAAAAGGTTTGGTGAGTTCTAGTAGTTTCTTTAGATTTACACCAGTCTACGTGGTCCTTGGCCTCCCCCATCAGTACTATGTGGAACAGAGTTTAACTACTTCAGAGAGATGATGAAGGTCTTAATTCACCAGTCTAAGTACGAAATCAGATGAAAACCATAGGCCAAAATTCCAGTTCTCATTTGTTGCAGTTGATAATACTGCAAATTTCTTTGCTATTTTCTATGATGGAACTAAGTACAAGCAGAGACATCATTTTTATTATCATTTTATCTACTCCTGGTCAAAACCACAGAACACTGAATAATGTGGTCAATGAAGAATTCGCCAAAGTGACTGGAGTTGGGAGGGACAGTCAGGGAGAGCACGCTTACCAAGTTTAAGTATCTGGCAGCAAATTCTTATCGGTCACCTTGCAAGGGGACCCAGAGAGGCATCTCCCCCCCTGCCAGAGGGGACCCTCATTTCCCCAAACAAGGGAAGCAGCGGGCAAAAAAAAAAAGCCATCTGGGCCCTGTGGCTAGCTATTACCCTCATCCAGAAGCCCAGTCCCCATAAATAAAGCAGCAGCGGTCTCTCCTGAAGGACTCTTACCTTTTTTCTTTGAAACAAAAATAGGGGATGATATTAAATGAAGCAGGTTACAAAACGTTATTTACTGTTAACTTCAATTGCAAAGTTAATTAAGGCATTCAAATTATGAACTGGCAGTTAGACAAATGAGTCCACAAAGCTCAACTCTTTAAATAAAGGAACATACACATGTGTGCGCTCACCTTCATCTGCACTAAAGTTAGGCACCTAATTTACACAGGCTTCTCTCAAAATCCCTACCCGAACCAAAAGCCCATAGCACCATAGGATCATTGTGTGCACTAAAAATTGATCAAAAACGTCATGGTGACACTGATGAAAAGCACCGATCCCTTATGATGAATTCACCTGGCCGATTCACATGTGTTCAAAAGTTTCAGGCAGGTTAACTTTGTAGCTTCAGGCTTGCAGCACGTAGTGTCTTTCTGTGACTAACTTTTTGCTAGACCTAGCATCATCCGTTCTCCTACAGCTGGCACAACGCTGGCAAGAAAAAGCCCTGACATCAGCATGAACTCCAGATTTGCGTCCTCTCATTTGACACAAATGCAATTGCATAGTCCAGCTTGATCTAGACCACGCTCGTACTGCTGAGAGATCCAGCAATGTCTAATTGTAATATTACGAAATCATGGCCTAAACTACTCCTAAATCTACAAAATAGAAACGGGGGAAAAAAAGAACGAAAAAAGGGATTAAGGACATTCTCTCTGCCAGTTTTTATGCGGTGCAAATTCCCCATTGGCCTGTTCCCTCTCTTTTAAGATAATACTAACTTGTGGTCCCTCAAACTTTAAAAATAGAGCAACAACCCTCACGAGGACAGCAGCTGCTGTTACTCTTAGCGCTATGCTGAGCTTCAAAGGAACGAGGAGCATTTTATTTACTGTTAGAAATAAGGCAGATCAATTAAATACAGGTAGTCCAACAACAGCAAGTGAAAAAAGCAAGAGGAGTTCTCGTGCCAGCTGGCCACATGGCTGCACAAACGGAGGGCTTTGCAAAGACAACGAGGCGGAAGGAGGGATTGTCCCGACACCTGCCCATTTCCATTTGGCATCCTCGGCCCACAAAGAGGGAGCAGCTAGCAAGTTCTTTTCATTATTTTAAAGATCAGCAGTGTTAAACACTGGGTTACTTCAAAGGGACATGGCAACGAGGTGGAAAAGCGGTGTACACTGCAAAGGGATGGGCTGATTAAGTTCTGAAACAGCATCAAGATGAAAGACAGAAGAAGAAAAATGTTTTGATCTGAGGCCTGCCTGCTTGCCCTCGATTTTAGAACCGTGGCAGCCCAACAGCTAACAACAGGAACTATAGCTTGAGCACCCCCGTGTGTACAGCAGCATATTCAAAAATACTTAAGCACTTTTTTCTTTCCAGAAACCACGGAACTTGAAGTGCCAAAAATGACACTTTGCCCTTGAAAAAATTCTTGCGCTTCAAGGAAGCCACCCTCGTAACTCAGCTTTGAATTAAGAATTTGGATTCCCCACTAAAACAACCACAAAGAACAACCAGGTGGACTGGCAAAGTATCAAATTCTTTGGCCGACAACAGCACTCCCCTCTAGCACCCTGTAAATGCTGTTATGTTATACTGACATTTGCATCTTGAATCTGACACTGACCAACTCATCTTCCTTACAGTACTTCCAGCTAGTAAGCAGAGGGAAGTGAAGAAGGAAACTCTCTCCTCCTTTCTAAAATCTCAAATCTTTTATTACTAGCGGGTTTTGGTAATTTCCTTACAATTTCTTTGTTTTTAGTAAAGCCAGAATGGGAAGCATGCAGAATAGGTGAAGAAACAGTTAAGCCAAACAGAGCTATAGCTCACAGCACTTAAATAACATGGTATCATCCAGAAAGAACACTACACAGACTTTGTCAAGACCCTTCAGTTTTGTTTCTCAGAAAACACAGCAACAGTTTTTCTGATTTCTCCTCCAGAAATCCACCTCTGCTCGCTCATTTGCAGAAAGCACACCCTCTAACATGACACGACTGCTTGCAGGGTCGCTCACTCGTAAGGTTAGCATAAAAGCTAGAGCAGATGTCTTACTGGACTACTTCCTCTCCATGGCTTACAAGCTTGTTTGGCCTGAGACACACCGTTATATCTTTCGTTGCTCCATCCTTGTCTCATCAACATGGACCGAAAACGAAAGAATTACGTTACCATAGGCATACATCACAGGAAGGGAAACAGCAAAGCTCTGATCCTCTTCACCAGAAACAGCATCAAACATCAAGAAAAGGATTTTGGTACAGGCAATATATTTTAACAGGGTAATTACCATGGCTGAAAAAGGAGGTAAGCTTTTGGGCACACAGCCTTTTTTCCAGGTCAAAACTATTAAATCTAACAAGCACCAGAGCCCTATATTCAAAGTTTAGGCTGTATTTTCAAGACAGAGAATGAAACATATATGACCTGTAAAAACTTACGCTTTTAAGTATCATTAATCCTAAAACTAAGAAGGTGAGTATGCAGTGTGTGCACGAGTAGGCTCTCTCGGCTATCTGCTTATAAAGGAAACCCTACCTGCACTGGCTAGGCAGGGGCAGTCAAAGTGCATTTAAAATGGGACTTGGTTGGGTTTTTTTTTTGCATTGTACATTGAAAGTATTACCAACAAAACCAGATTTTCTATTACCTCTCTCTCATTTTCACCCTATGTCCTCTCGACTTGCCTTTGCACAATTATCTTCTGTGTTGCATTAGTATTAATGAATACTTCATAATGGCTCAGAAAGTTTCCATCCGTGCTCTGGATTACGGCTTTGGAAAAGAAAAGGGTCCAACTTCTACTCCATACGGCATCTGTGCCAGGATTTTTCAGCAATTTTGAGTTCTATCAAAACAGTAGCCATTCAGGGAATTTGTACTTAGTTGAATATGACTTGACTGATTTCAGCTCCTTGAGTTTCGTCTCCCTCCTAGGTAGCTGCATTACTTCAACAATCTCTTCCAGACTCCGGTTTCACCTAAAGTAACGCTATTAAAAAATTCACCTCCAAATACATTCATCAGAGGAACTTTATTCTCTTTTAACTTGCACTGGCAGACCTTGGGTGCGATTTTATGAGGTAAGCAGAATTATCAGGGTGTAAAACAAACATGAATAAAGGGAGAACTAAGCCTTTAGATTAACAGACTACTGCACCCACATATTGCTAAAATAGCGCTGAAAATTTGCTCGTACGGTAGAAGCAATCAAACTGACTAGCAAAGCTCATGCTACAGTTTGATGCAAGTGAAAACTTCCATCTGCATACAAATTCCCACATTAATCTACGGTGCACAATTTGCTAAGACCTGAAATGGACAAAAATCACAGACAAAGGCTAGTAATAAGCCGGCTTGAGGTCAGCACAGCAATCTTTCTGCCACAAATGGATTCATGCGGATTTCAGAAATTAACAAGAAACAGTCAAATGGTACCCGATGTATCAAATTAATTGTTACAAAGCATTTAATATAAATGCTTATCACTGCTGACAATGGAGTCCCACATTTACATCGGTGCCTGACAACTATCTGCTGGGGCAGCCATTATGCGTGCCTTTCCCACGACAAGGATCTGCTAGCTCTTCAGCATACGCATGATGATCTGCATATAGAAATACATATTTATGAAAACATATGGTGTACATGTATCTATAACTGTATGTAACTCTACTAAATAAGCTGTTTCTCTTTATGCATATATGCCACATACTGCTTGCTCCAGCAGAGACATAACACCAAAGAAAACAAAGACGCTTCTTCCTCCAAACCCTAGGGCGACTCAAATCTTCGAAAGCAGCAGACTTTCAAATACACCGAAAAGAAAGGCGAATCTAACAAAGCCAATTTCACGTACTAAACATTTGGTGTCCTGACAGAGTTGTTAGCCTGTGTGAGGTATTTTTCAGCCATCAGTTTCAAGGCCCTCTTTACGCTTCCCAAGAAATCCCATGTTATTTTTTTACTAGAGAAAAGTCGTATCTGGTTTAAGGCCCTGCCCAGAAGCTCCAGCATGCCCTGTTCCCAAGCTGGAAACACAAACGCAGTCCAGATGAACCGTGCTAAGGAAGGTGAAGGGGACTTTTCTTCTTGAGCTGCACGCAGTACCAGCTCCCCCTGCTGCCAGCTTACCAGCCAAAAAGTCCCTCCACCTTCGCACATACTCTCTTCCCAACACCTTCAGCTGAGACAGAATGACACTACGACATTCTGAAAGACCTGTAACACCCTCTGAAAATCTAGAGACAATTTCCTACATCTGATGCAACCCTGGAAAGGGTTTTATCACATCAATTCTGACCCCACGCCATGACCTCCTTACCTGCGGTTTTTGAGTTGTTAGCTATCGTTAGATAAGATGCTTTTCGCTGCCTCATTTAACTTGCAGTTTCACGCACAGAAGGGTTTTTTTGGCATAAGAGTATCCTGGCAGCATACAGATGTAGCTACAGCATCGATGTTCTGAGATTAATAACTAGACAGCAAAAACATCTCCACAGGTAAACCAGCCAAAACCGTACAAGCCCAGCATTATTAGTACGATGACATCCGCACTTTTCCTCCAGAATTGCTGTTCTCGGTCAGAAACCGTATCTCATCCCTATCTCTAAAGTTACAGTTGTATAAGCACAGATCTATACAGTAGGCAGAACGCTGCAACATATTGTTAGTGGTATCAATTCAGGTCCTCGTATGGCGAGCTGACTTTTGATACCCTTTCTAAAGCCTAAATACGTTTGCCAAGGTGCCAAAAAGCAGCTGTAGGAGAAACAGGATTCTACAATGCCATCACACAATGAACTGTTAAGCAGCTGACCCAGGAAAACAGTGGCAAGATTAACACATACAAGTAACAGAATCGGTAAGCGTATGGTGCAATCAGTTCTCCTGGAGTTTCACTAAGCTATCACCACAACTCACATAAATGCTTCAAATTCTGTGTTAAAAATGTTGCTCCCAATTTTTTATTTATTTTATATCAAAGTAGTAACTTGGAATCTTTTAAAAACTTAAGATAAATAATTAATTCCTTACCCTTCATTTTAGCAAAGAAAAATCTCTAAGTCGAACCCAGTATTTACACAAAGCACAGAAGTCTATAACTATTTTAAAATCATAGTGCTTTAAATTCAGAAACATTGCCGTTTTCAGGGTAAGGAGGACATACACTCATAACGAAACCTTAAAAATCCACATATGCATCTCCATATTAATCTACACAAATATTAAAGCACTTCTATTCAAGAAAAAATAGAGAAAAATAGGCATTTATAAATTAAAGGGCGAAAAGGAGGATCAAAGACATATGGATAATGTATGATTAACTAATGCAATTTAAAGGCCTAAGGAAAAAGGCTAGGAGAAAATTTCCTACGAAATGGAGCATTCTCCTGTTCCTTCTCCCTAAACAGAGATGAAGTCTAGGGAATTTATGTAAAACCTAATTACCGGTTTTGGATTTCATTTCTCTTACTAGTTAAAGAAGAATATCCTGACAGGTATACAAGCACAGCTTATCACTGTTTTCAGATATGCTTCAGGATACTTTCAGGAAGCATAGTTAATAGACTTCTGGCAGAAAGGGGCAAAAATTACGGAACAAGCAAGCGAGCTACAGAATGAAACGTTATGTTCAGTCTTGCAGCGCCACACGGCTATTCCTCACGCTGAACGTGTCGCGTCTCGATACTAACAAATCATTAAGCGCTATGAGCTCACTTCTGCTCTTAGCCCGTTAGCCACTTAAACAACCGGTGCCTGCAAAGCAAGGTTGCCTACTTGTGACTTGCTCATCTACACAAGCAGCTCAGGTCTTGTTTTAGGTCCGTCAGCATACAGCCCTTACAGCTACAGAGAAGCACGGAAGTGCCAATTAATACGGAACTAGAAACAAACTACATGGAACAACATTGTTTTCTTTGTCTCATGATGTTGAAACACAAATTATGGCTTTCTTTAAGGACCTAAGCACGATTATTCAGCACTCGGTATCAGTGTTCCTTTTAACTCAAATAAAAAGAGTCTGGAAAAAGTGCACTCTGACAGCGGTAATACTTCCTTACTTGAGTTCAAGTTGCTGAACTCCCACTGCTTTTAATCAGAAAGTTATCAGCAAACATAAAACTGTTTTCTTAAAATCACGGAACTGTGGAGAAAGGCTAAGAGAAAGGGGGGGGGGGTGTATGCATGCACGTCTGAAGGCATATAAACTGTCTCTCAGCAAAAAAAAAAAATATTTTTCGCCCCTTTCCAGCCTTGTGGTCTCTTGCTTACTAAGGGCTTGTGGATTCAGCGCTCAGACAAAACTGGAGTATGTCTGAGGCATGTGGATTTCTTCAGCCCTGGGTGGAACACTTACTTCCTGATAGTTTATTTTACAATTTGTCCCGTCTTTTTTCTTCAACAGCTTTCAGCCAATTTTGTGGCTGAAATCCATGAATCTTCTTTTGTGCCTGGGATGTTATTTAATAATTCCTTTTTCCAGATTTTTCATCCAGTGTGGCAGAGTAGAAACAGTTACTGAATTTTACTTATTTCTGGCTACTGTTTCAAGGTCAGCTTAACATTCTCGAGAGATTTCTGGGGTTTATGGTACTTACTTCTACTTTTTGGGTGTTTTTTCGGCAATGCTAGGAAAAACAATTTAGAAATTCCAGTGCTTCTGATTGTACTGAAAGTATTTAAAGAACTTGTGGAGCAGGATCTACTTAGTGAAGTTCAGAAACTACATATAAATTAGAAGCACGTGTTTATTTTACAGAAAACTTATTGTTAGGGAGTATTTTGACAGATACCATTAATTTAATCAAACGTAGAAATTTTTGAGATCTGAGTCACTGTCTACTCCAGCGATAAACTGAAAGGTTAAGACGCTTCTTCCATCGGCACAATACAAAATGAGTTACAGCAGCTACTGTAATGCAAGGGTGCGGCTAGACGTGAGGAACTGTAGTCCGTATTTAGGACTGAAGCATCACGCCAACTCGCACTATGCCTGTACAACGGCTACATAATTCAGAAATAAAAATACTAGTAAAAGCTATCAGTGCTTTTTTTTTTTTTTTTTAAACGGGACAATTACAACTTCCATTCCATAATTACCACTGTTTCCATTTGTTCCACAAACAAAGACATCCTTAGTTATTCCAATGTGGTGCCTTATGCCAGGCAGTGAAAGGAAGACTACTGCGCAGACTATCCTTAAGCAGTTCTTTTTCTCAGCGCTCCCTTTCCTGACAAATTCCATATGTACCACCGTACTCACGGGTTGAAGGGAGTGAAAAAGGTAAAAAAAAAACCCAAAATGTTCCTTTTATCCACTTTCTTCCCCCGTCTATTTGAGGGACATCTACAAAATAAGTCTTATACAAAATTGCTAACATTTCTGACAAAGATAAACCAGTGGTATTGCACCAATGGTACATTTCTGAGGAAACAGAAGATGCTGAAAATGCCTGGAGTCTATAATGTTAGCCTACGCAAACAGGAATGAGCAAAAAGGAACAGTTCCTTCGTGTGCGTTCGGTAGCGATAAAACAAGTTTTCCGTATTTTTAGAGCCAGGGTATTTCAGGAAACAACTGAATGAGTTGTCGACTTGTAACCATATCAAAATTTTCCATTTAACCAACAGAGTTCTGAAAAACACAGAATTTCTGCTTGTTCTTCCCCCCCAAATATACAGGTGCACCTCTTATTTTGCATCTACAGAACACTAAACTGCAACAAAAGCTAGAAACTTTACTCTGAACGCAGCTAAATTTGGTAAGACAGAATTTTATCACCTCGGTATCTGTAACAGCCGAAACAAGATACATGGTACAGTTTATTTGCTCCCGGGAAACTTAGGGACCTGCAGATAACCAAAACTCAGAACCTTATGAAATTTATTTCTGGCATCCACTTCACTCACACTAGCACCTTCTCCAAGATGCATCTCAAAAGATATAAAATTACTCTCATAGTAGCTCTTAAATTAGAAGTACAGTTGCTTTCCCAAATTGCCAAAGAAATCCAAATTCTTATCTTTGCAACAGGTATGTTAAAACTAAGCACTCCTACCTGACATTTCAAAGGAACATAATACCCTTGGTAAAATTCTTTGTGTTAAGTCAGTTGTATGAACCAGGCGCCGCGCTATGCTCTCCGCAGTGACATATCATAGTTCCTCTGTTACGTTCTGTGTCTCTGAAGAATAGCAGTTTCACTTGTGATAGTATCTATCCCATGAAAAAGATAATCAACCGTTGTATGCCTTGCACTTATTTCAGCAGGTGTTGGACGATTTTAAACTCCTTGGCCAAAGTACTCCAGAATGGTGTCTTTCTACAAGCCACGTGGTGAATGGTTAAACAGTTTCACCTCGTATCTACTTTTTAAAAATAATATGTAAATTAATGAGTTAGTTTTTTTCTTTTCAGTTTTAGACTGAACAGTCTGGATTTTGTTGACCTCATATCCTTATTGCTAATACACATTTCTTTTCCAACACCGAAGCAATAGTAAACACCAGAGCAGTGTTTGAACTCCTTTCCAGAGAGGAAGAATAATGATATCACCACCATAAAATAGCTTCAGTCTTCCTGGACTCCTACCACGTAGATGGGGGATCAAGGATGCACAAGTGAGAGAAACTTCCATGCCAGCCTTGTATCTCAGACTCTGACTACTTATCAAAGTAAGGAGCAAGGGCAAGAACCAGTTCATTAATATTTTCCAAACTCAGAAGTTCAGCCCAACAAACACAAATATCTTCTAAATGTGATAAGGTGTTCTTGGCAATGTAACTGATGGAATAAACGAGCCAAAAGCGACTAACTCGTCACAGAGAGCACGGGAGCCGGTCAGAATGAGCATGCAGAATTCCAACTTCCAAAGCCGCCAGCGTGGCATAAAGTCACCAGGTTTCCATGCCAAAATTGTCACAAATGGCTCCAGCTCTACCCAAACCGGGTCCCGTCATCCTCCCCAGTGCCTCTACCAGCACCCAGCAACAAGTAGTTCAGAGGAAAGTGCAAGAAACAAGTAAAACACAAGTGTGGAGTAACTCACCTCCTGAGCACTTTACTATTAGTCCTAATAGTTGAGTTTGGGTTTAGTTTAGTAGGTTTTTGTTAGATTTGAAAAAATCCCAGACCTTTCTTACCCTTACATTAACTCTACATACATTTATCTGTAGCCAACTCCCACTAAATCTAACACCTTATAGGCCTTCTGTAAACACTTTTGAGTTTTTATTAACTTTGATTATTTTGTGGTGTATTTATCACCTGCTAAACTTAGCACCTGAACACATCACCACCTACCTCACTAAATCCTGCTCTGCTATTTGAGATGACAAAGAATACGAAGTCACTCTTTCTGTAATTCCGTGAGCAACATCAAGAGCACTATATCTCGCTGAGGTTCATTGCCTCGATTTTCCACGAAGCCAGACCTGGTATCAACATTGTGAAGCGAGTCATTCCACAACACTAAAGACAAAACACAAGTTCAAATACCAACATTCCAAATCTTGCACATGCACCTCCTTACTATAATGACCAACCTATTTTCCCGTACTTAAAGAATTGCATACATGTTTGCAAATGCGACTACAACCTCTAAGTGCAGTCTCAAAAGGGAAGGAAATATCTTTTAGGGAAAAAAACCTTATTACAGAGCAGCAAGCTTGCCATTACTCTTAAGGAAACAGTAATCAATATTGAGCAACAGTTAGAATTCAGAACTACGTATTTTTGAACAGCACAACTTAAAATTTCAATTGCCGCTCCTCTCTAAAAATTACAGAAATTAATGCAGTATATTATTAAACAAACTGCACACACAAATGGAAGAAAATGTGCAAGTCAGCGATTCATACGAAGAAATAGGTAGATAAAAGGATCACCGAGCCCCTGATGTCACAGGGGGCTACAATCAGTCCATTGCTTCTTAGGATGGGATGCTGCTAGAAATTCAGCATTACCCGTGTAGGAACAGCAAACTGCCTTCTCGTCTTGATCTGTACAGTAACTGGCAATACACCATCCATAATACTGAATAGGCTCCCAGTTGTATGCTTGAAAAATGTTGTTTTAAAGAATTTGTGATTTTTCTCCAGCTAAGACACTAATATAATCACAGAATCACGCAGCTGGAAAGGGAATTCCAGAGGTCTCTAGTCCAACCCCCTGCTCAGTGCAGGGCCCATTAAAGCAGGTTACTCAGGGCCTCGTCCAGTTGGCATTTCAAGCACCTCCGATGACGCGCATCCCACAGTTCTTCCAGGAAACCAGGTGCTGGACCATCCTCAAGGTAAAAAACACCTTTTTATATAAATTCTGAAATGTTTTGTCTTCCAACTTCTCCCCGTTGCCTCTCGCCGTTCCTCTACGCACTTCCGAGCAGAGTTTGGCTCCATCTCCTTTGCCACCTCCCACTAACTGCTTGTAGACAGCGATCAGCCTCCCCTCTCTCTTTGCAAGGCCATCTCTTCAGGGGCTGAAAAAAACCCCCAGTTCTCAACACGTCACGGGCTCCAGCCTCCAGACCCTCTCAGCAGCTCTCCACTGGATCTGCTCAAGTACATTAATGGCTTGTAACTGGGGAGCCCAGAACTGGACAGAGCGTCCAGATGCGGCCTCAAGAACTGCCAGGGAATAACAACTTCCCTTCACCTGCCGGCTGCGCTCTTGCTCATACAGCCCAGTAGGTAGTTACTCCCCTCCTACAACCAGGCGCCTCAGGAGAAGGCAGAATTTCACTTTCACCTGATCACCTTATCAGGCCATTGCCAGGACCCGACTCTTCAAAGAAACACCGCCAGATCAGGATACCGACCTGCTTTTATCCCGCCACCAGCGGACTATGTAATGCTACAGCGAGAAACCAAGCCCAACTGCTACTGCCGTCATCCAGTCCTGTCTAACGGGTAGACGGCAGTCTGAAAAACCGTATGGCAATACTCAATTCAAATAAAATGCAGTAAGGAAATAGAATTTAATAGGGATTTTTTTACGCTTCTGAAGCAAGAGCGAGAGAATATACCACGCATTTCCCTAGCGAAAATACATCCGCTAAAAGACAATTTGAAGTGCGGTATCAGGACCGAAAACTAGGAACATTTAGTTTCAGACGACATTTCTGAAAAAACCTCCCTGCCCTATCTACACGCCAAACCTTGATAAACTCCTTCAACTCCA
Source organism: Gymnogyps californianus (assembly GCF_018139145.2). Classification (NCBI taxonomy): domain Eukaryota; kingdom Metazoa; phylum Chordata; class Aves; order Accipitriformes; family Cathartidae; genus Gymnogyps; species Gymnogyps californianus. Next base: position 83,950,747 of record NC_059474.1, read on the forward strand.
CCTTTTGCTCAGGGGTCAGGGCAACACGAAACAAACTAACAAAAGAAATAAAACAAAAGACTACAGATTCTTTCCACCACAACCAAGGCACGTGACTGTTGGCTTATTACTGTTGTCTACATCTGCCCGATATTCCACCTGCTTCCCTTTCCCAGTGCTAAACAGTCTTCTCTCATGATGAAAAAATCCCAGTTATTTTAAAAATCACCTCCTACTATCAAAGATTAATGAGCACTAACTTTAACTGTTAAAACACGAATCATCCTGACTCTGCAGCATGACAACCATCTGAGAGCAAAGAATACAAGCAATGCTTTGCCCTCTATCCTGATTTCGGCTTCTATAAGAAAAACGGACGACCTTTTACGAGACCAGGCTCGCGCAGACTTCTGTGCAAAGGGACATTGGCGTGCAGAGTTCACAACAACCTATGTCTGCTGACTTAAGATGTATGCAGAGCAAGGAGAGATATGAATCTGAACACCCTCACAGGAAGCGTCTCCGTGTAATTACACTGATGTTTACATGAAAAAATATCGTACGCAGGTGCTTTAAGGTATAAAATATTTGCACTTTACCTTTAGGACTTGCATTTAAAAAGAGATTTAATATATAGTTGAAGTATTTGGTTTCTTACCATCATTCATTCTTTTTCAAGGTGCTACTTGCCTCATTTTTAGTATATACAACAAACAGCTGCTACTCTATTTTATTGATGGAAAAAGAGATCAGGAAGAAAGAGAGTGCCGTCACTCAACAGGTGATCACCAGAAACGATACAAGAAACTTGTCCTCCTAACTCCAAATCTAATGCACAAGAGACCGACAACGACCTACTTTACTTTGCAGTTACAGGAAATCAGCTATCAGAACTGTTATGAAGACTATCACGTGAACCACCTGGACATCGAACGACTGTACCTGATTACCAGTGTCTTAATTAAGCAATAACTACAGCATCAGTCCATCTAGCCTTTTCCCTCACCCCAAAAGTCGTTGTTCGCTAGCCCACACGTCAGATCAGCTTCACTACAAGGCAGCAGCCTAGATGAGTCACACTTTTACTTAATATTCATCTGTACGATTCCTTACAGTAATTCAGGAGACAAGCCTGTATTAGTGGACTATTCTAACTGCAAAATGACCACACACGAAACAAAACTTCCCAAGAAACATACATTTGTACAAACAGCGTTTATGCCCAGTCAATGCTTTATTTGGAAAATAAATATAATTCCAGCCGCAGCATTTTACAGTAAATAAGTACCTCTCAATAAAATAGCACTACTTAATTACCCATGCAACATTTGTGGGAGAGCTCTTCCGACAGTTCAAATGACATCATTTCTTAAAACTGTATTTGGTAGTCAAGGCAGTCACAATATCCCTGTAAGGAGTATCCGAGTCAGATTTGGTCCTTGGTATGCAACACAGTCGACGAAAGGTGGGAGAACGCAGCAAGAGGTTGTGCGAGAGTCCCACGAAGCTCGAGGACAGCCAGTACAACGCCATGGACTGCAACAAGAAAAATACCGAGTTCAGCCTCCCTAGGTGCAATGAAAACACTGCGATTTTAGGCAGCTCTTCACGAACCACGACCACTGGTTACTCCCAGTTATCGAGAAAAATAACTCACCTAAAAGCTCTCCTCTCAATAACAATAATGACTTCCATTTCAAATGTATTTTGCACTCTTTCTCAACTCTTCTGGGGAAAAAAAAAGTCATCTACACTGAAGTTTGACAACAGTTCATAAATTAATTCATATGAAACTTGCTTGAACTTCTATATTTCAGGCTGTAAGTCAATGAGCCAAAGAACTAGATACTTTGTTTTCCCTAACCACTGCAAAAATATTAAGAAGTAGAACACCTGATAAAAATGAGCAGTGTTTCAAGAAGATCGTGGAGAATTTCCTAATCTAGAAACTACGCTGTTTTCCTCTTACACTAAGCAAACACTTAGCAAACCTTTGTCTATACATCCTTATATAAAGTCTTCCTCTCATTTTTGAGATCACAAAAAGGATGCTAGCCCGCTCTCAATGTCCTTCCAAGCCCTAGTTTGCAAAAATGATGTTTAGAAACAGTAAGTTTAGAGATTCTTCCCTCTTGGACAAAAGTATTCCAAATGTGTTAAGAATTTAAATGTATACACAGACAAAACATCTTATCTGTTTTAGGGCACGCCGTATTAAAGAGTACGGTCTATTAAATACACCAGGCATTTGGGCTGCTCTTTAAGCACGAGGAACATATCAGAGTCACAGGTTAACGGACGCACCATTAAGACTCTGTACTTACAGAGGGGACTGTTGCAGCAACAGGGATCATTACTACTGACACCACTCGAAAGAAATTCGTAGCAAACTTCTGGAACCTGGAAACTTCCATTTTTTGTGAAGCAAAGATCTGAAAGGAGAGAAACCCACAGTTATAAACAAGTTCTTTTTGAAACGACTAAAATGAGGAAAAAAGCACCAGTGGGGTTTCCTGTAAGCCAGCACTCTTGTTCACGTATGACTTTTGTTCTGCATCCTCCATTTCAATTAACGTATTGCTACGATCTTTCATTTAACTGGTTTGGTGTTTTACACGTTCACTCCTTTCTAGAAAACACCTTACCAACCTAGCAGAGTACCTAACGATCATTTCAAGGTAACATAACTTTACGTAGTCGCTTTTGCACATTCAAAAGTTCCAACGTCTCAGCCCAAAGCGCAGCCCTCTGAGAAAAGGCTGCGAACAGCAAACAGACCAAACACGGCTGACAGATAACTGAACGAAAGCAGAATCAGGTCTACAGTCACATACTGATTTTTTTTCTCTAAGACAGTCTCAGTCCGCATGACATGGAAGAAAATGGAGCAAGAACGAAATCCAGAGTGTTAGAGTTTGACGAGAACACCTAACAGAAAAATCAAGAAGAAAAACATTTCCATTAAATGACCCCCAAAAATGGGAAATGAAGACTTGTCTTCTTTTTTCTGTTTCTGCTGATTGATCTCCCCAGCAATCTTAAAAAGTTCTGGATTTTTTCAATTTTTTAAGAACACATAATATTGTTAGTTTTGACCACAAGGCAGTAACAAATAATTGGGGGTAGGGGGTGGGGGTAGAACAAGTCAAGAAAACCCACATGTGCTTTTGGACGCTTAACACCCAGGAAGCTCATCAGAACGTCACTCTAAGAGAAACTTCAGAGCCAAGACTAAATTTCACTGAGGCTCAAGTAAAGCCTATAAAGTATCTGAGACACGTCACGTCAGAATTTGTTATCTCTAAACAAGACCCACATATTCAAATGCATAGAACAATTAGCCTATTTTTCAGTTCTGCCCAATGCATTTAAAGCAGTGATAATCTGAAACTACCCTTTTGTTACCATGTTTTACAACTGGGTAATACTGTCTTACAATTCTACAAAAAGAATTATCCTTTTGCAACCATCCTATTTATTCCACCCACGTACCTCCACTATCAGCAAATTCACGAGCCCAAGCGAAACTGGCAAAATCCATGTAGAATCTGGTGCCGTGAGGTCTGTAAACCATAACGCTCCGCCTGATGAAAACTGTTCTTGAACTACAAGAAAAGTTTAAAGAAAATACAAAATTAAGTATGATTTGCTACCTCCAGTTAGTCAGAACTGTACCACGTATTACAATGAAATCATCCAAGTTTCTAGGTACATTTTACCTACACGATAAATACTAATAAAGCAGAAATCTTTGGTTTAACAGATGACATGTCAAGGCAGTCTGCTATCAGTACAAGTAAAAAATGGTGGGAGATACAAGCTGAGATCCAGCTTCGCTCATGACAGCCACTGATTCAGGTAAACCTACGATAAAAACTAGCTTGATCTCCACCGCCATTTTACCAACTGTCCTGGTTTCCGCTGGGATAGAGTTCATTTTCTTCCTAGTAGCTGGTGCAGGGCTGTGTTTTGGATTTAGCATGAGAATAATGTTGATAACACACTGATGTTTTTAGTTGTTGCTAAGTAGTGTTTATACTAAAGTCAAGGATTTTTCAGCTTCTCGTGCCCAGCCAGCAAGAAGGCTGGAGGGGCACAAGAAGCTGGGAGGGGCACAGCCAGGACAGCTGACCCCAACTGGCCAAAGGGATATTCCATACCATATGACATCATGCCCAGTATATAAACTGGGGGAGCTGGCTGGGAGGGGCGGATCGCGGCTCGGGAACTAACTGGGCATCGGTCAACGAGTGGTGAGCAATTGCATTGTGCACCACTTGCTTTGTATAGTTTAATTCTTTTAGTATTACTATTGTCATATTATTATTATCATTATCATTGTTTTTCATTCCTTTCTGTCCTATTAAACTGTCTTTATCTCAACTCACGAGGTTTTTTTCCTGATTCTGTTCCCCATCCCAGGGGTCGGGGGGGGGGGGGGGGGAGTGAGTGAGCAGCTGCGTGGTGCTGACTTGCCGGCTGGGGTTAAACCACGACACAAGCCAATGAGGAAAATATGCTATGGAGTAGCCTACAGTGACTACATATTTTGTGTTTTTGAAATAATTATGTTTTTCTTAAGAACTATATAACTTGCTACATTTTTGTTTAGAACAACAAACTATAAACTCTTTGCTAAAAAATCAAAATATCAGTATGCTTATTTAAAAAACCCTCACGCATTCACCTTGTCTACAGTACTTCACGTGAAACTTCACATGGAAGAAAAAAAACACAGATTAATAATGAATGTGCTGTGGCATGGGTAATATTACTTGCTAAATATGCTTGTGAACCAGAAAAATCCCAAGACAATTTTTTTTTTCCCTAGTAACCCCGTCTTCAGAAGACCACAAACCAATTCAAAAATGCCACGCTCACACGGCCTAACAAAACACCTCACTTGGCTCCCAGGGCTCAGCCCCTGATACTGCTTTTAAAGATGCATGCCACAAAGCTCGCAACACTATTACAAATAATGAGAGCATATAAGCAGAGATCAGGGACGCTCTGGACGCTGCGAATACCTGCTGGAAGAGTTCAAAGCAAAGAAAAATTTAGGTGTGGTCCAGATGCGAGTTCCTTGGTTATATGAACTGTGGTTTAATCTAGTACAGCATGTACAATGTACCTAATCAAAGTCTTTGAAATTCCTTTTTTTTTTTTTTAGATCAGATATTTATCTATGCTTAAACTATATTAAGTTAAAAAACTTAGTAGTGGAGTAGTTTTTATATGAGCTTATATGTCAAGCTCAGGAGATTGTGTTCTTTAACCAACGAAGCGTCTGTAAAAACAGTAACTGAAAGAAAAATGACTGTTCAGAGTGTGTCTGTTCAGATTAATCACCTTCCGAGTCCATGGCACCAACACTGCAGTTGCGCAAAGCGAGGGACACGCAAACCCACATTGGAATCTGTACCCACACCAGCAAAGTGGCCTTGAAGGGATGGCAGTTGTCTCGAACGTACAGTTCTGTAATAATCCTCTGTAGGTTTTTCTTAAAGTGGAACCTTTTAGAAAAGGGGAAAAAAAAAGCTCTCACCAAACCTGTTACAGAGTAACTTCTCAAATTCTGAAGTAACACTTCTACAGGCTGTGCACCTCAAATTGGCTTATTTAGGTGCAACTCTGGAAAACCTGAAAGTCTTTGCTCTTCAAACACGCCTCTCTCCCTTGCCAATCCCCTTCCCTCACAACTTTTAGCCCTGTTACTATAAGCAGTTTTTCACAACAAAATTTCCCACCGTCATAAGCAGGTACCAGCAACTTGTCTGATACTTTATTTCGTGGTGCTTTTTGTCTGAACTAGGGTATAACTTTCTCAATACAGAGGCAATCAGCCAGTTACGTGATCCTCAGTATCCCAGCTTAGATCCACTGCTACTGCACAGGGTGCAGTACTACACTAACAAACTAACAGGACCACAACCATTCAAGCCTCAAGTTCCAGCAATATTTAGATACCGTAACAGCTAAGAAAACTTTAGCCACAAGTAAAGTCAACAAAAACAATCCTGGATTTGGCCCTGTAATCATAAGCCTATCACAAGTTCAGAGCTTTAAAACGGATATACTCTGAAGGGCTATGTAACAAACACAAATAAGTTGCAGAAGCAGTAAGAAAATCCAAGCTTCGGTCAAAGGCAGAATCCTTCTGCAAGACTGTTGTTTGTAGGACTTTCCCTCCTGCTACCCCTCAATCTAGAATGGATTTTTAAGGTACATGCAATCACCATCTTACCTGGCCACCTTTTCAGACCAACCCAGTTGCTTTCCACGAACAGAAACTTCATAGTGAAGACGCTCAGCTAGTTTTTTAATCTCAGGCTGCAAATTTTCCAACTAGCTAAAGAAAAGGAAAAACGTTTATGCACAGTTCCATGTAACAATCACTTCCTCTCCCCACCTGATACTGTACAGACATTAAAAACGACTGTGAAGGACAAGGCACACATCTGCAAACACCTTTTATCTTTAAACAAAACGAACATGTGAAGATATTAGTGAGAAGTATTTACAGTAACCATCAAAGATACGACCTTACTACTAAATGAAGTAAACACAGAATTAGATTTTATATTTTGTTCTTAATAAGCATCTTTTTGTCTTCTTTCAGGAATTATGACCGGCTACTTTACTTAACGAAGAAACCTTTAATGCCACTTCAAAAAGATTTAAAGCCCAGCAGGACACAGAACTTTGCAATCACCGAAGTCACTATCCTGAGGAATAAGAAGAGACCTCGTTATGCAACAGTACAATACAATACTCACCTTTGCAATCAAAAGGAAAAATGAACAAGCATTACTGTAAAAAACAAAACAAAAAACCCAAACAATGCCCCCCACCCCAAATACACTGCAATAAAAGAACTAAGTTATGCTTTTTCTGCAGTAGCACTCTGAATGACGGTCACTGAAGAACCCGGTCCAAGAAACACAGCTGCATTCACCAGGCTGGCCTTTACACAGGTGAAGAACACAGCTGCAACTGATTCCAGGTGAGGCCTGAGCCCTGGCAGCTGTGAAGCAGCACCCTCCAGTCCTCCTCAGCAGGTAAAGAAACAGCACAGAAGAGGAGAGACACCCTGCTTCGCACCACAGCACTGCAAGGGCTCCCTGAGCACTGCAGGCACAGCATGGGACCTCTTTCATAACTTCAACCGCTCTCCTCACTTCTGAGGAAAAACAGGTATTTAGAAACTGCTGAAGACTGGTTTGCTTGGAGTTTTTGTTGCAGCAGCTTTAGCAAGAGCTTGAAGTTAACACAGCAAACCACAGAACGCACCTTTAAAGCACCACCTGACTCCCACACTAAACCAACTCCGTTTCCACGCAGTTACCGCGAAGCAGCACATTCCCGTTTTTCACTTTTATTCAGGCTTCACGCGCCCGAGGAAGGACCAAGGCAGGTTTATAACCACAGAAAAACCTCCCGCGGGCCGCCGTGCCCTCCGCCACACGAGGCCGAAAGGCCGCGCACGCAGACCCCGGGGAAAGGGGGCAAACTGCGGCCATCCCCACGCAACAGCGGCTTTGTGGAACGGGACCAGCACCGCACAAAACCCGCTACCCCCGCCTCCCGTGCACAAGACCACCCTCACCGGCAACGACAGCCCTGCCGGCCGCAAAGCCCGCAAGGAAACGCGCCCAGAGCACGCTGAGGGCCCGCTGGCAGTGCCCCTCAGTCCCTCCCTCCCACAGCGAGGGCGCTGCGCGCCAGGGCGGCCATCACAGGCCGCCCTCACGACACCAAACCGGCGGCCGGTAACCCACCTTGGCCAGGAGACGGCTCTGGTGGGCGGCCAGCGGCAAGGTGACGGCGGTACGGAGCAGGGCGGCGCCGCAGACGATGGCGGCCCACCACGGCAACCCCGCGGCCGCCTGCAACGCCACCAACCCGTCCTCCGCCCAGTGCACGGGCGCCGACTGCGACAGCCATTCGTACCAGGCGCCGGGGCCGCCGTTCGCCGCCGATGCCGCCGCGACCGTTAACCGCCCGCCCGCCCCCAGCCCCCAGGCCCGCGCGCCCGGCGGCAGCGCCCGCGCCAGCCGCCACATGGCTTAACGGCTTCCCAACCCCCGCTCCCAGCCCCGCGCATGCGCCGGCGCCGCGGGCGGAGCGCGGCCTCCCGGCGGCCATGCCGAATGAGGGCAAGAGGAAGGGCAGAGTAATTAACGCGATTAACGGCTGCTAAGGAGTTGCTGGGCGCCTGCGGCGGGGAGATTGCACGCAGCCCGGTTCGGAACTGGGCCTGCTTACCTCTGCCCCGGCACGGAGAGGGAGAGAAACGGCTTAGGCCACACTGCTAGCTGCACCACCGTCCCTTGGCCTTCAGCGTTAAGAATGCTGGCTGTACACAGTACCAACCTTTAACTACGGTTTTGTTGCGTTTTCTTAAATAAAGAAGAGCTGCCAGGTCCCACCAGAGTATGTTCTTTCTTTTTATTGGTCAAATAAGAAGCATTACAGTCAAAGTATTAAAAAAAAAAAATTGTATTTGAAACGAGAAAAACAAACAAAAAACCCCCATGTTGCTCAAACAGACTTCCAACTCCCCGCCCCCCCCACCCCGGATTTCATTTAACAAGCCCGATGCCGTAAAGGAAGCATCCAGCCTATGCTCCCCTCGCCACAGTTTGATTTTTCAAGTCAACAAAATACAGGTAAGAAACCACACCCTCAGACACTCTGTTCTTTTGACCCACGGGATTGATGGTTGTAGTAAACACTGAGCAGTATTTCTCAGTAGGAGTATTTCAGAGTAAGAATGCATATAATCCTAAACGGGACTGAAGCCCTAAGCTAAAAGCGCTAGTGCCCGGCTAAAAGTCATGCCGAAGGCTGGAAGGGCACTATTCCCCACTCACAGCAAGGTGCTGAAAGGGATTTTCAATCCTTTTTCTCAGCAGTTTTTCAGTCTTGTATCCATTTTGCTACCACCAGTTCTTTACACAATGTATGTCAGGAGATCAGACAGCTGGAAAAAGGAGCTTACTTGTATTTAGAACACCGCCTAAGGGCATGTATATGGACATCAGTATGCACAAACCTTCCGGACACCTCAGAAATAGCACAACATTTAAAAGGCAGTAGGTTTCTTTGGACAAGTGGGTTTTTTTTTTTTTCTTCGGGCTTTCAAAGGAGTACCATAATAATACAAAAGAGCGCTTCTTCAGTTGCAGCCTTAACAGCAGCCCGTTTAACTCATCCGGGATATTTCCTCCCCAGATTGTATCTCTCCAGATAGTAACTTACAACAGAAGGGTTGACTCCACGTGACACGGCAAGGAAAAAACAAGCTTTCCTTCAGCCCTCCTCCACGCAGAATAACCAGCAACAGATCAGTCTTGGCCTCGCTTGTCCTGCGCAAAAATACATTCGACTTGCAGATGTACTTTCAACCATACGTACGCAAACTGAACGGGGATCCTGACGGGAGCTGTGTGTCACTGCTGAGTCCTGCCTCACAGAGCCCCCGAGACCTCGCCTCCCAGTACTGCTGTTCACTCCGAGCAACTGTAAGTGAAGAAGGGGACAGCTCCTGACCATGACTGTAAGGAAATTCTCACTTGGGCTTTTCCAAATAAACCTTCACGGGGCAGTGACCCAGTCTGGAGCAAGACACAGTCTGCTAGAACAAAGCCACTTACTCTAAAATAAGCCTTCCTTTGGAGCCGGTTTTCATCAGCGAAGCTCTGCTAAAACTGCCAGTTAAGAGTCTGCTTCTTGAACTAACACACACCACGGATGTATGTTCTGACATGACTTTCGCAGGCAAAGGAAGGAACGAGAGCAACAGCAGCTCTGGGGGCACTCGTGGAGCAGAACAGGCCTCGCTGCATCAACCCAACTGTTAGAATAATTTTTAATAGATGCTGCAGCGTGATACGTTTACCCTGCCTACCAGGCAAGTAGGGGAGTTCAGCATGGAGAGCACTCTGAATGTGCCAAAAGGCTGTTTTCTCAGGCGCTTTTTGCTGAAAAGCCTTTCACGGAAGGACAATGGAAACTCTTAGTATCTGGCTACAACCGACGTATGCCTTCTCAAAAAAATCCAACACACATTTGGAAAAAGCCCTCTGATAATGCCCGGGTTTTTTATAATGTACTTAAATTACACAAGTAGAAAAGTTATGCTTATTAATAGTTTAATGTATGAAGGAAACATCCAGATTTCTGAATATGAAGGTACATATCTCACATTAATTTAAGTCTACATAAAGTAGAGCCTCTATACTGACATATTGAAATTTACTTTCTGCTTAGCCATTTGTTATGTAAACAATTGTACATTTATTTGCCATTCTAAAACTTCAGGATCAAGTTTACATAATTTTGCTAAATTTCTGTGTTTGCTCAGAAGCAGTTTACAGTACTAAAACCAACCAGCCAAAGAACAGCTTCAACAGAAAGTTATGTCAAAAAAAAAAAAAAAAAAAAAGGAAAGGAAAGAATAAAGGCTAACTAATGATGGTGGGGAATGGGCGGTCACAATGTTCACAGAAAAAGGTCAGTTAGTAAGTTCTTCTGCAAAAAGCCTACACACTTCAGTCAAGCACATCAGTAGAATGATCTGGGAGCACATAAACTGTTTCTGCCATTTGTGGTTTCCTCTGCAAAAAAGGAATCTCAAGGCTAGCAAGTTGATCCCACTCAGCCAAGTTGGTTCATATGCACACTGTTCATGTGAGGTGTCCAAGTTCCAGTCCACACCTGAAAGAGAAAGCTTTGTTTAACACCATGCTTCGGGGCTGCTCGAAACACTTCAGGAGTCAAAATTACACTGCAGTGCTTACGGTTTTCACTGCACCCAAGTAAAGCCCAACATCAGACAACATGGCAATCAATCATCAAACTACACCGAGTTCCTTTCAGCACTTGTTTCATCCTGCTGTAATTCAGCTGAGAAAGAGAGGGAAATGGGGTTTTAATCTTTCCGCCTGTGCTTTTTCACCTTGGCCAAAGGGTCCATCTTCCTCTTCCTTTCTACTTAGTGCAAAAAAATACTTTTGCTCAGCCTGACTGCGTTCTGTCATAGCAAAACTGAAGAGAGAAACCAACATTGTTTATGCCCACTAGTTCCTCCATCATAGCAACACCGATGTCATAGGTATTTTACCGTTTCACAGGAAAAATATATCCCTTTAGACCCAGGGAAGTTAAGTACTCCCTCTAAACGTGCCAGGTCCGCCGTCAAGAAGAATTAACAGGACTCTGCGTATGTGCAAAATTATTTGCAAGGACAGCGCCTGAAGACTTCCAGCTTTCAGAGGAAGAGACTATCTTTCCTCTTCACCTTAGGAAGTTCAGACAATCAAGAACTTGATATCTGGCACCTTGAATTATCTTCCCCCCCAATGTATACCAACACCCTCAGCTCTGGAGAAATCCAAGTCTAGCAAAGTAAAGCCTTCTCTGCGGGACAAAGTTTTCTCACTAAACCAGAAGTCGCCTCATAACGGTCACGAGCCGCTTCAGAGCAATACATGAACTGTGGCCGAACAACAGACCGCCTCTTCTTCTGCACACCTACGGTCTGCCAGAGCTGGGAGCTGCTGTTTGCACCTTCGATGATTCCCAAGCAAATTAAGTCCAGAAATATCTTTATTTAGTAACAGTATAACAGAGCTCACTGTGTAATTAAAAATAAACACAGTATATAATATAACAAGAGCTACTGATGATCGACTGCAATATTAGTTGCTGGCTGAGTACGAACAAAAGGTTTAGGGGAACATAATCCCTATACCTAAATTACATTTAGCGGACAAAAGCTTGTAACGCAGGCAAGATCAGAGCAGCAGACAGAAGAGCTACTTACTCCCTACCTATGTGAAGTCCTAACACAGTGAAAACATCGTACCTTTCAGAGCCCAGCACCAATCCTTTAGACCTAACGCTGTTTTCCCTTTTTGGGAAGGGAAAGCTTACGTAACAGCAAATAAATGGCTTCTCTCACAAAAGCAAATTGATTGTGTGTTCCCAAATGCAGAACTGCACAGACAGAACTCACGATGGCTTTGATTAAAGTATACAGCGCAAATCTATCTCTTCCATCCAGACTTGCCTACAACACATCATCAAAAAAAGCTGATCTGCGGTAATTAACCAGGTGTCTACTTTGATTAAACAGGCAGCTTCTCTAAGCTCAGCTGGAAGCAAGCTTCCCAATTCTCAAGCACAAATAATGTTCACAGAAGTAACAACAGCACGCTCCTTTGAACTGCGCTAACTTAGCGATGCTGATTTTTATCGGGACAACTTGCACTTGTTTTTGGAGAGATGACTAATGTTTAGAAGTTGTCAGTAAGCACGTACAGCATCCAGTGCTGTAGTGAGTAGGGGGGCTGTATCAGCTCCTTAGAGACACGAGCAAAAAGAAATGCTACGCTGTATTTGCATACTTCCTAACAGCTAGGATCTTATCTTCACCACACCGTTTCTTAAGTTAAAACAAAGCTGCGAATACAAAAATTGAAAAATTACCGTCTGAGGCCCGTTATTTTCTGTGGAATTTGAAACCATCTTTATCAGCGAGTTCCAAGATGGGTCAGCAGCATGAGGCCCATTAAATATAGGGCCTCCAGTACCATCTGTGATGGGGGCTACAGGAGGAATCATTGCGTTCCCATACACAGAAAAAGGCATACCCTTAGGGGGAGGAAAAAGCAAGAATCAGTATGTATTCATACACGCTGCTACTACTGCACACACAGAATGACAAAAGGGGATTCGTGTTAGACAGAGAATTTCTTTTAAAGCAGTAATGAAACGCCTGATTTTAAGGAAAACCTTTCTATGCATATTTTTAATATATCACGGACAAGTTACTTTTTAGTAGATGTAGGCTTCTGCAATACTGTGAGGGCTAGTTAGCGTTTTAGCTTATGCACACTCAACTGCACAGTGAACGATACCTCCGTCTTGTTCATCTGCCTGACGCACCGACACGGGAATCGAGCGGTACCGCGCATGTCAAATCCAAGAAGGTCATTACCCCGACTTTTGGGAAGTCCATGTATCCTGCAGGAACGGGCTGATGGAATGTACCGGAAGGCGTTACGATTCCCGTGCTGTCCCTCTCCATGGCTTGGTGCGAGAACACCCCAGGATCAGACATGGGCCTGTGGATCATGTGGCTCCCCATTCCGCTGTGACACCAGTCCACTTTATCTAGCAACACAGAAGACACAAGCAACAGCATTATCCACGGCACCCGCTAATCATCCGTTTTCCAGCCTAAATGTTTGCACACTGTAACGTTTCTAGAAGTCGCATTTCCTCAGCTTGCAGTTGCTGTCCATCTACTTGCATTACAACTTAGGTGCACGTGGGATGGAGAGCATCAGAAACGGTACCTGCACACTCCACGGCAGGAACCCGGAGCCAGCGCAAGGAGTTTTGAGCAGTTATACGCAACCAAAGCATCACCTCTGCAATCTTCCTTCATTTGAAAGGGAAAGCTGGCATTTGTGCTGACTCTTCCTCCTCCAAAACCCGAAATTCCTTGCACGTTTGGTGCTGTGAAAGGGGTATGTACACTACGAAGACTATTTGCTCCACTTCATTACCGTTCTTTTGTGAATTATTTGATGAATTAAGAGACAGACAAGTACTTTTGAAAAACAAAACCAGAAAATGACCAGCTGGAGACGTGTGCTCACGTGCTAATTACATGAACTCACTAGAGGCAGCTTGGTGTTGTTACGACAGTTCAAACCTCAGACATCCAGAAAGCCAATTTTTCAAAGTAAAATGTAAGGAAATGACATTTGGAGGGGCGGAGAAGGAACACAGAAACATTTCTGAAGCCATCCTAATACTCAACAAGAGAAGAGCCAATCCCATTCTGAACTGAAAATCAAACTGTTGAAGTAATTGAACAAAGTACAAAGCAAGCAGCATTCCAAAAGCACAGACAGACATAAAGGGGAACTTTTACACCTAGACAATGCAACCAAAAATACTCAGTTTTTAAAGCCTTAATGATGAATAGCCTCTCGCTACACAGATGTGGAAAAGACCACTAAAGTAAAAAAGGGTAAGAGGTAAAGTAAAAAAAAAAAAGGTAAAGTAAAAAAGACCACTAAGTAAAAAAAGGTTTGGATGCATCCTATCTATTTTGTATTTGGGGGGAAAAAAACCCAGGACAGTATACTCATCACATGCAGAGCATGTGCACAGTCAGTCTAATAAAACCTTAACCTGTTTGGACTCCTCAGTCAAGCAGTGAAACAGGTTGTTCCGAGAGGTCGAGCCGTTTCCACCCTTGGAGGTTTTCAAGATCAGGTGGGATAAAGCCCTGAGCAACCCGGTCCGACCTCATGGCAAATCCCATTTTGTGCAGGAGGCTGACACGACCTCCAGAGGTCCCAGCCAACATGGTCTCATGATTCCCTCCCCCTCATCCTAAGCAAAAAAAAACCCCAAACAAAACAAACAAACAACCCCCCACCCCCACCCCACCCCCCCCGAAAAAAACAACTTGAAAAAAATTCAGCAGTCTCCTATAAATTGCATCCAAGGCTCCGGAAGTGTTTGGTGAGAAAAGCTGTCCCATCAGTAACTTAAGATTTTAATCAATTCTGAAATACTGAATTCTACGTGACTACAGGAGAGACACAGAGCCAAGAGCCGCACGTTAGTAAAACGCCAACGGCATGACTGGAAAGAACAAAGAAGTCTCCAATGTGGAATACTACCAATTCATAAAAATAGATATTGCACGATCCTCAGCACAAAAAGCTCCATCTTGGCTACTATGTAAAGTTAAATGTTAACTCCGATTGTAGAAAATAATCTGTTTAGTCAACAGAAAGAAAATATACAGTTATCTTGAAACATGTTCATTTCCCCTCTTCCTAAATCCGATGATCCTCACCCCATTCACCCCTGTAAAACCCTGTGGTTTTATTTTCCCTGTTATTGCTTGCTTCGAGTAACAAATCTTCACAGCCAGGGCGTTTCAGAACCCCAGAGGTTTTCCGAGACCTCGTTAAAGCACAATTAAGTGAGATAGGAGGGCGAACAGAAGTCCCTGCTCCAACTCCTTTGGAAAGAGCACTCCTACGTTTTGAAGCACTCACTTCTGCATCATCCCTCAGCTCCCAAGGCAAGTTAGGAAAACACAACACTGTGGTCAACTGCGAGCGCGCGCAGGGACATCTATTAACACTAAGTACCTTGATTGCCACCTATACCTTCGAAGGACCAGATCCCGCTATGTCCCACTGGAGCAGCTAAGTTGCTCCCGATAACAGACGGAGTAGACGTTCCAGTTTGTCTAATACGCGCAGACCGTTCAGTCCCAATCGGAACAGGAACTTTTCTGTCCTGAGAAACATTAGTGGGTTTTTCTGATCCCAAGGACACTGCCGAAGGGGTGGGAGATGGTGCTCTTACTCCAGAAGACACCGACTGAGCAGGAGATTCTGCAAGAAGAGCAACGAGAGCACTTAGTAATGGCAGCCAGATCCTCTCAAGTCACCACAAACCCATCCTTTAACGTCAAGCCATACATCAAACAACTGAAAATGGGTAGTTTGTTCATGCCAGATTCATCCAGTAAACACTTCAGGATAATTTTAACGGTTTTACTCTCAGATCAGAGAGACATTCACCATTGATTTAGTCTCCTACATGAAACGATTATCAGGCCCTGTCAGCTCAGCTACTGGACATACACAACCGATGACAACAGACAGTTCAAAATCTTAACTAAGCATTACTGTGTATCAGCAACAGAGGATTTGAGGATTATATCCAAAAGCATAGCTGAAATAAACCCATGTTGTTGTTGGGTTGGGTTTGTTTCTTTTTAGGTTGGGTTTGTTTCTTTTTGGGTTTTGTTTATTTTTCATCCTGATTTGTTCTCTGTGAGGGTTCTCTGTGGGTTTTGTTTGTCATTATTTTTGCCAGTAACACAGACTAACTTGTTCCCTGAATAAGCCAGCGCTCAACAGTTTATTTCTTTTCTGTCCAAAAAACTCCGCTGCATAGCCAAAACTGCAGGGGCGAAACGTGGAGGAAGGTACCAGAACTTGGCCTAAGTATTTTCTCCTCAAATACATTGCACAGTTCTGTTTTAAGAACATCAGAAAAACTAAGCCATCACCACTGTCGAGCTAGCTTTAGTAAAACATCATTACAAGGCTTACGCAACTCACGCTTGGAGCATCACCTTCACAAACCAAAAAACCAACCTTTTCTTTGCAAGAAGACTACAAGAGTGTCATATACGTTAACAGGCCAAAGTTAATCGCAGCAAGAACAAGGAACTCCGCAATAGCATGACCTTAGCTGCTAAAAAAACGGTACTAGAGATCAGAACTTGCACAAGCAAATTCTATCTCAAAATCTGTGATTGCATAAAGGTTTAAAACATACCTAAAACCCTGAAGTTCAAAATGAACGAAACTAGAAAAGCCTACCTAAAACAGGCAGCGCATGAGGCCACTTCATTTGTACAACAGCTTCTCAACTAGTTTCCCCCTGACTAGTACTCACCATTTGATGCTGATGAACATGGAGGCAATAAACTAAGTGGGGAAAAATGCTGTCTGTTAAAATTAGCAGCTGCAGGCGCTCCGCCGAGAGGTGTCCCAGGCGCGTATATCTGACCTCCCGAGAGGTTCGAGGCAAAATTACCCAGGTGTGTAGAAGAAGGGGTTACAGAAGCGTAGGGTGAATCCATACTGACAATACCTATGAGAGAAATTGGCAAGTGACTCCCAGCGCTCCAAGATCTCTGTGAAGAGCTCGCCCGTATCATGGAAATAATAAATGGAAGTAGAGAAGAAAGAAAACTTTTATCCAATCAATTGTTGGGGGGGGGGGGGGGGGGGGGGGAAGGTGCGTGTTACTATTTTCCAAAGAGAACTGGGAATCATAAGCTTCATACTCTGCAAGTCTTAACAGTACGTGGCAGTTGTGCTGTATATATATAAACCAAGAATGATTCTTACGTTATCATGCAGGTACCTTGAATGCAAATAAATTAAGGGAACATAATACATGTTCTGATGTAACTGGACATCGGAAAAGTAACTGAGCATTTTCTTAACCTGTAATTTAAATTCTTTTGTAGGTTTAGAAAGTATGGTTTTGTACCAAGAACAGCGGAAACAATACTGAAGATTTGAAGGCTTTCTCCATTCCTTTTTTACTGTACAGAACGATGTCTATACACACCATGATCAACACTGAAGTGGTTTTTTTCCAACCCAGGGATCTATTTTCACTTGCTTAGGAAAATGATAATTTATGAAGATCAAATGGTACCAATTAGCCAAGGTATTCCAAATACAAGAATTACTACCCCCTTAATATTCTCCTCAATGAAGAAAGGGAAAAATAAAATCCTCGGATTTTAACTTTCCAAAACTGTCGAGGAAGCTTGTTACCACCCAACTGCTGTGGCACTTGCATCTTTCTCCTACTCATAAAGCACCCGAAAAAAAGATTTAAATTTTTAGTTTTAGTTGGGGGGGGTGGAAATCCCTTCACCAGTGATAGGCAGAAGAATAAAGCAGCACAGCACCTGCCTCCTCTGCATCATCCGCTATCGAGATCCAACCTCTATTCTTTGTCAAATTCTTCAGGCTCTCAGGGGCTACCTTCCTACAAACTAACGTAACGCTTCCTGACTCCATAGACACCTCCAACTTAACCTAGTGTGCCTGCAGCCCTCCAGAAGAGAAACTGCTGAGATAACGCTAGGACTGCGGTTACAGCACTGCTTTTACTCAGGAACCGACAGGCATACTCAAGTGATACACAGTGTACGAGCGTGCCAAAGTCAAAACGCTAAGAAGCGTATTAAGTTGACAAAATCCACAGAGCGCACCTCAAAAGCTACTCAACACCATGATATTCACAAAATATGAAAAAACTAGCTGTTGTACCACTCGATTCATAAACAAAGCTACATAAACAACTCACAGGTCCTACTAAAACAGGCACAGATGGTACAAACTGCACGTGTACTTTCTGGAAGCTACAGAACAAGTTCTCTGACAACCCCTCAGCCTCTGTTTGTGCAGAAGGCTAAACGTCTCGCTACGAAATTAAAGAAGTCAACAAAATCAAGTTTTCTTGATCAAATTTAGTAGTTGAGGGAACACAGCTCTTATTACAAGTTCACAACAAAACACAAACTTTTTCATCGTCCTAACACTTTGAAGATGCTGCATATTTTTCTGCAGCCTCAGGACAAGAAGCAAGTTATCACAAATTAGAGTAGTTAGTAGCTGGTGGTAGGAGAGGGAGGTGGAGACAACAGGAAAGTGTTTTATTTTCTCAGCCAGAGCAGAAGAGTAGACTGGAATGGCAAAAAGAATGCCTCAGCTCGACTTTTATCAAGTTCATCAGCTGCAGAATAGTTACTAGATTCGACAGGCAGCACTTGAAAGGAAAACTAACTCAACTTTGCTTACAGAAACAACAATAAACTACACTACAGCGCCCTTTCGTTGCAGGGCAGACAGCGATTCACCGTAAATGACCACAAAAGCTGAGGCAGAAAGTATTACGTGTTCAAAATCAAAACACGCAGCAGTTACTATTTAAGTGTATTATTAAGGTATGAACACAAAACACAGACTTACCTGAGGGACTTGGAGCTGGCCTCTGTAACGGTGGCCTGAAACCCGGGGCTTTGGAAGTATCAGACTGATGTAAAGGATCTGAGTTTGGCAAAAATGAAGACTTTCCTGATAGCATAGATTCTGGCGTTGTCTGAGATGAAACGACGGAACCACCCCAGAAGGCATGAGCAGACGTAGGACTGTTTTCAAACAACGTACTAAAGGGCCCAAATGGTAAAGTAGCACTGAAATTGTTACCCATAGACTTGTTCGCTGGATGGGCTGAATTCTGAGAAGCACTTTGTGTACTTAAGGTAGAAGGAAGCTGCACTGAAGAAGGAACACTGTGGGGCCTTTTGATGTGATTAACGTTGAGGACTGCGACAGAAGAATTTTGCACAGGAGCTGGATTCTTATGGACACTACCGGTTCCATGGACAGGCGGTCGGATGGCCGGGGTTTCCATCTTAGCTGCAGGCTGAGAAGACCCCATCGATGTCTGAGACATGGGATAGGTCATCAGGGCGTTTGTTGGACCTGCCACAGGAGCGGATGAGCTCGTCGCTGCTAAATTTGGAGGCACAACCATTCGAGGATCTGGTGCAGGAACCTGAGGCTGCTGAAGAGGGGGTCTCGCCTCTTGCAGAGGAGCTCCCGGAGGCTGCTGATGAGCAGGGTGCACAGACGAGCTGCCGGTACCAGAACTGGGCTGCCTACTGCTGGTCGAGCTGCTCGTTTCCACTGCTGGCGGACTACCCACCTCTGGATCAGACGAAGGCGCACCTTTATTCGGAGAGGTTGCCGCGCAGTCGGAAGGACTGCTTCTGGAAACACCTGCTGGCTGCGCTGGAGGAGAAGGAGATGAGGGGGAAGATGCAGGGTAGTGTTCTTTGGCAGTAGGAATCGGATACGTGGCATTTGTAGGCGCCGTGCTCGTGTTACTCGCCGTGGTCGTCACCGTGGTCGTTGTGGCATTCGATGTCTTCACGACCGTGACGAAAAGCTGTCTTCTGACTGAAGGTGAACTTGGACTGCCGTTTGCAGAAGAACCAGGCACAGTAGAAGCCACCGAGCTCGTTGTAGCTGTCGGACTAGTTGTCAAAGAACTTGCTGAATTCACCTGAGAACCGCTGCTGTTCTGGCTGTTATGGCGAGGCACCATGTGAGGTTTCGGTGAGTTGGTAGCTCTTGCAGGGCTCAATGGCCTAACAGGAAACGGACCCCACGTGGACTGAGCTGGTGGGAAAGTACCTCCAAAGTGTGTCATGGGCAACCGAGGCGGACGGATTTGCTGGAAAGTCTGAGCAGCGAGTAAAGCGTGTGCAAACTGCGGAGGAGGATACGCTAATGGAAGAGAAACTTGGAAACCAGGCCGCACGTTATTCACTGGGTTCTTAATGGTTTTGTGAGCGGATGCTGAAGAAATTGCAGGCACGGTGAGCGCGGAGGCAGTCTGAGACGTCGACGAAGCAGCTACGGTGGTCACTTTGATGCCCACGAGAGAACTGTTAGCAGCTGTAGTGGTGGCAGGTGTCGACGACCCTATTTTGGAGTTTGCAGCCGAACTTTTCAAACGGTTCTTTGGAATAAGTTCATCAATTTCCTTATCTGGATCCTTAATCAGAGCATTGATCAACTGCGTGGCCTGTCTTGTTGATTCTGTGCCACCCCTATAAAAAGGAAGGAAGGGAAAAGGGAAAATGCATCTAAAGCATTTACAGACATTATAGCGAAGTACCTCCGACACGAGATCCAGCCTGTCTTCCGTCATGCTAACACAGACAGAAAAATAACTCTCTATCTGAAGACTGAGCTTGGCATTGTTCTTGCTGCCGACAATTATTTAAGAAACTCAAGTTGAAAACTCTAACTCCCCAAAAACCCAAACGGTTAAAACGTTTACTTCCCTAAATACACCTACGTATTTAGCCACGTCTAAACAAGTCTAAACACAGAATCCTAACGTTTATGCTCCACCTTATCTCACAAGTCTTTTTGTACCAACGCGATGGTACCGATAGGCAGTTGCTCTCGGTTTCCTCACCCCATTCGTCTCCCCTGCCTCAAAGACCTGACTGTTTCAAAGTGATCTTTCAAGGGACAACCAGGTCAAGCCTTTTCATTGTTCTACACAGAAAAGTGTTCCACGATGAAAAAATCCCCACGGGAACGAGCAAATCAAGCAGCCTGCTTACCTTATCGTTATTATTCTATCTCCAGTTTTGTCCTTCTGTTTGTCAATGTCTATGTGCGCTCCCGTGCACTCACGTATCGCATTGATGTTACATCCTCCTCTGCCAATGACTCTGGAAATTACAGTCGATGGAACAGAAACCTTCTTGGATCTATACGAAAAAGAAACAATATTAACTGGCAAACGCTTCCACGGCATGAAGCAGTGGGCAGGTTGGTCAAAACAATGTTATAATTCATCATTCAACCTACGTAGCAGTCATTTTGTGAAAGCTATCAGGCCCGCTGAGAACAAGGTCATTCAGTAACCCCAGAAAGGTTAGGGGAACGTTTTGCTTACCTTCTCACAACTTCCTTCCATCCTTCTTCCCTTTTCTGACCACGTTTAGGACTAGCAATGGTTAGCTTTCCGTTTGGAGAAGAAAGGGGAGAGGGACCAGATTTTGTGCAAGTAGACAAGGAATTACTCGTCACTTCACTAATAACTTCAGACAACCTTTAAAAGAAATCAAATGCTGTCATCATGCAGTCAGAAAAAAAATGGAAGGGTGACTTGCATTTTGCCCATTCTTCAGCCCCCCAACCCGTTTTTCTCTTTTTAGCACGAACGCACTGCGTTATTAATAAGCTGCTTGAATTGACATGCTGACATCTCAACACACCCCAACAATTCCCTAAATTCCAGATCCACAATGACGTTTCTTGCTTCAGAACCTCCTACCGAGTTCAAGTTCATACCGCAACAATGTTTATACTCCTTATACACACTACAGCGAGGACACGCTGCCTCATCCGCTTCCTAACAACTGATTTAAGAATGCAAGTCCACGAAGACAAGGGCGCAGCGCCCAAACGTAGGGCAACCACCACCTTGAAACGGCACGCACGGTCACAGCAACTTACTTGATGGATGACTTGCCAGTAACTGCTTTCCTCTCATCCTTTGGACAAGTGACAAGAACCGACGGTTGCTTTTTGTTGCTCTGTGTGCTAGTAACAGCTGTGGAAGAATGATTGTCACTTTTGTGGCTGCTGTTGCTATTGCTGCTTTCATCGCTACAGCTGGAAATCCTCATATTGTCACTGTCACCACTTTCACTAGTACTGCTGCTCTTAGATTCACCATTCACTTTTTCTGGTTGGCTATAGGAAATTGGGAGTTGATCATCAAATATAATCTGAACGTTATCAGGGGTTACTTTGTTTTTCCTGTTTTTCCTTTTGGAGCTTGTTGTGGTGATGGTATTATTCCTCTTCCCATGGGAACCTGCTAATGTTGTCCAAGTTGCAGATATACCTATGGTGGTTGTAGTGGTAGCACTAGGAGGCTCCATTGGGACCTCTGGATCATCTGATGGAAGAGCGAAAACACAGTGCTAATTTAGCTGGCTTGAGAAAGCCGGTGCGGACATCCGTAAAACTATTATAGATGCCATACCGTGGAGCCTCTTCCCTTGTTTATGCTAACTCATATAGAATTTCATTCTTTCCTCCGAACAAATGCAGCAGCAATTTAGCAAACGTGAAATCGAATTCAGGCATGGAAAGACAGATGCAAGCAATGAGGGGACATAAACAAGCATATGAAACAACAGAAGAAAATTGTCACGTCTTCCCTTCCTTGCAGCGTATCAGAGTGAGGGAACAATCCGTGAAAACCATTTCTCAGTACACCACGTGAAACTCATTGCCGTAAGATACAAAAGAGCCAGCTTTCGATGGGTAAGAAGAGAAAGATATATATTTGGAATTTCCATATTGCCAGTTTTTTCAGCTAATCATTATCATTCTATTTGTGAGCCGAAAAAAAAAATAATTTACCTGGCTTTAAGTATTGGGACCTGGAAGAAAAAAAAACCAAGCCAACACCATCCCCGTGGTAAAGTTAACCCACAACTCTCACCGAAGCTGCTGGCAGCAGTTCCTTGCCACAGCAAGACACCAAAAAAGCCATCATGCTCATCTATGGGCTTAATAGAAAAGGTAAACAAAAGGAAAGCTCAGCAAGTCGGAAGAAAAGCCTGTATTCCAGTTTTGACAAGAAAAGCAATTTATAATACTGGGAATGAAATCAAGGCCCTGTTTCAAAAATAAGGCAAATATTTTAAATCACCTTCAGCTTTTAGCTTCTCTTTCTCCTGAGCAGCTTGAAGTTCAAAATTCTCTTTATTTTTTGCTTCTATCTCTTCTAGTTTTCGTCTTTGTTCTTCTTTTTTCTTCCTCCTTTTCTCCTTTCTTTTCTCTCTTTTGGCAGCCAAAGCCAGTCTCCTGCTTTCTTCCCGTAGCTACAAGTCAAGCACGTGGAACAGTATTACAACATATCCCATGCGTTTCAAGAAACGCAAATGCTTTCTATTTCCTAGGAAGCTGAACTTGCGTTTTAGGCTAACATATTTACAAAATAGAAGCTAAATTCTCTATGATCCATATTTTTACGTATTCACTTCTCCCAAACAGACTGTTCACTCGTGTTAACAGAAGGTTAGTGTAGAAACAGAGGACAGACGCCATATAAACTTAAGTCAGTTTTCCAAGACGCATTTTCAGGACTCTTTGTGTAACCCTGTGTGTCTCAGCTGTACAGTCCAAACACCACCCATCTCCCTTCCTAAGGTTAGAATATGCAATGGTTTCACGTAGCTTGAATATAAAACATGCACTCATTTGACAGTATACTTGTACTTCGATTTTTCTCTTAAGATTTCTACCACAGTACTTTGGTTTCTAGTAACATTTTTAGTATTTTTTGCAATATTTATGACACAAAACAGGGTTTAGACCTAAAATCCATACCAATGTGACTGGAAAATGCCCATCTATCATGCTCTTGACAAAAAATTATACTCAAAAGTCCTTCTTCTGGTACAATATTATTCCAGAGGAAACAGTCGTATCGGAGTTTCTTGATCCGTCTTCTCTGAATAATAGTCAAAGTAAAGTTCAAAGATTACCTGAACAAGATGCTCAGCTCTAGGCATTCCAATGAGAGTAATTACACATACTCCTATACTTTAATGCGTACTTTCACCGATCTTACGATCTTGAAGGAACGTGAAATAGGAATTTTATCAAATAAATATTCACAGCTCCAAACTCTTTCAACTTGCCTTCTCCAAGTCCAGTTCCTCTAAAAGAATGCTTGCATTTTTGTTGGCTTCAGCAGCCTGTCTATCTTTGGCTTGAACAATTGATTCCATACACAGGTGGCACTTCTTCAGCATCTCCTAAAATGAATAAGCACATCAACCCTCTGTTTGAGAAAGTAACACTACATGTGTTTGAATGTACGAGCTCAAGCTTACACTTGTAATTTAATAACTGCTGCGTTACTTGCACAGGAGGTTTTTAAGGGAGAACTTTACATTCCCTCCAGGAAGCTCCTCTTTGTGCCCAACCTTGCTCACTGATATTCCAGTCACTGGTGTGACGTGCCATCAGTAACCTATGTCTCAGTGTGCTATAAAAGGTACAAACACAGTTCATAACCTATGCCCGTTATCAAGACCAAAAAATTTTATGAAATAAAAGACAAAGGGTCTGAAAGGTGAAGCAACTGCAGAAATAAAAATACATCATAAAGCAAGGCTTTTTTTTTTTTTTTTTTCCAAAGACACTTGGGAAATACATTAATATTATAGTATTCTAGTACTACTCAAATCCATACTGGCTTCACAGCAGTGAAAAATATTTGAACGCATAGGGTGCCTAGCATCACGGAAGCGGACAGTGGTCACAGCCACCGGCAATAAAACACATCCTGATTTCAACATCAGCACCTCTTCAGCCTCAACATGCTCACCGCAACCTGATGCCCAGAAAGAAGACAACTCAATTGCAGCGCAGTGGATCAGTGAAGAGACAGAAGCATTAGGACCATGTTTCTGCACCAGCTGCTGTTCTCGTTTCTTTTACTACAAAATAGTTTTTGTCCTGTTCGTCTGGACTGACGATAAACCGAATAAAACTGAACCTCCACAGGGAAGAGCAGCAGTCCGCTTCATTTACTGTCATTATGTTTTCAATCTTCTTTCTAGTACAAACTTTTTTTTACAAGATTGTGAATTTTCACACTTCAGCTCACACACACTCTTAGCAGAAGTTCATTCTGTTACCTCCACCCCACTACAAAAGCCGTCATAAATTCAGTGCAAACTTGCTCAACAGGGAGGAATGCAGAGCAGAGTGAGGTGATGACTGGGAGACGACTTGAAAACAAGCACGGATAATTAATAACCCCACCTTTACTACTATTCGGACAGCACTAAGGCACACAAGGTACTGTGGCCACGTGTTCCCTTTTTTTTGCATTTTTTTTTCTCAAAAATTCCAGCGGGACTTATCATTTGGCTGCAATCTGGTGTGCCGGGAAGCTAAAGACCATTCATAACATCGACTCTAAAGCTGAATCACAGTACTACTCCTTCTCAAATATTTTCTTTCTTACAGTCTTACCTTATCAGTAATTGTTGCTATGTATCTCATGCATTCCGAGTCCGATGGAAACTGGTTTACTTCTTTCACTAGGTAGCGCACCACTTTTACATGACCCTGAAAAAGAAATTTCAAGGACGACATTTTATATCAGGCCAGCTGCTTCTGGTTTGCTAAGAAACACTTTAGTCCAAGCACTCATCGCAAAAATATTTATTTTCAACTCCTTCAAATGATGCTCTCAACACTCACTTTTTTTTTCTTTTTTCTTTTTTTTTTTTTTTTTGAATCTTTATCACCTCCTAAACTAGCGAGGGATGTTTCTTCACATTTATGATGGAAGAGAAGGCAAGCAATTACAGTACCTGTTGTCAAGTTGCCCTCACTCCAGCCATACTTTAACATACTTCTGCCTTTTATTTTGGTAGTTTTCAAACGCCCAGCTCTGGCAACTTAACAGTTGCAGGGTCCTACAGTCTTTTGCAATTTTTCAAGTACTGCAGCACCTGAACTACAGTCCCTTGCTAACAACAATTATCTCCAGAGTCGAGTCAGGCTAAAGCGCACTTTTTTTTTTTGGCAGAAGCGCTCATCCTCTCTTGAAGAACCCAATCCTGTTTCCCCCCAGTTCTATTACATATTCCCCCCCTCTGCACAAATAGACTGCAATTTTCACCTCTCAACCGACCCATGAGAACCAGCCCCAGTAAAGTGCCTACAAAGCAAATTTCTACTAGAATTTAACACAGATATTATACAGGTGACACACATACCTATTTTTGAAGATTCAATGCCAAGTATTAAAATTAGTTGACATATTTTTAAATACATTGTTTCTGTCAGCTACGTTCTATTTATAACAACTGTGTAGGGATGATGGAGACAATACTAGCTAAGACCAAAGCTGAACTTCATACTCTACCTTTCGAAAGGCTGCCATAAGAGGAGTTATTTTCCTGTTATCAGCAGCGTCCACATCAGCTCCCGCTTGAACTAGCAGTTGGACAACATCTAGATGCCCTCCATTTGCTGCCAGCCACAGCGGAGTATTCCCCTTCTTGTTACGCACGTCGATGTGAGCTCCTCTACAAAAACAAACACATTCAATCAAAACTCTGGAGCAGATTTTCGTTTCATTTATCAACTGGACTGGCAAACTGGACTTGCAACTCAAGAACAATAGGTTAGAATTCAATACTCGTTTTCACATCAAACATACGCATTCACAGAGTGCTTCAGTTTCCAAAATTCTATTTTTGTTTCTTCTGATGCTGTCAAGCGCTTCAACTCAGCCTAAAAACATTTTTAATCCTCTAAATCATGCTGTTTGTCAGCTGTCTCTGAAGCTTCTCTAATTACTTCATTAACTCCCATCCATCAGTACACTGTATTCTTCATTAGCTTACTTAGAACAACTCACAACATTTCAAGTGCAAGCCAACAACCAGTGCTACTACTTGGAAAATGACTTATCCAAAAGCTACCCAGGAAACATAATTACACTGAATGTGCACCATGATCAATCCCCCCCCCCCCCAAAAAAAAAAAAAAGAAATCATGAAGACATATCTTTTGTGCACATCTTCTGTTGTTTAAGGACTTAACACTACCATCTAAAATGGCTGTGTGTCATGATTCCGAGTACCACATGTGTAAACCTTACAAGAAATCGCTTATTTCTTACATTGATGATTCAGTGAGACAGGAAAAACTGAACTACTCCATTTGGGCAAAAGCAAGCACTCAAACACCAAAGAGAACTTTGTTTGATCACTTTTGATAAACAAAAATACATACTAATGGTCAACAGACACAGAATCTTTCCTATTTCCTACCCTGTAGTGTACACTGGGAAATATTATTGTATATTGGGAACGATTAGTCTTAGGAAGGCCATACTCAAGATGTTTTTCTTCAAGCAGTACACTTGCAAATACAGTACCTGCTAATGAGAAGCTCACAGAATTTGTAGTGCCCTTTGTCTGCTGCAATGGTTAAAGCTGTATCTCTTGAGGAAGGTACTGGAGGAGCATTTACATCTGCACCTTTGTCCAGCAGAACTCTGCCCACTTCTGCATATCCACCAGAAGCTGCTTCCATTAACGGTGTGAGACCAGTCTAAGACATGCAAGCAGGAAAAATAAGCAATTAGTTGGGAGGTGGGGAGGGTTTTACTTGAGAGCCAGGATTTATTTCAACTTCCAGCACTGTATTTCTAGTTGTGGCGTACGGATTCCAATAGTTACCTGGCCAATTTTACAAGAGCTTAGCAACATTTTGAAGGCGAGCTCATCTTCAGCTGGCTCGAGAAGAGCTTTCACTGAGCAGCACAGTGCACAGCGGCCCTCTGCTGCTGCGCGGTGCTAAGAGGGATTCAAAGCCCGCTGCTGTCAGTCTCTCAAAACTAACCCAACCAACCTTGAACTGATGAGGATCACCAGCATGAAGTCCCATAAAGTGCCCATGTTATGGCACAGAGGATGCAAATCACATTTCCTACCTTCATTACGAGATCCTAAATAGCAACATCCAGAAAGCACCTGCCTAGGTCAAGGGGACACATAACTTCAGCAAGAAGAATACCTAGCAGCAATCAGTACCGTGGAGGTCCTTTTGAGCTCCTCTGTGGCAACCATTAAGTACAGCAGAAAAGGAGAACAGAATGCCACATTTGTAGGAAATCTCTTTTTTCTCCCCCTCAATATTCTAGCCGTTTTTCTAGCGGACAGCCTTTCCTCCCATTTAAAGAGCTGGGGTCACCTGACAGACTCTCAAGCACACACATCTCCTTTCCATTCTACATCACCACTGCGCATATAAGCAGCTGGCCAGACAGAAGAGATGACACCATGAGCATACCTAGGCCAAGACACTAGCTATTTTTGAATACGCTAAAACCTTCCATTTTTATTAAGTTAATGGATTACTATTCTTACGCTTGTAAGCACCTGAAGATGAATTAAGGCTTCAGAAGAAACACTTATTTTTTTTTTTTTATGAACTGTGTAACCACCAAAACACTAGTCCTTAAGTGCAGCCATTCTTTTTCTTTACAATATACGGTTCAGTTCAGTTAACCAAACTAGAGAAGTTAACTTGCACAAAACGTAAAAAAATCAGGTAACCAGAGAGAAGCGACGACTTAGAAGCATCTCTTTTTGGAGATTTATTGAGCTAGTTGCTCCTTACCTTAGCTCTATGTTCCACATTAGCTTTTCTATCAAGCAGCAGGCTAACCACCTCAGTTCTCCCTTGGAAACAAGCCAGAGTCAGTGCCGTATTCCTGTTGGTCTCTATCTGGGCATTTATATCAGAGCCCATGTCCAGTAATAGCTTGACAGCAGCAGTGTGCCCATTCATGGCTGCCAACATTAAGGGAGAAATGCCCAATTTGCTACCAGTTCTGAAAGAGAAAGACGACACACCAAAAAACTCTTGAAATCACAATCACATTTCTGAAATGACTTTAACCAAACTAGTTAAGGCAGAGTACTTATCCAAGACCGAAAAAATCAGCTATACAGCAACTATTACTGAAACTACAAGAGGTTCTCCACAGTCGCATTGCTTAGGACAAATATTTCTACTTAGAAATACTATGCACGTTACCTTCTAATTGCTGTAAATTTAAAGGCACCTCTTATAAGGAGCCTAAGTTTTGCTCGGACCTTTCGTTTGACTTGTGCAGTGCACGGCTGAGTTACTTTCTACCTCCCAATGGATGCACAAGTATTACATACATGCATATACACACAGAAAAAGCTTTCATTAAACTACACAGGGAAAACAAAGGGATAACAAACACACACACACACTTTCTTCACGTAACCCAGAACTAATTTCAACCCAGCAGGCCAACCAAAGACGATCGATCGTATGATATAGGAAAGAAGTTAACAAAATACATAGAGGGAGACGGAAGTTAAAAGAGCATTAGAAAAGCACAGTCAAAAACCTTTTGTTTCTAACTTAAGAGGAAAGAAGCCTACTACAAATTAAACAATACATTGGTTGTGATCACGTTAGAATAGTAACATTTTGCTCCACATAGTTGTCAAGTTGGCAAGAAATCCTTCCGGAAAGGGTGAAAACTCAGAACACTACAGACACCGTGAGAGAAGGGGTGAAAAGGGAACTTGCCTGGAATTTATTTCTGCCCCAGCATTTAGCAGAATCTTGATAATGTTCACGTAGCCACCAGAAGCGGCGAGGCTTAAAGGTGTGTAATCAGAAACATTCCTGTGCTCTTTGTTTGCCCCTCGAGCTAGCAGCAACTCCACCACCTGCAGTGTTTTAAGAAATAACATCTGGTTTTCTCCCGAACTTGCAAATCTATCCAGGGCAAATGTTTTTGAAGCCTAAATATACCATTGACATCTTCCAACAGTAAGAAAGCGATTTTTCTTGGTTGCTTCCCTATCCTCCTCGCCTCCATGAACACATGAGGCTGCAACTATGGTCCCAAAGCCACTGTAAAACTTCCTTCAAAAATCGGTCATGATCATTCATTAGCATGCTTAAACCGTTCGTACCAAACTGTATAACATAGCGAGAAAAAACGGAGACGTTCTTATGATTATTTCAGCCGTCTTTAAAGACTGCCAAAAACAGAGATTTAGTTTGAATACGGTATACAAAGTACTCTTGCTTTTTGCCTCTCCCATTTTAATGCTCAGTTCACTATCAAGTTAAAAACTCATCCTCAAACCGAAGCTGTGGAGCAAACAAGAAAGCAGTTGCATGCTTTTATCTGATGTTATCTATTTACACTACTACATCGAACAGCGTGTAGATTGTACACAGAAATCTCATGCAAGAGCCACGAGAAAAATTAACGTTGGCATCCCTTGCTCGTTTTCTCTGTACGTTAACAAAAACAACACAAATACTTCTTACATTATTCCTTCCTTACAGATTCATTTACAACCCAAACAGTTCACAGCTTCCTATAGTCTACATGAAGTGTACATTCTGTAATGACGTTTCTGCAGAAGACTTGACAAGAAACTAAACTGTCTAGCAACGTAAAATCAGAATGAACGCTGAGATAAAAACCCACTGTGTGTCATCTCCAGTGCAATGTTTAATTTGCTCCACATTCAGCTTTTAAGCGTAAAACATGTTTAGATTAGACCCGCACAACTAAAGCCAAGGGCTTTTCAATCAGAATATTTGCCCGTGAAATCGCAGGACAAACATACTGCCAAATACAAAAATGGGGCAGGAGAGCATCCCGACATCATCTCTACTGCCCAAAGCCCAGTGTTTTCCCACCTTCTTTCCCAAAAAGCATCAAAGAAAACATGATCTGTTCCTCCCAGAAACACTGTTTGCGAAACACAGATCAATCAAATCCCTAAAAAGGCAAGCATAAATTCACCTTTGCAGTATGAGGCTGCTGGCCACAAAGGCTGCTATGACAGACCTGGTAAAAGGCAGGCCTTTCCCTTCACCAGAGAGCATGCGACTGCCACTGCAGCTAATCCCCCCATGTCTGGTATCTTCCCGATGGCACGAAAAACAGGCCGGAAGAGCTACAAGTTTTCAGTAAGACTTTGTCTAGGGAAGTAATCACCTTCTAAATGCCACAGGGTTACTGTTAAGACAGCCTGCGGAAGTGGGAGAGATGTCTCCAACCTCCTTAATTTCCAGACGGCCACAGAAGAAGGTGATCCTGCACCAGATTTACACAGCTTCCACCGTGGCTTTGGCAATCCAACCGGTAGAAGCATTAACAGAATTATACACTTCAGATTTGCAACAACCGTTAGAAAAAAAAAAAAAAAAAACAAAACCCTGATTTCATCATTAAGTCACAGAATACAGTATTTTACGTAACTTTCAAAAGAACTTCCCCTACATTTACTTTTGATCAATCATTTGAAGAATGTTTTTTGTGGTTTTAGCCAGAGACACCGGAGTCATCTGCAGTACTCCGATATCCTATGGCCTATACAGAATTCGTTAGAAAACCCTCTTGGCTCATACATGGAACTGATTCGTGTCTAACTCCAGGTTCTCAACTCATGACATTCACTTTCATATCTACATCTAATTATGCTGGTAGAAGTCCCATAATGAGCTACTAATCATTGCAGTCATGAGGTCATCTGCACAGCACCGGTTCAGCTTATAAAAAGAGAAAAAGCAATCTATACGAGACGCGCTGCAAAACATAACTTGGAAAATATGAAGCTCTTTGCATCCGTTTTTAAAACACACCATCCTGAAATAGAATGGTGAATTAAGTTACTGTAACTTTTCTGGAAGATTGCTTTAGTATATTGACACTATATGTAATCTACACATTGCTTTTGAAGACTTAAGTTGTACTTCACCTCTTGTCTCCCTCCTGAGCAAGCCAAAGACAAGGGAGTGTCCTTGGTTCTCTCAGACTGGGCTTCAATATCAGCTCCGTTATCCAGTAAGATTTCAACAACACCCACGTGGCCAGCTGTAGCAGCCAAAATAAGCGGAGTAAACCCTGAAATGAAAAAGGATGTTTGAAGAGTCCACATTAGTAGCTTCAGTTGAAGTGACTTTAAGTTAAACCAACAGAAAAGCAAGCCTAAAAGCTTCACATAAAGACTATGCTTATTGTGTATTTACTTAGTGTGATACACGGAAAACCAGAGAGGGTCTGTACTGCCATAGTAAGATACCTACCTTTCTTGTCCCTGTGTTCAATATTAGCTCCTCTCTCTAGCAGTGTTTGTACTAGTTCTTCGTGGCCACCAGCACAAGCAAGTGTCAATGCTGTGTCATGATTACTCTCAGTCTAAAAGAAAGATATCGTATACACAAGATAAATATCTCCTTTTTCAAGTACAACCCGTTATATTGCATGTTAGCCCAAGTACAACTATACCTGTGACAAAATAAAAAGCTTCTATAAGCTTAAGCCATGCCTACTGATTACCTCACAGTTATCTTTTGTGTTCAAATTCGTAACGGGATCCTACTTCCCAAGGCAGCTCTGTTGGGAGATTTGAGAACAACTCCTGACGAGAACCGAGATTCTTCAACAACTGAGATCTCATCTGTGCTTTGCTAACTAGATTGACTTCTTTACCACTGCTTGACTGTGACCTTTAGATGGTATAATGAAGATAAGAATCGTATCTTTAATTCTGAACCCTCCGGCTATACCCAAGGGGGAAAAATTCCCCGTCTCACCACTACTGTCGCTGAAGCCTCTGAACAGTAGATATCAGCTACAGCGAGTCCACAAATCACAGTAACAGAAAGGAACAAAACAACTGAAAATACACAGAAGTCTTTGAGCTTACGCTCTGCTTTCAAGTTTTTTCCCTTTAGAGCGCTCACACAGCGTCTCCAAGCGAGCATTTCTAGTAGGTCGTTCTCGGTAACAGCACAGAGCCCTTATCAACCTTGATTCTGCCTATGAGACACTCGCAATGAAACAACGTGCATTTAATTTCTCAGTGTTGCCAGGGCCCACGTAAATGACCACCATCCCATTTGAAAGAGCCACTGAGAAACTCGGACCGCTACTGGCACTGTTAGTTACAGCACAGGGACTGGCTAAAATGACATCTTTCTCTTCTTAAACACCACCACACACCAAAACAACACAAACCACCCAAACCCCACAAACCCACACGCATTTCTTAGCTACTACGAGAACTTAGTTTTACTTTACTCTATTATGCCCCAGGCTAGTTGGCAACTTATCGTAACGTTGATCTGCAGTAGTGTCTAGCAGCTAACAACGAGGCCGGTCAGGTTACGGTACGAGATCCTGGACACGGTCACAGCAGAAACCAAGGCAAGTGCCACAAGCAGCTGATACAGCCAAGCCTGGTTTTCCAGAGGTTTCTCTCCCTTTCTCCACAACAATCTCATGCCTTTCCTCTTCTCCACGCTGCCCACATCTTAGCCACTTTATGTATAGTCTGGAGCCATGCATATACGTACGCTAGTAAGTATATGCATGCTTTTTCTTTGTGACAGCCAGCTAGCTGCAAGTCAACATAAAGTAGCCCTTTTTAAAATTACTTTCAATACAGAAATGCCTTTTCTTTAGCGGGAGTGAGAACTTGTATTTTTTCCTCTTGTTAAAAAGATTACAGGAATTATTAGTTTCAATACTTTCACACTTCTGTGTCAAGCTGGGTGATCCACTGGCCAACAACTCCAAGTACAACCAGAAAAAAACTGTGCACAACATTTTAAGGCTTATTTTTGCCTGAGGAGATCAGGCCAAAAAAATATTTAATTTCTGTCAGAAGCCAACTTTGCTGTTTCTCATCATCACTCTGACAACAAAGAAATAAGAAATACAAGTGTTTAGTTATTCTAAGACCTTCTCTTTTGTTCAGTGAGAGCACAGAGTGAAGTGGGTTGCAACTCTCCGGGGAGTTGTACAGGCTTTCCAAAGCAGCAAATCAAGCGTCTGGAACCCAATTCGTTATACAACAGAGCTGTTTACTATCGTTGAATTATTCAGGATGCAGAAGCAAAATCACTTCACACATCTGGGCTGCAGTGACAATTGCAGGCTTACCTGTGCATCGATATCTATAGCAGGGTAGATTGGTAGCATGGCTGAAGGAGAAATGATAGGACTCGGAGTTGGCGTCTGAGGTTGGGAGACAGAAGTTGCAATGCTGTGGGTAGGAGTGTTTGACATTGCAGATGCTCTTCCGCTCACTGCTGTTGAACAGAATAATTACACTTAGTAAAAGCAAAACACTTCACTTCAGAATTTTATGTGACAATAAATGGACAGCGGGACAGAACTCCCACCGACAGACAGAACTCCCCAAGAACTTTTATTTTCCACAAATACGTATTTTCTACACATTTAACCCAATCTTTGAACCTTTAACTCTTGGAATTTAAAAACTACGAAAAAGGTTAACTGTATTAGATCAAAGAAATAGGTAAGTATCAGATTGGCATATTTTCTAGAAGTCCACCGCAAAAAAAAAAATTTTTTATTTTTTTTTTAAACCAAAGACCTTTCCTACAACGTCAGACATTATTTGGACCAGAAGTTCCATACCTTTAGAAGCATGACTGCAGAACAAGTCCAATCAATGGGTATCTATGCAATTTTTCTTAAAACAGTTTAGAGATTCTCATATAAAAGTCTGTCCAACCTTCACCCCCCCACCCCCCAGCCCCCATAAACACAACAAAAAAAGCAACAGCGCTAGTGTCAGGATGCTCACATGGCAGAATCTGTTGAAACCAGAGAAGTGGAAGCTTCTTAAGAGCCATTTGGCAGAAACTTTGGTCAAGGTGGTTAGGATAATCAAAAAGGTAATACCGTTTTACAGTTGATGACAGTGTATCAACATGACACAAAATAGCACCGAATGCCACACTTCCCTGAAATTCATTTCATACATATAATGTTTAAAAGTACAGAGCAGACTTGCATCTAAAACAGCCTGTGGGGAAAAACTCCCCTTTTCCTACTTTTTGGTTTTTTCCTTAAAAGAACTCAAACGTTCTTCTCCCTCACTTTTCTCCAGTATTTCTACAGGTCTTTATCAGGTGCGATCAGCAAAGGAGAAAGTAAAGTACCGTACACTCCTCCTGTCAAGTCGACAAAAGCACCTTTAACTGCAACATGAAAGAAATGCAGTTTCCACATATTATCGGTGTTCGTCTAGTACACACCAGCGAGCAACCTTACGGAACATCAAAATAACGCCCCTTCAGCCCCAGCTTTTCAAGTCCTGTTCATTTGTCGAACGGGTTTAATACTCAGCCGTGTCCCTAACTGCCAGCCATCGATAATTAGCTCCTACATTTAATTTGAAGTGGTAAGTTTTTCAACAGATGCCACAAAACTTGTACCCTAACATGCCAATTTGGGTACTCCCTCCTCTGCAAGGCAGCTATGTTTCTCATCCATTACTCATTTATTTTCTAGACCTCCTACACCAAATCCCAGCAGAGAAGCTAATAAATGTCACTGAGAGAAACAAAGAACCCCCAACTTATAACATAAAAAGTATGATTAACCTTATATTTAAGAGTAAATCAAGATTCAAACTCCCTTGATCTTTATATTAGAGTGCCTTTTGAAATCTCTTCTCATCTTACGAGACAAATCACGCTAGGTATGGATTCAAAGAAACATACAGAAGCTAAGCCAAAAATACTCCGACATAAGGTCAAACACTGTGGCCTAAGGGAGTTCTGTACAGAGGAGAACTAACCAAAGATCCTAACTAAGTATCATTCAGTGGAGCATCTAATTTAAACTCGTCTCATGCCTTATTCTGACTGTAAATTAGAGATACAGCCGAAAAACACAACCTCAAATTGGTTTCACATAGACGCATAAGCAGTTGTCAGTTTCAGCTCCTGCTCCCCTCCTTACATCTGCAGTCCTACCAAGTTATTTTGAAAGACTAGCACATCTACCTTCTTTCTAGAAGTTCAAAGTTCAAGCAGCATAGAACAGTAATGGAATTCTAAAGGACCATGATTCTTGAGTCTCACATCTACTCCGAAAGAACCTGATAAAGATGGTAAAAAGGACTGGAAACTAACCAAATATGCTTAACTCGGACGACATAAAAGCACAATCACCAAATAATCCACACATGAAAAAAGTTAACCCTGCTACAGTAGCACATGCATTTTAAATACGTGCTAAGAATTACCGCTGTAGTCCCAAGACGGGGGCTGGGGAGCATCTACTATCTTACAGGAGGCCCTACTGAAGTTCTGAGACTTTAAAAAAAAAAAAAATTATCAAGGTAGTTAGGAAGGTCTCATTTCAGGTAAATTCTGTTTTTCACACCAACGGTGTTACACTGAGGGGGAAGCAAAACA
Organism: Gymnogyps californianus; assembly: GCF_018139145.2. Lineage (NCBI taxonomy): Eukaryota > Metazoa > Chordata > Aves > Accipitriformes > Cathartidae > Gymnogyps > Gymnogyps californianus. Next base: position 83,986,758 of record NC_059474.1, read on the forward strand.
GAACAACACAAAAAAACCAAGAGAGACATGTTTAAAAGCTAACACCCCTCTTTCCATAAGGAAGGAAACCTTGGTTGTACAACCCATATATAAATGGTTTTAGGCAGGCTAGAGGAGAATATGCATGTTGACTTACAGTTCTCGTATTAAATATATTTCAAGTGCGCTTCAGCAATAATTCACAGACAAATGTAGTTCATATCCCTACAGCACATTTCACTGAGACAAGATAGTCATTTTTATGGGTAACGACTTGGATTATATTTATTTCAACATCACCTGTGCAGAGTTCAAATTCATAAGGAACAGGCCAAGGGCAACGAACAGAATCTTTACCATGTCCAAACAAAAATAGTAAAAGTTTTCCATAAGTCAAAAGGTTTTCACAACAGTCTTGAGCAGTGAAGGGAGTAACCAACTAGCCTGATCATCAAATCTAAATGCACTGACAGTCAAAGGTTCACCTTTCCCCTCCGCCCCTCCATCTACTCTGATGGACCAGTGGCAAAATTTAACTACACGTCTGTACTTCAACATTAAAACATCATTACTTCATCCCTGGGATAACAAAGTCTCCAAAGCTAGTACACTATTAGAGTATTTTAGTATATACATGCCTTGGTACGGGACCAGCTACCAGTCTTAATCACGTTACGAAACAAGGTCAAGCTTCTTTGTCAGAATACGTCACTCCAAGCACCATTTGGCTGCTCTAGTCAAAGTCTTTTACCTTCGTTTGGATATTAGACAACCAGTTTTGTGCTTACTGATACTAGGAGCATAGCTGCTCTTCATATTGATTTCTCTCTGGACATCTCAACTTTCTCTAAGCTTAAATTAAAAAAAAGGACATCCTCACAGCTGCTACCTTCTCCCCCATGCCCAACAGCCTCACCATCCAGAGAAGCATTTGGCTTACAAACGCAGCCCCAGGATCAGAGGAAGAAAGAAAACAGCCAAGCTGACAAATTAAAAGCCCTGAAAACTAACACAAGTTAATTAGCGTTTGAGCCAACAGGATTTTTTCCTCACTGATGTACATGTCCTAAATCAAAACGTATGTCTGGAAAAAAGCCTGACATTTTGAAAGGAACGTGGGGTTGTTCACGCAGTTCAAGTTTGCTGCTTTCTTGAATACTTTGTATTTTCACTAAGTGCAAGATGTTACAGAAACCAAGCACCTTTATAATCCCGTATCCTCTTTATATCGACCATTAAGTTTCTTACTAGGGTCATCTGATTGCGGGCACAGCGTTGTTCTTACGCATTTATTCCTTATCTGCTGTAATGTCAACAGTATACGTAGAAAAGAACTGTTTCACATTACATTGCAATAAGCCAAGATGAGGGACTGAAAAAAAATACGTTACAAGCAATATATTGGATACCTCAGCTTTCTCCAACTTGTTTCAAGCCAACTCAACAGGCTTGTTCCATATCAGTTTCTTCTCCTCTGCCCCCAATTTCTCTGTAGTATCTTAAGTTATTAAAAGCTATGTTTCTGCCACACGTGCGTCAAATCAATACAGAACACTTCAGACGTATAATATGCCTTGAATTACAAGAGTCAACGTTACGTTCTGAATTCAAACACGAACACACAGCGTTGCTTCTACGCGCTAACAGCTCCACGGACGCAGCCTGAAAACCACGCCACACTTGTAGTCTTGATGATTATTAGCCATAGTCTGAGAGGTGGACTATCACAGGCTCAGTCCCCCACAAAACCAGCTGCCTAGCAATAGAAGGAAATCTCTTAATATTGCAAGGACAAAGGTCTACGTGCATTTAACATCCATTTGCAAGAACAGCGTAACCCTTGCCAGCAACCCACTGTAGTTACGCCAGTGCCTAAAAGCTTGCGTCCTCAGTTTTCTGCGGCTCCTGCACGGGTCGCAAGCGGGACAGAACTTCCCGACTTTTCTGTGATGCTGGCGCTCTACAGTTATTTTTTCAGTATTGGGTTTCTGTGAAGAACTTACAAACAATGCATATTCTTTGTTACATACTAATTTAAACAGTTACAGTTCGAACTGACTCATCCCACAAGGTAGCTTCCAGGAATTAATCTTATCAAGTGCTTCAAGATTCCTAAAGTTCTTTGGGAGGCTCTGTTACTATTCAAAGGATTATGTCCAGTAACTACTTTAAGAAAAGCCTGCTATTAAAAACAGGGATACATTTTTTCTTTATATCCTTAACACACCATTTAACACATGCAACGGTTTCATTCAAGAGTTACATAACTAACCCTAAAAAAATACTTCTCTTCACTAGCCTCACAGCAAGCAAAGAACTTGTCCAGCATCGGAAGCTCAAGAGCAAAGCTTTTGCTTGTCATCACTTCCAGCAGGATCAGAAAGGAGCCCAAAGTTAAAACTGAAAGATGATTTACTATTTCTTCACCTACCCTATCACTTTCTTTAGAAAAACCCCAAAGCCCTTCACCTGGTACATTCTCTCACTGTGCTTCCAGGCAAATTGCGTAGAGCTCTGCTAACACCCATTAGCTTCTCTAAGAGCAAGGAATCCTACTTTGAACTCCCAGAGTTGATCTAGCACAACACTTGACCTCTACAGCACCAGCCACGTCCGATACTCGCCTCTGACAAATACCGGCATTTGCACACCCGGCCCTGTTTTAAACAAGTACTTAAAATGGGAAAATTAAACTCATTGTTTGCAACTAATTAAGCACAGAGATGAACATTAGATAAAGTTTGCACAGTCAAGGTGAAGCTTTGCTTTTGTAACCGGTGCTTTAAGCCACAGGTCTGTGACGGAACTAAACTCAAGTCATCTCAGGAACAGAGATTTAAATCCATGGGAATACTCTAGAGAGTTCCTATTAAAGCAATACACAAAGCTACTGATCAAATATTTAGCTGCTGCTGCTGCTTAAGTGTTTTGTGTTACATTGAGCCCATTTTGCCTCCACAGTCAATTCTGATGTGTGGATTCAAGCTGGCATTTAAGTTGTATACTCACGTCTGTGTCTCGTCTCGCTTAAAAAAAAAAACACCACACCCTAAAATTAGCCGCTTCACAGAAAAGCAAAGATGGAATTGCATCTGTACAGCTTTTAACAGACTTGTCACAAATGCCTTCCAGAGCACAATTTGCTGGGGGATGAAGGGACGGAGAGCAGCCCTGCCGAGAAGGACTTGGGGGTAGCAGTGCACAAAAAGCTGGATGTGACCCGGCAACGTGCGCTCGCAGCCCCGAAAGCCAACTGTATCCTGGGCTGCATCCAAAGCAGCGTGGCTAGCAGGTCGAGGGAGGGGATTCTGCCCCTCCGCTCCATTCTTGTGAGACCCCACCTGGAGTACCGTGTCCAGCTCTGGGCCTTCAGCACAGGAAAGACGTGGAGCTGTTGGAGCGGGTCCAGAGGAGACCACAGAAATGGTCAGAGAATAGAACACCTCTCCCGTGAGGAAAGGCTGAGAGAGTTGGGGTTGTTCAGCCTGGAGAAGAGAAGGCTCCGGGCAGACCTTATTGCAGCCTTCAGTACTTAAAGGGGGCTTGTAAGAAAGATGGGGACAGACTTTTTAGCAGAGCCTGTTGCGATAGGACACGGGGTAACGGTTTTAACCTAAAAGAGAGTAGATTTAGACTAGATATAAGGAAGACATTTTTTACGATGATGGTGGTGAAACACTGGCACAGGTTGCCCGGAGAGGTGGTGAATGCCCCATCCCTGGAAACCTTCAAGGTCAGGTTGGAGGGGGCTCTGAGCAACCTGATCTAGTTGAAGATGTCCCTGCTCATTGCAGGGGGTTGGACTACATGGCCTTTCAAGGTCCCTTCCAACCCAAACTATTCTACGATTCTATGAGTTTAGACCTCATTCCCAACTGCACGTGTGCACGCACGTACTAAGAACTGGGACTAAGTAGTACAAAAACATTCACTCAAATGCACACTGGAAATACCTGACCTTTCCAAAAAGGCATGCAACGGCACTTGGGTATGTGGCAGATGACCTAAAAGCGTAGATTCTCAAGATGTTATATGCAGTAAACACCTAACAGATGTCCTAACTCAAAGTTTACGTTACATATAAACACAATTCAAGTGCATGGCACAGATTCTTCGCAAGTAACCAAGAACTGTCATTACCCCATCTCTTGAATTGAGTAGCTGGTATTTTTATGTATCCCAGCAGCTCCACGTGAGAGAAATCTTCACTATCAATGCATGATGGACATAGTTTGATGTACTTTCTCATGCATCCAGTTTGTTTTTTATCCACTGACAGCTTCCAATCTGTATGTCTAGACTTCAATTCTAACACCAGATTTTCAGAAATATATCTCTGTAGCTCCCATAAGTTCCAGTAATCTTTAATGAGGCTCTGCCTGAACATCAGGTGACTCATTAGGTGCCTAATTTGAAAAGCATCGTTCCAAGTATTTTGAACAATCGCCACCTGGTATTTTTAACCATTAACGCATCTTCTATTCACTGTGCACCATTATTGCACTCCAATAACTCCTGCAGCATACGCAGGACCAGCTCCACATCTCTGCACCTCTGGGCTAAAACGTTCTCGGAGGCCTGCCTCTCCTCTGGCACGTGCCCCTCATCCTAACATGCTTTACAAAGCAGACTTGTCTAAACAGGCAGCACTTGGAAAAATCAAAGTTCATCAGCTTAACCAAGAGCACCTCAGCAAGTTTTCATCGAGTGATATGATTTTTTTAATACTGTGTCCCAATACAGTTCACCTGTATTCAGCTAAGTAGTCAAAATTAGCATTTCAGTGACCACTTTAACATGGGAAGGGGATTAAGTGCAACTGAAGCGGGCGTCAAGGAAAGCAACACTAACAACTCACATTTCCTACGGTATTTTAAACCCGTTTCATTCTTTTATTTCACTACTTAAGGCCTTAAAGCACTGATGTCACCGGGTAAAGAATTCTCCGAAGCGATTAAAAAGAATTTGGTGAGGCTAAATTTGTTTTTTGCTGGCAAAGCAGCCATTTTTGAGTAGACGTTTTTAAAAGCCATAGGATTATCATCTTTTTTTCCAAACAGAAGTAAAAGCTTCCAGTAGGTAGACCATTCAAGGCCAACTCGAGCAGCTCTCATTCTAAAGACAAGCCTACAGGTTCCTTACGCATCATAGGCTTGATGTGGTGCTACAGTTGCTCAAAGCCTATTCCCAGTGCTCCAAGTCAGTTCGCAGTTAGCTAGCCCAAAGTACTAACCGGTGTCGTCAAGACGTTGTTCCTGAGCTACAAACAGGCCGAAACAGAACCGTTAGACCCTAGCACGTCCCCTCCCAAACTACGAAGAGTTAAAAATGCCACTTCCAACATACCAACCTGACAAACAGGCACCAGTTAGCTCAACAAAAGGAAAGGCAACCCTGCAAATTGAAAAGTTAAAACTAGTTTTCTGAAGTGCTCAAGACAGGGATCGGTAGGCTAGTGGTACTTGCCGTAGAGCTAGCGGGAATACACAAACACACACACACACACACAAAGAAGTGGACATACCCTCAACTCGTCAAGCAAATATTATACCTGCTCATAACAATATAAACCCACCTGCCATGATGTCATCCAGCGTGTCATTGAGCGTCTGAGCAGGGCTGGCTACCATTAACCCTTGCTGTGTTTCTGTCAGTATTCCTTGCCCCAGCCCTGCTAGTTGTGCTTGGCCCAATACTGGCTGTCCAACTATAACACCTTGCAGTTCTGTAAGATTTGCGATGGACCCTGGAGGTAAGGAACCTGCTGCCAGAGGCAAAGCTTGTGGCATCGCCAGAGGCTGAATTGGTGCAAAACCCGTCTGCGCAGCAGCTTGCTGAGGATCATCTTTAAGCAAGATGGGGTCCACTTGCTGTAATCGTGCATAGTCTCCCTCTGAGAGTTGTTCTCCTACCCCAACAGGAGTCAGTAGTCCCAGATGCTGGCAAGACTGTTGCTGCTGCTGCTGCTGGAGCTGAATTCTTTGCGCTTTTACCTCTAGATATTGCTTTTTTAGCTGCTGCTGAGTTTTCAGCTGTAACTCTCGCTCCACTTTCTGCAGTTCCTCCAAAATCTTTTGTTTCTTCTGAATTTGTTCCTCTCTCGTTTTGTTCAGCTCCTCAATCTTCTCTTTGGTGAGCTGGTCAGCGTGCGCCAATTCCAGGGACTGCAGCTGAGCGTTCTTCTCTATGGCTTCTTTTATCCTCTGCTCCAGCTCTGTCAACTTGCCCTGAGCCTCTTCTACAATGCTCTCTGGCGATTGATTGGTGATGTAACCCTGAACATCCTGGTTGTTTGCTGGCAAATGACTGCTGGACTTTTGTTTAGAAGCAGCTGTGTGAAAAAGAAACCCCCTCAGAACCAATGGAAGTGCATACGAATGGCATCCTCATTATAGAGCTACTGTTGGGATGCTAAATGGCCGGTTATGCACCAAGACACAGCACCCACAGAAGGTCAGCGTGTACTGTAAGGCCCTCAAAGAAAACCGTATCTTTCGCTATCAATTTTAATACAGCAGTCAGATTGCAATTTAACAGTACGGATTACTGCGCCTACATTCCAAATAACCCTGCGCTACGTTGACATATTTACTCCAACAATTGTTACACTTTTGCCAAATGAAGCGATTGTCTCGAGAGCCGCTGTTATCAAGTGGTGCTACAAGATAAATGGAAACAAAAAGAAAGGATACGCTGTCTCTTTACGTCATGTTTTGCGTCTGGTATCGTGTTAAGACATAAAGGTACGGTTACAGCCCTGAAAGCACAGCAAAAGCGATGCAAAAACATCTCGAGGGACAGGTGACTTGTTCTAGGCCACCGGTTTTGTGAGTAACTCGGTACATTTTAGGAAGCACTACACTTTCTAGGACTACTGAATCCTTTCGCTACAGGTATCCAGCTTTGCTCAGTTGACAAACAGCGCTAGAACCCAGGATAGTCATTTATATTTAACGTGATCTAACAGGGTATGTTTAGCCACTACATTTTATCCATAGCAGACATGATTTTGCCTGTGTCAAAACTCAGCTCTCTGCCCAGGCAAGGCAAATATTTCAGCCTTCCTGCAAGAACGAGCGATGATGGACTAATCCAATTCATCTTTTATGAAGAAGTCCACAGTAACACAGCTGACATGGTCTGCCATACCGGTTGGAGAAGGAACAATCGGTTAATTTTGAAGGGCGAAAGGCAAATCAAAACTCAGGATCTGAGTCAGTGGAGGTGCCCAGTTTCTTCCAGTCATCCTCGCTGTATTTCCAGAACAATACAAGTGCACACACAGTATTAATTTTATGACATGCACGCCTGTATTTGCACTATTGCTGATGCTTGACAAAAATTGTTTTGGAAGAGAATTCTTAAGTACAGAAAGCGTTAAGTGTCAAAATGGCGATATCAAAATAGATGCAAATTTAGTCCTAGGAGGACCTGAGCCACATCAGACTAAATATTTTATAGCACAAGAAATTCCGCCTTCAATCAAATTAGTCAAATCCACTCCAAGACTGCTATCCTACGTAAACGCAAGTGATCAAATCCACTACGATATGGAGATTAACATCGTTTTTACAACTTCCATTATCAAATTTATATAGGCTTCTGGGTGACATTTTGCATTAGTCCAGTATGTCAGACTAATATATTTTTTAACATATTTACTTAGGCAGATTTCTTGACGCTTTATGATTACAGGGTTAGATGACTGATAGTTCATATTTGGCGGACAAGCAATCCTTAAAAAAAAAAAAAAAAAAAAAAAAAAGAAATTGCAGTTTCCTCGACTGAATCCGTAAACACTCTTCATAGGAACTACTCTGCTAGAAGTGCAACCCTCTATCTTCTACCTAGGAAGGATATTTAGAAAATAAGCTCCAGAACTAAGACTGACCTTTATTTCTGATGGGAAGGGTTGTGGCGACATTAGCAGGGGGTTTGTCAGGCTCCTGGGGTGGGACGACCATGGGCAGCGCCTGCACTGGTACACGAGGAGCCTAAAATGTTGGATACTAACAGATTACTTTTCTCATACTCTAATCTAGTTATAATTCAATAGAAGGTAAACAAAACCTGTTAGAAAAGCAGACTTTAACGGTGACTAATAACATTTAATACGGTTTTTTAAATGCTGAGTTCAAATAGTTAACCATTTGAGATCATCTGACTTCTAGATACTTGGCATTTTTAACCTAAGAAATTACTTGCCAAACAATACTCGTCTCGGCATGGTACAGTGCTATACTATGGTAAAGCAAATACAAGCCACAAGGGGCTACAAATGTAATTCTGAAGAAGAGCCTCATTAAAACAGACCTTTTCACTTGCCGGGTTTTTTTTCCTCATCGTTTTTTCCAATAATATTTATAGAGCAATAAGAACAACGATGAAAGCACTACACAGTGATGCTCAAAGAGTCTTCACCGTTTTCACAACAGCTCAAAATTATTTTTAGTGCATTCACCTACAGTTCAGTAATTCATGAAATGATACGACACTCTTAGCATCTTTAAACTCCGAGTAAGCTGCAAGAAGAAGCGCAAAAGTGCCCCACAAATCCACGGACAACCAGCCCTTAAATCTTACCCTATTTAAATCATGGGATGGTGGGGTCAGCTGAGTAGCATCAGGTGGAGGAGCAGAAAGCAAGTTGTTTGGGTAATCTAGAAGGTAACAAACCACACTGGTATGACCACCTTTCGCTGCCTCTATTAACATAGTTGAACCATCCTAAAGAGGGAAAGATCACAGTATTAGAAAACAGCATCATCAAAACATGACAACACTGAAGCATTTTGGGAGACACGACACAGCACATATTAGGACCGCTTTAATAAATATTCGTTCAACCTGCAGTAAGCCCACATCTAAACTTAAGGACTCTTAAGTACTTTCAAAAAAACTAGTACTTTTTAAAGTTTTCCTTCCTCTTCCACAGTTACGACCTTACAACTGGAGTGCAACCGTTACATTCATGGTAATCGGCAGACCTGCACGCCTAACTGACTTGTATAAATACGTTCACGAGCATAATACCTGTTCGGGGAAATACCAGCTCTTGCCTCGTACTCCTATTTAAATCATGACGTGTCGGGTCAGTTGCAGAGAATACGAAAAGAGCAAACTCGCTTGGGTATCGTTAGTTTTAAGATCTATCAAAGACTACCTCAGAGGAAAGTAAGGTAGTTGAGCGACAAACCTTCAATCTGTGCGTAGGATCAGCACCATGAGCTAGCAGTAACTCCACAACTGCCAAATGACCTCCAGCACAGGCCAGCGACAATACTGTATGATCGTTGTTAGCTGTGGTCCTATTCACATTTGCTCCTTCAAAAACAGAGAGAGTAAGATTATTTAATTAAAAAGACTTAAACCGGTTCTCCTCTACCAAAAGTGACAGCAAGTTAACTGTTCTCTTAAATATGAAAACTTAGTTCTCCATGGATGCAGTCTTACAACTGATAAATTAAATTGAACAGTCAATTATTACTGTCATCAGAAGACCATTTAACATGTCAGAAAAATAAATGCAACTCTACCTGGACTAGCACTCCAAACTCATCGTTCAAATGGCTACCTTGTCAGTATGGACCGTCACATACCAGGTGAACCTATCGCTTTTAAATTTGCCAGCAATTGTGCCAGGGCTATGCCTTTTTTTTAAAAAAACCAAAAAAAGAACAACCAAACCCAAAACAAACTAGGATCCAGCACACGGATCCACGCATCTCAGCGCCAGCAAGCAGATGATTAATTGCAGCTCTGCTTCTTTCCTCTACAATCTACATAGGGAAAATTACACCACGCTGGAAGCTTTAGGCCAGTCCTGCTCCATAGAAGGAAGGTACAAGAAAAAGCCGTCAGTATCAGCTCAAGAGAGAGAAAACGGCAATTCCGAGCTCTGTATTAACTCTATGCGTTCAACAGTGACGTCAGGCTGGAGCTGATAGTTCTGACAACATCAAGCAAGTTATAGTCAAAACTCTTGAAACAAATGGGCACCTGAAGGTAAACTTCTGAGAAGACAGTGCTCAAAAGCTGCACCAGGAGCACGGAGACACCCAGTAACCACTACTACTGTTACTGCTTTTACCAGGAATTAGAGACTGGTATATAACTATTTTTAGAAGTAGTTGCAGTTCCCACTAATCTCACCAGAAACCAGAGGCGACCATTACGTGCCTAGTTTGAGAATCAATGACCTACTTGAGTTAAAGTACTTGAAACAAATCCAAGGAACTTACACTAGTACTGACATGTTCTTAACTTCGAGTATTTCTAACAGTAGGAAAACCAAAACCTTTTCACACTCTTACCTTTGCTAATCAAGAACTGAACAGTGCAAACATGACCTGCCCTTGCAGCTTTCATGAGAGGAGTTCTTCCACCTTCTGATTCATGCTCCTAGAGCAAATAAAGAAAGGCTTACAATTCAAAAGTAGCACATGTGAAAGGATGCAATGCAGCCTTTTGGTTTTTTGAATAGAAAGACACCAGACACGGAAGATCCCTTTTTAGTGTTTCACAAACTACAGACATAAAAATTTACGTAACATTTGAACTGAGTGTATCTTGCAGACAGATGAAAACTATCTACCTACCTTTGTACCGGTCTGAGACTCCTGGACAAGAAGCACTCAAGCACACGGTGGGGATTTTAGTTAAACAAAATGTGTTCTGTCGTGCTTAACTTCACTTTTTGATAACATACTGGTGTACAAGCCTACTGAAACGTAAAAATCAATTTACCTCCGTCATCTTAATTCCATTACGGTACACCAAACAGATCACATGAGAACAGAACTATCAACTGTTCGCTACATAAGGAATAGAACACATTTGCAGGTACAAGTACTAACCCATAATCACCTCAACAATTCAAAGCTGAATACCGTTCAGGACTGCACGCGACAAAAGAACAAAATCCCCCGTTCTTCTGTACAAGCAACCCTGAACGGCTTGGAAATGCTTTAGACATCAATCGCCAAAGTACTGTAACGGACCTAAGCGCTTTCAGGTAATTAAACAGCCCAAAATCCATTAGAAAAGCATCACCAATTCTCACTTAGTTAAAAGAAAAAGGTTAAAAGATAATTTGAATCCAACTATAACAATTAACAGCAAACTCGGTAAGTTTTCAGCAATGAATATGGGGACCAAAAAAAAAGGTAACTAAAGAAAAAAGTAGCTGTTTATAATTTCATTTCCTAATTACATTTTTGAAGAAGGTAACGACTTACCAGATCTGCACCTGCTTGAAGTAAGACATCTGCTACATCAGTATGGCCATTTTCACAGGCGTATGTCAGTGCTGTGTCACCTGTTGCTGTTGTTGCATGCACATTAGCCCCTGAAGCAGTAATAACGAGCATGTAAGCCTCAGGAAGTTCATTACAGAAAATATGCAAGTCTCTTCATAACGTTTACAAGATCAGATAGCTGATTTTTAACTTCCCCCTTCCAATCCAACATCTATGAAACTGACAACCTTATCATACTCTAGAGGAATAGAAAAACTAAACATAAACTAGAAGTTCTGTTCCAAGCGAGTTTACATCAACTTCATCTTCAACAGCTAAATTAGGGTCCAACTAATACATCACTTCAGGTTCCACAAACCTTTGCAGTCAACTTCAAGAAGCTCTTAATGAAAATGCAATGAACATGGAAAAAGATATTTTTCTTTTAAGGTTACGTTAAATCTCTACAAAACTGTTAACAAAATTACTCCATACCTGCAGCTAATAAATATTTAACCAGCTCCAAATGACCCTCTTGAGCAGCCTCCATCAAAGGTGTGGAACAACCAAGTTCTATGTCAGCTCCTGCTTTAATAAGAAAATCGGCAACCTCCAAAAAACCTCCACAGCAAGCCAGAGTTAATGCGGTTTCTTGCGTCTCCTCCGTTTGAGCATTGATGTTGGCTCCTGAAAACAAAACACCAAAACCACACGCGCATCAGAAAACACTAGTTACTGAAACCAGTATCAGCAAAGTCATTTCCTGATGCACAAGGCATCTTCTTGTTACCTATCTCATTTCTAGAGCTGCAGAAATTTTCTTCTAAAATCACAGCGTATCAGACAAAAAGATTTCAAATTTATTCAACTACTTTGGAAACCCCTCTGAGGACCTCAAAGCACTACTCTACAGCTTTTCAGCAATAACACTATCTCAAGATCGGCCAAGGCCATTGTGCAGGGTGCAAGTTACCCACATTAACCGTTCACTATTTGATGTCTGTCTGAAAAATGCAAACCTGTTGTGAAGAACAATTCAGAATGCCCACTTACCAAGTAAACGAGTAGAGCAAAGGACATTTTACTAAAAATAAAAAACAAAAAAAAAAAAAAAAACAAAACCCACCCCAAACAACAAACCCCACCAACTGGTCAAAAAGGGCAGGAGAGGGGGAAGTTCCAAAGCTGCTGAAGGAAACAAAAATTACAGTAACTTAGCTTCCCCCCCCCCCCCCCAACATATGCAGATGCCTATTGAATTACAGTTCACGCAAGGCACCGCAATAGTTACCTTGACCAAGTAACAGTGCCACCATCTCTTCATGGCCTTCTCTAGCTGCTTCCATTAGTGGTGTGTACCCTTCATCGTTTACCTCTTCCAAGTTAGCTCCACGTTCAATTAACAAAGCTGCCAGTTCCACATGCCCGCCACAGGCTGCCAAAGTCAGTGGAGACTCAAAAGAGTCAGCAGGCATGTTCACCTGAGCTCCGCTGTCAAGAAGTAATCTTGCTACTTCCACATGGCCATCCTAGGAATTAAAAAAAAACAAGATCAAAAGACCGTCAAAACAGAAAAATTGCTCTTCTTCTCCAAAGCTTTAAGTAGTCACCGACTCAAATTCCCTCAGAAGACACAGAAAGCAACAAGTGAGTTAAAGAAGTCCAAAAATATAATGAAACCTGCTTAATAGTTTTCCTAAATGTTTTCCCTAATCATTTGGATAAAGGCTAAAGAGCTACTATTAAATAGGCACCTGAAGAAACTTAAGCACATTTTACTGAATATGTTCAATTCAAAACTAAAATATTGTGACCCACACTTCAAACTTTGCTGCCTATAGCATTAAGTAACAAGCTGGTCAACTTCTTCACTGCAGATTCAAGTGTTTGCTATCAGCTTAGTTTGGGGAGGGGGGACACCAAAACCAAACAGTTGAGAGGGAGCTCGACACTGTTTTAGAAGCTTGCCTCCTCCACAGGAACAATACCAAAATCCTCTAACACCCAATACTCCTCTTTGTTAAAGACTGTAGACACAGAACCGTCCGGGCAAAATTATCTAAGGAACACAAATTCTAAGAAGTTACCACTCAAGTGTATTTCTTCTCGCTTGCTGCCAACATATTTACTACTAACACCACAAGCAGTCTAATAAATAAAGGACTATTAAGAGAATTTCAGTCAAAAAAAAATGTCTTCTCTCGGATGTAAGAACATGTTTTGATGTTCTTCCTAAAGACTACAAAACCTTTACGTCGCAAACAAGTCACTCAATGCCAATGCTCCCCACTGCCAAACAGAGAGAATTTTGTTTTAAATTCAACATGCAGTTGCATTATTTGTTAAATACAGTGTATTTTAGTTATAAAAACAACGCACGTCAGGAACACAGTTCATCCTCACATCCATGCAGACTGTTAGTGTCTCGGAGTACTTACATTACAGACTCCCAGCTTTTGGGGAGGGAGGCGGAAGAGAGGAGAGGGTTTAACCATTTTGCTTCCTTCCTTTATTAAAAAGAAGCCGTGCACAATGACATTGCTTGCCTCTTGGCTCCTGCAAAACTATTTCACTGCTCAATTTAATAGCAGAGTCAGGACTTACTTTCTCCCTCCAAGAGAAAAGCCAGAACACGACCATCTGTCAGGGGTTTCTCATACATCACAGGAGCCACCTGAACTACAGCCTTGCTTTGGCAGGATCTTGGCAGGATTTCCCAGATACCATTATCATGCTGTCAAACTCGTTTTACCAAAACACAGCTCCTAAGTTTGCTTTCTTCCTTTAGAAACAAAGAAAATACTTGAGCATACGATCTACGTCATGTTTTCAGTATGCCATAAATTCAGGAACTATTTGAAGTGGCTTTTCAGCTATATGTTTACACTGGAGGCCTGACAGTGACATAGCCAACTGCCATTCAATTCTGCTTTCGTTCAGACAGAAGCAGAGACCGGCTTGGTCACTGCGGTCCAACAACAGCACAAACTCTCCAAGCTGGTTTTCTCCATGAGGAAGTTGCCATCATTCAAAACTGGAGTAACCATAACGGGAAAAGGTCTGACACGCAAAACACAGGAGGGCTGCATAGAAAAAACAGCAGCTTACCAGGAACACAAGGCTATCCCAAGGTCGTCACTGAACAAGGTAAGCACACCTTGATCTCAGATTAATTAATAAGCAGCAGCAAATCGCAGCCACTGCCATCCTCGCCAAGCTAGAAAACACAACCCCAAAAAGCTCTTTTCCAGACAAAATACGAAACCGCATCTGACAGTTTTACACTTCATTTTCTTAAGTGTTTTATACCTTCTTCTGATATCCAGGGAGCCAAACGTGATTTCCTCTCAGAAAAATATCTAGGACATTAACTAGGACATATTCACCTCTTATATGAAATGACAATACTATTTTAGGGAAAAACTCCAAGACTCCGTAAAGAATCTTTCCTCAGGGAATGCAGAGACGGTGCCTCAACCATCAGGCTCTGGCGAGACAGCTCACTAATCATCCCCGATTCACGACAAGTATGGCAAACAGCAGTACAATGGTATGCTTCAGAGCCTCTTATATGGGCCAAGCAGCCTTGAGAGTAACTGCTGGTGTTGAACCACACAAGGAAATTTTTATCTGTGCTTTAACAAACCTTGCAATCGGGCGGTGCTGATCAGCTCTTCTACAACAGCTAGAAAAAGCCTCATAACTGCTATTAGATCACGGAAAGTCGTCTGACCGATCCGCACAAGCCCACCAGGTGTATTTTAAACATCAACCACTGTGGGCCATCAGTACTCAGCCCTCACTGCGGAAAATTAGGTTACTTCAGTAAGAGGAAGCGCAAACTAGACAAACTTGCTTTTTGCTCCCACAAGGCAAGTCACATGGCCCAACAACTCATTTGCATTAAACCAATGTTAACTGCTGTCTATAAAAAAGCTCTCCGTCAGAAGTCTTCCTGAATGCCTCGTAGGACAAGGTTTAAACAGTCTCACTGCCTTGTAAGTGCTATGCCACATACAAACAATTCCGTAACATATATTCAAATTCAATGCTATTCTAGAGAAGGTAGTTTTCTTCTGCTCCTGAAGAGCGACAACTGTTTCTGCAGAAAAAACACGCCGAGATGAGAAGCCCCTGCACTGCTTTATTTCAGACTGCAAGCTTTTTAAGTACTGCTATAGAAAGCTGCTCCCTCTCTTAGGCAGAGCTGAAGATACTGAGTCTCTCAACTGTCTGTCAATTCTGAGCAGCAGTGTGGATATGCCTACTTAGGAACAGTTTCCTGCAGCATCAAGGGAGACAGATTTTCTCCCTATTGCTCAGTAAGTCTTAACAAAAAAATGGGTCTCAACATTCCTGCTAGTCCTATGGACCTTTGTTCAGTCTGTCGGTGGAGGGAAAAGGGAGGGAGAGGGGTGGCAAGGAAAAGGCGGCTTGCTCCATAGCTCCATGAAATAGCAGCCTTCTCTGTAAACTTCTGATCTGTCAAGAAGCCATCGTGACGAAAAGGCTACTGCAACATTAAACAAGATAATTTTATCGTCACCTTCCAGGGAACTCGCTGCAAGGACAGCGCCCGTGATATTTATATGGCCAATCTACTAAGATTTCCAAGTGAGATAAACAATAGCTGAAGTCCTGTTAGTCTACATGCCTTTCTTTCTAACGACTTCTCGAGAAGCATAATGGTTTCTGTTAATGATTCCCCTATCTGAAGCCATTAACTTCCTTCAATAGACATTAACTGGCTGATTTTAGAACCATTACAGTTATTTCAGGGAAGGGAAGACTAAATAAGGTTTTGCGGCACTCCTTTACGGCCAAAGATTCACAACGTGACACTACACAAGGCTAATGACATGAAAAACCCAACCCATGAAAAATCTATTTAGAGAGGAGGGTAAAAAGGAAACCTAACAGACAAGTTTTCAGTTTTACGTTCAAGTTCCACATTCAGATGAAGGATTTGAAATATGTTGGCATAAGGCATAAACAACCTACCGGCCCACCTAAGCACGCTGCAGCTATGCATCCTTAACAGCAGAGAAAACCTCCGCAGGAAGTGTTGCACAACAGCCCACTGAAATTCAGGGTCACAAAGAAAACTGGAGGGGTCTAAAAAAGGAGCCTAATTCTGCTCCATTTTGTTTCATTTTCATTTCTCCACCAGGATAAGTTTCAAAACATTCTCAGCTCCAGGAACACAAACTGACACCTGCTAGATTTTTCATCCAGCTAGCTTACCCCTGCCAACCCTTGGTATGGTGCAGGGTTAATAAACTCATGGCGGTGTATTCACTTCTCTGAGAGGGGGTACCGAAGTCTAAACAACTCCTGGAGGAGAAATAAAGGGAATAAAGGGGCACATTCACTCCATCATCAAAAGAAGTCTCCAAAGGAAAAGGCCGAAGCAATTGATTCCTATTACCTCAAGCAGTATGTAGGAAATAGATTTCAAATAGGCTATCTGCTTTAAAGAAAATGCGGGTCTATGAGACCTACATAGCCGTTCAAGCCTAACAGTACTTCAAACAGAAAAACTATCTAAAGACATCGATTTAGCAAGTCTTCTTCGCCACGAAAGCCTGGAAGAATCTTCAGTCCGGCACCAATTATACCATTCCAGCATTAAAACGTACCCACAGACAACCTTATCAAGCGAAAGCTTCACATGTATTTGTGTTCTACGGCAAAAAAACTATTACCCAAAAATCAGAGTTGTTGTCAGAATCTTACTAAATTTTATGAAAAGGTAATCTATTCTATACTGTCATTTTACAATTGCCTCAGACGGGCAAAGCAGCAACATGAAAGTACTCTTATTAGTCAGAAGTTAATTTCCCCTTCCATCTCCTAGTTGCTTCCCAAACAGCTTCTGACCCTGTGTTTTCAAGGAGCACGTGGCTACGTGGCTATGTGAACCATAGGTATGCTGAATGCCTCCAACAGCCAGGTTATGACCACATTCACTGCCGATGTTTAGCACACATTAGAATTGTTAAAAGCATTTCAGCAATCACTGAGAATCTTCCACTTTAAGGTATTTAACATGGAGATTCCTGTATAAAAGATTTTCCCATCGTAAGCTGAAAGTTGCTGACCCACAAGCCTGCAAAATTAGACGAAGAAAAAAAAAAAAGGTTCTGTTCAAATAAATTGCTATTATTTACTTTTGGCCATCTCTTGAAGTCATTAATTTCTCTGAACCGAAGTCCAAAAATATCTGTTTCAAACCAGGCCTCCATGATTATCGGAAGGGCAAAAAGCAAAGAGCAAGTGACATATAACAACACAAGGAAAGACACAACCTACAGAAGCTGCTTTGGGCAGCTTATGAGCACAACCTTACTCACTGACTTCTGCCACTTCAGAGAAAAAAAAAAAATAACGTGCAGTTGGACCTATGGAAACCTACTTATTCAAAGGATGGGTTAATAGAGCTCTCCTGCTAACGCTTATGTGATGCAAGTTTTAGCTGATGTCTCTTAAGAATTCAACTGCTTGGTCAGCCACGAGGGGAACGAGTTCAATTTTGCTGTTTGAGCAAGCACTGTTTTTCAACCAGGTATTCCCCGCCCCCCCGATTTCTTCTGCCAAAGGGCCATCAGGTACACAGGAGAAAGGAAACATCACATGGTTAGGTTCTGTACCAAAAGGAGACCAAAAGGAATCACTTTGTTCATCTTCGTGTAGTGAAGAGAGAGTACAGCGAGTATGGCTCGCTGCTCAAGCCATATATCTCTTACCATGCAAGCCTCCATAAGAGCAGTATGCATTTCATCTGTCTTGTGTTCCTGGTCTGCACCAGCTTCCAGCAGAAATCTCACCATTTCTAGATGGCCTGTACGGAGAAAATATTTAACAGATAAAAACTACTTTAGAAAGCACATTTCGCAAGTTGTAGAAAGGGTCTAACGTACATAATGAAGGTAAGAGAAGGCCACGTTACAGCATAAAAAAATAATCCCATGAAACGCTCTTGAAAGGCATGTTCATATCTATGCATTCAATGCGCACAGAAGCTTAACAGCGTAGTTACTATAAATACAAGCCAATTCACTGAGTTTCTAAAATCATGTTTGCACTACATGCGTTCCTTGAGGTGACGTTAGAGCAGAGTAGTGCACGCTCCAGAAGCTTTACCAGGGTGATTTATTCTGTGCGAAGACATTTGGATTTTTTTTCACCTACAGAATGTTGTTTTTTTGTTGGGGGTCGGGGTTTCCCCTCTACTTGCTCGACATAAAGGATTTAGGGTTACTGTTTTTATAAGTGGCATCGTAACCAGTCCCTGAGCTCACACCGACCCTCAGACCATAAAATATATGAAGCGGATGGACCTTCACGCTTCCAAGCATCCTCTCAGGAATTCAACTATCTAGAGGAATCCTCCAAAGATAAGGACACCTAGCAGCTTTTTGAAAGTATTTGCTCTCAACCACTCCATTAATTCTTGGCTATAGTCCACCAAGTCCTGTACATGTGCCAAGCCCAGTCAACTTCGCTACACAGTCACGACCAACACAATACGCAAGCATATAAAACCAAGTCGAAGAAAAAAAAAAATATTGTCATTTCGTAACTCAACACAACCATGGCTAAACCTTAAAACTACAACTACACCTAGCAACACCATGAATGGCACAGATACTGCCCAATATGAGGCTACATTGCCTTTTCACCCTTCCCCCTTTGTTTGGGAGAAGTTACCCACCTTCTTGGTCCCAAATACCACATGTCATTCTACTACAGGAAGCAAGCAACATGAGAAAATTAAGAGCTTATTTTTATGCCCTTAACATGAGATTTGGAGCAACACTGAAATGCACAAAAGATAGACAAATCATATATGGATACGGTGAAAAACATAAAAGCCTGAATATCTTCACTTCTGCCCCACATATCACAGTGAACAAGTGGCTAAGCACAGACTTTTAATTTTTCATCTCTGCTTTCCAACCTCACTTGATGATTCAGAGCCCAAGCACATTTTCCCAGGGAGGAAACGTTTTGGGGTCCCACTCCCTTCTCTCAAAACACAGCTTTTGCTCTGACAGCCACCACAAAAGAAAATTACCATGGCTTATGAGGGTGTTCAGCAGCAGTGAACCAAGAATTTATCGAGGCAGATAAAAGAAACCTAAATGAAAAACTAAGACCGTCTTCTACTGAGGTGCCACAGAAGTACCTCTGCTACCGACATCAATTACTCTCTGATGCCAAGAGCCACTCTAATAGCTCTAATAAAACGTGTCCTAAGCGACCGTAACAGCAACTGCTCAGCTGCGTGAACACATTTGGCCTCTTAATTAAACATCTTCATCCCTCGTTTGGGTGATGCAAGATAGCTGCCTAATACTCTAGGGGAGGCAAGAAAGGCCTGTTGCCTAAGCACTAACACCTAAAAGGCAAGGTCCTAGATTTTGCATGTTTTCCAAGCGCTAAGTCCTTTAAAAAGAAGTAATTTCTGTATGTAAGCAGAGATATCTTGTATAATATAGCTACAATACAGAAAGTTTACCATACTTACTCTGTGATAAAGCGTATTAGCTCCTTGTCTCCTAATTCATTTAATAGAGACTATTTTAAGCCATCGTACCGACTCAGACAAAAGGTTTCGATCTTGATACTTACACTCTCCACACTGATCATCATTTTACATACGGCGCCTACACGCTATGTGGTATCACAGCCAGGATAAAAGCATCAGAAAGCGCCCGTTCGTAGCCTTTAAATTCATTTTGGTCTGGACAGCAAGTCTGAATAAATACATGTTCGAGAAGACTTTTCACACCTGCCACACCTTTGTAACAAGTACGGTATTTGGTACTATACCTTTGTAGCAAGCCAGCGTAAGTGCGCTCTCCTTGAATTCATTGGAATGCGTATTTATGCCCGCTCCGTTTTCTAACAGCACTCTGGCCACTTCCACATGGCCGGCACTTCCCGCTTCCATCAGAGGAGTGTGACCGTTCTCATTATGGTCCTCAATACTAGCGCCCGATTCCAGCAGTACTTTCACAACATCGACATAGCCTCCAGCACAGGCATATGTAAGGGCTGTATTGCCTAAAGCCAGAAGAGAAAAAAAGGTTTGAAAACAGAATTCGATAGCATTTCTACACTGGGAACTTCATCTTATGCTCCGTTTCATCCCTTTTACCTGGCTACCTCACAGAACAGGTTTTCTTCAGGCTACAGACCAAGAACTACAGGGAGGGGAAAAACAGCAAGTAACTGCACAAAGTAGCTCAGCGCTGACAGACTGAAGATCTCCATGTGCCTGGTGACTGTATTGATGCACTCTGCTTCCCATTTCTATCCCAGCTAATCCCAGCTTCCGTCACAGAAACCCATCCCTTTTCCTGTTAATCAGCAGGGACGTACTATGCTGTAAAAAGGAAAGCTCAAAACAAGGAGCAGAATGAACTGCTGCTTCTAAATCAAGTCTGAAACGCCTCTAAAGGGCTAGTTCAGAAACGCCCATAGTCTTCACAAGGAGATGAAAACAACCTCCATGGAAAAACCTACAGAAATACGTATCTGAACAGAACAGTCAAAGAATCTGCCTTTATGAAAGGTACCTTGAAAAAAGTTCAAGGTCAAAGCAGTATTACTACTCAGAACTACTTCACTGGGAAATAAAAAAATAAATAAAAAAATAAGGTGTCTTCTGGTACCCCAACTTTCCTCATCATTCAGGGTCAGTACTCCATTTGTCAATGACTGTTGACTTCACAATCTCGCCGCTTTCAGGGGCGCACAAACTAATAAGATTTCCCAACTTGATCACTTCAACACAAACGCCTACCAAACTGCCATGGGAAAGAGAGGGGGAAGGGGGCCAGCTTCTTACGTTTAACATCTTCCCTTGGTTTCCTAGACCTGACACCAAATCGTTTTCAATGTACACACAATCTTCCCAAACTGTGCTTAAAATACTGTGTGACAACAAATCCTACGTACTCAAATACCTTTCAGTTATTAATTGATGTTATCCACCTTCGCATGTCCGCAACCAACTAAAGTTTTATAGCTTCATTAAAAAAAAAAAAAAAAAAGCTGGAGCTAAATAGTAAAACCACAAGGAAGCATTCTGCGTTGCTTGGCTGAGAGCCATTCCTCCCAAATTTCCACACAAAGTTTCCCGCACACAGCAAATCTCAGCTTTGCTGTCGTTTTCAACAAGCTCCAACACACTTATTTACCTGTTGATGACTGTGCATTCACATCAGCACCATGAGCTAGCAGCAACTTGACAATTTTGACATGTCCGCCATTAGCAGCAGCCATTAAAGGTGTTATGTCTCCTTTAATACCCCGGTCCTCTACATTAGCATGCATTGCCAGAAGAACCTGCGAACAGAAGGGTGATCAACAACACCGGCAAGCGACAAACTAGCACGTCAAAACGGCTGAAACGCTACACAAAGCCCCCACCTTCACCAACACACAGTTTTGGCTTAGAAACACTTAGAGCAAGTAAGCACAAAGAATGCATTAGGAACATTCAATTTACGTGTAAGTCTTCATTTGCCAGTTAACTGACATTTTCCACTACCTTAATGCCGCCTTCCAGGTGCAGAAGACTGGAATATATTAATGCAACACTTATTTTTGTACAAGACACCCATACTAAAAACAGCTAGGAAACCAACCTGCGCAAGCTCATAATATCCTGCTGAGCAGGCTAAACAAAGGAGGCTTTCCCCTTCTTCTGTGTGCTCGTTCACACTTCGTCCTTCAATTAGCAACTTCCGCACAGCATTTACATCTCCTTCCGAACAAGCCTCTGCCAAGCTGCGGCTAGTAAGACAGAAAACATTTGAAAGTGAAAATGGACTATGCTTGAAATGCTCGCTCTACGTGCAGAGTAAAAATCCAACGTGCCATGAGGATGCAGTCAACAAAAAAGGAAACACAACCTAAAAAAGCGCCAACCGCTAATTAAAGAGGTGCCATTTCTACACTTGAGGTTTTCCACTTTTCCGAAAATTGAGTGATGTGCATACTCAGCCACTCCCGTTTGTAATTTTTAACAGAAGTTTACAAGAGAAACATCTGCAGGATGACCATTTAGGTTACCAAATTCTGCATTATGTACAACTGAAGCAGAAAACACGTTCAGAGAAGACACGACCGTGGACCTGATTTACTGTCTCAGCACTATACGTGCAGCACGATGTTATGTCCTACGGAAGTACAAAACCTTTTTTGCTAATCCTTTAAGAATCTGAGAAATAAGTAATAATTTTCCCTTTTGAAAGGCTCATCACATAGCATTGCAAACAAATCACTATCGGTTTATATTACTAATTACAAAATACAGTCTCAGCCTATTCCTGCTTTGTAGTTCCAGTTGGAAAATACAGGTTTTGTCCCACTCGTTTTCTGAAGTAAGGTTCAAAGAAAAGGAGAGCTGATTAAATCACGGTAAGCACAACACCATGAGTATTCCTTTCCAAACCAGCAACCCCTACTCAGAGTTGTATTTGTACTGTCTTTTACCCCAGGACCAGAGGACACGGAAATCGCCTGTCCATCTTAACAAAACTAACTTTTCTTCAGCACTGTAACTGTTAACTGAACTAAAACAAACCACCCGCATCACTCTTCTCCTATAACAAAATTAACCCCTTCCCTCCGTCCTGTGCTGAAAACCCCAGAATCTTGTAACGCTATCTGATGTTTCAGTTGTGGCCCTAACTCAACTAAGCAGAAAAGTGTAGAACTCTCCTGGTTTGGTAAGCCCTACATCAGAGTACTTGTGGTTCTCGTGTCACTCCACGAGTCCTCCGCTTCCGTCACTCCAATTCCGTTTCAGTCAAAAAAGGGTCTACTGGAAGCATATTTTCAGTCCCGCCTATTCTGTCTTCTGTCTACATTGCCTTCATTCCAAAACAGTTATTGCTTTGTGACAATAACAATTCAAGTGTGACATGTTTCTCTATTCCGCTCCGAATAATTGGATCAATAATAATAAATGCAAGACCACCAGCCTCACCCCACCCACTGCCCTTTCATCTCTTCTCCATTCAGGAAGTTCCACCAAGACAGAACTAACTCAAAAGGGAATGGAAAAATAAGGTAGTTCACAGAAGACTTTTGTAAACCCTATAACTCAATGTGAATACAAGCGATTCCTAAAATGCTCAAGAAGTAAGAGCGGGTATTGGTGCAGCAAGGACTAACTTATACCTGTATATCGTACCCAGGACTCCTACCTAATTTGTGCCACCAGACACAATCTTAATATATGGAGAATTATTTCTCAAATATGTCTGTTCACTGCATTTTCCACATTTATTTTTATTTCCCGCATCTTCTGTCCCGGTAGAAACTTTGGCAACAGCCACTGTTCACAAGAACAGAGGCAGCTGGGGGCAGGGAGGGATGCACACAGAATAGAAGCAGACATAACCCCAAACTATTCTGCTCTTCTTCCTATGTCCCAATCAACACACCAAGAAATGTTCCTTTGGAGTTACTCAGCATACAAGGAACAAACTGCCAACTAGCACAGCAGCACTTGATTGTTCCTACTAACACTCTGCTTCTGTTGTATTGAAGCTTAATGACAGCCTAGAAGGGAACTTTATTTTTCTTCCCCTCATAAACATCCCAGTAAGACAAAAACCCCACAAATCAAGTCAGAAAGTCCAGTTAAAAAGCAGCGACTCTCTGGCCAAGGCTCTGTCCAAGGTCCTACCCGACGTGAGAAAGCCGCCGACCGCCATGAAGCTCCAGTCCCTCACGACTGCTTTCCTTCCTCAATTAAAAAAGGCACTCTGAAGTTCTCTAAAACAACAGATTGGGGGTTTTTTTGGTCCCAAAGCTAGTTTTGTGCTATCACTGAACTACCCGTTTCAGGATTTGCTATTTTTTGGTACCGTTCTAAGGCCCGTACCATTTAAGAGCTTAGAAATTTTGTTTCTATACTTGGTCACATTAAATTACTTGAAGCGTGATTTCTGAATTCTAAGCAGTATTACTTGCTTCACTCCCGACTGCAAGACCTGACAGTCCAGGAATATTTAACAGGAGAATCACAGGTGACAACTTGGCACTAATTCCACTGGAGAAAGAGTTTCACCATCCTGGAATCAGAAGTGATACAACAAGAAAAACCGCTTCTAAAAGTAGCGAACGACTGAAAAAATCCAGTATAAAAGTTGGCTTACTTGTCCGTCTGCCCTGCATTTGCTGTGCTTTCTGCTCTCATCCGGGTAAGTGCAGCGGCAGCTTCATCCAACGCGCAACTGACCGAAGAAGTCAGTCTGCGAAGCACCTCAGGATCTGCAAATGCTTTACCATCAGCTGTAGACAGCTTACCTATTCCTTTCATTCCAATTTACAACAAATTGGTACGCATGCCAGAAAAGGAGAAAACAGAGAAGTTGAAATTGAGCCTATGAGATCTGTTGGCAGAAACATTCCATAATGAACTACAGCTTCCAAAATGAAGGGATTAACTGTTTACAACACTAATTTAAAAGCTGCATTCAGATGCGATGCGCATGAACGAAACCCTCCAATCCACAAAAGGCGTTATTTTTCAACTCTGGACAACTACTTAGTATAAGCAACTAGTAAAGCTTTTCATACAGTAATCGTTACAAAACAAAGCCTCATTGAGCAATTTAGGTTTTGATATAAGTCTGCAAGCCAAGGTCGGGTGTCAATTTTTACTCTGGCTTTCAGAAATCCAACATTGGAGGAACCCGATTAGAAACATGGCCTTCACATGAAACTTTGATTTTCCAAAATTTGGAATGCTTTAATGAACTTCTTCCTCTTCAATGACTTGCACAACCTTGCCAACTTCACACCACCTTACATTCTGCATTTGTATCACGCTCATATGGAACAGACTTGTGCAAGCAGTTCCAGTATGGTCTCATGTGTAAGGGCTTCGGGGTTAAACCTGTATGGGACACGAGTACTTACCTGCAGCTTCAAGTAAAGCTTCTAATCTTGCCTGGGTTTCTGGATCT
Source organism: Gymnogyps californianus (assembly GCF_018139145.2). NCBI lineage: Eukaryota > Metazoa > Chordata > Aves > Accipitriformes > Cathartidae > Gymnogyps > Gymnogyps californianus. The sequence continues at coordinate 84,011,968 of NC_059474.1, forward strand.
ACTGTTCTCAGGTCAGCACCATCGGCAGTACTTGACAACAGCAATTTAGAAGCTGTTTCCAACATAGGGTTTTCGAGATCATCCTGATCCAAGATAAACGATTCCACCTGAAAAAATAACAGATCTGCTTTAAGAATTATATAACTGGCCGAAATATACTTAAAAACACAAAAAACCCACAGTTGTACTTATCACTGAAGCATTTGCTTTTTAAGGACTTTGTTAGCCAAACTATCCTCAGTTGACTCAAAAGCGTATTATTTCATCAATGGAAGCAATGAGATTCTTCCATTATCACATACAAAGAACGTACCTTTTATCACCTTATCCATTTGCTCTGTGACTAGAAGCCACATGATATACTAGACAAGTTTAAGATGGACTTCACGTCTCCACACTGCACTCTACAAGTTTGCAAGTCCAACTTAACACAGGGAGGGAAAAGTGGAAGAATAGGTATCGCTCCAGAAGCCCTCAAGGTAGTGGCTGCCGTGAGTTTCTATGCAAGCTGTTGGTTTGGTTTTTTTCTTCTCCCCAAAGCATCAAAGATACATATAACAAAGACAGAATTATTCCATTTCACACAACCCAGTCATCTTTCAAAGAAGTAACCTACCCTCAAACAGCATTAAACTCTACTAGCACACAAAACTAGAAAAACCAAGTCATCACCGTTTTAGCGTCGACCGTTTTCTTCTGACTTGCAGAAGAATTCTCTCAGCTATCTCACTTCTTTCAAGTCTGATGTCTCCTAATCCAGCATTTGAAGAAACAAAAGGACCAGCAACGTGTTCCAGATATAATAAACTCAAATGCAACATACAAGGGTTTCACAGAATCTCTCTCAAGAAAACATTTATTTAAAACATTACCTATAGAATATGCAACCCATTATATCTGCCTTTTTCAGAAAACAGATGCTGAGTGGTCTAAATTCTTCTGAAGGTCCTACTTTCCTGTACTGTCCATTTGTTTTGGTTGTGAAACACGTAGAATTTAAGCAAGAGATCAGTGTATTAGAGAGAAAAGCCCCTAGTATCCATTTGTGTTTTACTACCTGTTGAAGGAGGACTGGGTCAAGTAGTTTAGAGAAGACACTCCTCCACGAGTTCCATGAACACACCCGTAAGCCTATGAACTAGCCATCGAACCATTTATTAGATTATAACGACCAAGTTTAAACACCCCTGTACAAAGCTCAACAGCCTCAAAAATCCACCCCTTCAAAAAAATGAAAGAAATCAAAAAATAAAAAACAATCCCAATCCAAAAATCAAAATCAACCTAAATGCAAGTCTGCCAGACAAACAAACCACATGGGCCAGCCAGTCCTACATCATGATTCAAAACTTCAATCATCTTTGAACACAAGCAGCTACTGTCTGTAGTACAGCAGTGATCTATTTCCACATGGAATAGAGTTCATCAAGATAGAAATACAATTTATTTTGTTCTTCAGATTCATGTGTGTCTCCAAAGTTTAAAAGCAGTCTCATGAGCATCACAAGTTCAGCTTCCTGCAGATAAATGCCCTAAAAATCTAAGTGAGCAGACAAACCATAAGAGCGACCGATTCATCTCAGGACTTCTGAAAGGTCTCCCTCCACCCTACCATCTATTCTCTTGTCACAAGTGAAGAGCTGACACAACAACTTTTCCTTCTGCAGTCTGCCTCCAGCTCAAAATTTACTAGGATATGGTACTAGCACACAGCTTGAACCTAAACACCTTATTTGTTTAGGAAGGTAGGCTTGAGAACTACTTTCAAAATGACTTCAATTTATCACTTCAACGATACTATTGAGAAACAAAATCTCCTGTCAGACAGCTTTTGGCAATACACAAGTATACATCTCGAGGGCATCTCTGAAGCCTCCTTCCATTCCTTTGGAGCCTCTTTGCCCTCCTTCTTCAAACCTGGGAACACAGCAAGCTGAAGGCGATGACTTCCAACTCCTGACGAAAGCGGCTCTGCTGTCAACAACTGCCGACAACAGGACAGTCCTGCAGTGTCGCATGTTGCTCCTCAGCACTACTTTTTCCAAGCGATACTCACGCAGGCTGCAGCTTTCCAATTTGGCAAACCAGAGCAGGCAACTCCTAGTTTCCTCCCCAGTCCTAAGGAACAGTTCACTCGTGCCTCGCCAGGGTCCTTAGCTGGTCGCTGCCAGCTCTGCTCCGTGCATCTACAACGCCGTTTTTAGGCCGGTTTTGGTTCATCTGAGGACTTGCCATTTGTCTTCTTCCAGAGGACTAAGCCTGCTGCAGCAAGCAGCAAGAGAAAGGAACTACGCTGTTCAGGAGCCAAGTGACAGACTTCACCACTGGAAAGGCAAACTACTGAGCAGTCGGAAGGATTCTTGGCTCACCCAACTCAAGCAAAATCCCTACTACTTAGACTAACTGAAAAAAATCTCATCCGAGTGAGATCTTTAACAGCTGGTCGCAGTTCTTCCTAACACTATGAAATATTTGCTAAGAAAAAAGTCAAAATAGGAAAACGTCTCTCCCCCGCTCACATCCTCTCCCCTCAAATAAGGTCTTTCATGCAGTTTAAGTTTCAAATGGAAAAATCTTCCTATTTTCCTTCCAGCTAAGAACATGAGCGTGGTATGATTAAAAAACCACAACTATAACACAAGGAGAATGGGGAGAAAAAGCAATCCACCTACAAACAATACAGCACCAAGACAACCACAAGTTATCGAGAGAAAACCTCCCCTGAAATACACTTTTGAAAATGTTTATATTATGTGCTGTCATTTAAACCATTCCAGAGCAACATCTCAAGAAATTAACTTATTAAATAACCAACTGCGACTATTTTAAGCCTAGCTATATAGCTGGTTTTCCTTTTCTAAGGCAGAAAAGATACATCTTCAACCTGCGGCTTGCAGACCTTTTCATCAAGCCTACAGTTACACTCTTCCGTATTCTCACGGTTGCCTTTTAGCGTAAGAGTTTCATTAGATCTACAGTCTTGTCTCTTCAGCCGGTTCAACGTGACACAGAACACCACACAGGGCGATCGTGATAAAAGACAGTGTCTAACAGTGGTGAGTAGAACTGTATTTTGGTAGAAGTGAAAATTCCGTTTTCGTTTCTCAGAAAATACTGCCTTCTCTACAGAAGCTACAAACTAAAGACAAAGCATTTCCATTTACCATGCCAAGTAAACAGACATTGCCTTTAATGATCTTCAGATGTATTTTATTTCCCTTAACTAAAAAAACCCATGTAGAATAGTACACAAATGCTCCACCTTACATATCAGAATATCTTATCTGGGTTCTCAGTCAGCGTTTCTCTGATCGAACAATACTCTGACATAATCCAATTGTTCAGACAGTCTCCAACAGAAGGCCTTTACAAGATTTCTCCTCTTCTCTCATCCTGCAATAAAAATCTCATGTTCTGTACTTGCCCAAGTTCACTTGGCCCGTAATCACATCCAGTGTATTTGATGCTTCTACAATCAAAAAAGATGCTAAGAGAACAAAACTACCAAGTTCTGACTACCGTCCAACAGAACAGCCTACAGTTTCGATGTACTGAATACAAGTCTAAAGAGAAATTTAAAAATGGCTTAGAAAAGCACTGTGTTAACAGGTATATAAATCCAAACCTCAAGGAAACTTCATGCCACAAGTACCTTAGCATATGTTCCGAGTCCTATTTTTCTAGGCAAAAAAGTCATTCTAAACTTCCCAAGTATTGTAGTGCTAGACTAAACTTAAATTTTCAACGTTACGTGCTTTTACCACCTCTTATTAGAAAGACGAGTTCTTCCCCGCTTAGCAAAGCTTTGCAACAACATCAGACTGGGTTCTACACACTCGTCCTCTCCCTCAGTGACCTCTTTGTCCTGCTCCCCGTGCACGCTCCCAGGCTCCCACAAGGCACACCACTGTGTGCATGCACTCACACAGACCTACACCTTTCGTTTTCTCTGTTTTCTGAAGTACAGACTCAAAACCCCACCTGTTCTTTCCTCCTCCAACCTTGGGGTGATCTGTTTGCTCCATTTGTTGTCCCCATCAAGTAGGAAACATAACATCAAGGCATTTCCTCTTCACTAGACCATAACCAGAAGGTCTAACTTTTCACAAAAACTATTCTATGGGCGGGGCTGTATCTTTTCGTTCGTTAAGAACAGTACTTCTGCAGTTTTAGTACTGTTTTGCCATCTGGTACACGGACATACAGACATCGCAACCAGGTACAAGCTGATCCACCAGGACTCATGTCTATACACCCTGAAGACAGCCCTGCAAGATGTCAGTACTTTCACGTTTGGACTGCCAAATACCAGCTACTGAACATACAGTTTAATAAATGCCAGGTTAGAGCAGGAAAAAAAAAGCACAGGTGAGTTACTTTGCTCTAACTGGCATGGCTCTTGCCACGACATGATGCTAGATCAACTAGAGACATAATTCAGCTCTTGACGCTAACTCAAACTTCATCAATCTCTCACCATCAAGCCATACGCACGTATAACTGCCATCAGCATAGATCCCACGGTGGACTCACTGATGTAACATCCCCCCATACCTCTATACCAGTATCTTCCAAGTGCATACATATGCCTCCACATGGTCTCACACAGATGTAAACTAAGGTCAAACAATAACCTTCCGCCCCTATTTTCCCTGACAAAAAAACCCCAAACCCCACCACGCAAAAAAAACCCCACGCATTAAGGATTTGAAGAGGAGGAGTCAGTCACCTATCGATTTCAATTTTATTACTTATAAGGCTAAAGACAGATTAGCATCTTCCTAATTTCATGTCAAGCCAGGGAGGGAGGGAGGAGTGAAGATATGTTCCGCCTACAAACAACTGCCTCTTCGCATCTTTTACACTTATGAGATAGATAGGCAATACTCAACACCAAAGAACTCCTCTAGAACCACATCATCAACTAAGGTATCGAGCTAATCAAGTCTCTTTACTACCAAAATTGGTATATAACACCTAAATTAATATTATAAGCCTAAAATGACAGCAACTTTAACCTTACTCTCGGCAGAAGTACCTGCCACATATTGGCAATTTAGTATGAAAACTCTTCATACACATTAAAACATAAAAACCACTACTACACATCCGACCACAACACGATTCGACTCCGAAGCTACTGCACAACTTCACCGATACGGAGTTCTAATCTTGTCTGATGCCGCGCAGTGAAAGAACCCAAGAGCAAAGCTAAGCCTTTTTGTTACGCTAGTGACTTTGGTACCTTTAAAATGTCACTTGCTTTGGTGTCTGAACTCCCTCTTTTCACGTATATCTAGCACTTTGTAACAGTTACACTTTACATCAATATAGTCGCCCACAAAGCATTACCAGAGAGCTTTATGATTAGCTAAACTTTATCCATGGTAGAGAACAATAAAAGCAACTACTTAAAATTTCATTTATGAGCAACGGCAGAAAACAGTTTCCAGCATCCACTACCTACTAAAGCCCTCGCCGCAGAATGACAGAAGCCCATTATTTATCCATCTAATCAGTACATCGCTGCCACGAATAGCTCTGGTCATTAATTTACACAGCATCTCTAGCATTTGTTTATCACTGTTTTACAGTTTTTCCTCAGTCCCAGCTGTGCTATAAGGACAACCTAGAGGTATTAAGAAAAGGCCGTAAAAGTCATTTTCTCCTTCTTACCTCAGGCTCCCCGCCCGATTTCAAGAGCCCATTTTGCTGATTCCATTCCCTACCCATTCTCTTTAAGGCCATCCTGCATGCACACAGTATTTATGTGCTACTGCTTTCCAGCACTTAGTCAGAAACTAACACGGAGTAAACATTCAAGACCCTAACTTCCATATAAATTACAAAATAAACATTGTATTACTGTTAAGTGCCATCTGAAAGCAGATGCACAGAGACTGAGGGCAGCAAACAGTTGCTTAATTGTAAGGTACCTTTAGGCACACAGCGTCATCAACCCAGCCAAAACACTTGCTTGTAAGAACACGAATAGCACCCTCGGCCAAACATCCAGCAACATCTTCCTGGAAGCAAGGCAAGTTCCCAGGCGTGTTTTAGCCATTGTTTATAATAAGAAAAATAGACAATGAAATGTTTCTCTATCTCGAAGCCTTACATGAAGACATGCTCAAAACCAGTAGTAAACAGTTCTTTAAAAAGTATCAAGTAAACAGTGAAATCCAGTTTAAGTGTCTAGCAGTTAGGTTGCAAACAACAGGTCTCGAAGGCTGTGAAGTAGCAAGTCGTACTCGTTAACATAACAGGATGAAACCTTTTTAAGATTCAGTGTTTTTAAGCTCCATAAACAACTGCATCTGAAACCTGATTTGGATGAACCACACTAGCCCAGACAAGTACTTAAAGTATTTTTAAGTATCTAAGGCCCAAAACCACCTTTCATAACAAAATATTTTCTCTGCAGGTTGTTTTTTTTTTTTTTTTCTTATTCTTGGGGCTGGACCCTATTTTCTAGGCTTACAATCCAACAGCAGATACGTTCCTCAACTTTTGTCAGATGACTCCCATAACTTTTGCCTCCTATTAGGCACGGATTACAATTTTAGAACGTGCTGGATTTTTACCTTGGCACTTGGGCCTTTGGTGTTTGATACCCAGAGGGTGCCAAATGGATCCTATGAGCACCGAGACCTAGCACAAAGCCTTTCCGAAGAACCTAGCGTACGAGGAACAGGTAGTGGCTATTGCCACGTAGACCTTAACCAACAGTCCTTTTCTATTATTTCTTATTGAGGTACACAAGGACTTACTGCCAATTTGCAAGCGCTCTAACAGTTGATTTTTCCCAGCTCCAAAATTTTCGGAGAGCAGCAAAACATTTTTAAAGACATAACACAATTTAACAAGGATTTTCAAGTCTGTCAGGTATTGCAAAGCCACCTTCAGACCAAAACGGCAACCATTACCACATCATTTAATAAACTTTAGTCCCACTGCATTGACAAGTTACCACCTTGAAGAGCAAGGAAGCTTCCGATTCTTCTCTGTCACAGCTAAAATGACTCTTAGACAGCGAGCAGTTTTAATCCCGACCTAGATGAGGAACTCCTCGAGTAAACAGCAGAGCCTGACCTACAGTTACGCTACCTTCCCCTTGCACTCTAGCAACTCATATCCAAGATCATCTCAGCTTTCGCTCCAGAACAGTTTTAGCTCTCACACCTCCAATGGCAGAGAGCTAATGATTTCCGTCCCTGTCCTGCATCTCACTAAGACAGCAGATTGTTTTTACAGCCAGTGTCATTTACTTATTTAGAGCTGGACCTACAGCACTTCCACCTCACAAAGTGAACGTGCAGTACTGGACAGGCAGGAAGGGGGCACCAGGCCAGCACACACAACAAACCTTTTCTTGAGTATCACAGACAAATCTATGAATTCCCCCGGAATCTGGGATCAGGACCCCCGTCAGGATCTTCTTCCTCCCGTTCTCGTATGACAAAGGGTCCCCAAGTATTCTTTGGCTGCTGATCAGTTCCACTGAGCACCTGCTGATCACTTCCTACAGCCTTAGGGATTACCACAAAATTGTTCCAGGTTATTGCAAGACACTGGACCAAAAAAAAAAAATCTGTGTCTCATACAACTTTCATGAGCATTTCTTTAAAATAAAATATTTTCCACTGTTCACTTCGTGAAAATACCCTACGAGTCTGTTTTACACGAAATAGCAACTTTTATGCTATTACCTTGCAACTGGAACACACAAGAGGAAATAAAACAACGTTCCCAGTGCAAGAACAAAGTCCAACTCTGACTAATAGCTAGTTAACTTTTCTTTGCATGACAGCGCTAGGTATTTTTAATGTCTTAGATCGAAACATTCAACACTCATCAAGGGATCCGTGAGGTAAGAGTGAATCAAAACAAAGCAATGATATATTTGGAGCGTGGCAAACCGGGCCAAGTATTTCAAGCACCAATTTTTCACTTAGGCATCCAAAACCTAACATACAAATAGGCAACCCAAAAAATCCACAAATTACGATGCGTAATTCCATCATGTTTTTAACCTTAATGGGCTACCAAAGTCTTTATATGCAGCTTTCAATTCTAAGCGTCAAGAAATCATTTGGAGCCTTACAAAGCCAAAACACTCGTTATTCCAAAGGTACTTCATAATGCCCATACAACGTACATGCACTGCATTTTCTGTTCATCTTAGTCACAGGTCAGCTCAGTCTAAGAAAGGGTAGGAAAGTTCTTCAACCCCTCACATGTCCCATATTAAAACAAGAAATTCATGCCTGCTCTCCCTTACCCTGCTACCTTTTAGCCCTCAGAATATCACCTCTTACACTTTCAAAATACATTAACCCATCTCAGTTGAAAGTCAGCTTACTGGAAAAAATACTCTGATCCGAAGCATCAAGACAAAGCAATCAACTTACACACATCTTGACATACAGCAGCGGAACAGACTTCGACTTTATCAAACTAATTATTAAGGCAAAGTGTATGGTTCTGCCTTCTCACCTAAGGCTACACGTTTTCAGGTGAAATCACCACTTAGTTAACACAAGTTTTGAGCCATTTTAAGATGTAGATCTTCACAGCATTAATAATGTATTCTATTAAAAACTCCATTCAAAATTTTACTTAAGACAAGCCTCCGGCATCACTTGCCATTTTTGTGGGTACAAAACAGAACATCATGACCCCCTAAAGTATATGTCATAGCTCTGAATTAAAAGTGACGGTTTACTGGACATTTACACAAGACACCATTTTCTTTAGGTAAAGATCAGCTTCCTGGTTACTGAAAGGCAAAGCAGAGACTGAAGCCAAGTGAAGCAGACTATTTTGCCTACTTCATATCAGCCTCACAGTTTTTGTGTTTTTTCTTCAAATCTATTTTTAAACAGGAACAAGCTGTGTGATTCTCCCTTGCCCTACCCAGCTACTACAGCAGCACTGTCGCCGCAGACACAAAGTCTTACAGCAGCATTTCTTCCCTGTACAGTGAGGATTGCTTCCAGTTATCGGGGATACATAATCAGAGCTGCTGTCTTTCGAACACGCAGTGACCCTCCCCAAACCTAAATGCCTTGTTCAGCAGAAATCTGAAGTCCAGCAGCTGGAACGTCTCAACAGTGTCGTCTTTCATTTTATTCCATCAACTATACACTCCATTTCTCTCGCTGCTGCTAAAAAAAAAATAATAAAAGGGGGGAGGGAGGGAGAACGGTGAGAAGAGTAACAGTCCATGCTGCTGAAATGGCATAACACCGTCCTCATGACTGGCACCAACCGAGTTTCTGCTGCAGGGACACCTGCATTATTACTGCAGTATTACTGTGTTTCTGATGACGAGACAGGTGCTGATGTATTCACATGAAAATTCCCTCCTCTCCTCTGTAGTCCCTATCCCCAGCATTATAAACAACAATAGAGAGATGGGCAGACTGATACCTATAGCTACAAGAAGGCTGTGAAACTACAAGGAAAAAAACCTTCAGTTCAGTATTTTTTTCCCCATTTCAAATCTTCATTCCAAACACTGGGCATACTTCCACATTAAGCAAATTTATGCATTAACTAGTATTCAGCTGCAATTGTTGGTGCAAGGAAAATTTCATGCCAACGTAAAAATAACCACACCTCAACTCCTTATCTTATTAAGTTCCCTGCCCCAGTTTCACATTTATGCGGGGGGGAGAAAAATACAAGTTTTAGTCTCTGACATGAGCAACAGGATATAAAAATCACCCCCCAAAAAAAAAAAAAAAATCATCAAAACACTCTAAAACTGCCTGCCATCATGCTTCTGAAAGCTCAGCTTCATACAATACTTTTATATTAACAATAAAAAAGCTGACACGTTTCCAATCCAATCACTCGAACACAGATACGCACCTTCACTCTCCCCCCAAGCCCCACAAAAAAAGCTCAACATGAACATTTGACAGAAACCATCTCTTTTGGAGTGGGCTTGGAAAGAATTGACCACAGAAGCAAAACTTTCTTGACAGCGTAGGAATAACTCCATTAGACTGCTGCTGTCTCTGGACCAACCCTGAGATGTGGTGGTCTACACCAGAGCCACCGACAAATAGATAACAATACAAGTCTATCGATCTGAGACACACAATAAAGGGCACACACAACAACCACGAAGAGACGATGCAACTGAGCTTCCCGGCATCATCCTCTCCCCTCGTCGCCGAAATCCCCCAATGTCACACCTGAACAACAACTGCAGCCCCCTAAGACTCTCTCTCAAGTATCTGAGGTAAGCATCACTTAAGCTACTTAACAAGTTACTTATAGGGCCACACAAACCAGAGCCTACTCATGACAGCTGTAAAAAGCTTAGAGGGGTTACGCTGCCTCTGACCACCTAGCCAGTTCTCCACCCAGACTCTCTCACAGGCTCTTTAAGACAAGCCTTCTGAGCTATGTAAATGGCATTTTAGAGTCTTCCCACCTCTCCTCCAGCTGAAGGACAGCTCAAGGACTCTAAATCTCTCTGGATAAGCTTGCACTTAAAGCACATCCTGAGGACCGTCACCACAGACTCAGACTGACCCCTAATCATGACGTGGCCAGCTTCGATAGATCTAGTAGTAAGAACTAAGGAATGCAGAGAACATAAGGAGCACAAAACAACGTAGCTGTATGAAAGTCTTCTCAGTTTTGTCATTCAATATGTAAAAATTGGGAAATACATTAAGCGTGACTCTTAACAAAAGACTTTGGAAGTCTACCTGAAGAGCACCTCCTCGATTCACAGTAACGCTAGCATCTCTGAACCACGTGTGCTCTACTGAAGAAGGACTAAGCGGTCCTGCTGGGCGCTGTTACGCCCTATTGCTCACTGCCCTGCTTTCAAGGGACTAATTATTCTCTTAAGCCTTGTTTAAGGAAGGTGAGCTCACAAGAAAGAGGAAATCCTTCCCTAACAGTTGGTCACGTTCCTTCTCCACTGGACTCACCTTTTGCCTTGACAACACACTCCAAGGACAGATTTAACAGATGCATTCTCAATACACGCATTTCCAAGCCCACAACGAAGTGCCTTGCTACACTGACAGATCCACGTCAACTGATTTAGAACCTTGAAGTATCCTCCTTTTTTAAATGACACCTAAGGAAAAAATGAAAACTAAAAAAAAAATAAAATCCTGAGCTGTTAAAAGCACAAATGCACTGTTTCAATTCTTCTATCTCTACAAGAGCCAAGCTTGAAATCCCAATGATAATGTATTATCTTTATCACTGGTTAACTTCAGGGGGCTTGTCTGCATGTTTGTTGCCTACAGAGTCTTCAAGGAGAAGCATCCAGAGCTTTCTTTTCACAGCTCAATAAGCAGCCGTTTCTCTGTCACTCTCAGGCTTTGCTGTAACACATCAAGACCCTTAACTAATCCTTTGAGAAGGGAGTTTAGCGCAGCTTAGCACAACTAAAGGTGGCCCAACTTCTCACAAGCGCTTTTTCTGGAATATTTTTCACCTCTTCCATTTCGCTGGCCCGACGCACTTTGTTGAAGTTTCAGTTCAGAACTGTGCACACCCATCCATTTCCAGCTGAAACAAGTTGTTGTTATTCTAAGGATTGTAGATCAGCACAGCTGAACAATGGAAACACGACATCGTGACTTCTATGTAGACAAAGCTAGCAGCAATAAAGCTCTATGCAGAAACAGTGCTGTGGGGCCTCGCCTTCACCCAGATTTTCTAACACCATAGCTGAAGTCTGCTAATACACGGGCAGTTCTCTCCGATATGAACACACGCTTATTTCTTGCAACGAGGCCAGGCCTCAGATGACCCAAAGCAGCGCCTCTGTACTCCATGCCAAGGAAGCTGCCGGACTTAGCAAACTATGCAGATTCAGAAGAAAAAGAGAACAGGCATTTATAACTACTCATGTCAATCGTAGGCAAGAACACCCTCCTATCTCTCAATACACGTGATATAAAACACCAGAATCCTACGTCCATTCAAAATAAACTTCCAAAAAGAAAGCCTCCACTAACACTGCTACATGGTGAGTTTTCACTGACAGAGCATGCTGCTTTCATAAGGCTAAGAAGAGGGGAACCATGGACTTTCCCACTCTTCATGAAGAGATGCTTCAGATTTGCTACGCTAAATCTGCCAGAAAGCATTTCTCAGGCAGCCCGACTTTCAACAATTAGCCTAGTCAGCTTGGCTTCATTCCTCCCTGCATCTGCAAGGGACTACAGCGGTGGTCAATCAGCTACAGTTCCCACCAGGAGTTTACTCCTGTTCCCTAACTGTTGTCAAATGACTTATTTCTGTGTGTTTCCCAACTCCGATCTTAAAGCCAAACTTAACCCCAAAACAGAGGGCACCTCACATGCTCATTTATACCACAAAACCTCCAACAGAAGACAGACTACTCTGTTGCACCGGCTGCAATACACACGCACGGGAAGACCTCCACTCCCTGAAACTTTTGACATGCAGACAAGCTATTAAGTCAACAGCATTTTGCTTCAACGGTATCAGAACGCAAGCGATCCACGCTTGTGCACGTATTTTCATCCCCAAACACAGACGCTGAGTACATAGATCAATCAGATCACAGGACAAGAGAAATAACGGGAACAGAAATAAAGGATTAAATAGCTTGTATTATGTCACAACAAGTTACTGTTACCCTCAGGACTAAACCTCAGCTCTCGTGATGCCAAATGCACTGCTTTATTAACTCAAACACTATGTCTCCCATCTCGAGGAAACTCCTGCCTCTCCCCAAAACTTCAAAGGCAATAGCCCTGTGTTGTGCTGGAAGGAGGCCCTCCTGACAGCGTTTGTGGAAACCCACCGCCAGCACCCACCACCGCCCATCCGGCAGGACCGGCTGTCCTCGGCTCCGCAGAGATGATGAATAGAACGCATTCTTCTCCCGGGAAAAGGAACCCACAACGCTACGGTTCCATGAAAGCATGATCAACCTTTGCGAATCCAACGAGACACTTAAAAGGCTCTGTGCATCACACCAATTGACTTTAAAACTCTACTACACAATTTGGATCCCGGGTGCACACAAACCTGATGCTTAAGAGACTTCCCCTTGCCAACCACAAAGCTGTTCAGTTACCAGCAAAACTAAGGAAAAGCAATTTCCCCGTTGCACAAACAACTCCAATTTTACTTCTGTAGTGGCACCCCGAACTCCCTCTCACGTCTAAAAACCACCAGGAGAGCTTTCCTCAGTCAGAACAGCTGGGGGGGTCACCCAACTGCTGCGTCTCAAAGCTCTGAAAACTCTTGTACAACATCAGATTAGCATCAAGTCAGAAGCCAAGTCACTCTCAGCTTTCCACCACCCCCCACCCCCCTTTTTTTGCTGGTCAGGATATACCAGGCATCTACATGAACTGCTTCCTGAAGAAATCATAGCAAGAGTCCAGTACTTCAATAGTGTCCTGCCTGAAACCAACTTCACTTCAAGAAGGAGAACCAGAAGCAGTACAGCAAGACTACCTGTCCAGAAGAGGCACAAAATGGCTCTATGCACTGAGGGTTTACAGGAGCAGTCGGCTTTTTCAGATATGCTTTTTGCAAACCTGCACTAGCGGCACCGTGTTGCAAGAACTCCAGTTATTCGCTTTAACACGTTGCTTAAAGTGCTTAGGGCTTATCTGAACACAGATCACGAACTGCACGCTTCCATTACATCAGCTCTTAAAAGGCATAAGAGAAGCCTGTGGCCGTAATACCGATACCATGGTATATAACCATCAGAGACTTTTTACCCAATCACTTGCACAGTAATGAAGGTGCATACCAAAAACTACATTTTTGAGTGGAACACACTGAGCAGTAGAAGACTTAAGTCTCCCCCCAAAGCATCCCATTTTCTCTTTTTAGTAGAAGCCGACGTGGAGGTTAGCATAAAGCTTCAGTAACAACAGCCAACTTGAAATTCGCCATTTAAAGGATGATATACCAACCCTGGGGCAGCAAAACTGCATTTTGTGGTAGCAGCACAGCAGGTTGATGAAGCGTGGGAAACGAAGCATAGCAGAGGCCTTCTCGGCCTCCGGTGAGGTACGCACCCCGCTGCACCCACCAGCTCTCTCCCTGCCTTCTCTGCCACAAGGTTGGAAAGGGTACAAATCAAAACACAGAGTCCAAAATACCATCAGGGATTGAAGAAACGCTGTCATGCGCTACAAAAGAATACTGTCGCACAACGCACTCCCAACCCCTCCCTGTCTGTCCCCTCCATGGCAGCAGACTCTTTGCTTGCGCTCAGAAAAACTAAGATCTCCTTTAGAGGGAAAGGCATGTCAATGGCAGACATCCATCTCTCCCAGCACAGCAAGTAAGAAAAGCTGTTTGCCTCCCACTCCAGTCTGCCTGTTTTGCCCACTATGTATAACCTATACTCCCTCCAGAACCCTTTTTTCTCCTGTAAGAAAACACCAGGGAGTAAAAGCCTTGGGGGAAAAAAAAATTGAAAAATCGAAGATAACAATTTTAGATAAACAGTATTTTCACTGTCCTCAATGAACCAATGATGCTCAGCAGCACTACCACTCCTTTTGACCTGAGCTCCATATTTCTTCCTCATTGCTCCCGTTAAAAAAAAAAAAAAAATCTTCTCAGATTCTCAATTCTGATCACTCTTGCACATACTCTGACATGTGCATTCCAGGCATCACGTCCACAGTCACCAAAAGGACACGTAAACTTATTCTATCATTCACTGTGACTACTGAGCATAAAACGCAGCAAGCAAGTGGCCTGAACTGCATAACAGCAGTTGGGTTTGAAACAGAAATAGTTTTAAGCTGCCCACATGTTTTCTTACACAAATTTGGCAGGAAATCATTCCCTTCTGTAAGTAGTTTCGGTTGGCTGTTCTTCACAATAGCAAGCAAGTGCTCTGCAATGAGGGATGAAGCAGCAGAAGGGAACAAGGACATGTGGAGGAGGGACAGGATGAACGCACAAACAGCTATTCTTTTTGAGTCCAACTCAGAATTCCCTTTGGCATGAATGAAACACTGATGTGTGCACGGGCTCGTTCACAGCAATACAGTATCAACTTGTGTGCAGAGATGTAAAACCAAATGCAGGAACGCCAGAACAATTTTCTTCAAGCAACGCAAGGCATAGCTTAGTCACAGCTTTCCCTTACCATCATCAAAGCGATGTACAGGGCACCACGCAAGTATAAAACGACTCCGTCCCTCTCTTCACTGTCTTAATGCAATAAGCTATTCCAGGGACTAAAAAAAAAACCAAAGAAACATTATGCATGTCCCACAACTCATCCTTCTTGACGCTAGGCGGTAGCTCCTTTAGTCAAGCCATGCTACACCAAGTGACCAACAGACAAGAGATGTGGACACTAACGCACATTAGAAACAAGAAAAACGATACAATAGAGGGAGAAAATTATAGTTACTAGAAGCACAGAGTTTTCAAACATTTCTCTACTAATAAAGAGAAAGATTGAGACATAGCAGACATTTGCGTTTTGTTTCCAGCCTCCCCAACGTTCAAGTAAAATTGCTATGCTGTTTAGCATATGCAGGTTTAGCTACCACTCCCTCCTACCCTAACTTCCAAACCTAGGCAACAGCAAGGAGACCAGCCACGCTGCTACTGCTTAAAATTCACCGTCACAGCAGAGCCAGGAGACTGAGGAATGGCTCCTTAAGGAAAGTGCTTTCAGTCAAGATCAGTGACAAGGGTTCATCCCAAGCAAATCCAACACTACATGCCATTCAACTGCACTGCGAACTATAGAAATCCCTTTTTTTGTCCTGCGCAGATGACAACTAAGAACGAGCTAGTATCCTGCCTCCAGAAGTTCTGCGGCCTGCATCCAATTTAATCCATCAGGATCAGAGAGGGGAAAGTAGAAACCACAGGTGCTTAGAGGACACCTACTTTTCTCCATGTAATTATCCTGCTGATATCTCCCTTCAGTATCTCTCCTCATGCAGCATAACCAACGCAAAGTATTAGTAGAGACATTTATGAAGTTAACAAAAAATAGTTTGGGAAGATATGACTAGTTAGGTCAAGAGCTTTGAAATTACTTTGAGTCATTCCACCGTTTTTTATTGGTATATATTCTTGTCCTATAAAGTTAAATGGAGAAATAGCTATGCAACTGCCCCAAAACAACCGACCACGCTTACAGACATAAAAACCGAGCCCAACAAAAAAGCAAAACGGAACCAACCGAAACGTAATGCGGCTTTCCTTTCCTTTTTTGGCATTTACAATTGAAGTCTTTTTTTCGATAAGGGAGCTGGTATGGCCTAGTTTACCAATCTTCTCTTCTGATGAGCAGTGAGAGGATAAAGTTACAGAAGGAGACAGTCAAGTTCAGTATCTGATTAGAATTCCTACTGTTACCGCCTGGGGAACTGAGCGCAGAAGGCATTATTTCTAATAATTTCAACTCATTTGGTTAAAATTCTGACAGGCTTCATAGTCACTGAATTCTTCCTTCAATACAAACTACTGTTAGGCATACCTAATAAATGCATTACAAATTTTTTTTTTTTGCTCTATTTGGCACACCCAACTGAAAGGTTCTGCACATTGAACAGATTTGAACAGTTTTTACATACGGTAAATTAACAGACTTGTGAAGGTAGCTAAAGCAATGCACAAGTATTTGACTAAATCCAAATATATCTTTTTTCCCTCTTATCAAAAAGACGTCCTATTAAAAAAAATAAATGAAGGTTTAAGGGCAGAGCAAAGACAAAAATTTTAAGTGGAGCCCTTGCTTTTCACTATTGGCTTCGCATGCTAGATATAAAAATCACGTGCCCAGTTCCTTCAAATCACTACCACAATTCTGATTTCTACTCTCCCCTTTATGCTTCTGATCACACCTGTTCCACGACAATATTTCAGCATATTTATTCAATGTTTACATGAACACAGCCGCAGTATCAGCTTCTCAGTAGGACAAAATGCATCACGACTCGTTTCCTCTCCTTCGCTCCCCTGAGCACAAACTAGGTTCACCTATATTCCGATCCCAGATAAAACTGCTAGCACAAAGTTCCTTTTCCTATTACAACACGCTTGTCCACAGCCAGAGACGGGAACAACACATTTCTGCCCTAAAACAACATCTAAGATATTCAAGTCCATCACCTACGAGAAGTAACGTTGCTGTTTTAAGTGCAATGAAATGGAAGACACTGTGCAAGAACTGTGCAGCACGGGAGGTGCTGGCCGTAAAGTGACAGAGAAGCACTATTTATACTAGCCAGTTATCCAGATTTCCTTCTCGCACGATTTTGATGCTAAGGCAGTGTAACGGGTTGTTTTGAGTGTGGGTTACAGCTTTACAGCATGTGACTTCCTATCAGTCACCAGAGCCAGCAAATTCCAGCAAGGCAAAGATCTGAAGAGATTTTATGCACGTGCAGGAAAAAGAGAGACAAGTACCTGAGGCACGAAAAGAACATTTTTACACATTTCTACAGAAGTTTAAAGACAGGACGTATGGGGAAAAATAAATTCACCTGTCTAACACGTGCCTCTCAATTCTCTTACTGTTTTTGATTAAGTACCCGATTTGAACCAACAACTTAAAAGACAGAAGAGCCTGGGTTGGAAGAGATCTTCGCTGATCCCACCTGCTAGTCAGGGCCTTGGTTCAGTTATCCCAATTAGGAAGACACTCACTGGCAGACACAGCCACTGAGTAACGTTGACCTTTTAAACAGCAGTTACCCAAGTACGAAGTTACTTATCGCTTTAAAGGTTTCTCACGCGGTAATTGCCTTTGCATATTACTGTACCAACAACAAACCGTTACTGGAAAAGATAAAGCAATAAAGCATAAATAACAAGAATGGTTTCCAATTATACCATCAAGCTCGTAATCTCTTCCTGCAAGTCAAGGACAAACAGCTTAAGACCCAAAGAAATCACATCTACCAGCTTTTACTTCTTGCTTGTCACACAAAGGAACCCAGATCCAGCAGCTCAAAATTAGCTCCTTGCCCTGCAAAACAGTTTTACCAAATTAACTGGAAGGGGGAAAGTAACAGAAATCAAATATAGGATGTGCTCTTCTAGAAGACTCAACATACACCCTTGTTCTAAGCTCTTTGCCTCACGCCACAGGAAAAATGGGCAGAGAAGGCAGTATTAGGGAGAGAACAGTTTCAAAGGAAGGGGAATCACCTTCCTATGTTTTGTTCGACAGCACTAGACAACGATACAGAAAGAGCCCCTGGGAACCAGCTAGGCAGCTTCATTCTAGTTTCCACTCACCTTCGTGAAGCTGCAAACACACGAGCTCGCAGGGCCTAGGTGGCTGTCATCGCTGCTACTCACTCAGACCGACACCGTTCTGACAATTCCACCGAGCCAGGGGAAGAAGGCGGCAGCACAAAGAGTTTTTCGCTACGTAAGTAGTTGCATAGTAGGTCAGTAAGCTGCATAAATATCTCGGCCAGTAAGCTCAGAAAGCCCCTCTTTTCTGCAGCTCATTCAAGAGAGGGGCAAAAAATTTCCTAAAACTCGGGTGATACTACCAGCCAAAGAAGGATATGGTACAAGTTCTAGCATCCTGGTCTTCCTACTCATCTTCACTGCACATCACTAGGGGTATTAGTGCCACCTCCTGAATATAACACGGCTGATGAACTCCAGCCTCTTCTGTTGGCATGTTCAGCTTGCTGTCCTTCAGGCCAGTTTTCCTCCCTGAACAATGGTTCAGACAAGGCATGTTCAGCTACGTTCCGTTCTCACTCACCCAGAGTGCTCCTGGAACAGCAGTTCACCTCAGAACAATTTAGTCCAACCCCCTGAAACAGCACCCAAAACCATCTGCTTTTCTTAAAGTTGGCGCAAAACTCTGGCACGATCAGCTAGCTATTGACTGGCACAAGTGCACTGACCAGACGCAAATGACTAACAAAACATCAGGTCGTACCTACTCTTCAGCAAAACACGCATCTTGATAGGAAGTTCATTTCTACTTCAGACTATCAGACAACAGCACAACTTCACAGCACCGCAGCAAGTTGAGTCCAGCTCTTGACGTACTTACAGCACTCTTGCTGCCTTGCCACCAGCTTCAACTAAACCTTTTAAACATCACTGCAGAGGACGACCTCACAGCATTTAAGTGGGGGTCCTCTCGTTAGCATTAGCTCAATATTTCCTAAGAGTAAACCTTAGAAATCCACTACCTTGGACACAGTCAGGAACGTAAGCTTCCGATATTCATCCCCTGGGGTTGGGACTAGATGCGGCCCAGACTTAGTAATGATGCCTTAATAAAAGGAATAGTACAGCACTGCTTCAACTTACTAGAGAACAACACATGAAGAAGTCGTTCTGACAGACAATGTACGAACAACTGCAACGAATCACTAGGAAATCCTGGAGCACATGAGTAGCCAATGCTGACTTCATACAGGCAAACTCTTTAAGAAGACGGTAAAACAGCAAAGAGTAAAGCAGACGAGATTACCAAGAGAAACTACGAGAAAGAAAACAGGGAAAGGATTAGCCTTTTTAAGAGCTGGAACATGGGAAAGCTACTAATGCCCAAAACAGAAATACTGTAATATAACCTTGATTTTAATCTTCAGACCAAGAGACTACAACGTTTATAAATATTAAAAGCCTTGGCTTGTTTAAAAAAAAAAAAAAATTGTATTGCAGAGGCCTCCCTGATCTCTGAACATGCATTACAGACATTACTCTTCTATTTAATGTTCGTTCTTCCTTCCATTATTGTTTAATCAAGCACCCGTTTACTCAAGCAGGGTAGTCTCCACTCTGTGCAAAGCTTTTGGTCACCACATAAGCTATGCTCTACTGTCCTCACTGTGGCTCGAATAGACAATTGAAGGTATAATACATGATCCTTTCGTATTACCTCGCCTCTTACTGACACCAATGGCAGCTACATACAAGGCAACCGAGGTAGGATCTTAGAGGTTATCAAAATATCCCCCTGCCTCTAGCACAAAATAAAAAAAAAAAAATTCTGCAGTTCAGAAATACTCCCAACATCACAATAAGAAATGAAGGTTTCCTTGCAATGATTTTGTTCAAAGTAGGTGAAAGATACTTACCTTAAACTAGAAAGTTAAAGGAATTTTTTTTTTTAAATGCACTTACTAAGGACATAAATAAACTGCCACATGTGAGCTTGCGTTATACTCCAGTCTGCTCCTCTTAAGTCAAGCGCAAACAAGCTTTCAGAGAACCTGAAGGTCAGAACACACGGTCGCTTCTCTTGACAAGTCTCAAATCAGCACAGGGAATATAAATTCACCCCTCTACTGTCATAAGCTTCCTAAGTGGATTTCTGTGCTGCCAGAGTTCAGCCCACAACACCACAGACCGCATACTCGTCTGTCAGGACAAAAATCACCTCCTTTTATCCCAAGCGAGAAAATGTTTCTGTTGACTAACTCAAGCGTCAAAAACACGACTACGGGTTTATGCTTCTCTCTGAATACCATACTAAAGTCTCCTGTAGCATAATTATCCCTTCCCTAGCATATATGAGCCAAAACCTGAAAGGTTATACCAACAAGAAGCACCTTGTTGTCAGACAGGTCACATATCAACGAAGAAGTAAGGCCAAGGCAAACGCATCAGAAGAACCAAACGAGCAGAAGCTACCCGCAGATCAACCCCACGGTACTTCAATTTTATTCAACTGTATTCCCACAGAGCGCTTTCAATACCAGACTCAAGTAACCGAGCCAAGACAACGTTCATCTTCAGCTGACGGTAGCCAAGCCAGCTCAAGTTCTGCATTAAGTACACCTCCTTTGAAGGCGGCATAAGCACATGGCAGCCGGGACGCCGCATGAAATCCTCTAGGCTAACGACCATTTCTGCCTGCAGTTGCATTAAACTTGCTGAAGAGTTTTTTTAGTTTTATCCTCTGTCAGGAAAGAAGTATTGGGAAAAACTATTTCTAACAGAGTCCTGCAACTTCAGTAGTTAAACAAGCAGACACTATGCTTTCACCTCATCTTGCTTCTTCCTCTCCCCAAGGAAGCAGCCTTCACACTAGGGCAAGCTAGAACATGTGAACTATGAATTACTTGATTACCGTCTACCTTTTTAACTCCAAACTGATTTGTGCCCCAGAAGCACCCACTCGCTTCTCGCGGTAAGGACCTCTAACACAATTTGGACCTCGGTCTCTACGCTAACTCAACATAACTAGCAAGCTACAGAAAATGCCCTTTTTTCCTGTTTTAAATTACAACCAACTTAGAACTGAAAACATTCTTGAAGATTTTATGAAGAGGCAAGGACTGATCCCTCCAAATTTAACTAAATACTAAGCAGTACCAAGTCTGTCCAATACAACAGAGACCAGACATAGATTCTGCTGCCTAAGCAAGAGCAGTGCTCTCAGTCTTCACGCTGCTGTCTTTGAATGAACATCAGAAACTGCTCCGCAGGAGGAAAAAAGCCCCAAAACGGGAAAATAAACCACACACCGTAAACACGCCGTTCAAAGTCACAACAGAAACAAGTTTCGAGGGAACCAGGTTTTACGTCTGAACACGTACTGGGAATGCAGGACAATCACATTGCTTCTACTGAGGCACTAAGAAATCATGAACAGCCTCCACTACTACCAGAGTATTTCAGAGATTCATGAACAACTGATTCAGTCATAGTTTACACACATCTAAAGTCAGACAAGCCATACTTCGTGTCTGAAGATGTTTTACCCGGATACAGTTGGTCTCACGACCAGGTCACACTCATGACCGGTGCGATGACATTATCAAAGAAAAGTCACCGCATCCTACTCCGAGAGGCAAGATATAATTGCTTAGTTCACACATACAAACCCAAAACACTGTTATACTGACAAAATTAATTTGCTAACTGCCTTTCCGAACAAGACTATTAATAAATACCAAGTATTTTATTAATTTGACATACTGTGGAGTTGCACAGGACAACTGCAGTTCAAATAAAGAAGAAAAAGCTTTCAGTATTCAATGAGACAAGTGAAGTACTGAAATATTTGTCTGATGGCAGAAAGCCCAGTTCACTTTTGGTCTTCCTACCTCACCACAGAAACCCAGCCACACAGACAGATACTGGTAAAAAATGTCTTGTCCATACAGCCGTACCACTTTCTTAAGCACTAACTGAGCAGCTGTGTTAACGTTCTGGATGTAATTACGTTAAACAGTTCCAAGGTTCACAAGGAAGTTAACACCAACACTAAGTGTTTCTATTGATTCAAAGTTTTAGAGCAACGTCAAGAGCAACGTAAGTATGGCCATTAAGGAAAAAAAAAACCTACAGGACAAGCATCACTGAAAGCACTGTTTTGTTTAAATTTTGACAGCAGCTAATAAGGTAGCAGCTTCTTGTTACAATAAAGAATACATGCAAATATTGTGAAAAGTCATCTGGCAACAAAATCATGTTTTTGCTTGCAAAACCAGAAAAACCACAGGAACAACAACAACAACAACAAGATATTTCCCTGAACTATTGCAGCTAATGTCATCTCAAATAGAGGTCTGTGTCACTTTGAACAGAAGTTTCACTTTATGATTCCCAGGCAGGCCTCTCCATGTGGCTGAAACAGCATTTTCAAGTTTCACTCACAAGAAGGGAAAATGTCATTTATTTCATAATGCGGGATCTACTTCTGCAGAGAAAGTAAAAGCAGACTATACTTAAGGCGACTGGAAACACAGTAATAGAAATTACATAGGCCTAACGCACACTCAGTGCAAGAAAAAGGAACACTGGCAAAAAAAAAAAAAAAAAAAAAGAGTTATGACAAGCAGTCGTTCTGCAGAAGGGCTGAAAGCTATGGCAATCGTACTGCAATGTCAGCTCCAAGCACACCCAGGGACTCCAGAGAACACTCACTGATCATGCAGCACTCCACAACGCGCAGGCGGCCTCTCTCCTCCCCCAGCACCACTCCACTAATTGTTTTCCTCCCCCCAACCACTTAATTCGCGGAGTGCCGGTGTCCAGCCCCGCCAGCCACCCAGCTAACAGCAGCCCACAGACACCGTGCCGGCAGAAGGCCCCAGAGGCCCGGGGGGATGGGGGGGGAGGCGGCTGCCGCGCTCCAACCTAGGCCCCGAGTGTGCGCCTGCATCCAAAACCAACTCCCGGCTGGGCTCGGGGCCGCCGGGGCCCCCGCCTGCCCTACGGCGGGAAGGCGGGCAACCGGGTTCCACGCCAAGCCCCGGCTCCAGCCTCGCTCCCCGCCGTGGCCCCCCGCGGCCGGGCCGCTTCCCCGGGGCTCGGCGGCCGCCGCCGCCGCCTCTCCCCCCCCCCCCCGACCCCGCGCACCCCTTTGTTCTGCGGCCCTCTCCCGCCCCTACCTCCAGGATGTCCTCCAACACGTACGCCTCCATGGCGGCGGCCGCCGCCTCCGCCCTGCCTCACCGCCCGGCCATGCTCCCTCCCGCCTCCCTCCTTCCCGCCGTCGCCGGGACGGACGGACGGGTTGCCGGCCGCCCGGCAGCAGCACGCTCGCTTCTCCCCCCCCCCCCCTCCCCCCCCCCCCCCCCCCCCCGCTGTCAGCACGGGAACAGGAAATGGACTGTTCCACCCAGCGCAAGGCGGGCACCTACCACCCGAGCGCGGGGGGGGGCGGCCCGGCGGCGGCCCCGGGGCACCGCCGCCACGCTCCGATCGGCTCCCACCCCCGGTGCAGGGACCGGCCCGACGGCAGTCCCCGGCCAGCACCTCCGCCCCGCTCCTCCTGCGGGGTTCTTCTGCTCCGGTCTCTCAAAGAGCACCTGAGTATTTCAAAAAATTAAAAAAAAAAACCCAAACAAACCAAAATCCTAACCAAACCAGCTCCTTTTGATGTTCTTCGTAAAGCATTTCACCGCCCTTCCCCAGCCATTAATTCAGCGGTTGGTGCTTCTCCTCGCCTACCTCCTCTGCCACCCCACAGGTCCAGCACAACCCGCCTGCCCATCACCGTCCCCAACACACACACACACCCACATCACCAGGAGCTTCCAAGTGTTGCCAAGGCCTTGACCAACTGCCCGGTGGCCCCCGAAATTGGGAGCGCTGGCTCACCCAGCTGCCTCCACGAGGTCTCCTCCCAGCACGAGCTCCGTGAGGTCTCCTCCTGGTACACGGGCCTGCTGACCAGTCTCTCGAGGCTGAGAGGGTCTGACAAACTGGGGTGCACATCAGCAAGGCTGGGGACACTTTAAGGCACACAAAAAAAGTTCGCCGAGTTTAAAGCTCACAAAACCGCTTCAGGTGGTTTTCCTTGCGTCTATTTACTGCCATCCTATCCTAACCGCTCTTGATCACAAAGCACGCTCCTCCAAAAAGGTAAAAAAACACCCCAGCCCTTAGATTAAGCAGATTTATGGCATGGCCCACATTTTTTTCTGTGCTGTGATCTGGCTTCCCCTTACAGCAAAACCTCCTAAACCCAACTGACCCGTCTTAAGCGCTGCACTGTCAACTACTGCATTTCCAACCACCCCATCCTTTTCTCCTCCGCTGCTCGAGGGCAATGCAGGGTGGCAAGAATTCCAGAAGTAGCCTGGGACTCCAATAACAAAGGTACTGACCACGTGAAGCAAGGTCTCCACAAGGTAGTTTTGAGAGCCATCATCATGTCCACACTTCTCCTCTCCTTCACCCAAAACATCAAGCATTAACTTGGACAAAAACAAAAGAAATTTTACACGCTCCTTCAAACACTAGGTGACAGTGATATCCATTTTGCACATAGCAGGTCAAAATCATTGAGCAACCGTATCTGCAGCTCTCAAAATATTTAATTTTCCAGTTCAAAAAATACAGTATAATAAATCCTGTCAACCCCACAAAAATCTCCTCTCTCGATAACTCATTTTAGCAGAGCGCAAAATGATCTAATCGCCAAAGGAATTAAATTCACATTTCGACTTGAAGAAATGCTAGTAGTAATCACTTTTTTTTAATCAACATTATCTTTTTTGAAACAATGCTCTAATTGTAACAAATACTCTCTTAACCGCAAGAATATTCTTACCAGGTTTTAGACAGCTGACCAGGCCGACTACTAACACCTCAAAGAGAATTTCTAGTTGATCCGTCTAAATTTCAGGCACAACTATGTTCTCCTGCTAAAAATTCTGTCTTTAACCAAAAAAAAAAAAAAAAAAAAAAAGGGAAATACATCCTCCTCGCCTACCAGAAAGTCCCTCATTTTACACAAACTCTACACCTGCTCAGCAGTCCATTCTTTTCTCCACTTCAGGGAACACCCCAGATCCTACACTGTTTTACTAGAATTCATTCACGGAGCACCTCCTCTACGAGCTGTTCACCTTTGACGCCGTATAACCTGTCTTGAGCCTGTTGTCGGAACTTAGTACATCCTACATAATTCATGCCACAGAAGGATTTTTATGCTATTCAAACGCCTTACTGAACTCTGAACTTGGCCTGTTCAGCTGGTCAGGTTTCCTTTCAGAGGTACCATACTGGAAGAGTTAACTGATAAATCCAGCCATTACTATTTTGTCTCCTATTCAGCCAGTTTGGGGTTTTTTTTTAAGTTCTAAACAATATAAAGAAAAAAAAAATCTAATGACTTATCCTTATAGGAGGTTAACTCTGAGGACAAGACATTTGCCAACGTTTACCATAGACTTCAACCCACTTAGGTCTGTCTTAACAGTACTTGCTGCAGGATCGCTTCTAGTAATGCCTTCCTGACTTCTTATCAAACTTCATTGGGCACGTGTACCTATGGAAGCAAAAGCTCAGCCATCTCAAGTTAGATAGTCAAGAAGATTCGTAGAAGTCTTAGGTGCCTTGAGGGAAATGAATCATACAGGCATCTACATATCACAGCCTACTTTCCGTAGGCAACTGTTGTCCACGCAAAGAATCACAGGACAAAATTCCACGGTTCCTCTGGAGTAGTGCTTTTAGGTCAGCATTTCTAATATCTTTAGCAGCCCCTTGCAACTGATCCCACGTACATGCAACCTAGCAATTACACACAAATGTTAGCCCAAGTACAGAGCTATCCCTGCCAACTTGAAGGATTCCTTTATATAAAAAAACCAACCCACCAGCCACCACCTCCCACATAACAGTCATGTCTCAGACTCGTTATTCAGTCTTCTGAGCATCAGAAAGAATTAACAGATACCTTACATCACACACACACACAAAAAAGCATAAAACACACAACTTAGCGCTGAGATTAAGATACTTTACATATGACAACACTGAAAACATTTTTCAAATGGAAAGACAGCATAACACAGGAACAAAAGAAGTTGTCTGCTCCACACAAAGCAAACTGAATAGCATCACCTTCTCCATTTTTGCAAAACAAGAGCGAGATTTCCAGGAGAAGGAGAAACAAGCTCACCTCAAGAGCTGAACCATTTCCCGTCCCACCTGGAAGACAACAGAGAGTTCTGTCCGCAACAACATAACTTCATTTAGAAAACCGTAACCAAAAGGATAATACAGAGCAGCTCAAGCTGTGTTACGCCATCAGAAACACCACAAGGAGTCGGGTTCTACATGTGAGCAATGACGGCAGCAAACAGCCTAACCAGCTAGATACTCCACTGAAAGCAAGTCACACTCAACAGTTGTTTGCTTTCACACTCAAAATCTCGATACTCCGATCCCCTTCGCGCCCCTGTTCCCTCACCTCCTCCCCTCTCCCGGCCCACCTTCATCTGCAGCCCTCTGGTGCAGGCTTCGAAAGAAGCACTCGTTTGCCAAATGCCATCCACTACTTCACTTAGCACTTCAAAAAAATTCATAGTCTGGAGTACCAAATTCCAAAAAGCCCGTTCCCAACACTTTACTTGACACCACTATGAGATCTTCAGTAAAACACAAAGGCTTTAACGCAGGCTTCCATTCCGTTCCTGCAAGAAAAAGAGGTATCTAGGGGGGGAAAAAACCCACCAAACAAAAAAACCCAACCCTATTTAGATGTCCACTATTAGTTTCTTTCATATTTCTGCTGTGCGATTTGGAGTTTTAAACACAGGTCAGGAAACGTATCTTGAAGTTTTGCAAAGGTGAACACAAATTCATTTCTTCCTTGCTTTCAAGTCCAGCTCTATGAATTACTTGAACTAGCTGTTTTTAGAAAAAAAAAACCGTTATCTTTTTGAAACATGTCAGCTTCTATCTGAAAGCTTATCATCTTTATTTTGCCTTACTCAGAAGGGCATGATCTAGTCAGTACTCTCATTTATTACTATCCGCTACCAAAAAGCAGCCTTCTGAACAAGTGGTACCTTAAAACAACGCAGCCATGCAAGTCAGGCACATCCATCACGTTTTCTGATTACGGTCCCTTACATTCTGTAAGCCTAAAACACAGAAAAGCCCTCATGTTCCCCACACAGAAGGTGGGAGAGTGAACATTTGAAGCGCAGCTTGAGGAGACAAACTTAGCACGGCACTGCTTAAAAACAGGGTGGGGAAAAGTCCTATTTCCAGCTACGCTGAAGTGTGTTAGACCAAAGGGAATCCTGAGACGGTATTCTGTGAAAGCCCAAGCCAGGGATGAGTACAAATCAAGGTTGGTCTATTCTACGCTATGTTCCCCATACAGCACCGGTAGCTAAAACTAAGTGGAAAGCGTACGATTTGACCAAAGGGAGAATAAAAGCATCCGCAAGAACACAGTTGTTCTTGCAAGATGAAGTACATGGCAGAGCTATAAAGGCTCAAGAGCTAGCGGACAGTTTTCCAGAAGATTCTTCGTTCCGTCTTCTCGTACCACGCAGGCCACCACGAATTTTGAACTGGCACAGCTCAGATCACGTCACCCTGAAACACAAGCATTTTAACAATTGATCCGAGAGAGATTCTGGCACCCAGAAATGTAAGCATTTGAACAATTGATCAGACAATTCCCACTCTTATATCACAAAAGCACATTGTTATCTATTTACAGCTGATCAAGCAGTACTGGTCACCAACCGTCCCAAAGCATATAAAAACACTTTTTTGTGTGTTTTCAGAGTCACAGAGCTCAGTGTCAAGGTTGGGTTGTTTAAACCGCGTCCCATGCGGATGCCAACACCTTATTCAGCAGAACCATGTGGTGCATTCATTACTAAAAAAACAAATCGTTTTGAGATGGGGGGGGGGGGGAAGAGTTGAAAATAGCCCTTCAATACAGTACAAACTATCACTCGGTCACCCCCTTCAGCAGGGCTTTCCCAAGTATTTCTCTTTCCAGCAGTAGGTCGAGAGTCCTAAGAAGATGACCTCAGATAGAATCGAAAACTTCCCGAGACAGTTAAGACCAAAAAGCAGGCTGGGTTTCCAGCTGAAATTTTGTCACATTTTCCGCTAAGTGTAAAGCGCCAAGAGGCAAAAATCCCACCGCTGTCACATGCAATACCTTGAAAACTGAGGGATGTATCACAAACAAAATATATTTGAACATGTTGAACATGACAGGATACACTTGCAAAGAGAAGATGACTTTTAGCATGGATTAGAAACATCCATGAAGTCAGAAAACCCAGTCAATCCACAAAGGGGACAATTCCATCATTAAAACTGTCAAACGACCAAGTTTCCTCTTCTAACGCGAAACAAAAAACCACGATAAGATACATGAGCAGTTGTTTATATGCAAGAGAAACATTCAATGGTGCGAGTAACATTCAGGTACCTTTTTCAAAGGCTGCTTCTAACTTGTGTTTGAAAGACTACATGGGTGAGAAGCACATCCAAGTTAACAGGAGTACGGCAGTGGATTTTGCGGTACAGTACCTAGGAACTCAACCATTACAGATTCTGTCCCGAGCTTTATCGCTGGTACTGGGAGAGCACTCCTATTACTGCTTAAGGGGAGAGCAAAAAACATGTCTAAGACAAGAAATCACCTACAGAATAATCAACAAAAATCAACCAAGTATCTTCACGAGTCATCACACACTGAAGGGAAGACTTTTTGTAGTCTGGACTTACTGTATTCTGTCTTAGAGGCTGCAGCAGTGGATCACCAAAACAGCACTATACACACAACAACCTCATAAAAATCTAGGAAGCCGGTGTCCCTCAAAAACAGATGCAGTTACTGAAGCTATTTAGTATTAAAGAATATGCAGTCACCAAAATTATCTTAAAGATAGCACAGGAAAAAGGAAAAAAAAAAAGGCAAGAAACCTAACTTAATTGGGAGACACACTAATGGGTAAACAACTCAAAATGACACGCTACAATTATCCACCACCTAACATACATCTCCTCCTCCTTCTGCTAATACTAGCTTTCAGCTTTGTGTTGGGTCCATTTCTTCCTTTTTTAGGGAGTGATGATACTCCTACCCACGTTCATTTCGCTGGACTGAGCCAAGTTCTTCCTATCTGCTCTTAAAGTAAAAATAGAATTTTTCAAAACCCTCTACAACTAAGTCAGAACTGAATGTTTCCCCAGACACCCCTAAGGGTACACACTACTCCAGATAAATGCACTAGTATTTATCAACCTTCATGAGGAACCACGTGCCCACCTGGGCCTGTACCTTTCATCACTCTATCATATCAGTACCTAGTTCAGATAACCACTAAGACACTAAACATGTTCTTCTCTGCTACTTCTCATGTCTTTTTTTTTTTTTAAATACAAAAACCTTGTTACACCTCAAAAGCATGACCTCTACTTCGTAGTAGCTTGCATCAGCCATCACTTGGTGCGTTTTATAAGGTCCCTTAGTTCTATGTCAATACAAAAAAAAGAGCTTTAAACCTACTGTTTCAGCTTCTCTCTCCAGACAGATTCATCAAACTCCTTACTCTTGATCCTCAGTGGTTAGTGATGAGATAAAAATCAAGTCAGTCCAAAACCAAACCTCAGGAACCATCCGAAGCCATGACGCTCATCTGCTTTTTCTATTTTCACATAGTATACTGTTTTCTTTTTCTTCCCTTCTTACAGCAATGACGTCTCTGCAGTTGTCAGCCTGACTAAATTTCCAACATCCTTCAGGTAGGTGCTTCAGTGAATTTCCAATCAAAGAAATATACTTTCTTCCTTTGAATTTTATTATTGGGGGTGGGGGCGTGCAGGGATGATGATGGGCTTTAACCTGATAGAAATCTACCGTTTTCAACACACACTTTTACTCTAATTTCTTTTTTATTCTCTTATCCTTATAATTCAGTGTCTCTTTCTGAGCATTTCAGACTTGTCTGCCAAAAACTGCAGTGGAGCATTCATTGACTTTTACAATCACAAGATGACCCTTGCTGCCCATCCTTACTATCACACCACCCTTATTTCAGCTGCGTTATCTCCCACAGATAAGCAAACTTCCATAACGAATCCACATATTTTTCTTCTGTAACAACTAGGTAACAACTTCTTTGAATGTCCAAGTATTTCCCACTCAAAAACTAAGCTTTCTCCCAAGACAGATCTTTCATTTCGGTCCAGCATATTCTTCACTTGGCCTAGGGCAGCAGCAAGGCATTCAAGATCCTTCTGCCACATTCAGTATTTTCTGTTCATTTAGTGTTACTCATTCCGGTAAGCATATAAAGCTGGAGAGGATGGAATTCTATTCCTTAAGGGGCCTTAACGTGGTATCCTCAAGACATAGGTTTTCCACAGCTCCAAGGAAACTAGTATCTTTGAAAGGTGTCCGTACTTAACTACCTTTGAAAGTGCCAAGATAAACACGTCCTGAGCTTTTTATGTCAATTTAAAAGACTGCATAAAACTAAAAAGGTTTAAAGACTGACTGTTGACAACAGACTCGGATGTTTACGACCTGTCGGATGGAATAACGCCGCCCGATACGCTTCACACAACCCTCCTCAGACCTGTTCTCCCTTAACAGAAGCACTACGCTGGCAAAGCGTACTTGGCAGCTTGCAAGAACTACCAGGTTCTGGCGGGGTCAGGGAAGATGACGACTCCGTATCCAGAGAACCCTTTTCAAATAGGTATTATCTCCTCCCAGTAATAGTTGGGGGATTTCAGCGTTCATGCTACATTACCATTTCACAGAAGATTTTTTTCATTCAAGGGTCAGTAAAAAAAGGCAATCGCTTCCACGACTAGAAGAAAACAAGTTAGCAACATAATGCCAGGAAGCTAAGGGAACTATAAGGATTCACCGACAGCACGTACAAGCTCAAAGCAAAAGCATTCAGCTTATAGCACTTTTTCCAGGAACTCTAGGACAAGGGATGTCAAAAGCTAGCTCTGTCTACAGTGAGACTGCGACACTCAAGTCAAGAATGCTAAGTTAATAGTCTTCAATTCTATTAGCAACCTCTTCTTCTTACACCATCGGTCTCTAAACAGAAGGTAGATGCACAATATAAAGATATTTCTGAAATAAGTCTTCCTCTATGCCTAAATGGAACTGACATCTAAATAAGAGTTTCATAGTCTAGCAAGTAAACAGCATTCTGGCATAGTTTAGAGGGAGAGAAACCCTTCTAATCAGCAAAGAGCCTTCTTCCCCAGTAAGTGCTTACATCAGCCCTGTTATTTTGGATTTCAATTCCATAAGGCAAATCTCAGCATGGAAAAAGGAGGAAAGAAAACATCTTTACTCATGCATAGCACTGCCCTGAAGATGAACTGAACTAGAACATCATGAAAAAGCAGCTGTGTCAAGACACATTCCTGCGGTTCTGCCTTCTCATTTGTCCAGCGCGTTTTCTCCCCTATTAGAGGAGCCCCGACGGTTTTGCTGCGGAGGAACTGCCCAACGCAAATTCACCTGCAACTGACACAAAGCTGCCCAAGTCAGACAAAATTACATAGCATTACATAAGCATTTTAAAAGGGTTTTTCATCAGAAGTGTAAGATCACTGGCACAAATTTTTGTCTAAGGGGAGCTTTCTATAGGAGAACTTCCTTTAAGTTCTCCGCTTTAAGTAGTCCGTGTTTTCACTGGGTAATACTATGTTCCAAGCCTTTAGTCCGAGAGCTTTCAATGCGCTAATGAAATCTGGGTTTGGGCTAAACACAAGACAGACAGGGAACATGTTCGGAAAAGACAACAATCTGGGACAGGGAGGATCCTTCTTCAAACAAATTAAAATACATTCCTTTCCCATTCCACATCTGAAATATTGGTGACAGGAAAGCTATGTCTCATGTAAGCAGCATCTGAATAGCCTGTAAACAGAGTAATAATTTCTCACACGTAGGAGTCACAGTCCAACAACGTTCATACTAACGCCTCTCGAATTCTAAGATAAGTACCAGTCCAAGATAACTTGACAGCCGTATGTGAAAATTTGAGTACAAGGTCAAAACCATCCTCACTTAACATACGCTCTATCTGCGCGCTCCACTTGATATGCAAGTTGGAGAACATGCCTACTTTGGGAGAAGTTGCTCCTATTTTCCCCCAGTTAAT
The DNA here is from genome assembly GCF_018139145.2 of Gymnogyps californianus. Classification (NCBI taxonomy): domain Eukaryota; kingdom Metazoa; phylum Chordata; class Aves; order Accipitriformes; family Cathartidae; genus Gymnogyps; species Gymnogyps californianus. Next base: position 84,044,328 of record NC_059474.1, read on the forward strand.
ATTGGTATGCAAGCTCCCAAATATAGACGCTTTCTTTTATACCTCCTGTAACACAATATATTTTTGGCAGTTTTGGCTGCGCACCCGCAGAACACAATGAACAAATAATAACGCAAGACTCAGTAACCATAAAAAGGACTGAATGCAACATGCAGGAGGCTAGTTCCTTATTTCCAATTCTTCAATCATTAAGCTTATGTGAATACACATTGGAACTTGCCTAATGTTTTAAATCTAAGCACTTTTTGCAGTTAACAGCTGTAAGCCACGGGAAGTTCTTGAATAGTTTAAGCTCAAATACGTTCCCTGCAAAGAGTCAGGAAACCTTCAACCAGAAAAAGCCACTTTCTAGAACAAAGTCTCCTTCTCCTTTTTAAGTGGCCTAGTCCATCATTTTCTTCTACGCATAACAATCCAATTAATCGAACACTGATATAAAATATCTCTGTGTCAAATTCTAATCCAGGATCTGCTGGATCGGGACGTCCCTGTCTCCCTTTTCCCAGCTGTGAACCAGGTAGTTGTTTCAACTGTTCTACCTTCAGGTAGGCTGTTCGTAATGAATTCGGACTTGGTTAATATCAGATTCTGAGACCTGTCCTAACTGTTATGGAAACAAGCAGGACCCGTAACAACGTACTTAACGTTTCTATCTTTTACAAAGCTCTTGATAATCAGAGTTACTCAGCTGGCATCTTCAAGTTCACAGACTCAACCGGCTAGAAAACCTACACGGTTCATTGACAGCAATACCAAGCCCGGAATTTAACAGAACGCTAGCTGTTAGAAAAGGCTGAAGAAGGAAAAAAAACATAAACTGAATAAAAACACTGAGAGACTTCTGTGTACTCTATATTCTTTTAATATGGTTGTTCACTTCTTGTTTCATCTGAAGTTATTTGGAAGATGAAGACAGACTGGGGACCACACAGCAGGACTCACAGCATTTACTATCAGTACAGCTGAACCAGCTGCCAGATTGAAATACTTCTAGCTGAACACTGCTTGTTCACTGGAGTTCAATACCTCTTGCTCCCCACCTCCTCTTTGTTGGGTCTTCAGAAATAAAACCACAAGTTCAGTTTATCTCAGATTACGAGAAGAAAGATACAACAATTAACTCCCAAACTTTTGCCCTTCTCAATTCAAGATGCACTCACAGCGATAGCCTGATTTTAGCCCAAGACTAACCCTAAAGGCTTTCAGGAGCCCAAAACCAAAAAATCTTCAGCAGTCTTCAGCAGCACACCTAGACAACTCACCACCCTGACAGCTGAGGTCCCCTTTCAACCCAATTTATGTGCACCACCCTCCCATAACAGAACCTCTCCCGCTCCACTGGCATTTAAATTATATCATACACACAGAGCCTAAAGGAATTATTTTACTATGACAAAATTTAATAAATACATTGGAAGTTCACAAAAACTTAAAAAAATAATTTAAATATGTCCCAGACTGTGTGCACAATACTGTTGTTACAAAATCAATTGCTCAAGTTATTTCTATTAACAAGTATTCCAATGGTTTGGAAAGACTGCATACTCTGCAATACCCATCTCTGGATTACAATGAAAGCCACCACCAAAGACATCTGCCTTTCTTGAAAACTTTTTTTTTTTTAAAAAAAGATGTAAAAATAGGGTTTTTTTTAATTAAAGTTCATTGAGAGTACTACTACTAACCTTATTTCAAGTCTAATTCACTCAAGGAAGTGCTTACTAGGTGGCACTACTTCACACACTTCTTCAAAACCCGTAACGTTGATAAAGTTACCGAAGGCAAAGAGATTTGCAACCTAACCGAGGTTTTGGCCATACACTGACATAACTCAGCCATGCTGGGACAGAACAGCACAGAACCGTTCCAAAGCACAGGAGGAATTAGCACCTACATCAACTTCCACAACAAACACTGCGCTTGGCAGAGCTGTTTCATCAAGGCTCGGCTAAGGAGGGTATGCAAAGTCCCACACGGGTGAACAAGGCGATGTCCTGAGCTGACATAACACCTCAGCTCCAGACTCAAAAGAAAAACCAACCTAACGAAAAACTCCACACAGCTCTCTCCCCCTTCCCCCTTTGTACCCACTTCGCCACCTTTCAGGCGGATCGCAGGCCGGTGACCTGCTACAGAGATAGCTGGCAAAACACAAGCAGTGTAAACGCACAGCTGGGAACAGCTCAGAGCAAGAGATTCCCTCCTCTTGGCAGAGGTAAGCTATTAGATCCACTCACCACATTATGCCATCCCACATCCTAACTATTTTTGCAGAACCCAACTTCAGCGCACATGCTAGCGTGTTTCTAAAAACCCACCTCAACCCAAAGACACAAGTACATTTTCTCAACTCGAAGACACAAGTACCTTTAGAGCGATTTTACACAGAAGTTGTGTGGAAGCATAAACATTTCCCCCCCACAGGCTTCAGAAAAGCCCTTTTTCAAAGTTTAACACGTAAAGTTTGCCACTATATTTATCGCTGAGGAGATCCTTTATCTAGCTGATGCTTCACAAAAATACCAGCATACTGTTATGCCAACTTTCACTTCTGTTAGTGACTGAGATGGACGGAAGGCATATGTTCATCTATCTAGCAGACTGCTACGTTGAAAGTGCTCTTTTTCTTTGAACTAGCTTGGTTACTTGTATCACGATTACCATACTGATCACAATTGTGCTTTGTGACCATTTTATGCCAGTCAGCGTACAAAGCGTCCCCTTTGCTGCACTGCACTAAATGACATAGAAGCGGTGACGGTGACACTCAAAAGTGCAGCAACATTTTAAGAAAACACTGCTTTGTTCCTCTCTTCACCCCCATCCTTAATACGCTGCTATCAAGAACCGTAACAAATACCAGAAACAAAAAAAAGTCAAAGCTGATTTCATCTCAAGAAGCTTTCAAGTTTCAAAGCCGCAAGCAAAACCAAAAAATTTCCGCGCCGTGTATCTTTCCAGGACTGTACCAGCCACTTTCACGTAGAAGATCCAAAGGAAGCGTCAAGAGGACTACTTTGCCCTTTAATACAAAAGTTCTCAGAGACCTGTACCATTCTTAACAATGCGAGTCCTCAAAAGACAACGCAACTGTTTCTTTGACAGGCACTTAAATGAATAGTTCCACCAAAAAAGACAGTCCTCATCCCTCCTCCCTGCCGAAGTTCCTGGCTCTTCGCTGTGTCAGCACAAGCTCTTGTGCGACTGCCTGACAAACTGGATCAAGGAACTGATCAACTGTAAACATGCTTTTTCTGTTGCTGAGGTATTTTCAACGAGATCATTTCCCAAGTGGCTGGGAGGGGCAATGAATGCCTGGTTTCGGTTTTTTTTTTTTTCCTCCTGGCAGCAGTGTGCAACCTTCCTACAAGCCCAATTCCCCCGACTTCAGTGGAATTAGTACCCATGCTGACACACAGCCTGAACAACACTGAGCGCTTGAGGAAAAAAAACTAAGCCACATCATGACTTGAAATTTTAAACTTCATTAAAGCATTGTTCACCATTCTGTGGAGGAGAACAATTCACACCTGCAGAACAGCATAAAAAGGAAAATTCCACTGGCAAAGCATTTCAGGACAAGACTGAACAAAAGAAAAAAAATACCTGAAGTTTTGAAATGGTAAAGCTCAGGGACAGGAAAACACGTGAGTCACCAGATACCTGCCAGCCACAGATGTACTAGGGACCTCCAGCTTCTTGTTAAACAAAGTGTTTAGTTCTATTCTTGTGTGTGGGAAAAACTGGGAGGATAAAAACGACCTTCCTCCTCTTATCTCTGAATCACTCCCTGCCCTAGAGAGGTTTCAGATGTTCCCCTTCTGCTGAAGCTGTAATCCACAAAACAGTTCCTGCAAAGAAGGACAAATGTACAGGCTTAGAAACAATCATTCCTTTTTTATTAGGGCAAGGGGAAACAAACCTGAGCTCAAATACAAGGTAGCCTCCTTCGCAGTAGAAAGAAGTCATATTACCGTGTGAAAGATGCCTTCAAGTTTAACCTAAAAAAAAGAATCCAGACACTTAACATTTTGACTGTTTCAAGTTGAACTTGAGGAGAATGGAGGCCAAACCCCAAACTGATATTCTAAATAGCAACATTTCACCCTATTTCTTAATACTCCAGACTTCTTTCTAGCTCTGCTTTATAGCATCTGAACTGCTGCGTATTTGGACACGTTATCCATTCTCGATGACTGACACCACAAAGACCTAACACACTGCGGTGGGGCAGGGAAAAAAAAAAAAAAAGAATAAAATCAAGGTTTATTTCACCTAATTTCCTAGAATACACCATTATACTCCTAAGACTTGAGGATTCAGCTAAAAGACAGCAGAGGAAAAACACCTGCACATCAAACACCAGTAATTTGAATGTCAAAAACCGCTTTGGGTAACGCAAACAACATCATCCTAATTACAAGATTCAGTCTAAAAGAAAATACTGCAAGCACAAACAAAGATACATTAAAGACATGCTTGGTTTCGTGGCTGATTTTTAGGCTGGTATACAACTATTACCTAACATGAAAATAAGGTGACACAACAGTTAAGTAATACCTCCACATGACTTTAGCTCTTCATATAGTTACAAGCTTAGGATTGCATACGGAGGGGGAAAAATGCGGCTGAAAAACATCTGGAATACTGAGATAACCTCTCTGAGTACCGATTAACACAAAGCACTAACTGCTTCGTGAAAACAGAGAGGAAATGCTGCCCTTCATTGGTCAAGCGTGGTTTGTTGTTTTTTTTTTCCCAAATATTCCTGTTGACACTGCACAATGACTGCACAGAGGTCACCAGAATTCACACACTAACACCAAGAGATATTTACGTTCACTGGTAAGGCTAGCCACACGTTAAGGACGACTTTCTTTCCCTAAGTACACATGTTAGTTAAATGACCTTATCCAAACCATTTGCTAGCATTAAGTCCTTCCCCACCCACACAACTAGTATTCCTTCTCGAAACACCAAAAGTTATTGACATGACAAGAAGTCCCACATAGGTACCGGAGCTCTACAGATACAGCACACCTTCAAGATGCTATTTCAACTTGGTCACCTAAAATGCCACACCATCAAGAAACCAGATGCACATCATCATTCCAGAAAAAAAGCAGAACGTCTACCGAGGCAGCCACGGATGCTGCCTCAAATGGCCTAAAAAACTAACATCAAATTGGTTTAATTTCTTTTTTTAACTCAAAGTTAAAAGAGCTTGTTTCTTTAACCTCAGAAACAAAGCCTCCTTACTTATCTTGGACCTGCAGCATTGATTTTTCAATTCCTAAAACCAATTTCCACATCAGCTATATCCTAAATAAGTTTTAAAACACAGATAGAGGAAAAAAAACAAACATACATAATCCCATTTGCCATCAAAGTTGACAGATGGGAAATTCTCTCAGCTAATCTCTTCCAGAGAAATCATTCTCTTCAAAGAACGAAATTACGACCTTAAAATATGGGGTGTTTGGCTCCAGGCGGCACACCGGAGTTATGTTTATACGGACATTTCCTGGAGGAATATCTGAGGAAGTAAACAAATTCACGTGGCGCCACCAATACCTAACTCCACCTTCCGCAGCGGTCATTTTCTGCAGGGGGCTTCTTTTTAAACCCAGATATTCACTAAGAACTTCAACTATATAGAGCAGAGAAAAAAATTCTTTGGTTTTTTTTTTTTTTTAAAAATACACACTAGGTCTAACCAGACACCATTTATCAGCTCTGCGTACCTAGACTCTTTGCCATGCACATAAGGACACTACTGAATCTTTGCTTAGCACCTCAGCCAGTTAACAGTACACTCAATCTCCTAACTAGCATATGAATTCTAGTAACGTAACTCCCTTCGATAAGGGGTCATGTGCTAGTCATCATCTACAGGGTGACGCCAGTAATGATTGAAAGGTGGTTAGCAGGGAATGATGAAACCAGCCAAATCGTTATTCCAGTTTTCCAGACTGATTTTGCTGGAACCTAGTCCAGGGAACAATAAGGAAGGGACGTTAAACATTTTTGGCCAATGCTTCCTGGGGTAAGTAACAGCCGATTTCACTACTGTGAAATTTGGTTGCGGGATTCACCTACCAAGAGCCCTATCAGCCGGTTATTTCAGGGATTTTTGAGAAACATCGTTTCACGCTTCCAGGCCATCTCTAATTCTACTCATCTTCAGAGACAATTAATGGATGCTAACTCTTGATAGTTCTATCACATCATACTTACCATATCCCTCACGCAAGATTAAACAAAAATCTCACCCGTAGCACCGACCCAGCTAAAATATTTTCTCTAAGAGGGGCTTTGTGTTGGGAGTACATAACATACAGGTGAGAACTGGCATTTCTCAAGTGTCACGACAAGGTTTCTTCTAGAGATGGAAAAGAAGTCTGCCATGGACCCTGCTGTGCCTCCCCTGCTTCTTCAGCCACATCAGCTCAGCTGATATAAGGCAACTATTGCTATACCAAGCTATACATTGTAGTAACTATACTGATGAGGAAAATGCCAAAATCACCTTAGGTCTTACACAAGTTTGGTTTTTTCCCTAAGGGACTCCGCTATTATGTCTTCTTTTGAAAGGAAGAAACAAAACGGTACAGGCAAAACGCTGCCCAAGTAGACAGAAAGAAAAGAATTACAGCATAAACAATGCGGCAGAATACGAGACTGAACTGTACATCAGGATGTCACACACTAACAAGGACAGAGCCCAATTAGTTGCATGTTCAGTCCCATATGTGAAGACACAAGGACATGAATGTAACGGTACTACAGAGAACGTATCATGCAGCAGTCAAGAGAGACATACTGACTCTTTAGCAGCCCTGCAGAATCCAAAGGCCTTATTCCAGGATTCTAATTAAGACAGTTGGGATTAAAAAAAAAAAAAATTTTTATAAATTCTGTATTTCAAATCAACAGCCTACTTTAACACATAAGCCGCTAAAGCCATTTACAATTGAAGTATTACAACCGTGTGCCTGTGACGCTCTTGAAATCACACCAGTAAGCCCAAGTTTTCAGATTAACATCTTACGTCTGAAGCTAGAGAAGTTAAGAGTAGCTTCTTCTGCATGAAGAAGTTTTAGAGGACCGGGGGTGTTTTGTTGTTTTATTTCCTTCATCTTACTAGTTCAGTTCAATTACTAATTCAATTGCAGCTGAAAAAACAGAAACGAACTTTTGTTTAGAGCCGCTATGAGGCCCAAGTAAAAACAAGAAAGCTTAAGAAACAGCCCGAACATCTCAAAAACATCCTTTGCATCGGCAGCGCTTTCAGGTATAGCTAACATAACTGAGGATTATTTTTAGGAAAGCTAATTTGCACATCATGTGAGAATCCAGTAACAAACTATACCAGTCAGAAAAAATGAAAGAAAGAGCAGAAATTAACTACACACAAATCCAAGAGTGATCTACATCTAATCATCACGAGACTTTCTCCTCACGGAGCAAACTGAACTTACAAACTCTTAAAATGGATATGATATTAGGAAAACCAGTTATAAACTTCACCGCCAGCAGCAAACATCCTGTAAGCTCAAAGACTTGAAATAAGCTTGTAAACAGTTTTTATTATACAATTAAACCTTTCTGTGTTTAATAAGAGAAGCTCTAATGCACGCTGGACATCCGATTTTTAAGTAGCAACTTGCTACTAGGACTTGCTCATTTTTTTTTGCACTCTTTTGCTATTTATTGACAACAAAATGTTGAACAAAATCAGTACATACAAGAACACTTTCAAGAAACCTGCATATTTACGGTTTTTATCTGACCCTGTTCAGAGGAACTGCTAAAGCATGTTTTCCCAACAAAAAAAAAAAAAAAAAAAAGAAAAGAGCAAATAATAAAGTTCCCAAGCTTCACCGTATATGTCAGCTTTAATTCGTCTAATCTGCTCTGGCCCCCCCCCTCTTTTTTTTTTTTTTTTTTTGAGTCATGTCCTGAAAATCATTCTTTTAAGCAGCTCGGAAGACAGACCTTTGACTTGACCTAAGGCACAAATCTGACAGGCAGTTTTCTCCGTGTTTCACATATTTACATATCAATAATAAGCTGTGCTAAATGGGTGGTGGAGGGTACACTGTACAAAGGCCCACTAAAAAGTAAAAGCAGCTTCCCGTTCAGGATGCGATGAACAGACTGGCCCAAGAAGCCAGTCGTCTTCAGTGACACTCCTCACACAATTCTGATCGAGAGCGCAGATGCACCTTCATCTCACCCTTAAACATCTAAGATGTCAACCAATTAGATTTTCCATGTGTCACTGCACCTATCCAACTTTTGCCTGAATGCACACTCTCTGGGAGTTATCACCTGATCCAAGTGGCACTGCAGTCCCATTTAACAACAATACAGCTCCTTAAACAGCTTAAGAGACTCCCTCTATGAAACCTGAAGAGTTTTGCCTCTTGTACACAATCGTTCATAAACTAAGGCCAGAATTCTGCCAGGAAACATGCAAGCTGACCTCCCCCAGTATGTAACTTCTACTGTCATTTTTCTCTTACCTTAAGATTCCTCTTCCTGCGTACTGAAGAGTCGCCACTTTTTTATTCACTGGTGGTTAGGAAAAAGGCAATTTGCCATTGGCAGACAATACTGGACCGCGCGACCTCGAATCTTGGTTTTTTGGCAAGCAGCAATTTGCTGCAATTTCAAAAAGCAACCGTGGAGGTTGCCGTGAACGTTGTAGTAGGAGCTCATTAAGTTGCTGGTATGAAATTTCAACGTAACTTCTCCCAAAGCTCTATCCAGTGCCTGTGCTTCCACACTGAGATCTAACGGAGTTTAGAAACAGACTAAGATGAAAACATCTGATTACAACTTTTTATTCCATTCCATCGGCTCAGCAACAACCGAGCCAAACAATGTCTTTCCACTCATGGGGTTTTTGTGATTTTTTTTTTTTTTTTTTTTATCTGCCAGATTTCCAATTATAACTCCTTTGACTTCTTACTACTGTACTCCTGATTTTTAGAAGCTGTCTCGTTAGTAGTCAATTCTAGCAGAACTTTGCTTCAGAGATTAGAGAAGTCTTAATGTATTAAGCATGGGAAGGGCAAAAAATAGCTTAAGACAAACTGTCGTTAAGTTTACAGAGATAATGAACTGAATGGTTGGGAGGGAACACCATCTTATGCAGTGTTTCCACAATAGTTTCCATTTACAGCAAAACCATAAACTTAGATTTCTTTGTGTTTTTCATTTTATGTGCCTTCCAGACTGCCAGTGGTCAGAAGACCACAATCCAACTGCTAAAAGCCACACAAGCTATGCACATCTCAAGTAAGTCTGAAGTAAAAAAAAAAATTTAAACCCCAAACAAATCAAAATCCCACAGTAGAAACACTTTAAAAAAAAAAAAAAAAGCTTCTACAAGCCAAAATTAAACATCAGGTTGCTTTCAGACAAGGAAAACTCCCTTTCGCTGAGAATACTCAAAACACATTTCCTCCCTAGAAGCTGCTGAGAGCTACTTTGAAGTTAGATCCTCTGCTCCATTAATCAGGCCATCCTCATGTTCACATTCCTAAAAACTGTGATTTCAGCTGTGCATATTCTACTAAGCTGTATCATTTCACCCTCAAGTCAGCGGGAGAAAGACTAGAAGAGTTTTTTTGCAAGCAACCTGAATGATCAAGAAAAATAATTATAATAAATGAGGCTGATAGATGATAAAATGTACGCTATCCTGAACTTAATAAACTCAGTATTATTAACTCGTTCATCACTTACTTAACCCACTTAATATTTAATCCCAGACCACCCAGACTGGGAAAGCCTTCACTTACTATGAATAAGATGAAAACATCAGGGAAGCTTCCAGATGCCAAAACTGCCTTCCCAGCTATCGGTATCTACGGCACATGTCATTCTGTCAAAAAGAAGTGAAGTATTCTTCTGCTGCCTCATGATTCTTTAATGACCATTTGGTTTTTTATCTCTCTGCAGACCTCAAAGCATATTAAATAGGTACCTATGGCTGTGTAAGGCACAGCATGCAACCAAAGGCTCACCTCACCTAAGACGACATATATGCCTCCGTTGCCTCTGCCTTTCTCGTCACGCCGTACACACGATACCATTTGAAAGCTATCAGTATAAGGAGCCATTTGGAAGAATGGCTACGGACCACAAAATAAATCTGCCTATGATTTTGCCAGTAAGCCTCACTTTACACAAATTCTGTTGGAGGCTGCCATCACGTACAACTAATCTCAGCGCTTAACTATCAACCTATACATCTGCTAAGCCATTAAGGGGCCTTCATCCCTTCGCCACACACCACCACAGCAAAACTCCGTGGACTCTGTTCAAGAGAGTAAGAGAATTCTTCACGTATCTATCTATCAGTAGTAGGACTGCTCGATAGCACAGTTCAGCACCTAACCATGGCTGCCTTTCTTACAGGTTTTACACCTCAAAAACTTCTACCTACGTGACAATATTCACTTTCCTAAAAATAAACGCTACAGAAACAAAATGCCAGGCATAATTACTTGTTAATTGAGACACGCTCATTGCCTCCAATTGATCTCACACAAGTTGGATAAAATGCTTCTTGTATCAACTTCTGCAGAAATAAAACGCAGAGTGCTTCTTAACCGTGGAAAAACCTATCAGTATCTTAGCCCAGCCCTTCCTTAAACGTATCAGACTCTTCCTTCCCTTTCTTCCTGCTCATTTTAATTTCTAACACGAAAGTAGATTTACCACTTAAAAGCCAAACCGCTTAGAAACAAAGTTCAAAGAAAAGCTCACTAACTTGAAGTGGACTTTTTCGAGGACGCTATTCAAAAAAAGCGGAAGTGAACGTTTGGCTCAGAAAGCTTCAGAATTAAAACTACCCAGCAAAGCAACTCTGGGTGACTACGTATGCAAATAAGAAAGGGGCTGCAGGTCTTGCCTGGCCTTTTCCAGCGATACCTACGTGAAAAACCTAACATTAAAGGAGGGCAAGTTAATAATGCTTCTTTGTGCTTGTTTCGGCATTACATTGAAACGGTGGCTGCCGTCAGGTTCAGAGAACGCGTCGGATGAGAGCGAAACGCCCAGGGCTCTAAGGCAGCCTTCGCTCCGGCTGCACATTCACCTGCTTCTCCTCAAGACGATCTATTCCCACGACTGGGAGCGCAAACAGCTTTCCAGCAACGCACCCAGAGCTCAGGCCTATCTCCAAAGCCTCAGCCCCGGGGCGTACCAGCAGCATTCCCACCGTTACCCTCTCCCGCTCGGGGCTCCGATCCGAATTGCGCTATGGCACGTGTAGACACGAGACACCTGCGCCACTTCTCGGGCCTTTCCCTTCAGCAGCGCCCGACAAAAAAAAAAAACAAAACACACACACAGGCCCAAAACCAGAGAGCACGGCCACCGCCGGCTGAGGCTTCCAGGGAACCTCCGACCCCCGGGGAAACCCCGGAACCCCCCCCCCCCCCCCTTCCCGGGACACACCGGCACACCCCCCCCCGCCCCCGCACGCAAACCGTCGAGGGGGGCGGGGGGGCACTGGCGGTCGCTCCCGCCGCCTTTACCGAGGCGGGAGGTGCGCGGAGGGGAGGGGGGGTCTCCCGCGAAGCCCGGCTCGGCCGCGGCTCCCCCCGCCGGTCCCGCCCCGCCACGAGGCCGCCCCCGGGCGGCGCGGTGCTGCCCCCTTCCTGCCTCTGCGGCAGGTCCCCGCGGGAGGCGGGGGCGGGAGACGGGAGGAATTATGAAACCGGATCAGTAGGGCAACCCCCGGGGCCGCCCCGCCACCCGGGGCCTCTCCTCCTCGGGCATCGCCCCCCCCCCCCACTCCCGCCCCCCCGACCAGGCGGAGCGGCCCGGTCCCTACAGCCACCCCCCCCACCCCGCCCCCGGGACCCGTCTCCCCATCCCCGCAGTACCTCGGAAACCTCCTCTTCTTCCTCTTCTTCCTCGTCTTCCTCCTCCTCCTCCTCCTCGCTGCCGTTGTTGCTGCTCTCGCTGCCGCCGCCGCCGCTCCCGCTGCTGCTGGCCGGCCGGCCGGCCCGCCCGCTCCGCTTCGCCTTCGTCGGCGCCTTCTTCTTCAGCAGCAAGTCGCACACCCGCACCAGCCCCCGCGGCGCCGCCGCCGCCGCCGCCCCAGGCGGGCACGACGGCGGCGAGGTACCGGCGCCGCCGTTCAGCCCCTCCGGGGGACCGGGCCCCGCCGTAGCGCTCCCGGCGTCGCCGCCGTCACCGCCTCCCTCCGCCACCGCCGCCGCCGCGCCGGCCGCCTTCTCCATGGCCGCCGATCCGCCTCGCTCAGCGCCGGCGCCCGGTGAGGGAGAAAGAGGAGGAGGCACCCGGGGCCGCCGCCGCGGTCTCGGTCACCTCTAGCGCCGGCGCCGCGCCACCTCTCGCGATACTTGTCGCCGCCGCCTTCAGCAGCAGCAGCACCGGCGGGCGCCGCTCCCGCCGCCGCCGCCCCGCGCCCGCCGCCGCCGCCGCCCCCCTCCTCCTCCGCCGCCGCCGCCGCCCGGCTCACGCGGCCTCGGCTCGGCCCCGCGCCGCGCTCCCCCGCCCCTCCCCGCGCCCGCTCCGTCGCGGCACCCTCCTGGCGGCGACCCCTTCCGTGCGTGCCTCAGTCACCGCCCCGGCGCCGGAAGTGCCGCCGACGTCATCACCCGCCGCGGCGGCGCCGTGAGGGCCGCTTCCCTCCTCTCCTCTCCTCTCCGCCGCCGGCTTCGTTCCGCCCCCGCGGCGGCGGTTGGTGAAGGCGGCCCCGGGGCTGCCGCCGCCGCCGCCGAGCGGGAAGAGCGAGGGGAAGAGACCGCCGGCGAAGAGAGGAGGTGGTTTGGAGCAGGGCAGGTGCAGCCGGAGGGAAGCGGCGGCCAGGCCGCTGTCGCGGCTGTCGCCTAACGTTGAGCCCCACTCAAGGGCAGGAGAGCGGGGAGACTGGGCCGTGTCGAGCACCGCTCTCTGCGGAGGAGTTCCGCCCGTTCGGCCGTGCCGGCCTCGATGCGTGCGTGGGAGTGGGCGCAGTACGCGGTAAACCTCCTCGGGAAGCAGCGAACACGCGGCTGAGGCCTCGGCTCGACGCCGTCGTGAAGCCGCAATACACGTGTTCCCACTTACAGGTCACGGTCCTTCGCGCAGCGCGTACGCACCGGGCGCTGCACGTTTAAAGGCCACCTGCTAAGCCCCGTTTTACAAGAAAGTTGGTGGAGCACCACTAAAAAAGTAGGAAATACCGAGATGCCTGTGTCACTTTGACCGTACGCTTTAATTACATCCTTTAACTCTGTCGCTATATCCTGTTTCCTCCCTCGGGCCCCCCACCCCGGACTTTCATCCTTAACATGTGCTTGGGACATTAATAACTGGGGTTTTGTCTGGAAAAACACTGTTGCCTCCACTGAGGCAGGTCAGGTCCTGCGGTAACAAAAAGTCTTGTGGCAGTTAAATATAGGCAGTCAATGCATGCTCACTGAAGGAACGGGCTTTTTTTTTTTCCTTTTAGACCGGATGGAAATCAACAAGGAACATGTTTTTAACCGCAGAAACACACGATTGTAAAGATTGGGAATGGGTCTAATGCGCTGGTACGCCACGGATGTTTTGGAATTGGTGTTTCAAGCCAATCGTGTCTATTCCAGTTACATTTTACAGAAATGTAAAGAGCCCTTTGTTACTTGATTACTTTACTCTTAAGTGTTGTCTTTTGTCTTACTTGGATAACGTTGGAAAGCACCAGTCGTGTCTGCAGCACCTCTGAAATGAAACATTGCTTCTAACAAAAATTCTCAAAGAGCTGACGCTCATCACGAAAGCAAGACTGCACCGTTTCCCCCAAAATCTTCATGTTCCTTACATCCCGCCAAAACCTACCTCTTGTTACATGCCTCTATATGTTCTTAATAAAAGGACTGCGTTAGTGGTAACAGCACCACTGTTAAGTTATATTATTTCTAAGTGATCCGGCTACAACTGTTGTTCTTAACCTCTAATCTTCAGGGACGAGGTCTAAACTGAACAATGCATTTATAAATACCTCTGTAGATGACAGTTTGATGTGATCCAGGAGGAATAAACTGAACGTTCCAGCCACCTACCTACTACTTCCTGCTGTGACTGCACAAAAATCTCTGAAACAACACAGTGCAAGATAGGTGACGGCAGATCAGTGAGAATAGCGATTCTGTCCTCTCGCGGCAAATGCATTGATTTTTACTGATTTATATCGAGATGCAAGCACACATCAAGCATTTGTTACTTGTAGTCACAACAAGCAGAAAACAGAATTGCAAGTGAACGTAGGTAACCTCAGCCTTACCACCTGAGATGCATGGTGTGCGCGTGAAAAGGATGTCACTTTTTTCCAGCGATAAGCCTGGAAAAGTGACCTAGTCTTCATCGTTTGATCCAAGAGGTGACTGACTTCTTTAAACAAAACGCGGCTTAGATTTCTTTGGCTGTACGAGCAGCCCGGCGGAGGAACAGGTTGTCCGAATGCACCCAGTTCCCCCGCGTGGATTCAGGAAGGGCGGTTGCAGGACTGGATTTTACCCTTTGAGCTGTTAGCAAGGAGTTGCCCTCTCTGTCCCCTTCCGGGGCAGCGTAAGGTTGGGAAATGGCATCCGAAGGGCCGGTCCGCCGCTGACCTGATCTAGACCAGGCGGGGCTGCAGTAATGCTCGGTTCGATTGTGTTACAAATCTGCGTTTTAATACTGGGCTACAACATTGGCGCCTTACTTTGAGGATCCGTTTGTTAGGCTTGGAAAGGGTATTTTGAGCCATCCGGTCCAGTTTCTTGCTGATGAAAGCAACCATATTATTTTATCACTCTGCGTTGTATTCTCAAGCCCTGAATCAGATGGGAGTAGTTACAAAACTCTACTTTTGTTGGCACAGGCGGCATGGCGTATCTGAGACTGTTTGTTCAGTTTCTTTTATGATGGTGACCTCTGTTCTGATCAAAGAGTTGCTCCTTCTAATCTTGCAGCGTAGAGCAAGTCATTTTCCTCCATTTTTGTAACACACAGTTTATACCTGCTCTCCCTACCACCCTTACTAGTCTGAGCCTTTAGTGAGTGCAACAGCAATAAAAGCACTGGTGGTCCTTAGAGAACCTTAGCTTTAGACTCACTGGGCTTATAAGCTTCGTTTTTGTCATGGGCAAAAGCTGCTAACAGAAGTCAGCTATCAATCTTGTGACGGTTTGAACGACATAACGCCTTGGGAAGGCGTGAAACTTCTCCAGGTTGCATAACAGCGCTTTCTATTTTAGAAACCCAAAGTGAAACATTCTTGTAGATACCATGATCGTCGTCACGGTGGGCTTATAATGAAAGAGTAAATAATTAAGATAATTTTTTTTTGTATCCCAGTTTCCATACGGGTGCGTGACCCAAAGCTATGTTTCCTGTTCTTAGGGTTCTTAGGTAATGGATCACATAGCAATGGAAAGTCAGTATAAGCCCTAATCGGGGAAGTAATACCTAACAAATACGTTTCCTTTTGTGAGTCTGAGAGGTTGATTAACTTTGGACGTTTGGGTTTGTTGCTAGCATAAAGCTGCAGGAAGTCTTGAGAAAAATAATAATCCTTCGTTATCCCTTTGATCTGCGACTTCAACTTCGGTATTTATTCAATTCCCTTCCGGTTATTGCTCAGTCCACCAAACACTCCGTATGAATGGTGGGAAAACCCGAGGTTTGAATTCAGTGAATGCTTTCAGGAACTGTCTCGTGTGTGCCAGATTCTTTCAAAAGTTCTATGAGACAACTCACATTTTTAAACCTATGCTGTGGTGTAAGTATCTGTACGGATCTGCTTTCAGTTTCGTTTATAACTGCTGGAAGCACTACCATCATCAAAGTCAGGAAGCAGGGATATTGAGTTCTGTTTGCGATTATAACTAGTACAGGAACTGAAAAAAGTTATTCCTGGTTTGAGTTTTAGTAAGCCCTCCAACACACGCACACGCACCTAACACGCATATTTTCACACCCCGTAAGTCTGACTTTTGCCTCCACCTGCCCGTCTGCCTTGATTTCACATCTGCACCCTCTCCCTCCCAGCTGGTACACGGGTCAGCTACTTCAGCCCACCAGTGCTCTGTGCCATGCCATCCAGCAGTCCTACACACGCTCCCTTCACACTCAGCTCTTATTCCTTTGGTATTTTTTCACGCTAGGAGCTCCTGAACGACGATCAGAACTTCTGAAATGATCACCTGAGGGCTGGAGAGAAAAAAGGGTGGAAAAAGATGTCTCATTCTTGATGTGCAAAGATTAAATAATCTAGCTTTTAACTTTGATAACTTTTATTGTAAATGCACTGAAATGGCCCTTCTGAATCGCTGAAACAGTTTTCTTTTCGGGAAAGGGTGAACGTATTTTCTCTCTGTATTTGTTTTTGTGAAAACTTCTTGAATTTTTAACCCAAACTCAGGACTGCTACAACTGCCACCGGGCTGCCTTTGCCCATTGTCTCACTCTAGCAGTTTCAGTATCAATTTTCCTCTTTTTGTGAACACGGCTGCTTCAGTTGAGCTCCTGTAAGTGCTAAAGAGCGACTGCCTTTTAAAAAGGGTGAATGCTGTCAGGCTAAAACCACACTCACCACGTTTTTGTCTCTTCCCGTCAAGACTGAATATGTCTAGTTTTAATATTTGTCACAGCAGGAGGAACATAGGAGGAGCACAGAAGTTATACATCTCCAGATGAGATGGTTATCCAAACGAGCAGTGAAATTAATCCAGAAACCAAATTGTGCCGTTCTCACTGGTTATAGAATGAGTGAATTCATTGGTTATCTTTGATGCAGACAGTTTTGCGGTTGTTGCAGCTTCTGTATGGGCTGCAATGTTTTTATTCCTATCATTCCGGGAATTGTGAACCCCAAAGGATTGTATTCCTTCAACACACGTACCAAAAGGACTGGCTCACTGATCGCTCCTTGCATCACTCCTTGATGCATAGCATTGTCTCAAAAAAAAAAAGGAAGACCCATCTGAAATGGGAGACAAGGTAAACTAAAATTAGACCATCATTAATTATTTTAAACGGAAATAATAAAATTGAAGTAGTTCAGCAATTATGCAGTTACTGCTGACCAAGTCAGAGGGAGAAGGAATGAAAAGAACACAAATGTCCCCACGTTCAGAGAAGTACTGTTTTCTGTGATATATATTTTACGGTTTGTCTAAAACACTCAGTTTTAATAACCGTAAATTACACGTGGAAAAGAATGATTAAAAATTGTTTTTATGCAGCTGAGGCATTTACTTGAAATTACATTTTTTTAATATCTGTCTGTCTCCATTACAGCGAGTTTCCTGTGAGCATCTCAATCGGTGTGGCCTCGTGAGTAAAGAAAGTAAAGAAAATCCAGACAGATTCAGAATTTAACAAGAGCGGTGCTAGCCTGGAAGAACTGCTTAGAGTTACAGCAGCCCCGTTCATCAAGGGACCGCACCTCTATACGTGCAGAAGGTAAAGCATTTACGTTAATGCTAACACTCAGAGACACCCCGTATGAAGGCCCATTTGGGATTGACTTCTGCCTACATTCGGCATGGTAAGCCAGGTGATTTTGCCATTTGCTACGCTTATCCATCATCGGTGTCAGTTTGAAATACATATATATCCTGCTTGAGTGTCTTCAAAATTATTTGTATTCCATCTCAGATACTGGTATTACGTGTTCTGATAGTTGCCCTTAAACCTTAATGCGACATCGTGCCAGCTTTGACCACTTCCTCACAGGGAGCACTGGGAAAGTAAAAACAAGTCCAGAAAGCAAAACCTTTCAAAGATTGATTCGCCGAAGAAATATGCAAGTGTTCTGTTAAAAAAGAAAAAGCGCAGTTGTTCTGCAGGAGATGATGGCATTCCATCCAGTTGAGTCTTTGCTAACAAAGACTAACCTTCTCCTTGTTCCTTCATGATGTCATCGCTAGAAGCTATCAGCTAGATCTCAAGGAGTGTTGCCAGTCACATTCATCCACCCACAAGCCATCAAAGTCCAGAGTGGTGTTTGATACCAGGGCACTTGCTGGGAGGCCAGTAGGAGTGCTGGAGACTTTCAATGGCACGGGGTAGTTCTGGTTTGGGTCTGAAGGCGATGGTGTCTACCAATACCCTTGGAGTTGGCTCAGATAGTTCAGTGGGACCTACTGCTGCTTCTGGTGTGGTTTTGAGGGAAAGCACTCCCAAGTTTGGGGTGCAGTAGCTCGAGTGTTTGGGCAGAGGCATGCATGTTAACAGAACAGTGAGCTAGCTAGTTGTGGCCATGCTGGCCTCGTTTCTTCAAAGAACCTGGCAAGCGTTAAAAATACATTAATGGCACAAGAGTAAGTAGTGATGCGTAGTACACCGCTACTATTTTGGGGCTGGAAATTCAGAGTTCTAGTTAGAGATATGAGACTTGGAAACAGTCTTGCTGTAAAAGTCCTGCAAGCAAAAGACTACAATTTAAGATAGCACTTGAGAAATCTGGGTACAGCGTAGGTGATACAAGATGATTGACTCTGACAGAAGACTGAGCTGAAACACTGATGGCCCCGGACAGACGTTAGGCAGGCATCCTAAGCCTGGTGAGGCAAAGGGAAGCGATACCTTTGGTATTAAAATTAAGGTTCTGATGTAATTTTTGTACTTTGTATTTTTTATGAGGAGCTTTACAAACTACTCGCTACTTTATACCCTTCTCTATAGTCCCAGTACTACCCAGCATTTAACAGGATTTTGAACTTGAAATTCTAAAGGGACGATTAGCTAACAATTGACCTAAAGTGTTAAGCTAGAAAGACGTTTATTCTGTAATATCTTTAGTACTTTCGGAGTCTGTACCTTATTTAAAGAAATGGCTTAAGCACTTGCAATCCTAAAACTTATCAGTACTCTGTGAGACTTACATTTTTACATGCATAAATGATTTTTGAAAGTAGGTTTCAGGTTCCTGATTTGCTTCACATGCTTTCAAAATGTTCCCCCTTTGTGAGTATAAAAATTGAAAAATACCGTGACAAATTGAGGCAAGTAGCATCTGGCTGAGATTCTAGATTTCTTTCTGATTGTCTTCAAGTGCTGTAGAAGATAAAAATAAATTAAAAACAAGCCAAATCGTAAGATAAGGAGAAGGTTTTGTGTATTTTATGTATAACGGATCTGTAATCCAAAACTGTGAGTGAGACCTCTCAAGCCAAAACCACCTGTATTTGAATATCAAAGTGTACTTGTCAAAGTAATGGTTTTTTGTTTGGGGTTTTTTTTATTACTGATGTTTAAGGTAGCATCAACTATGGACTCCACAAGATTCAGCTAGGAGGTTAAACATTTCTTACATTTTCTGTTTTGCTTGAGCCCTGCCAGTCCATAATGATAATTTCTATAGTAACCACTTTTTAAGTAAACAATTGATTAATTCTGAAATTAGTCCTTGAAATTGCTTCTCTTTGTGCGGCTCAGGAGATCTTAATGCAAGCAGCCTTCTGCTGGCATGCAGAACAACAAGGTTCAAGCTGTTGCTTTTCTATCTTCATACAAAGCGTGCCTAGAAAATATTTATACTACCGGGCTAGTTTATCTCTGGGCAAGAAAGGGGGTGAGAATCTCCGTGTAAAACTTCTTAAGACCTTGGTTTCAGTGAAGGCCATGTAAGAAATTTCTTTGGTATCTCAAAAAGGTATGTAAAGTGGAAGAAAAACATTTTTCGCAGAGTTCAGGCGATAACTAGAAAAAAATGTCGAAAAGCCCTCAGTCGTCTAAAATTATCTAACCCTCCCAGGATCCTGTGGAGCCTCTGTTTTTCAAAACAGAACCTTCCCTACCTTGTTTACTGTGTGCTATTCTACTTACCGGCTCAGGTTATTTGCCTTTTTGTCTTCGCTTCAATGCATTTCCTTTCAACAGCTGTATATTGCTGATTCCTGATCTCCTGTTTTAGGGGGAGGTTGGGATACGGTTTTTTAAAAAAAGAGGAAAGATCAATCTTTCTGTTATTTCAGTTTGACACAGTAGATGGAGCTAGAAGCTGGCAATCCGTCTTCATCTAAAACTAGTCAGAATTGAGGGCCATGAAGGACAAATTCTTACTCTTCCCAACATTCTGGAAATGAAATTTTACTAGTGCATTTGATTTCTAAACATATATGTCCTAAAAAAATTTTTTTTCCATTCAACAGTAAATATAAAGTGATTTTTTCTTGTCATTATTTCCAGCAGGCTAAACAGGGATTTTTTTCTTGCGTGACATTTAGAATGCCATTGACTTTAATGCAAGCTAATTACAAAGTTAGGTGCTGCCTTGAATAGCTTTGTGTTCCTGAATTAGCATTCTTTTCAATAACCATTTTATGTATGTGGGAGGAAAAATGCTGATGGGGTGAATTTTCATTTTGTCCCCCGTCATTCTCTTATTTTCTCGTTCGTGAACATGAATTCAGTTATATTTTTAAATGAGGAAGTACCACTAGACAGTACTTGAAAAGAGGGCTGCAGTAAGTCAAAATATACATTTACCTATAGATGTCTGGTGAGCGAGCTTATGAGTGTGTTGAAAGGTAAATCTGGATCATTTATTCTCATTCATGAATTTCGATGCACAGGCTCAGCCTAAAACATCTGATTTGTTTTCTCAAGTGTGTGATTTTCGATTATACGCAAGCTATTACTTTTCAGTACTTAACATTGTTTTCCAGAAGTCACTCTGAACACAAATTCACAAGCTTACCTTCAGACATCGCTACAGTCTCTCCATGTTCGGCGAAGCTCTTAAATGCCACTTAACTTCAGTGAGATTTAAAACATCTGCTTCAGCCTACTTGCATTCAGCAAAGCACTTTACGTGTAACCTTTACGTACCCTAATTCCAAATCTCGCACACCTCTCTGTTAGCTAGTAACTATTACTAGCCAGAAAAGCTGTTCGTAATTTTTGGAATGCTATGCTTTATCCGTGTTACCTAGTATCTTAAAGAACTTTTAAAAAGACCCGTGTAAGGACAGTGAAAACATTTTTCAATAACAGTACTTCCAAAAGTCTTACACAAATACTTTGCAATAGGAGTGCCAAATAAATAGCACATCCTTATTCATCGACAAGTCAAGTTTTCTGTTCGTTATTAATCAAAACCCCAGTGAGAGCTGATCTCTGTTATACACTTCATTATGGCAATTTTCTAAGACTGTCACTGGAATATTAGATGTGGTTTTTTGTTTTGTGTGCTAGAATATTCTAAATAAGGTACATTACTTAACCGCCTGTGTGCACTGTCAGTCCCAAGCAGAGACACCTGAGTTTTGTTAAACAGATTACGTTTGAGACAGCTATTGCAAAAATAATACTTTTTTAGCGTGAGGTACTCATGCTAATCAGTGCGATGGTTTTACCTTTTACGTGTTGCGATTGGGTTCGAGTGTTGACAAGCTAGGGAAGACTCTATTCCAAACTATGCATGCCGCCATTCGGCCTCCAGCCACGACAGAGAGGAAGGTCCATTTCAGCCGCGTTCTTCCTCAGCTGCATTCAGAAAAAGCGTTGTCAAAGTGTGGTCAGCAGCTTGCAGCCAGGTGCTTAGCTGGCCCAGATCTAAGTTTGAATGCAGCGGATCAGATCCTTACAAGGAGCTGATTTGGGGAAGCGTCTCTTTTGAGAATACAGTTTTCATCCATAATGTGAAAAAGCTACGTGATGATACCTGACTCAGCCATGGTGTTAGGGAGCTGAAATTCGGAATGAGTACGTTACAAAAAAATCGGCTAGTGTGGTAGTGGTAGCTTTTTTTATATGATGTCTCCTACAAAGCATTTGACTTTAGGGGCATTCAACGTGCCACTTAGCTACTAATAATTGTAATCGTTAGGTGACAACTGGGCAAATGAAATTGTTGTGACATCTATGCATTCAGAGAACTCTGAGCTTAAGAAAGCAGTCTGAGTCAAAATTGCAGCTCTTTAAAAATTTAAAAAAAAAGAAAAAAGAAAATCTCACCTTCTGGCTGGAAGAAAGACGATTTAAGAAATCAACAGACAACTTCATAGCTGAATCCTTCACTTCTTCCCTTTCTTGTAACTGTATAAGCTATTTTTGTAGTTCAAATTGAATTCATTTTGCTTTTCTAACAAACACGTGATCATTCCCTACAGCGTTCTAATAAAGTTCAATTTCAGGCAGCTTAGCTGTAAAAGAAACTGCGACGATTTAGAGCTAAGGAGAAAATCAGATGCTTCCCTGTCCTGTGGTTTCTGCTCAGTGTTTGACAAATATCTTGTGCTGTGTGTATTCCCCAATGCCAAACAAGAAGCAGCTAAATGTTTTTGCTACCAGAGGGAATGCAGGAGATTTATGAATATGAATGCTAGTTTCACTACACATTGTTCTCCTTCTCTCGTTTAAGATATCCCTTAATCCCTTAGTGACCACATTTTTAACAGATGCTGTGATGATAGGGACATTAACTACCTGTATATTTGTGTGTGTTGTGTGCGTGCTGCGTATTCACAGAAACGGACCGGTAAGAGCCATGTGGTTTGTGAATCGCTGGCTCTGCAGACCTATATAAAACAACACCGGCAAAGTCAGTGGTTCCTAGCTACAGCGTAGCTCAGATAGAGTAACAATATTTACATTTCTTTAAATCTTTTCCCTAAGAAAAAAAATGGATAAAATCATGACGTATTGAAGTGCTATTTTATACTGAAGAACGGACAACCTTTCTTCGAGGAGCCTTATCCCGTCAGGGTACTGCTAGGTATTGGTAGCGCTCCCTGCACAGCCAAAGCGCAGAATGCCAAAGGCTCTGCCGGCCCAGTAAGAAAAGGGAAATTGCACGGAGGCACCATCTTTATATATTTCATTGACACGTCATGCCCCTGACCATCTGATGCTGGTTGAATATAACTGTTTAAAGTAACAAATATTTCTGCAAAGTTCTTAAAAGAAGAAAATACAAAAAGGCTCAGCCTCCTGAGAACACTGCCGCTCTCGGGCACCTCAGGATTTCTCTGTTGGTACCATACAGATGCTTTCTCATGGGCAGTCCTGACCGCGATTATTTGTGCTGTAGACCGGTAAATCTTACAAAAGTTAAGACAGGCAGCAGACGCAAAGAGATCTAGTGAAGTAGAAACGGTCGCACAGAACGTTAATGGCAAAGCCAAGAATGGGACCTATCCATCGCAAATGCTTTTTCTCTCTGGTTTTGCTCCTATGCTTCTATCTTTGACCATTTGCTATAATAGGTGGTTTGCAGGGTTATTTCAGCAGTATCAGTCTGATCATTTCTAGCCACCTGTAATGAGCAATTATAGATTTCAATGGTTTTTACTTACAGCAGCCTGAGTAAAAGAGGGAAGAAAGTACAATTAACGGAAAGCAAACTCTTATCCTGGTGTAATAGCATGGCCTGACTGCTGCAGTACCTGTCAGGCTGGCACAAATAATTGATATCTTGATGTTTTTAGGTGTTGCTGAGGCATTCTTCTGTTTTAGCATCTTTCACCAGTGTACCAAAGTACGGAGAAACACCTCACAAGCTTTTTATCCTGGAACGGTTAGTCACTAAATGGAAATCGTTTGTAGCAATGACGTCTCTGATTAACTGAAAGAGTAGCCCTTTCTTCGCCCACGGGAACGTTACGGTTTTCTCAACGTTGAGGTCCCCGGCTTCTCTGTGCAAAAGAGTTTTGGTAACAGCAGGTGGCATACTTCTCCCGCCTGAGGACTTTGGAAGGGCTTGCTGCATGTTAACCAAGGCTAGTTCTTACCCAACGCTGATACCTGCTCACTTCAGGACACATAGCAGCTTTCTCTGCCAGAGCTCTCTTTTAGGCAAGGATTAGGCTTGAACATCGGTTTTAGACTCATCTCAATATAACCTGAGCTAGACCTGCTTTTAACTGTCCATACTTGTGCCTTCTGCATTTATGCCAGAGCTCCTCCCAGCCTGTACTTTTCCCACAGCTCATTGCAACAGCCTTTTCATCTATTACCGCTGTTCCGCCTGCACTAGTCTTCACCTGCAGTTTCGAGTGGGTTGCTTGGCCTCACGTGCGGGAGGTTAATTAAACCTATATTAATTCTTTGCTGTGTGACATGGACATTTCCCATTCTTCCGCTAACCAGGCTAAAAATATTTGTGTAATTTGGTGTGAAATAACTTCCTTAAAAATATTGTAGAGAGTGTCTAAGGTCCGTATGGAAAGATCCAAGATACGGTATCTCGTGGCAGTTTTGTAAATTAAAGCCCTACCTTCCAAAACCAAGGCCTAATAAAAAGCCTTTTGCATGAAGAACAGCATCCCGCTTGTATCCACTTGCGTAAAATAACCTGTTTCTGCGCCATTCATGCTAACCAGTGTCTCTGCTGGAGCTTAACCTTGCATACATTGTTGACTTCAATGGGGCTATACATTGTGCCCACAATTAAGCGTACTTGCAATTCTTATCTTTGAAGATCCACTGGTGTAAAGGCTTGCTTGCGCAGACCTCGCGGCAGGATAAAGATTTTAATTTTGACCTGACCTGAATGAATCTGTGATTTTAGATGTTACTTTACTCAAAAAAAGTTTGATTATTCAGCAGTCTCTCCTCTTCTTTTCTTAGCTATCCAGTTCTCTGGTCGCAACTGGGGCAAATAAGCACTGCGCTTTTCAAAAGCACGCAGTTTTATCTAACTCGGTTTCCAGCGAATCAGATGAGTTTTAGCACTGACTTCGACATGACCAGAATTAGGGCAATGCTGAATATATTTCAAAATCCTGCACTGAGGACCTGATAACCTTATTGAGTTGTCAAATAGCTACTTAGGCAATATCAGTGCCCAATAGACAGGAGTCCCTGATTTGTCTCATTTAAATCTGTCCTTACCCAACTTAAAGTGCAGTTCTACACTAAAAGGGGAAAGGGAGTACTTGATTTTCCTTTCAGAAGTGGAAGTAGATAGATTGCCTACTTGCTAACCAGGAATCAAGGAACAGAGTCGTCTTTTTCTTTGGAAAAAAACCCAAAAACAAACTACACAGAAATTCCTTGGGAAGCCTAGTCTAAATTTCACCTTCTCCACACAATAATTTTTAGTTCCAGTGTTACATCGTTCTGTATTGAATTTTATGACCGGCTTGATCATGAAGTTTTCTTTTTGTGGGTGGCAAGATAAAATGACCTAAGTCCGTGTCAGTGGAGTTTTTGTTCGTTGCCACATGGTACAATAACCGTGTGTTTTCTCCAAAGAACAGAAAATTCAGTGCAAAGTTTCACAAATAAATGCTATAAGGACTGACAAAAATACATGTTATCAGTAAAACAGGGAAGGTTACTAGCCAAGGGCTTCCGCATTTGTTGTTCTAAACCCATGACAGCTACAAATCTTTTATAGGGTCTGGGTCTGCAGGTCTTAAAAAAGAAAAAGTCATTCTTAAATTTCCATAGAGATGATATCTTAATTTTAGAGGCAGACCTGGTGACAAACTGGTATCTTTTTGTTCTCTTGATTTTATACTGAGTTCAAATGGTCATCTTTTTAATGGAAGGTCTGTTTACAGGGTATCTTCTTATTCACATCTGACTATTGCATGAAATCAGGCGCCTACCAAAACAGTTCAGTTTTGCAGGTATAATTCACGTCGCATTAGTCTCCATTCAGTTTTGTGGGACAGTCAGTGTAAGGCAAAATGGGGCCTGCAGGATCAGAAATCTTGTTCTGTTTTGCGTTAGTGGGAACGGCATGGAACATTCTGAACTGACGCTGCCAATAACGATGGATCCTGCGCTTTCCGTATGCAGGATTTTAACTGAAACCACACTTCCTCATGCACATCCAGTTTTGCTTATGTTGCGTTCCTTTTTGTACAGATTTGCTGACAGAAATGAAGTACGCAAGGAACGTGAGGCTTGGTCTTTTTAAGACATACTGAACTTTGTCTATTTGCCAGTGTAAGATCTCCAGGAATTATAATAATCATCTTTTGGATCGCTATTTCAATCCTTTCAAGTTTTTAGATTTAAGATTGTTCCTTATGATTGGCGGGATGACTTCAACACTCGGTTTTGCATTTACAACTTGGAAGAGAGGTGGAGTGGGAGTGGGCTTACGTGTCTGAGAGTGTCGCTGGGACTAATACAGCCTCATCGACACATTCCTGGAAGTCTGAAGAGGAAAATAATAACCACTCTAAAAGGCTAAGTCTGTCACAAACAGCCGGTCTTGGTCTCTGAGAAGAGACATCAAGGTCAGGCACAGTAGCTGGACTCTGTCGTTCCTAGTCTGAGAAATGGGCATTTGTCCGTGTAGGTCATCGTTGAGTACTGGTTCTAGGGTAGTAGTGTTGTAATTTGTTAATTTGTTTTGAATTTTTATTGGACATAGGTCAGGGTTAGCAGATTAAAAGATGTTTGTCATTTGAAAGGTTTGAGCATTTTAAACATCCACTCTTTTTTGAACCGCTTTGGTTGTAGATCACAAAACACCATCCCCGGGGACAACGAATGCATTCAGAAGGGTAGTTTCCCACGGACTGGGTGCTGCCATAGCTCAGACTCCTGTTGGGAGTTTTACTGTTGTCTTCAGTAGGAGCAACGATGTGCTGGTGGTATTTCTTATCAAGCAACCATTACGACATAAAGTAGACCTGGTCTACCTATTTATTGCACAGTTTTCACCTAAAATGTCAATTAGTTGAATCCAAAGTGTTTCTCTGGAAACATCAGAGTTCTGATAAACTTTCATGAAATCCAAAGTTTTCCTAGAGAACCATACTGGCTTTAACAAACCTGCAGGGAGGCAGGCCCTGTGCTTGTAGGATTTCTAGCTTTGGGGCACCCAGTCAAATGAGCCAAGACCATCAGTCTTCTGGGATGCCAAAGCACCCGTCCCAAAACTCTTACAAGTGCTGACAGCAATGAGGCTACAGTGCCCGACCGTGCAGCAGAACCTTGGAGACCGTGAGACTTGTGTTCATGTCAGGCTCTCAACATTTTCAGGCTTCCCGTTCTTACACCGGGAGCCGAGTCCTAGGTCTTGGCTCGGCACTAGGCGCTCTGCTCTGCCAGTAGGAACTGTGAGAAATTTGGTTCAACATATAATTTGCACAGCTTCCAACTTCCCTTCCCAGGGAGCCAGGAAACTGGCAGCCTTAGGCAACCCTGGCATGGAAAATACTTACTAAGACACAGGAGACAGATATAACATATAAATCGGGTAATAGGACTAGCTATTTATGAACAGGGACAGGGGGATCCCCCGTTACCATAAGGGACACAGGGCAGGATTCCTCTCTT
Source organism: Gymnogyps californianus (assembly GCF_018139145.2). Taxonomy (NCBI): domain Eukaryota; kingdom Metazoa; phylum Chordata; class Aves; order Accipitriformes; family Cathartidae; genus Gymnogyps; species Gymnogyps californianus. The sequence goes on from NC_059474.1 coordinate 84,071,574, forward strand.
TTTAAATCAAGCACCTACTTTCAGTTAGATGACATGCGTCCTTCGCTCCGTGGCTATACTGACTGGATCTGCACTGACTGTACAGGAGGTCTCGAGTCTCTTTGCAGTGAGAATAGCTCAGGTGCCTGTACTGTAGACACCTGAAGCTTAGTAAAACGAATCCCACTCTGTGTTTCTGGCACTCATAGTCATGGAGAAAAGACAGAAACCTAAGTTCGCTTACAAACGCAGGAGCCAGATAAGGGCTACTCTAAATGCATTCTTCTCATTTAATTTCATGAGTTATTTTTGCGGCCTATAGATAGATTATGAATATGCTTGATTGGCAATATTGAACCACTGTTGGTATTAGAATAAAAGGCATTTGAACAGAAAGCAAATGTCAAGGACTGCCAGTGTGGGGTTGGAGGGTGATATAGAGGAATGGCCTAGCGAGTATAGCCACTGGCTAATTGATCCAAAAGACAACACTAAAAGCTTCATGTGCAAAGAGTTTGTTAATATTTCTTTTGATGACTTGAGAAGGATTCTCGGGTTAGCATTCACATTTAAAAAAAAAAAACCAAAAAAAAACCAAACCACAGCTATTCGGACTTTGCAAAACCACAGATCTATCTGGTGCCTCTTTTTAATTCCTTTGATGTGACTGTCTGGACCAATCTTTTTATTACTTATTTAAGAGAACCACATGAACCGTACGGATCTTTGCTAAGCTGAATCACAGTTTTTGGTCTCGGAGGAAATTTTTCTGATTCTTGGAATGTACTGAGGAACCTCTCTCTCAAACTCAGATCTTCCTGAAGGCTCTCAAATTAGGTACCCCAAATGACTTGTCTCCTTTGAAAATCAGAGTTTGCAAGCACTACTCTAAAGAAAAAACAAACAAACAAAACAAGCAACATTTCCTCAGTTTCACACTATTTTTTAGTCACTTCTTTAACATTGGGAATCCCAGGTTTCCAGTATTGCATGCTATTTTGTAACAAATACAGGTAAAGGAGAACATATGAAGGAAAACGGCAACCAGAAGAAAGACAACGTTTTGTTGCTGTTGCTGCAAATCAAATTCTCTTCTAAGAGATCATTACGTGCTGGTAATATCATTGGGAGTTTGATTCACGTTTAAGGTAGTAGTGGACCTGGAACTACAAGCCAGAGATCACGTAATAAATGTGGTCTGTTTGAATGCTGCTTGAAAAGCTTTTAGCTGTTAAAAACAATTGATTTTTTCAGACAGAAAAGTACACATGCTTAGGTTTGACTAATTGAACTTTGCTTCTGAGGCTAAGACAAAAATGTTGAAATATTTCACCGTGGTTTTGGATTTCACCTGCAGGGACAGAAAGCTTCACATTTAATTCATGGAGCCTCAGAATTCATTATAGCAGAATAATATGCGCAAGTGGATTTTTATGTCAGTGAGTAAATGACAGTGCCAAGTTTCAAAATTTCTTAACCTGCCTACTTCAAAAGAACGGAACAAGCTCAGTCCTAGCTGTAGCAGGCCTGCTTGGCGGGCTGCAGAGCTCTGGACCCCGTTTCTTCCTGTTCATCCTTACCCCTCTGCTCTGAGGGTTTCCGAGTTCCCTGCTGTGATGTCAGGAGGTGAGTCCTACCTCTATCCAAATACTGGCTTTGAGGAAATTGAAAACCTGGGTTCTGAGAGGAGTGCTGAAAGGAGCAACATTTTTGAATACAACCGTGATAGAACTTTGTTCAGTATGTACGGGACGGAAAGGATTCTTCCCCGCACGTTCGTCTGCCTCTCTTGCGCTATAAGCATTCCTCCAGCGACGAGGACCTGCAAATGGCTCTACAAACTTCTGTTCTCCTATTAAGGTGCCAGTTCAGGCCCTGACTCTTAGCTAAAGAAACTCTGGAGGCAGTAGGGGATATTTGAGGCAGAAAACGCCACCCCTGCTCCAGGGCTTCATTTAAAATAACTATCTTCCCATTTTTCAAAGGTGTGAGGGCTTTACCTTCAGGAATTGCTTACTCAGAAATGGAGGAAAGAATGAGAACAGGATCACTCTCTTTTTCTCCTTAATGCTTGAGCATTTACAAGTTGTCTCAAATAGATAAACAAGTATCTTTCCAAGAAACAAACCAACATTAAAAAAAAATCCAGAGGCCATAACAGAAAAACCAGCACAAAATCAGAGAACAATTGTAGCAGTAACACAGATTCTGTTTCTATGGAGATGGACATGAAAGACAAAATATTTATTAGCTCTGCAGTTTTTAGGCCAGAATGGGAAAACTGTAAGTTTACGATGAAACTAAATGAAAAATAGGACAAAGCAAGGGTGTCAGCAGTGCTGAGGGACACAGGCTGTCGGGGATGCCGTAACATCTGGGTGCGTCAGCTGCAGAAAGGGGAAGTCTGTGGAAAATCTCAGAAATTTTCCAGAAGTCCTACAGCCCCACTAGACATACAGCAATCAGCTCTTCAAAGTGTTTCAAGTTGGGAGCAAAACCAATGGCTCCCAGAATCATTAGTTCGTTTTCAACGTGCTTTTCTTCTGATTTTAGCAAATGCACCTGCTTACACTTACAAAAAAGTTTGTAGCCATGTTTTTTATAAACTGAAGGTCACAGAGAAATGCCTTAAAGGAATTCCAAACAAAAAAAATCCTCCAAACATTTCCTGCCATTCCTCAGAAGTTTTCAATATCTCTTTCATTGCTAAACTTGAAGTACGTCAAACCTAGGAAAGAAATATTAACAATCTCTTGCCAAACAAAAGCTTTCAGCTTTGGCTCTCGACTGAACTGTGCTCACTGAATGGTTCTTCTATACTGCCAAAGACCATCAAGCTACAGTTGACTGCAGTTGCACTTTTCTAGGCACACTGCCACCAACAATTTCCTTGAGGTTGAATGCCGTTTATTAGCTATCGGAAACGAAATAGCCACGACGGAGACAGACTGGTGAAAAGGATGAACCGCAGAGACTCTTAGTGAGAATTTTCAGAGAACTTACAGCAGATCTGTTAGGATCGTTAGAAATACACGAAGTAGCTCGCAGCTGAACATAGGCATAAGTAGAACAGATTCAACAACAGTTTATCAAACAGGAAAACCCATGCAAAATATATCAAAACTGGTGGGAAGTGAAGCGCAGAAATAAAAATAGAGTTTAAACAAAATCAGTGCTTCGTGTGCTATTGAAAAAACACACTAGTGAAATGTATATGGTTCCATATATATCAGCTATGCCAACGGTTTTCAAAGGGCACCTTCAAGAAGAATGCAAGCAGCCGCTGAGAATACGAGCTTCTGTCACGATATGACAGCAGCGGGATACAAAACACCAAAACCAGATGGATCGTAACACTCAGAAGAACACAGGCTGCAAAGCTCAGGCAGCAGCAGCGTGGAAATTGGAAACGGAGTGCCAAAAAGTTTCTAGGGCACAAGTGAACGTACTGGATTCCAAAGGCCTCCGGAGAATTATGTAAGAGGAAGAAAAAAGATCGCCGACGGTTGTATCATGAAACAAACATCAATCACACCACCGCAACAATTTAAATTCCAGATAGCATATCAAAGAAATTTATAAAAAATACTGAAGCAAAAGGTTCTTTCTGATAAGGACTTCATGAACTGAGTAACACTGCACCTAGGATAATTCTTTCCTACATCTATTTTGTAATTAGATGAGCACTTCACTCATACCAAAACATCACTCTGATGTTTTTTGAGGGACCTTATAACTAGAAATGGATAAAACGATCAAGCCGGTACCTCATCTACTTTGCGGACTACCTACTCGTATTGACAGAGAAAAAAAGTCACAGGGACATGGAAGAGAGAGACTAATTCTGAGAAGTCACAGAACTTGCCAGCCGATAGCCCTCGCAAGACATTGAAGGCTGTATGTTTGGATAGATTCAAGCAATTTAATGCCTTATAGGGGAGTCAATATGAAATGCCTACAATCCGTAAGGCAAAACAAAACTGTTCTGGTACTTGCTGCCAAAGGATGATATTGGCAACTGTTACGTGATAAGGAAAACAGCTACATCACCACATTGTGGATTTCATGAGACAAATTGGTCGGGACAGTAGAATGCCCTAGGGATCAAATGTACAGGATTTGAAAAGCAGGACAGGCAACGAGACTCACTAACAGGACTCAAACACTTTAGAGAATAATGCCGAAACGGAGAATATTTCAGATGTAAAGACAGCATAACAAGAAGCGTAGCAAGGTATGAACTCAGGCTCTTCTCTTTGTTCAACGTAAGTAGGGAAGATGGAAGAACAAGGTGATTTCTGGCTCGTTGCTGCACCATACACGATGTACTTGCTAACTTACCCGCAGCTTTCTTTCAACAGGTAAAACCAACAGAGAAGATATCCCACATCTAAAAGATGTTATTACATCGTATCAAAGCCTTCATTAAAAAATATTTAACATGGTTTTTTCCATGTCAGCCTAGTGCATATAAGCCCCCAGGATGAGTAGAAGATGGACATGCAAGAGACGCAGTTCATCTAAACGATAAAGCAAAGAGTAGGGACTATCTTGCCCATTCTGAAATTCAGTGATGTTCTGCCACGTGAATGAGTACAGAGCTGCAAAGCATGTTGCCGCCGAGATGGGGACTGGGACATTGTTTCTAGAAATATGGCAACCAGGAGCTTTCACATTAATCTTACTAATACCCACAGAAGAATGTACACGCGACTGAAGTATCTTGCAGTCACCTGCGTGTGTAATAAGCTCTGTCAGCGTAGTGGGGAAGGAGAGTCTTCAGAAAGTACTGTAAATAATCAAAAGGCATTTTTACAGAGTACCCTACACACCCCCAGAACACTGTTACATGATGTTCTTGGAACAGCAGAGCTAAAACTGAGATACTATGAGATGCATACAGATGACTTCTCACACAGCAGTCCTAGATCACGAAGAGAAAGCTATGAAAAATGCATTTTTCTTCCTAAGGGAAAGCATCATTTAAAGCAACTACATAGGAGATTGAAGGCAGGAACTTGAAGGAACAAGAATAAGCTCTGATCAGGGGGTCACAATTGCTACTAGCATCCTAAGGATACTTGGAAGATCTGCATGTGAAAAAAAGGCAGCATACATAAGCAATATACTATTAAACACATATTCTTGAGGAAAATTATTCTTGAAAATATACATTAGAGCCATTTTGACTTCTCATATGCAGATAACTATAAGAGAGATGAAAGACCTGGTAAATAGCTATGTCATACGTAGGAAAATCCAGGGCCAGACAATGAAAATGTGCAACGTTGCCAGTAGAGCTCAGTATACGTTAAGAACGCACAGAAATTATCTCATTACCGTAAACCATTATCTAGGTTTTTGGAAGTGATACGTATTGTCAGATACTGCTGCAGTGCTTACTGTAAGCAAAGCAACATCGCATTTCATAGAATCATAGAACGGTTTGGGTCGGAAGGGACCTTAAAGATCATCTCGTTCCAACCCCCCCTGCCACGGGCAGGGACGCCTTCCATTAGACCAGGTTGCTCAAAGCCCCGTCCAACCCGGCCTTGAACACTGCCAGGGATGGGGCATCCCCAGCCTCTCTGGGCAACCTGTTCCAGCGCCTCACCGCCCTACTACAGTAATTGTTTTGGAGCCGGTTGGCGCAACTTGGCTAGAAACAGACATGTAGTTGCATCTTCATTATATCACAGCCAGTCAAACGGTAAAGGTACACTACTGGGTAAACTTCTCGATACTGTAGTAAAGAGCACAGCAACAGAGAAATACACAGTGAATACGACAAAGCTGGCTCAGAAGCCTGATGCTGGCAGTCTTAATATCACTACCATTGCCTGTGAAGTAAAGGACAAAATAGGAAGAACAGGGAAAGCGTGTATTGTCTGAAGCCTAATGTAACCAAGAGGCGAACAGCTTCAAAGAAAAATTCAAGCAGAAGACCGTGCATGAATCATTTTCAAACTGTGCACTTGAAAGTAAGCGTCTGACAAACAGGTACCCGCTTCTTCAGGGAAGGCAGCACTGAATTCACTTTAATGAAGGTATAAATCCTTATAGTCCCGTAAATAAGAAACAGTAAGATTGACAATATAGAGCATAGTGAAATAGGCAGCCTACTGAGACGTGGTCAACAAGACATCGAAAGAAGACTGACTTGCACTGGCTTCTCCTCCATCTGCTTGCGAGGCCTTCCCAAGGCCTTCAGGGCTAGCATGCTGTGCAAGAACCTGCCACGGTAAATGCCTTGTTAACAGGTAATTAGGGGACTACCTAAACGAAAAGAAAGGAATAACTTAAAAGACCAGAGTCATTCATATCGGCGGGGGGGGTGTGTCTTGAGGTGGACTTTGGAAGGTATAATGTCAAATTATGCAATCAGGTTATCAAATTCAAGCTTAACTTTGCAATCTGGAAAACGTACATCCACCGTACGTAACAATACATATACAAAACATTTTCATACAGATACGAAACCGGTTTTTTGGGTCTGCTTTTCAGCATAATTTAAAAAATGTCTGCTTTCCAGACAAACTTGATGATAGAGAGAGAGCATAGAGGGGACAATGAGGTCTGCATGTTACCCTGCCTGAGGTCTTTCTCCCTCACTTTGAAGTAGGTACCGAATCCTGCATGTTCTGGCCGCTCTTGTCTGTGTTCCGGATTTTGGCGTGAAGTTCAGGTTTGCAAAACTATTTAGGTGTTGAGGATGCAGATTTGCGGTCTAGAGTCTGTTCCAGCAGAGGACTACAGGAATAAGACAGTAAATTACAAATTGAGCTTATTGGAATTAGGTGTTTGAATTATTTAGGTGCAGTCAGGCTATGAATAGTCATTCTGGTTGATTTAAAAATGCTTATTCTAATGAGAGAAAACTCTGTAAAGCTGCAGACGAGTGGCTGATCACCCAAGATGAACGGCGTAGCATCAGAACTGAGAATGTGCCCGGAAGATATGCCCTGTCATGGAATGCTGTTAGCTACACCTTAGCAGGTCTCTGCCTATTCTGCTACAGCGATCAAATCCTTTCTACGTTTATGTTTGCTCATCAGATGGGCCTTCTTGCTCGTTTTATATCTATGAGTCCATCTCTGTTCAAATAAAAGGCATATATCTGTTTGAGATGTTTGACTTGTTTTGCATGGGAGCCAAACATCAGCGATAAGAATAGCAAACATAATGCACCAGAGCAGGAAAAGACTGGTACCTGACCATATGTCCAGAACTACAGACATTTATTTAGAAATATACTGATAATTACAGTTATTTAAAAAATGAGCTACTGTCCAATGGAAAAAAAATAACAGCTAAGCCACATGTCTGCAGGGACAGGACTGGAAATAGGAGATGGCGACACCTTTTTCGGCATTATCTCACCTCCACCTGCAGACAGATGAGAAGCAGCATTCTTTTTGCTGGTTCCATCCGCTTTGGCAGAAGGCTATTTTTGATTTTGAAGAAGGAAAAGAATTGCTAGTTGGCTGCCCTCCTTCGTATTATCATTAGATATGTAAAAAGCCAAAGCAAAAAAAAAAAAAAGCACAAAACCACCTCCAAACCAGCCCTGCGCTTACTGGCAGTAGTTGTGATCCTGGCACATGAACGTCTCTAGGTTTGGTGTATCTTTCACGGTCCGTTCACATAAACAAAAATTTTGGTCTTTAAAACAAAGAAGAAACAGCAGTAAATAAAATGGAGGGCCACAAAATTAGAGGGTTACTAACAGTCTTTGTTTTTTTGCGAGATCGCTTTGAAAAGGACTTACTTTCCAAAAGTGCTCTGGCAGCTGTTCTTACAATGATACGTCAAATTTGTTACTCAAAAGCCTCATACTATTTTTAGTACATTTCGGTCCGCATATGTGTAACTCTTAGTAGGAACATTAACCCCAGTGAAATATGAATAGCTTTCCCTTCAGCTTCTGAATGCTTTCCACTCTCCTGCAATCTCCTTCAAGTGCAAACCACCTGAACGTTAGAGGCAAATGGGTGCGTTTTTCCTGATAAAGGAGGTGTTATTGTAAAATTCATGGCTCAGAAATTCCCTAAGAGCATCTCTTCATCCTTATTCTGTTGTATCCAGCGTAAGAGAGCACACGGCACAAAACGAAGCCTGGCCGTATGCAAACAGAAGTTGGTTAAGTGGGTATCCCTGAAAGTATTTCTCCAGTGGGAGCCTGAGAACAAAGCAATCCACTTTGTATCTACTCTTTCACTTTGCACAGCACGGTATGATGGAACACTTAAAAATGATGCGTGCTTTTTTTCCAGGTCAATTACTCTTAGAATTACTGTCCTTTGGTCCCCCAACATCTGAAATAACACTAGTTACCATCTGTAACTTTAGGCGTAAATGCGTGTGAAAATGCATGCGTCTTAAAATGCAACTGATACGTTCCTTTCTGCAATAGCAGGACAACTTTGTTGAAAGTGTACTCAACACAGTATGGAAGAATTGAGTAACAGGAAGCTCAGTATAATATTTATTATTGTTAAACAAACATCAGGATTGGAGTTCAGATCTCTCTTTCAGCAGTTATATGAAACGTTGGCATGAAGTACAGGACAGACAACAGAAGATATCTAGAAATAAACATGGACCCTGTATTACAAACTTACATATTAACTCTAGGGGACCAGTAGCGTTCTTGCTAACACTGCACAATGCCGCGGGGGAAAATTCCAGATAGCTTTCAAGATGCACCATTACATATCGAGCCTTTTCTTGTGCTAAATTTCAGCGTAACAGAAAATACTTTCCCCTCCCAGGCCTTAGCTGTCATTTTCTGAAGACTGCTTTGATACAGCCTGAGAGCATTTCCAGGGCTCTTCGAAGGCGTGATTTGCCCCTACCGCATTTTTTCACCACTTTGACTCGGGCAACGTTCCAGTCCGGTTGCCTTTCACAGCCACTTTATGGTCATCGGCAAGACACCTCAATGTGTCTTTATATCTCACTGAACTCCCTGTTAAGATCTGAAAGGAGACACAGGTTCGAGACGCAGGTAAATCAAGCTGATGTTTGTAGGCAAGTTATATTCCATTTTCACAGTGGCTTTCATTGGGTCAGAAGGTACTTGTCAGATTGCTGAGTGAGCTCCTTGCATTCATTTTATCTGAGATTTTGGAAGAAGTATAGTTAAGCCCCTGTATCCACCGTTCCACCTCTCACCACTTCTATCAACGCAAAACGCGTGCAGAAGTTGACAAACTCAGAACGCTGATATATCCAAATGTCAGTGATTTAAGGGACCGTGCAACAAAATGCTAGGTAGTCTCCAGCCATTCTGAAGGTTACAGGTTAATCAAAAAGATCCACATTTTAGCGATGGGTTCTTCTTTGACAGAGGGATACGGTCAGTAAAACCAGTTACAGACTGAAGTGTTTAACCAGCTCTTTCCTGGGACTTGGTTAGGTTAAAGCAGCACAGGTCTGAAAGGTGCTGACTGTTCATGGTAATTCCCATCCTTCTCCAGAAAGTTGGGATTTTGCTACAGCCACCTGAAAATAATCCCTATTTCTAACATTATGACAAAACCGGGGTGCTTTGCTGCAAATTTGGCTTCATGTAAGAGTTACCCAGATAACCTTTAATACCCAAAATAGACCCTTGTTCCTTTAAATCCCTAACAAGAATGCTATTCTTCACCTACAAAGATAGCAGCAGCAGACCCGGGGAAATGCAAAACTTTTTGCAAAAGCAGCAGCTAGTACAAATTTCATCGTGTCAAACTATTCTGTAAACTCGTCTCAGTTTTATGTGGTTATTCATGGAGAACAGAATGGTCTTTCGGAAAGACAAGATGCATTGCCTTGACATTTTTCTAAATGAAAATTGCCTGCAAATATTTTATGCTTAGACACGTCATTTGATGTAAGACATGGTTAAAAACTCAAGTTCAGAAGCAAAGCGAAGTCTTTTTTTTCTTTAATATATTCTGTCAAATTTCCAGAAAACTGAATTATTCATACTACTCCCAGTTGGAATAATACAGAGTTGTGGTAAAACTGCCCACTTCTGGGGGAAAAAAAAAACAAACCAAACACGGAGTAGAAAAGGGAACCTTAAGGACTAAGGAAGCGTTAGAAGACCTCGCTCTAAGCTATACCGGGTGGGTACTTGCTGCCGGAAGCGATGAGTTGCGAGGCAGAGCACGTCCTCCAGCAATGCACCGAGAATAGTTGTGTGGGTTGACATCCAGCCACCAGAAAGAGAAATTCGTTAAAAGTGAATCACAGTATTTCCCGCTGTGGAACTACATCACTTTGCACTCAGTAAGGATCCAACCTTATACTTGGGAGGTTTTTTTGAAGCCTCTCACTGAGCGTTCTGGAAAAATAACTTCAATTTCATTCCGCATCCCGGGGCTCTGTGCAAACTTCACAATTCTCCCTGTGTCTGATCTCCTAAGTTACCGACTAATCAACAGAAAATTTTCGAAGAGGAGAGCGGTGCCTAATTAAGAGATTACTCTTGGGAGGATGTCAGCGCAAACGAGGCATTGCAAAAATTATGAAGTGACAGCTCTTGCAAATGTTTACACATGTATTTGGCAGTTTTCTGGATTGTGGTGAACGGCGGTACCCATAGAAAACCAGAACGGGACCTAACAAATCAGGTGCTCCAGTCAGCCCGTTGGCTGTTCGAGCAGCCTTCCTCTTGGACGTCACCCTAAGCGTACGTCCCAGAATTTGGAGTGAGACGCAGTCTTATACCGTGTAAAAGTGTCAGTTCCAACTTACTGACACAGAGCCGTTGTCTGCATGAAATTCTTCCACTCTGGAGCTACATATATTGTGAGATTCAGATTCCTCGGTACCCGTTCCACACTTTTACCTTCTGTTTCTTTAAGAATTCAGAAACTAATTGAAATTGGAGATGCCGTTTACCTGTATCTTTGTGCTCATTGCTGTATTTTACCAACCTGTATTTTTTATACCGAAGTCTAGATGAGCGATCTCATCTTCGTCAAGTGATTTAAAACTAAAACTCTCTAACTACAAGCGAGTATGTGGACCGAGTCGTGTCTGGGTGATTTGTTACTGTACAATACCAACTCGGTTTGCTTTTGAACAAATACTAGCAAAAAAAAAAAAAGAAAAAAAGCCCGGCTATAGGATTAGACTTGATGACTTTTTTGTCTGATGCCTTGAACTCCTTGTTTGTCATTTGATAAGGAAATTTACGCAAAACTTTATCTATTTGGGTGCTGGAAGGTTCAACCTTTTCAGGACAAAAAGGCCCACAGTAACACATAATAAGCAAATAATATCAAATTCATTTTTGGCAAGAACAGTCCAAGTTTTGTAATCTTCTTCAGACCAAATGGAAATCTACAAATGCCAGCTCTACGGTTAATATTTTACAGACAGAGGTAGGAAAGGGTATATAAGCAAATGCTTTCCCTTCAATCTTCCTAGCATTTCTGAGCAATTTAGCCCACATCATAATCTGCAACCATGAAGTGGGTAACATTAATTTCATTTATTTTCCTCTTAAGCTCTGCCAGATCCTGGAATCTGCAAAGAGTTGCTCGGGACGCAGGTAAGAAAGGATTAATTAGTCGTCTTTGCAGTCTTTGTTGTAGCAATTTAATGTCTTTAATGCAATTTCACGAACAATGCTTGCAAGCCTGATCCAAAGAGAACAGAAAAATTTGATTGACTTGAAACTAAGTGAAGAAGTCTTGAGGAGATGGGTAGAACACTCAGGACAACTTAACTTAACTGGGCAAGTAAGTTTGGTGGCGTCCCTTTGCAACATCAGTGTAGCGCATGAACAGAGGTTGATTATTCAGAATCTGTTACTTTCCGGCACGGAGAAAGCGGATGCACTGTGCTTTTGGAAGTGCTGTCTTTTGAATGGTAGTTCGTAAGCGAGCTCCTCACGAATTAAAGGCAACGGTTTTCAAACAAGTAGGTCAAAAAATCCAGAAATCTACATCTCGGTCTGGGCTATAAGGCAGCTAGCCAAAAACTCCGCATTGTGTCATTTCTCCCTGTATTATAAAACTTTAGACCGTGGTCAAATAAATATTTCTGCAGGCAGTCCTAGAAGTTTTTCCACTCATCTTTTTGATTTTTGTTTGAAACATGAAATTACCCAAATTTAACAAAACTGAGTTTTCAGGAGCTGGCTGGAAATGCCAGTAAGCAACAGCAAAAAGTCTTTAAATTACAATTTTCTGCACCGAAACCCTTATTATCAAAGCAGGTATATTCCATTAGGTAAAGGAATTACTCTTCATGTTTTCTAAATGCTCCTGAATGGTATTTCTAGAACAAAACAACTGCCCCATTCTAGCTCATTCATTAGCGTGGCCACATGCCTCAGTATCCGTTGGGAAAATCTTGCGGGAGTCTTCTCGCCAAGAGCGAGGTGTAACTGCTACCTGTGTTTGCTACCATCAGGACCGAGTGAGGGGACTTATCTGCTTTCCTTCTTATGAAGAGCACAGCTGATACGCACTGGGTGGAACAAGAATATGAATCAGCCAAGTTAATAATTTGGTGTTTAAAAAGAGAAAATTCTACTAAGGCTTGCTCTAATCAAACTGCAGCTGCATTCCTTTATTTGTAGTGTAGACATGATAATGTCGTCGGTTATGCAAAGGACACGTTTGCTAACCCTTAACAGTAAGCTACAGCAGTCGTTTTGAATATTTTGAATTAAGTATGTGCTTACAGAGGTAAATATTGTATTAGAATCCTAAAAATCACATGCTTGGGTTCCTTCAGAAAGGTTAGCGTGCGTAAGAGTTAGGTGTCTGCAGACAAACGGACAAGAATGGTCATCTGAGACAACAAAGAGTTCAAGGTGGCCTGCAGAAAGCTTTAGATTGAAGCGCCCAGAAAAGCAGTACAGATTACCCAGGATGGTGTACCCAAAGGTGGGACTTCACAAGCGCTCACCATTAGCTTGGGCAGTTCCAAAACAATGATATTACTCCCTTAAGTCTAAGAGCTGGGTGAACGCCGAACGCTTCTGAAAATCTGGCCCAAGGTGCCCAGAACGTATGCTTTAAGGGGTCTAGCACAGCCAACGTGACAGTGAGCGAGCATCATTGTTCTCTTTGGTTTTCTTCCTAGAGCACAAGAGTGAGATCGCCCATCGCTACAATGATTTGAAGGAAGAGACATTTAAGGCAGTGTAAGTGAACGTTCAGCTTACATTTTCTGATTGTTTTCCATCTCTGTTGATATTCGACAAAAAAGGGAAACTAAAACACACTGTGTGAGCTAGCGAAGAGCGTACGTGTCTCACTGAAGCATGACATTGAGTTAGCCTTCTTACTGTTAGTATACAAAGCCTACAAATATTTTAAGACCTGCAAAAGTCACGATGACTTTCTCGCTCTCTGGGAAAAGAGCTCCCCGCAAACCTTACGAGAAAACCTGCGTTCCTTATGTGAAAAGAAAATAGGCATGAGTCGTACAGTTTTGATAACCTTAGGATGGAGAGAAGTTATGCTGGATTGAGACATTACCAAAAAAACCCAAACCACCAAACTCAAAAAAACCAAACCTGTGACAGGTTTTCTGAGACAATTCAATGATTTTCTTTTGAAACTGGTTTTGGGAACGGCAGAGGGCCCCGGCAGGAACGTAACGACTTCTGAAAGAAGGCAGCCTGAAGATCGTGTTTTGTAACAGTGGCAAAACCCAGCTTAGTTTATGGCATTTGCGAATATGCTGGTAACAGTGGCAGAAAACTCAAATCACGGTCTTTTCTGTTCTGTTTTTAATCTATTATTCAAGACTTTTGTTCTTGGGAAGTAAGGTTAAAAACATTTTTCAGAAAGGAGGTGAGAAGAGGAAGGATATGGGATCCGGTACTACGCTCTTCGTGGTGCTCTGTTTACGCATTTGTGCACGTCATTTGAACAAACAATTTTGAATCCGGAAGCGCCTTCGACAATATTGACTGTTACGTTTCTTCCCTCCATGTTCCAAAATGTGCTTTATGTTTCAGTACCCTGATCACATTTGCCCAGTATCTCCAGAGATGTTCTTATGAGGGACTGTCTAAGCTGGTGAAGGATGTTGTTGATCTGGCACAGAAGTGTGTGGCCAACGAGGATGCTCCTGAGTGCACAAAATCACTGGTAGGCGGCGAATCCTTTGGTATTGTTTTTCTCCTCATTCTGTGCAGCTACCAGAATTGTCCTCCTTGAGGATTTATACCTGATCCTTTCAGGTGTCGCTGTTGTCATCGGCCAACGCTCAGATTTTAGTGCTGAAACAAAGAACTTGGTTTTGTCAGGTTCTGAAACTCTGCCTTTCAGAAGTGCCTAGATGATCTGTGGACCCATATACTGTGCCACACTTTAGCACCTTAAGTTTAGCATTGCCTGGAAATAAACATTAGCATTTAGTACAAACACCCCAGCTGTAAAATCCAGGTCTAATTCTAGGTATTAAAGTGACCAAGGCGTGTAGGTTTTCACACTGGGGTGACTGTGTGCTACTTTAAGGTACTTAGTTTAAGAAGTTTTAAAAAAACAAAACAAAACAAAACAAAAAAACCACACCTCCTCTAAGATCAGGTAACAAAAGAAGTTTGCAGGTACGTAAGGTCCCTGGATGTCTAGCAGGTTCGGCCCAGCCCTTCAGAAAGTTAGGTGCTTGTGTTCTTGCGAGCTCTAACGTTCAGACCAAATGACATGACTACATTAGTTCTCCCTAAAAGTTCCCCAAGCCGATCATCAAGTAGAACATCAAGTCCTGCTTCAATTCATCTGAAAATTCAGTTTAGTCATGTTATAAGTAAAAGGACATCACCGTCTTGCACAGAGTACTTTAAATTATAATTAATTTTCTTTTTCAGTAAAGCAGTGCAGCAGTTTTGATATTCGACCACATAAAATAAAACTTTATGAAGCTGTGTTGAAAACAATGGATTATTCTGATTTATGGTCTAAATCTTATCTGGTAAAAGTGTATTTACTTTTTAGTCTGGGTTTTCTTTTACAGATAAATAGAATGTACGTTACACCGTCTATAAACAATAATTCTGACCCTCAGCATCTCCCTTATAGCCCACCATTTTCCTGGATGAAATCTGCCAAGTAGAAAAGCTCCGCGACTCATACGGTGCAATGGCTGACTGCTGTGCTAAAGCTGATCCTGAAAGAAATGAGTGTTTCCTGTCCTTTAAAGTTCCCGAACCAGACTTCGTTCAGCCGTACCAAAGACCAGCTACCGATGTGATCTGCAAGGAGTATGCGGACAACCGGGTGTCATTCCTGGGACAGTAAGAAAAATGGCCATTTTGTACTGTTTAAGTATTTAGGCATGCAGAAGAGGGATGCCCGAGCTATACAGAGTGTGTGGACATGCAAAACATTTGCAAAAGTTGCAAGTATTCAACCTCATATCTGCACGTATAAAACAGTTGCTCAATCATTAAATATCCAAAGCTCTGATCACGTTTTTTCATTCCATGTTAGAGCAGGTTTTTCCATTCAAAAATAGGCTTTAAGAGATCACATTTTATAAATCTTGGGGGACTTTTTTTTTTCCCCCACCAAAAAACCCTGAAAAACCACAGTGTTTCCAATATTGATTTAATAATTTACTTGCTCCGGCTTCCCACTACCCCCGTTGTAATTGGAAAGGATGAAGAAAGATAACAGTAAAAAGAATAAAAATTGGCAATAAAATCTCAGTGAAGTGTCCATAGATTAATTTTTCACAGTCAAAATCAGAATTTTCAAGTATTTGACAATGCATTTTAAAAAAGCATATGTACATCAAACTAAGTGGCTGACAATATAAGGTGTTCATCCTTCCGTCATTGTTATTGAGTCCTGCTTTGGAAACAAGGAGATTTAGCAAAGCATTTCGCATTAGTAGGCATTGTGTTAGGAAAGTATTTCCTAACATTTCTAAACTAGAAATAAAAGTTATAGAAGCTGTAAGAGATTTAAGGCCATTTGCTGTTGTCATTGGAATCTGTAACTTCTGTTTTCCTCTTCCTTATAGGTTCATCTATTCTGTTGCAAGAAAAAACCCCTTCTTGTACGCCCCAACAATCCTCAGTGTGGCTGCTGATTACGAACACGCCCTTCAAAGCTGTTGCAAAGAGAGTGATGTCGGTGCTTGCTTGCATGAAAAGGTATGTCAGATTTTTCACTGTGGATGAAAACTAAGCGATTTGTCTGCCACATAAAGGTCTCTCCTGATCTTAGCAGCAATCCTCTTTAAAGCCAGAAGTGGCCTTAAAAGGCTAACGTTAAATTACGGTTTATAATTCCAAAATTGTGCTTTCTCATGGTGGCTTTCAGTAAGCGTTTGTATACGGCTTCGTAGAAACTAAGATGGTAAAAAAATTCATATTTTGATTTTAAGTGACAAAACAAAAGAATCAAACTGCAGATAATTACGCTTGTCTTCTTGTCCCTTCGCTAATACATTATCGGGCAGCTACGAGTACTGCGCAGACGCGCCGAATCCAAATAACGTGCAGCACTCGGGTGCTAAGGTATAGCGTATAGACTAGAAGATAAACGCCGATCGCGAACCGGTTAGGGCTGCCTAAGGAATTCTCAGTTGGCTTGGCTTTTCATCAGAGCTAACTGGACCAGAACCCGCTGTGTTTCTGAAGTGGGATCTTCAGATTTGCTTTTTTCACAGTCCATTAGATGTAATCGGTTTCACGTGACAATGCGCATCCTGTTACTATAGGCAGGCGCCATAAAAGAAAAAGCCAAGAAAGCAAGCGTGGAGCAGCAGTATTCTTGTGGAGTCTTCAAGAAGTTTGGCGAGAGAACTTTCCAAGCACTGTAAGTTCCAATCAGTTTTTTTTTAATAAGAAGTAGGCTTGTTAACCTAAATCCGAAACTACTATGAGAAGAAAACATCAGTATATATGATTCACTTTGATACGCCGAGTTTGAAAACTGCACTCGCGGTACTTCCTAGCATACTTGTGGCTGAGGACCGTTGTCCAACAGAATAGAGATCAGCGGGTCAGTCTTTCAACACCAGGCCGACAGCGATTTCTTAGCCTATTTATTGAAATGTAGAATTTAATTCTGAGCAGGTTTCTGCACAAAGACTGGACGCAAAGGGGAACCCGTGTATTCCAGGCTGATAGCGAGTACTAGTAAAAAGATCAGTCGTGAGAGTTACAGAGAAATGAAACCGTCTCTAGAACCAATCCAGAAGATGTAGAGTTAACTGGTGGAGCGTCACTCAGAACCAGAGATTACAGCGAGTTTAATCTACATTTTTGCCAAAGCTGCGGCCCGTTCCGATGCCTACGGCTTTTAGCGATAGGCACGTGGGTAATCAGCAAAGTGAGGTGCTGGTTTGAACCTTAAAGCAATCAGAGAGTCAAATTTGGCAGAATCACAGTTGTTGTCAAAAGTGCATTTTTACGATTCAGAAAGACTGTTGCAATTACTAAGCGGATCGCTTGCCTAAGCACAGAGAACTGCTTTCATTCTGCAGCTAGTCTAATACCCTAACATCGACTAGGATTACCTTACTGGATATAGTCAGCTTTGATTTAAAGGTTTAATTAGGACTATCTACATCTGTGCTAAGTAACCTAGAGATGCTTTACAGTCCCTCAAGAGCGATGGAGAATTCTAGGGCGTGATTCTTACATAAACAGCTCAGAGAGAACAAAAGAATCACAAACTTGTTTCTTTCTGTTTTAAAGGAGCACTGGGTTACTGGGGCAGGTGTCGATGCCCTTTTTTTTCTACCCACCAGAAATTAGATGAGAAGAATGAATGAGTTAAACAATGCTGATCTACAGTATCATAAGTGTTAGTGACTTGCAAGGTTTCTGTTCAACACGGAGCTTTAACAAGCATATTTTTCTTCTTTTCCACCTAGTAAACTTGCTGTCCTGAGCCAGAAATATCCCAAGGCTCCATTCTCAGAAATTCATAAAATTCTGAGTGATATTAAGGGTATCTACAAAGAGTGCTGTGAAGGGGACATGATAGAGTGCATGGATGACAGGGTAAGCTAAGCATTTTTCAAAAATGTTTACGTACTTGAAAAACGTTTAGGAAGACTATAATTTGTGCAGCTATTCATGCAGTCCAGGGAACTTGTACTCAACACTGCCGGAAGGTTCCTCGGCCACTGAAAAACTCCTGGCCAGCTCAACTGACTGTTACTGGAACTAGGTTTTGGACCAGTTCTGGATCTAGCCCTTTATGATCATAGAGGGCAAGGAGCTGTTACTTACAGTATAGCGTGTGTGTTTGGTTGAAATCAAAACATTTATCAGGGAGATTGTCTGATGGTATTTACTGACTTCGAGTCAATCGTACACAAAGCAAAAGAAAGCGGAGGCAAAAAGGCCACAATTTTTTTGCTCTCCTGTTATGCGTAATGCCGTTAATCCAGCTTTCCTGTCGTGCCCATGAACTCTGGAGAACAGCTTGCATGGGAGGATTAGCAAAACTGTGCAATAGCGACCCAAGTTAAATATTGCCTGTCTGACTGGAACTTAGACACGCTTTTTAAATCAGCCCGTGCCCAGTGCTGGCTTTACGAATCTGTGGGCTTTTTCATGTTTTCTCCTCTATCAGAGCTGGGCACCTGACAGGACTGACAAGATCAATCAGGCATCCTTGTGACAGACTACTCAATGACTTCCCTTGGCTTTCCAGAGTTTGTCTTCTCAAAGTTTCTAAGATCAGGGAGGGAAGAGCATTCTCCCTCGCGCCCGTGAACATCGTGCTCGATGTGCACAGGACAAGCGCATCCCTCCGATTATTTCCCTTTGTATGGAGACAGCGTTTCTTTAGGAAAGTGCTAAGTAAACAGGTGACCTGAATGACAAGGGAAGAGTCTGAAAAAGAGAGAGGAGATGACTTAATCTATCTTTAAATTATTATTTCATAGCTTGTCTGATAATATGTTTTAATTTTACAGGCAGAGCTTATGACCTATATGTGCTCCAAACAAGATGTTTTCTCAAGTAAAATCAAAGACTGCTGTGAGAGGCCAGTTGTGGAACGAAGCCAGTGCATTATCGAAGCAGATTTTGATGACAAACCTGAAGATCTTCCTTCACTAGTTGAAAAATACATACAAGATAAGGAAGTGTGTAAAAGCTTTGAGGCAGGCCATGACGCGTTCTTGTCAGAGTAAGTACCGCCAACAGTATGTGTGCTTGTATTTGAATGCTCCTGCAAATGGTCCTCTGTCTGTTCTGGACTACGACCTTTTGCACCGCTGCAAAAACCGTCCCCTCGGGTGTTTCAAGAGCATACGGAGAAAAGAGATGACCGTGTGGAAGTCCGATGTAACTAGTGTAGCTTCAACCCTAGTCGAACCCCTAGTTTCTCATTCATGCTTCGTGACTGTTTCTGTTCAGCGTTATCCTACTTATCAAAGCTGAATTAATCGGTGCCTTTCTTTCATTCGAGACCTTTGTGCATGCCCACATACATTATCTGCTTAAGAAGCATTCTGTCCTGGGCAACTATTTTGTTCCTCTCACATCTGCCCTGTTCGCAGACAACGGAACAGCCGAAAAATTCTACTGAAACCAGCAAACAGCATTCCAAGCTCATCGTCCACCTTACTTGATCTCATCTGAGGAACTGTCATTGTCAATTACCGCCTTGTGCGTGAAGAAAGCGGCACGTTATTCGGGAGCTCTAATTCTGTCAGCTTGTGTGTCTTTCAGGTTTGTTTATGAATACTCACGAAGACACCCTGAGTTCTCCACGCAGCTGATTCTGCGAGTTGCTAAGGGATATGAAACACTCCTGGAGAAGTGCTGCAAAACAGACAACCCTGCTGAGTGCTACGGAAACGCTGTAGGTGCAAAGCTTTGTTTGCAGAGAACTAGAACGCTTGGTCGGTACCTATCACGAAACGACGGGGTTGAGAAGCTCCTATGGAAGAGCAGACAGAAAGCGTTTTGAGAGACTAATCCCAGGGGAAGTTAGGGTTCTGATAGGAAATGAAGCAGTCCAGGGCCCCTGACAAGGACAGAGAGTTTTCTCAGATCACAGAGTAACTTCATTAGTCACCTCACGGAATTTCAGACTAGTCTCACTCAACTGCCTGATGCCTCTGTCTCTCAGAAGTGATTCTGCTTGTCCTGAAGACGATGATTAATAGCTGGTTAGCTGAATTATTCTGTATATTTGAGTATACATATATACTGCCTATACTGAGTATGGCCGCTCATGGATTACGATGGGAACCTGCACGGCCAGCTCACAGAGAGACGCCTAAACTTGGGTCTCCTGATCTTCAGCCGAATCGCACACGCGTCACAGCACAAGCTGAGTCACTGACAGCTTTGGCCAAGGGATAGAAAGAATGTTCCCCTCACGGTTGATAATCCTGTACTTCAAAAATACTCAACCACTTTAAACAAACGAACAAAAAAACCCTATTGTCTAGAAAGTAAGTCCAATGGGTAATTAATTTAAATTAAATTTCCAAAATCTTGCTGCCTTTTTAACGGAATTTCTGTGAGAACTTAAGATTCATGTGAGCATCAAGGCCTCCCTACGCCATCCAGGCTATACGGAAGCAATCGGCCTTGCAAAATGGGTATCTTATAGCTAATAAGATTTAGAAGAGGTCAAAAGGTATATTTGTATGACTGTTACCAGGATGTCCTGCTCTAACGTTACGAATAAATTTATACTTGATTGCAGCAAGAGGATTTGAACAAACATGTCAAAGAAACTCAGGATGTTGTAAAGACAAACTGCGACCTTCTCGCTACCCACGGCGAGCCAGACTTTCTTAAAGCGTAAGTACTTTCTGATAAACGTTCTTGAGCGCAAACAATGATGCTGGCTGCTTTGGGCAAATTTATTTGGTCTTCGCTTCTATTTTCACTTCAGCCGTCTAGCTCAGTAGAGCATTCTTCCAATGTGAGCAAACAGGCATTTTGATATGACTTTTTCAGACTTCTGATCCGCTACACTAAGAAAATGCCTCAGGTATCAACTGACACCTTGCTTGAAATTGGACAGAAAATGACAGGCGTTGGTACTAAGTGCTGCCAGCTTCCCGAAGACAAACGCCTACCTTGTTCTGAGCGATATGTGAGTACCTTTGTGTATTCTCTCTTCTTCTCTTGGAGATTTCTTCTGTTCTCAAAAACGTTGGATTCTGGTGAGATAGCAAACTCACAATGATTTGTCACCAACCCCAAGCTAAGCATCTACCTAACGGAGTTCGAAGTCTGTTCATTTTTAATGGACGTGAGAACCTAAATAGTTGTCTGATGGTAGCTTGTGAAAATTGTAGCTAAACGTTGCTCTCCCTCAGAACGCAACAGTAAGTCGAGTCTGCGGCAGCTTGCGTTTGGAAAAGCTAAACAGTCTCTTAAAAAACCATACCGATTGTAGCCCAATGGACAGACTGTTTGCAGAGCAAGAAATGCCCGACTCCAGGAATACGTATTTATTTGAAATTTTAAGACCATGCCGTTTCCGAGCAGGTGTTTAGATCCGACAGCTTCCACTTCCAGCTACGCTACTGTGACACGAACACCGCATATTGCTTCTGTTATTGTAGCAGGTGTAACTCACGTTTGTCCTTCTTTCCTTCTCTTTTCAGCTGAGCATTGTGATTCAGGATATGTGCAGGAGACAGGAGACCACACCTATAAATGACAACGTTTCGCACTGCTGCAGCGACTCCTATGCTTACAGGAGACCGTGCTTCACGGCCATGGGAGTAGATACCAAATACGTGCCTCCGGCATTTGACCCTAACATGTTCAACTTTGATGAAAAATTGTGCACGGCTTCTCCTGCTGAACGGGATTTAGGGCATATGAAGTAAGCTACAAGAAATACCTTGTAGAAAACCTTCTCAAGTGTAACACTTAAGGGGGGGCGCAGGGCAGAAGGAAGCTACAAACCCCCTGTTTTGTCACCTGACTGGGACTTCACTAGCGACAGAGAGAAAACCAGATGGAACTACGTGTTTGTACTGAGCTGGTCAGTGCATAACGTCATGTTTTTCGGAAGATGTAAAACAGGGTATTTTCTTCAACTAAAATCAGTGTCTTAGCTGACCAGTTTCACGTAGGTCCACTGCCAGTGCAAGTCTGAACATGTACTTCATTAAGACAACAGACAGATCATTTCAATAATTTTTTTCGCACCTGTAACCGGGATCACAAAAAGCCAACAGATAGTTGTGGTAGACTGGGAGTTTGGAGCCACAAACAGGCACCGACTCCTCTAGCCACGACAAAAAAACCCTCATAAATGAGCTGTACCTGCATAAAACGGCATATTTAAAATGGGGAGATCAAACTACAACAGGTAGTGTTAACTGTGTATTGTGGCTTTGTTTTCAGATTGCTTGTCAACCTCATCAAACGCAAGCCCCAGATGACAGAAGAACAAATAAAGACAATTGCTGACGGTTTCACTGCCATGGTAGACAAGTGCTGCAAGCAATCAGATATTGACACATGCTTTGGGGAAGAGGTATTTCCTATCTCCTTTCAAAAACAAACAAACCAACCAAAAAACATGTACAGGAAACTGGAAGCTCACTAGGAAACCAGGCACTACAAAAGTGGTTCTGCAAAACTGCTACGGTTACTTGTCCGTGTGCCCTAACAACAGATTTGCCTGCAGGGCAGAACTTGTATCTTGACTGTACGGGTTATAGTCATTGAACAATTTCATGTGGAAAGGTTGTCTGGAGGTAACGTAGTCCAGTCATCTGCTCAAAGGACGGCTAAATTCTCAATTGGATACGGTTCTTTAGGGCCTTCTCCAGAAGAGTTGAATATCTACCAGCTGTAGTTGAAAAATACGTATGTGTAGAATTTCAACTGTCTCTCTAGCACACGTAAGCTTCCTTTTGTGCTACAGATCGTTATAGAACTCTGAAGGATTACCAGTAAGAAGTGCACCTGGATCAATTATCAGAGACGCCTGGCAAATACAGATATATTGGCAGGGGGAGTCCCGCTGATTGTGTCCTACGAACAGTCATTCCATTTTTTTCCAAACTCATCAACCACAAATATATTCATTCATTCAACCTTTACTTGTCTCTGAAATAACCACAGGAGACGTTTATCTGTAGCCATATTGCTGAGCAAGCGCAAAGCGTTTACAGGAAGCATAAGTGACAGTTTCCAACAGCAACCTCATTATCATTTGAGGCCCAGAACTGTATTACTAATATCTTAAACTGCTTCTTGATTGAATCCTTTTTTATTTATAACCAAATATTTATATATTATAACCAAGTATTGCATAGCTAAATATATTAGGAGGACTTAGGAAAGAATTATTTTGTCTCTATTTCACTCTAAAAGTTTATTTTCTGCCTTTGCAAAACTGAAAAATACCCAACGTACAGGAGCACACAGATTGTAAGGTTAGGAAGCACCATTAGAATTACCCTTCGAACCGTAATGCAGACACAAGTTTAAGTTTACACAAGTTCCTGCTCAAGCACTGCATACTTTGCTCCCTTGGTTTCTCTCTCACAACCGTTTGTATTCCTTTTTCTAGGGTGCAAACCTAATAGTCCAGAGCAGAGCCACATTAGGAATCGGCGTTTAACACACGGTAGGTAACGGCAATAATGCATATATATATCAGGTCATCTAGCTAGCTAGCTAGCCCTCTCTGCCCACCCTCCCACCCATTGAACTCCTTGAACTCAAAAAAGCACCTAGCTTCCCTTTAACCACCAGGCGTTTGCTTTTTCTAAGGGGTGGTTTACTTTCTGCCATTACCCAGCACACAGAAAGTTGAAGTATTGCTAGTACGCTACCATTTTACAAAATAATCCTTTCTGTTTCTCCGATCTAGGTTGCCAGTGGGAAAAACACGACGAAAAATACTTCTGTGTAACTTCTCCCGCCCATTACCTTTTTTCCTTTGGTGTAGAATGAGTATTTCATAAATCTTCACTGTTTTGTCAAAGCACATGCTTTTCCAGAAACTTTTCAATTCTATTACTTTGAAAAAAAAATGAATAATAAATAAAAGCTTTATACATCTGCATCTGTCCTTGTCTGCTGGTGACTACCATAAGGCAAAGCTCTGCAGCGCTGCCTACACAAAATGGTTACTCCAAGTAGTGTATATGGGCAGGGATTCCGTCGGGGGTTTTTCTGTTTCTTGCTCTTGGAAAGTGTGTACGACAGAATATGAAAGGTGGTAAGACTTTATAGTCCAGACTAAATCGCTGGACTTCAATGCTCTGATTTGATTACAGGTTCATTTTATGCTTTACTTCAGCAATTATAATTACATATTAAAAGAACGTTCAAAGGACCTGTTCAGTATTAGCAACGAGCTCTTATAAAAAGAAAAAAAAGATTTTTTTTTTTTTTTTTTTTTTACATCAGCCACAAATCAAGTATCTCTTCACTTGCTAAGAGCTGCAAACAGATCTGCTTTTAGACACTTCTTTTCATGTCTTAAGTTGTTTTTAAAACAGCTTTTGACTTCAGAGATGTCCCTTGAAAAGCCCGCCATCTAAATCATGCCCTTCATGGCAGCAAGCTCCCAAGAGAGAAATTTGTCGGTTCTATGCCACTAAAGCGGCGTGATTCTCTAGTACACATGTAGTTTCAGTCCATGAACACAAAACCCCCAAATCTGCTACACTTTAACAAGGACCCTTGCATAACCCTTGCATCGTTAGAAGAGCCCTTGCATAATGAGGCATTTCACAAGGGCAGTTTTCTTGGCCTTGAAACTCTTTGTGCCTGTAGTTCGTGAACTGGGAATCTTCTCCGGAACCATAGAAGCACACGCAAAATGAAACATTCAGAGACATCGGGTTGAAAATTTAAAAGGAAGAATCATCAATCCTGTTACGACTGAAAGGTTTGAACATTCAATCCCTGTAAGTCATAGTTACGTATGGGTTTAGAAGAGTTTATGTGACCCCAAGGCATTCACAAACATCTCATTTAAGCTTTAAAGTTTTGTGGATTTGAGCAAGGACCGTTCGTCACTTGCAGTTAAAGCACC
Organism: Gymnogyps californianus; assembly: GCF_018139145.2. Classification (NCBI taxonomy): domain Eukaryota; kingdom Metazoa; phylum Chordata; class Aves; order Accipitriformes; family Cathartidae; genus Gymnogyps; species Gymnogyps californianus. The sequence continues at coordinate 84,096,521 of NC_059474.1, forward strand.
TTCTCCCTTAGTTTAAGGGAGCACCAACAGTGATTCTGAAGATTATTCCCATTATCTAACTCACCATCCAAAAAGCTGACAGTCATTCGCTGCAGCTACAACTAACCTGCTCTAGGACAGCAGAGCCATAGTTAATTAAAACAAGTTAAGCTTGTCCGAGGAGGAGGTTCGGTGAAGATTCTGAGGCACAGAAATCGCCACTAGCCCCACAAATCTATCAAGAAGCGTGGGTTTCTCATTCGATCTCCAGCTAATCCCCACGCCGTATCACGTCACGGTTCTTACGTGTGCTGGTTAGCTTCCTGTCACATCTGCTACGGCTTTGCAACTGCACGTTGAATAATCCCAAATACAAAGCAGGTTAAGGATTCCATTAAGATTTAGTAATTGAAAAAGTGTTTACAATTAATGTGTCTGTAATTTTGCTGCCTCCAGAGAGATACAGAATTAATACGTAAATGATCGCCAGGCTGCATTTATCATGTATCAATGCTGAAAAGAGCAATGTGTCAAGAGAGGAGAACCGAGTTGCATATCAATATACCAAAAATATGTGAAAAGAATTGATTTCCCTCCACCCCACCCGCACTTCTACAATTCATAGGAACCCATCTATCTCAGTCTTGCACATCACAGTATCTTTGAGCTTGCATAAAGATAGAGCATCGCAGCCAAGCTGCAGCACTTAAAGAAGTATCTTAAGCCTCGGTGTTGATGTGATTTTGAAAACTACCTCTTAAGAGCTTTTGCTCCCATGCTGAACAATCTTCCCTGTATTCCTGGGGCTCTCTTTTGGGCTGTGGTTTTCCACAACTGATACGTTTGTGTCCATCGGGGTTTCTTTGTGACAAGGTGACTTTCCTTTTTTTCCTTGTAGAGTCTGACTTCAGAAGGAAAAGGAATAAGCACACCTGCAGCAGTAGCTAAGACTGCACTCATACAAAAGTATTCTTTAACCGCTTAAGTGCCGCCTGAAGAGGTAGGGAATCCTCCCCCGAATTACCTGGAACGTATTTAAATTCCTGCTACCAAACCTGAACGATGGCTGCAAATGTCAGAAAGGCCAACCGTTACGGTAACTGTTCGCATGACACCTGCGACTTGCTTGCACGCAGCAGCTTTCGTTGGGTTATTTCAAGAGTCTTTTAGGTTTTATATACCTTCGATTGCACCTTCTAGTCCCTAGAACTCACTGAAAACTTCACAAGTATTCCTGAGTATGCAAGGGGGAAAACAAAACAAAAACCAGCCCGTCAATTTTAAGGCAGACACGAGTTTTTTTGAAGGCCCCTCTCCTTGCCTGCCAGCAGCTGAGTTCGTGCCCCCTCAGCCGGAGCGCTGCGGTAAGCATCCGTGTCCCGTACTGCGAGGATTCCCTTGGCAGTTCTGCTGGCACGGGATGTGCCCCGCAGAGGCGGACATTGACGGTCTCTGTCTCGATAAAAACAGAGACGCCTTCCCTTGGAGATGCTGTCCCAGGAAACAACACGATACTGCGGTACCAGATAAAGATCTAAACCAGCGAGACCTTCATGGCACTGAGTAATATGAGGAATTACATACCTGGTAGTCTGCTCCCGTTTGTACGCCCCACTTGCCTTCTCTTTCCTCTACAGCACAGTATAACAAATGGATGTGTAGTTGTAGTTTGTGATCTACTGTTACGCCTCAGTAATACGCAGGCTGGTTTTTATTTTCTCCGTTTTCTTTTTTTTTTTTTTGTATGCCCATCTCTCTCTCTCTCATACATCCTCTCTAAAGGTTAGCAAAGCCTAAAAGCAATCACCTTTGAGATAGCCTAGGTAACCTGCCTGGTCTCCATCTACTACTCCGGAAGGTCACAGGTCTTTTCCAGGCAAAGCGCCATCCTAGCCAACCCCCCACAGTACTGCAGCTACCCAGCGAGATGTCACACTCAGCTTCCGTGTTCAGGGAACTCAACCCTACTGTGCGTGCTTCCATCCTGAACCCAAGAAAGCGCACACACAGACAGAGCGTTAGTCTGTGGAAAACCGGAAAATGTGAAAACTGGAAAAGTCGACATATTTTTCTTTCTTCCTTTCAAAAAAAAAAAAAAATCAAGTACAGGCTCTAGTCTGCAATGACTACTTATCAGGGTTTCACAACTGTTCTTCAAAATTATTTATTCAACCATAACCTTATTTATTACATGAACAACCTAAAAGTTGTGAGAAAAGATGAAGATGGGATAGGAGCCATCAACCCACTGCAGTGTTGGCCTGTTTAGGAAAAAAAGATCACGGGGTAAAATTCCACTGAGAGACAGGGTCCTCGACTGGAAAAAGCGTCTCAAACGGACCCTTACAGAAACCTGGGGGAGTGGAAGAAGAACTTTCCCTTTGCAAGCGCAAGGCAAAAAGAGCCACTACGTGCACTTGAACCAAGGGAAATCCCCCTCCCTTTCAGAAAGGGATACGAAATATCAGGCAGCGTTGGCTTCAGAAGGGGATTTGGACGTGACAGCTGTCTGCGCTCTGTGGGGCCGCCACAAGAGTCACACCTGAGGGGCAGGCTGCAAAGGGAGTCATCTCAGGAGAACTACCAGTGCAAAAAGGGGCCCAACGAAAGGATGACTCCGTCAGACGAGAAAGCCCGGACAAGGCAACGCCAGACACTTGACTCCGGGAGTCAAGGGAGAATTGGTACTCCAAAAACTACAACTCCACTAGACCCAGAGTCAGCTGTACAATACTCAATGTCTTGGGAGAAGTGCCTTTCACAAAGCAGCTGCAAGGAATTAATCGGGGCCTTCTCGAAAGTGCATGCATTTTGTTTTGTTACCTGCGGGCAGGCATAGCAAGTTCCCTGCCTTCCTCCAAAGTGCTGCGTAAGCAGGTCACTGCAACCTAAGTTTGCGTTGCGTTAAGATAACGGTGATTGTGTTGTATTAAGATAACTTGTTTTGACATTCAGCAGTGGTGTTCCACTTGGCTAGACCATCACGCCTACAGGTGCCAGATAAAGACAAGGACAAGTTGTAAATGTCACCCTTTGTACTTTGTTGTGTCCAGTTCGGTTGCAATCAACTCACGGTGGGATTTAGAGCATAGATAAAAGCAGGAGTGTTTTGCTTTGGAAGTTAAGGGGAGGGTGGGTTGGGGGCAAAGGATTTTAACTTGAGGAATTTCTTACTTGTTCCATTCCAGATGTCGTCGGTTCATCTCATGCTCTCCTAATTTGCTGGCATATAGGCTTTGCTTCCCAGTAAAGGGCATATTGTGTTGGTAACAAACATGTATGCAGCAGCCTCTACAAAACGTCTCCCCTTTAAAGCTGTCACACTAAATACTGGGCTGCAGGATCCCCCTCCCAATACCCACGAACCACCCAGGATCAATGATTACTTCTTTCCTCCCTCTTAGGAGGCGATAACTGCTTCAGTCTGGAATCTCCAGAAGGACGTTCGTTGCACTGAGCACACAAAGTGCAAGAGCCTCTCCTGGAAATGATCCTCACCTAAAGCAGAACAAGGTTATATCCAACGAAACCATTTCATGATGGTGTGACGGAAAGCATTCTACAGAGCAAAAGCAGACACTCAGTTCTCTTGATGAAGCCATGCCAGTACCAACACCACCCCTTGAACTAGACTGGGACTTGAACTCCTGAATAGAGGTGTCAGTCCTCCAAGTCCGAAATAGGTATCTGGTTTCTCTCCTTTTTTTACTATCAAAAATGTTTGCTATAAAAGAGATGGCCTCTGAGGTGAGCAATAGCTCCTGGAGTTACTAGAATGTTTCTTTTCTACTCTATAGGAGAAGTGTATTTTGCTTTTGCCATGCTCCCGGAATTAAGTGGAAGAGTAGGGCAAGGTGGAAATCTGAGCGCTAAAACTCACAGGGTACAACTCGGTCCTCACGTCACGGAGGTGACCAAATTGCACTTTAGATAGAAGCTTGACATCCTGTACTTGAAAGACTGCAGTAAAAGGCTGACTGCCTGCTGTACAGAGGACGTGGGAACAGTGCCACGGAGCTCCACGGCAGCAGGCAGCAGCAGAGGGATGGCTGCTTTTTCCTCTTACGCTCTTGTTGCTTAACAACGTGCCTGGGAGAAAGGCACAGCTTCATGCAACTGAAGCTGGGAGAATAGCCTCAAATATGGATGAAAGCTGGATCTTTTCTTAGAAGCTCAGGAGTAATTCCCTCAAGAACAGGTCACCCAGGAATCCCTCACCACGTATAAATAACAATCACATCTGTTAGGGCAATAAGGTCACCTTTCATGGCGTGTCAGTCACTGACTGAACCCCTTCAAGAACACCGGACAGCTCTGTCACCCTGCTACCCACACGGTATTACGCAGCCTGCAGACATCCTGGAGAGCAGCCATCCCTCCTTCAGCATCCTGTCAGTGTCGCGGCAACAATCAAGGGCAAGAGAAGGGGCACGAAGGGAAAGAGAAGTCACAACGCAAGAAAGGCTGTGAGTTTTGTGTGAATTTATCTCGCACAGTGGGCTATAGGGTCTGAAGCAAATGAATATATCCTGTACGTGGAGATGTAATCTGTCCGTTTGTTGACAGGCTTTGTTCCTTCTTGTTTCTCTTTGCAGTACTCCAGAAAAATTTACCAGAATCAAAGAAGCTAAAGACAAGGCAAGATTTCTAGTGCTTGACCTTAGATGCAATAACACTGAAGGACCGGCAGCCCACCAGTCTGGTGAGCTTCACCAGCCCCCGTAACGGCCTAGGTCTTACAGCTGGGGCACCAGGACAAAGAAGAGAGCCCGCTTTGCTAACACCAGACTTCCCTGGAGCCCCTCTTGGGAGCGATCTGCATTGGACACTCCGTTGTCCGCCCATTTCTGCCTCTCAAAAGGGAAATCTGTTTAACAGATCCGGACTGTAATGAAAAGTAAAGCTTTCTCCCGTGTTGGCAGGCTAAAAGACCTACGCTACCAACACCCACGCAGACAAGTCCTCCTGGGACACCATATCAATTTATTTCCGACACCGGGACCACGCAAAGCGCCCGGCGCGCTTTCCAGCCACGCGCCGCTCTGACACGAAACGGCAGCAAACGTGTCCTCGCAAGCCCTGAGAGAAACGGGATGGAGAGAAGCACTGCCAGAGAAGCGGTGAGGAAAGTTGTTTCGTTCCCAGCCAAGTGACTCAGAGGAACCAAAGGACAGAGGCATTTGTTGCCAACTTACAGCAGCACGTAGGCGTGCGTGGCCTGGGCATGCTCCCACCTGTACCGCAAGAAGTTATCCCGTCTCCTGTGCCGACAGGCTTATACACCCGCAGGGTGAAGACTCCCAAAGACAAGGACTCAAGGAAAAACAGTCCATTCATATCAAACCGAAGGGGCCGCGCAAAACACCTGAGAGGGACTAAAAAAAAAAAAAAAGGAGAAGCCAGACATCATACATAAATCTTTTCGTTCCCTCAAGTTAAATGAATTTGCGCGGGATCCTTTTAGCTACACAAATTATGGTTTGCGTTACACCAGGTACATCTTTTCAACAGACATCAGCAAAGAGGCACGGCTGGGGAACAAGAGAATACACGAATGCCATGTCAAAAATTGCCCGTTTTTCATGAAACAAGTCATACTTCTCCATGTCCTGATAGTCCATGAATTTATAAAGCCTTTTAAAAATAACAAGGTCTGGACTACATATAGAGTCAGAAAAGAGGTTAAGACACGCACTTTCGGCAAAATAAACCCACTCAGGAAATAATCTCCAGGTCAAGCAGAAGTTCATAAATGATTTTGATGTAATTAGTCATTCGCAGGGGCTGAAAAAAGCAATTCTTACCATCAGACTTCCTAGCATAGCCAAGTCATGTTAAATCATTTGCAGCAATGAAGTGAACAACTTGGATTTCCTCCCTGTATTGCCTCCAGGCTACGTACACCGGAAAAGACTGGCTGAATATACAGGTAATAAAGTTTCCTATAAGATGTCCCATGCCACACCTTAAGTTCTGAGGCACAGATTCAGCAGCGAGTGCCGACTGTCCTACCGTCGCTAAGTGATCTTAAGAGAAAACCTTCCACTCTCTTCCATGAGCTTCCAGGTAGACCCTAAAAGCCAAATACAAAACGCTGCTCTGCTTCAGTAAGCCTCCAGCTGTAACACTCCAGCCAAAGGCTCTCACGTGAATTCGGCTGAATCCGGCCCATGCTGCCATAGTACACATGGTAAATTCAGTGTGTTTTAGCAGGAGGAGCTGAGCGTAATCCCGGTTCAGAGCACTTGGAATGCCATTCACACACACCTACAAGAGGACGGAGAACTGTTGTTGTTTTTTGAGCTAGATGTTTGCAGGAAAGACTCAAATATGTTCTATGAAAGTGAGTTTCCTTAGGGAATCTGCAGTTAACTAACTGAATAACATGGAAAAGCTGAAATGGTTCTGGCTTTCCCTAGAAAATTCTGTGTATTCAACCACAAAGCAATTACTGGAAGACGAGGAGGGAACAGGTCACGGTTTTCAATGAAAACGAAACAAAGCAAACCTGCAAAAGTGAACCAGACTTTCTTTGTTGCATTTTTAGCATATAAAACAATACTTTTAACCTTTTGTTTTTAAATCAGTCATTACAGGTTCTTGTTGTTCACAGCAGGGATTTATTCCTCATTTCCAAAAAGGCGGAAGGTTCAGCTGCCACCCACCATCCTAACAGCAACTCCGCTACCGCTGCGGGCAAACGTGCTCAGCGGATCCACAAGTGCAAGCTGCATCTTCCACATCGGGTGTATTTCTTGATCAATAAGGGTTATCCATAAGCTCAAGTCATTACAGACAGGCCAATCGCAATATTTACAGTCCGTGCTAGATGCCTTATAGACAACACAGGCTGTTTCCGTACGCATCACCCAACCTCCAGACCAGCTGGGTTCTTTTTTTTTTTTTTTTAAAATACAAAATGAAACTCCCCATGGAGGAGATTTTTCAAGGGCAATCTGTGACTGCCTCAGTTTTAGAATCTTGACAGAGTAAAGAGTTAAAAGAACTAGGATTTTTTTTTTTTTAATATATATGTACATACACACATAAATCCATCTCTTTATTCACTTTCCTCTTTTGACACAACTATTTACAGGAAGGCAGTGAAGAACTGCACAAGCGACCCCTCACTCTCTAATGATCATCTTTTATGTTGTTCTTCCCTTTCCTTGGAAAGCCAAAATAGCACGTGAGGTAAGACAGGACTTACGAGCCTTTACTGAACAGAGGAAGCGGCAGGCTCAGTCCTATGAAGACAGAGCTAAATTAGATATGGATCAAGCTTTCACAAGCAGCAAAACCATCATACTCCTGCTCAATGGAGCAGTAAATCTACGCAGGGAGACCTCAGGAGCGAAACATAGACCCAGAGTATTAAAGGGCCCAGTTACAACAGACCATCCCTCCAGCGTATGATCTAAACCTCATTTTTCTTGGCTGAGCAGGTAAATGGTTTGAATAACGAGGGTTCAATAACCTCTAGGTTAAAGAGACACTCTTACTGTGTGGCTTTCCGGGGAGATGGATCCACAGAAGTTACAGAAACATTAATAACTTGCAACTTACCCCATTATCAAGTTTCCAACTTGTTTTTCTTCCCCGTCCCTCCCCCCCTTTCTTTTTCATGTTTTTGGTTTTATTTAGCCGAGAAACTTCCTAGGGCTCCATCTTCACGTATTTACGATACTGCAAATGATGTCTCAGTTACCAGCAAAGACCGCTTTCCCAGAAACATGGTAAATTACAAAAGTTTGTCCTTTACATGCTAACATATTTGCAGTTCTTAAAAGCACGCTACTTCTCACTGCTATTTCCAGTCCTCCTCCGGCCAGCTCATGCCCCAGCTGACCAGCAAAAAAAAAAAAAAAGCTGCAACATCAGAAAATTTAGCAGAGATTCTCAGCCAGTGTGAATCGGGATAATTACGTTGCCTTCAGCAGAACCAGATTACACAAGCTGGGACTGTCACACTTCATAACTAGTATGCATTTCTTTGGAATATAATTGGATCACTTCTGTAAATGTAAACCAACCGCTCAGCCAGGTACGTCCTCTTCACGGGGTCATAAAAGAGCACAGCCTAACGCACTGAAAGAGAGGTCAAGGCAACCCGCCGAGATGCCTCGCTCCTCCGAGGCAGGGGGGAAAGTGCTGGAAACCTGTTCTTGCCGCCACCAAACAGCTCTGCACGCTAGATGAGAGAGATGGGAGCTGGGGAACTGCTGGTGCCCTACGGACCAGATGAGCCAGCGGTGCACACGCACCAGGACTGTGCTGAGGTTAGCTGCCTGCAACAGGCTCCCCAGCATCAGAAAAGGATCCCATTGCCTAAGGAACTCATCAGGTCATTTGGGTCTGCAACAGAGAGAAACACCGGGAACGAGGAGGGGGAAATCACCAACTCATGTTTCATAACTGTTGCTGTATCACGTCTTCTCCAGGCAGGACACCCCAGTACCAAACCAAGACATTTTCAAAAAAACATGATCACATAAAGTCTAGCCAGCCTCCTCTCATAGTATTTCCATCTAAAAACATGAACATAAAAGATGTTTTCTTTATAAAAGAGTTTATACAGTTCCAACATGCCTCTTACTCAGCACATCCTGGTACTTGGAGTTACTTACAGGGAAAATAACTCCAAGTATCACACCACAGCAGCTCAGATTTTTTTGTCAAGACAAACCTTCTTACTACTTGGGAAGAAGCTGAGTTCTTCCAGGTGCATGAACTTCCTATGAACATGACTCTTTTTAGCATGAATGCTCAGGATTTGACAAGAATAATACTCTCCAAGTATAAAGAAAAGAGATCATTGAATCCCACACATGTACTACTCACATCACCAAAACACCGTTGACTGAACTTCAAGAAAGAAAATTAAAGCATTGATACAATCGTGAAGAAACCAACCCAGGCGAAAGGAGGGTTCAGAAATTCTGCTCTCATTAGTAAGAACAGAAACAAAACAGCTAAGCTCTGGGCACACATGTTTGCACTTTGTTGACCTAGTTTGAGAATGATCATCAATGACTGAAACCTATGGGGAACGCACACCCGCCTCAGACACAGAGACCTTCCCCTAAAATTGGTGAACGTCATCAAAAAGAAATATCCAGTAAAAACTAACTCACCTCTCCGCTGCATAACACACAGAGCAAAAGGGCTCCAAGAGTGCAACTGCCCGGGCATTTCAAGAGTGGACTGAGCATCCCCCACCAACCCTCCCCACCTGATGGGAATTCACAACTCCACACCCTGAGGGCCATCAGCTGCTTTTAGCTCTATCCTGAGCTTGCAAGGCCGTTTCTAAGAAGTTCCAGAAACAGCTGGGTCCTCAATAGATGTAAAACTGAGCAGGTCAACGTGGTTTCCGTCCTTTGAAGGACAACGGGAACTCTTAACGAGGACCTCAGCTCTTCATCGGATCTCATTTCTAGTGTTTGCCACACTCTTTCTTTCCAGTTCAACACTGTACGTACATTTCTCTCCTGCAAATGAGAGAGTGTGTGCTGTAAACAGGCAGATTGCCATCCAAATCACGGCAAGTATTTTCAAAGAAAAGTGAAAAGTAGTTAACCATCCTGCTGAGCCTGGAAAAGGGCAATGGAGAAATTTAATTTAAAAGATTTTAAATGCAGCAGCAAAGTGCAGCTTCCAGAAATACTTAGGATGACACATTACACGTACATAATCTCTGAAACACATTTTTCTGGGCCAAAGAAGACCCTGCTGTACAAAGTCTCTGACATCGGTGTCTCAGCTGTTTCTGCAGCTCCACCTCAGGGAATACACCCCCACCTCCTTTATTTTTATAGCTTAGAGTAGCAAGGTTGTATCAAGGTGTTAGTCTGAAAATGAGAGGATCAATCTGCACCTCTCCCTGCTGCTTCTGGGGAAACGGAAGCAGGAATGCTCCGGCCGCTCCCCAGATTGCCCCCGCGGGGACGCTGCTCTGGCAGCCTCAACCCGGGATGCCGCTGAGCCCAGGGGGCCGGAGGGAGGAATCTGCAACCGGCAGACGTGAGGCAGCGCTCGCTCCCGAGAGCGTAAGGGAATCGGCTTTTTGGAAACAGCTGGATGAGAAAAGCTTTCTCCGAGCTGCTCCTATGCACTTAATGAGGATGACATACATAGAAATACGGTCCGTAACCTCCAGACCTCTTTTTTGCAAGTAGATTTCTCCGTTTCCTACGGGGCTTTTTAGTTAACAGTGTGACAGAGCTTACTTGTGTCTTCCTCAGCAGATGTGGTTTCACCTTAGATTTCAGATCTGCTGCTCTGATGACCATGCTCCCGTCTTCCCGCTCGGAATCCTTTTTCTTTTTGATACCGTCTCATGTGATAACGAGCAACCCTCATCGCCTTCCTGCAGTTTGGAACAAGGAGCATTGCCATTTTCTCTCTACAGAAAGAAAAAGGTCTGTCTTTGCCTCTTCCTTCAGACCGAACAGACGTATCCTTGCCCACCTACCTCTGTCACAAATACCTGTGGCTCTCTAAAGCCATTCTATCTCCAAAAATTTGTCATTTGTATCATGCTGATGCCTACAGCGTACTTTTAAAGAAGTCAGGAAAATAACTGTATTAACTGGAATTTTCCCCCTCGTTCTACAGTTTCAGAGTTGATTTTGTTTCAAGATGCGGAGACATTTTGATGGTAATTGTGAACGCTGCGAAAATATTGTAGGGGGTACTTCATTCAGCCTTTTCACCGTGACACCTCAGGAGCTGGGAGCAAGAGATAGCTTGTACAGCAAGGAGGGACGCAAAGAGATCAGCTTAACAGCTGAAGTTGGGGTTTTTCAGTCAACAGTGTGTTACGAAGGCATCATCTTCTGCGCAGCAATCACCTTTGAACAAATGTGTAAGTAGATGAGATCAGTATGCACGATAAAAAGCCCAGAGAGCATTTAAACTCCTTGTTTGAAGTGCGATAAGTTAAACACGTCTATTTGCCTGAATTTCAGGAGAAAAAAGAATCTCCAAGGTCCTTTCTTTGCAACAAGCTGGTGAGTTCATCACACTGAGCAAATAATGGCATGTCTAATTATTGTGGGAAGACTCCGAAGGGGCTAATGTTATATACGACAGCACAAGGGTTTTGATTAACCAGAAACCGTCTGGGAGAGTATAAAAGTAGCTCTTTCTCCTTAATTCTTTCTGCCTTTCACAGATGAACCAAGCTCACCCCAGGCCCCTGCCAAAATCTGACAGGATGAATTGGAGAACAATAATTTATGTCATTTTATTGGTGAGCCCTACTGTAATCAAAGCCCTGCCTAGAAGTTATCGGGACCTAGGTAAGGATATATCTCATCTTTTCACTCTATTCTTTTGTATAATACTGATGGCTGCAACTTAGCATGCGTGGTTATGTGGTAGCTCACTTTGCCACTGGTTATTTTCTTATGGATCAAAGGTATACAACAAAACTGTATAAATTTTTTTTGATCAGCCTTAGACGTGTTGCTTCTTTATGGCTTCAGAATCTATGTAGAGCACAGGATGGCCAGCGATTACTGAGAGGAAGCGTATCCAAGGGGAATTTAATCCACAGGGATGCGGTTGCGCCACTGATTTTAGGTACTCTGAAAACGGCTGAAGTAAAGCCTGCAGTTGTTCTAGCCTCCTTCCATAGCGCACGAGGAAGCGAGACAGAGAAGTCCCAAGAGGGATGCTACTTCCAGGTGGCTATGCAGAGTAGCTACGTTACGCTGTTGCTCTGCATTTTCCTTTGGAGGGGTCTTACGCTCTCTTCACTGACTACTGAAGGAGCCTACAATGACCACGCTTCTCACTGAGGTTAAGCGCCTAAAATGAGACAACTGAGAACCTCCAACAGCGTGCGGTTCAGATGCTTCTTTCACATTACATATTGTTACCATTAGTCAACTTTTTTTCCCTCTTTGGGACTTCCACATGCACTAAATGACCCAACAGTGTAAAACAGAAGCGATGTTTGTGTTACTTATCTCATGTTACCGTCTCAACTGACACCCCCGTGTTACTCAGACGGAGAAGCTGGCTTAATTCTTTCATGTGTTTGATCCTTTTACACTGATCTCAGCCCTACTGACACGAGGATGAGACATCTTGATTTGGGAACAGGCCCCTTCTTTTAAAATTAATCTCTCGGACTATTCGCTGACAAACAAGGAACTCAAGAAATTAGTGCATGTAGGTTTGCCCATTAATGAAGGCCCAGAGGCAAAGGGAAAATATTTGCGCAGGATCTTCATATAGCTTGGACACGTTTGTTTTCCTCTGGGCCAGTTCACAACATGGACAGAAGGATGCAGCCCTGTGAGTCTCTGAGGAGCCTTGCCTACCAATGTCCTCCTCCATTCATCCCATGTCTTCTGCACAGAACATCCTTCATCTGTAGCTAAAGAGCGGTCAAGCACACCTTTCATTAGCTAAGGCAAGGTTAAAAGGTGTTTTGTAGGGTGCTTACCTCATCATGTGAAGCGTATCATCAAAGTAGCTGAACGCCCTCCAGCTTTTAGGCAGGGAAATTACATTGGCCCTATTATATTGCAGGTCAGAAACAAATAGTTTCACATCCTCATGCTTAAGTCAAATAGGAAGTTAAATCTCATGCCTTCCCGCTCCCAGTGCTAGCACCCCAAGCACTGAATTATCTTTCTCCAAGACTCTAGTACCAAAAAAAAAAAAAAAAAAAAAAAAGGTATTTGGTCAAGCACTTAATAAACACTTTTTATTCAAATTATCTTGTTTTTCAGAGGACAAAACCAGCATTGGCCAACGTTTTTCTCAGCTGCAGGAGAATAATTTTAAAGCCATGTAAGTTGTCCAGGTAAAGCGTCTACTTGCAGATGTGCTGCCACTGAACATCCCTGTGTCATTCGGAAATGAACGTGTACCGTGAGTCAAACGCTCAGCCCTTCTGCCAGCCCGCGCCAGCTCAGCCCGGGGCGATACGGATCCTCTTACTGTCTCGCACGTAAAAGTTCTATGATTAGTTTTTAGGTAGCCAGCAACAGGTTTAACGCTGTGTGTTCTTCTCCTAGTGCCATGATCATGTTTGCTCAGTACGTGCAAGGAGGCACGTTTGGCAAAGCAGTTAAAATGGCCGAAGAGGTCACAGACCTCGCCAAAAGGTGTGCTGCTGCGGCCAGAGACAACCCGGATTGTCTGAAGCCTTTGGTAAGCACATTTATGCTTGTAACGTGGCAAACATTTTCAGAAGTGACTTGTAATTTCGGAGCCCTGGTACGCGTTTTTCCAAAGAGGCGTGAATGCGTGATTGAGACGCGACTTCCTTGTGCGTGCATGTTCGGCCCTATTGACTCTTTCGTTCTCCGGGCTCCAACCTATAAAGCATCTCAAGACAAGTGGAGGAAAACACAGCCCCTCTCCTCCCCCCACCCCAAATATCACAGCCTCTTTTGAAATCCTCAACCTGTATCTTTCTAAAAGATGTTCAGAAAGCTCTGCTTTTACGGCTGCTGCAACGAAATTCAGGAGAAGCCAAATCAGGTATTTCTAGCAAATGCGATGTTTACAGGCATTTGCTCCACTCCATTAACTCACAGCCCTGGTTTTCCACGGTGTCTGCTCCCACACACTTTTGGAGCTGGCAGATTGAATCGTGAAACATGAATGTCAGTCTGCGTCCCGGCTCCTTTCTGATTTGTTAGACACGCTGAAACAAACCCTGAATTAAAACAGTTCCCACCTGAGGCGTGACTGACAGCTGGACCTGAGCACCGCTACTTGATGAACAAAAAACAACACACTGCGCGTTGCACGAACCTGACTGTAATTAGAACACCTAGACGCTGCTATGCCGCAAGCCGCAGTATACAAATCAGTCATCTTGATTGTTATCAAGAAAAAGGGTCCGAATAATGTTAGGAGTTCAGAGTGTCTGAAAACCATTCCGCTTCGAAGTCAGTCTGTAGGTATCAGAGTTTGAGAAATCATCACTTACGGATTTCAGAGGTCAGTCTGACTTTCATTGCAGTCAAAGCAGGAGGTAATAAAGAAAGAAACTGTGAGTTTACATAAGTCGGGGCTTGTTGGCTTAAAGTAGCCTCCTCAGAGAGCTGAGAGAAGTAAAACAGAATCCTCACGCAAAGTAACTTTTTTCTAATTTTTCACAGGACAGGATTTTCCTCGATACAATATGCCAGGAGGAAAATCTTCCCGGGTTTACTGACTGCTGTGCTAAACAGGATCCGGAAAGAAATGACTGCTTCCTCTCCCTTAAAAATTCATCGAGAGGGTTCATTTCTCCTTTTGAAAGGCCAAATGCTGAAGCTGCCTGCAAAAATCATTCACAGCATCAACATCCATTAACAGCATAGTAAGTAAATAAACCATAGATTCGTTGCCTAGATATGACAGTTATGAGCCTGGAGACAGCCAATGCAGTATCAACCAAAAAGTTCAGTCTAAGATCCTCTGTAACCTCATACTCGTTTTTCTTCCCAATGCGAATTATTTGTGTAAGTCATCTAGCTGTCGTTGTCATTATGTGAAGCCTGTTCTCCACCTCCTGCTTTGGATAGAGGTCCAAATGACAAACCATCTGGCCTATTTTCCTGTAATCTATGCAAAGGACTCAGCTGAAACCAAGGGCCTCCCTTTAGTCCTTAAAAGCCAAGCAGAAGTTTTGCTGCCTCTAAGCCACAACCGGCAGGATTTGAGACTTCAATTTCCGGGACAACGTCAGCCCCATCAGAATCTTCCAAGACAAACACCACACTACACAGCTTGTCGTGATGACAAGGAAACAATCACTTTTAGTAGCTATCATTTTATTATACGGCAGATGCTGCAACAACACTGCTGCCCCTTGCGTGCAGGGACAGACTCGGAAACTAAAGACATTTTTCTCTCGGTTTTAGTTTTATCTATGAGGTTTCCAGCAGGCATCCTTTCCTCTATGCCCCAACAATCCTTTCTGTCGCTATCCGGTATGATGAGATGATGAAGAACTGCTGCGGAAGCGCTGAAGACCCCACTCATAACCTGGAGGCATGCTTTCGGAGACAGGTATGCCATCGCAGGGTTTTCGGTTATTAATGTGCAACCAGGGACCTTCCTACAGCTAAAGAAATACTGAAGCAGAGCTATCAGCCATTTCTTTTTCAGCATGTCAGCCTGATGCTAGAATTCGCCTTGTTAAGGACAGGCTGAAATCAGACTTCAATACTCTCTGGAATTATAGCTTGAATTCCTAAATGAAAGTGCCGTCTGTGGGGCGTTGGGCAGATGCAGCTTTACAGGGGGCCCAAGGCAGTCCCCACGCCCTGCGCTAGCATCGTTGCCCACCCCAACTCTGCTGCCCGCACGGGACTTGTCGTAAGGATGCCGAGAGAGGACGTGGTGCTACGTGTAGTGCAGAAGTCAGATTTTTTTTTTTCCTGTTGATAGCCCCATGACACATCGCCTGCTCGGCCGAGCGTTTGCACTGCAGAGACATGCCCCGCACGTAACCAGCGTCAGAAGTTCAGAGCAAACTACCTGTAACGGTGGAAGATGAGGATGAAGAGCCTGCCCTGGCTGAACGGCTGAATGCGCCTTTGGCGCAGCTTGGCTGGGCTGCGAGCGATGGCGTAGTTTAACATTCGCTCACAGTAATGCAAAGCCAGTCATGTAGCTCCCAGACGACGATTTCCTCCCCTATGCTAAAAACACTGAACTATTGCCTGAAAGGGTTCTGGTGTCTTTTCACAGAACGCTTACTGAATAAATGCTGGTGACTAAACAGCAAGCACAACAGTTAGTTCATATGGCAGCTTGGACAGCATTTTTCTTTCACTATTAAAAAAATCCCTCTTTAAAAAACCATCGCCGCACTAGTTTTAGCGTAAAGCCTTGTCTTTTCTTCCACTTTCACGGTCTGCATCTTCTTTCTACCAGGCACCAAAGGTGGTGAGGCCAGTAAAAGAAGATGGGCTGCGGCAGGAACACACCTGTGGAATCTTGAAGAAGTTTGGAGAAAGGACCTTAAAGGCTCTGTGAGTCTTCCCCATGTTGATCATTATTTTGAAATAAAGCGTGGATGTTGCATGTTAGCTGTGGGTGGCTCCACACCTGCGCACGGTACAGTGCCTCTGAATACCAGCCCTGTCCTTTCTGCGTGCAGGTCACTAGTAGCACCTCATAAGGAAGACAGATGAGGAACAGAAATTTATGCATGACAGCAGTCGCCGTTTCCTTACAAACTGCCATTAGCTTTCAAAATCTAAACCCAAAGTTTGAAACGAACGCACTTCTCCGTGACGAAAGTTAGAGCGATTGCGAGCAAAATACAACTCCCATCTCTCCACCATTTTTGACACAAGCTTGCTCCTGAAATTTCTTGCTCACCTCCCACATTTCTTTCCACTGTCTCACACTGGAATTCACCTAGGATCCTGAGATAACTCTGAACATCTCACCTATTGGCTTCAAGGGACATTTATTTGTTAACTCTAGTGGGAGCAGGGAGAGACCATTCCTGAGCAGTTTGGATACCCCCTCCACAGAAAAATGATGATAGCTATCACAGTCTCACACTGAGAATAAAAACAAATAACTGTTTTTCTTCGTTGTAGGAAACTTGCTCAGATAAGCCAAAAATTCCCTAAAGCTGATTTTGTTACTGTTAACAAACTTGTGATGGATATTGCTGAGATGCACAAGGACTGCTGTCGTGGAGACATGCTGGACTGTATGCATGATAGGGTAAAACTCATTTAAGATTTATATGTTTGTAGAAATTGAATGCATTTTTTTTTGTTTTCATATTTTTTTTTTTCCCTCCTGTGCTGTACCGATTGCTCTCCAAAACTGGAGTTTAACTCTTCAGTCTAAACACCTGGTTGATTTTCCTATTTGACTTTTCCCTGTGTGAAGTCATCAAGAAGGGCCGCAAGATCACTGTGTGACCCAAATGACCTAACGCTGTTTCAGCAGACTGGGTTGCAGCTCCCGGCTGTGCCACGTATTTTCTGTGCAACTTTTGGCAGCACACAGTATCCGCCCGCCCGCCGTTCTCTGCCTTCTTCTAACATACCCAACGCATTTTATCTCACCGCTTGTCTGTGGTGGCTAGCTAGACAGCGAACTTCTCAGTTTAAGTGGTTACCTAGTAGCATGGGTCAAATGCAAGCAAGGGACTGCAGCAAATAGATCAACAGGACTTCACTCTTCTTCCTTGTCCTGCCAGACGTCTGTTGCGCAGCTTCAGCCAACCACCTCTTCTCTTTGGGAGTCACCTTCTCTGTCTGTAAAATGGAGATAAACACACAGATCAAAAAAAAAAAAAAAAGGACCAAAATCCGGTAAAACTTCCTTCATTCCCTTTTTTGCTTTACAGGAAGAGATTCTACACTATGTCTGCACCAACCAAGACACCCTATCAAGTAAAATCAAGAAGTGCTGTGAAAAGCCTCTGTTACAAAGAAGTGAATGCATAGTTAACGCCGAAAACGATGACAAACCTGCAGACTTGTCCCCCCACATCAGGCAGTTTATAGAAGACGAAGGAATATGTGAACGTTTTGCCCAGGAAAAAGATACACACTTAGCCAGGTAACGTGGGTCTCCCTCTACTCTTCAATTTTGCTGTTTCAGTACTTGGGTCAAAAGATGACACTGGGGACGTTAAAGCCCAGCTCATCAGCCTCAGATTTGTCTGCTCTGTGAGCACGTAGGCATGCGATACTGTGCAAGTTGATCTTAGTAAACCACCGCTCAACCCTAGAAGGTGTGGAACGGGAACAAATGGAGAACAGGGCACGATGGCTATTTCAGAGACAAAACTGAAGAAACGCATGTGAAATTTAGGTACTATCAGTTCTGATCTCAGGCCCAAAACATAGCTTTGACCCGCGCTTAAGTGGGAATTCAAAACCACTTGTTTAAGTCAGACTCATGTCTCGATTCAGACAGGATTGGTCCATTTCTGTTCTAGCCGTCTTCCTCTGTGCAACGAAGCCCTGATCCTACCAGTAGTAAACTTGGGCAAGAATGCCACAGGCTGCAACAGGAACAGCATCGAGTCCCAAAGACAGAGAATTCGCTTCAAATAACATACATCACTTGTATTTATGAGAAGTGCAGCTAATCGATTGGGCGCGACTGCTTCAGCAGAGCTAATCTTTTCAGCGTCCACTGAGAAATGGGTCTGTTACCGGGAATTATTTCATTATCATTTAGATAGATAGGATTAAAAAAAAGAGCAAGACCCCAAGCCCCACAAAGCTCTAAGCTGTGCTCGACCCAAGGTAACACTGAGCTGGGACCGTTACACACGCAGGACTTGCTCAGGCAACGCTGTGCTCGGTCAGCCACGTTTTGTTCAGGTTCAGTCCCAGGCTGAGATGCTGTGAAATTCTCCCTGTTCCATCAGACAAAACCATCCCCAAAGCCCCGCTGCTGTCCTTGCCATCCCCGACCTCTTGAGGGCAGTTGTTTTGGCTTCTCTCTAATTCCTGCTGCTCCACATATTGCAGGTTTCTGTACGAATATTCCAGGAGACACCCTGAATTTTCCGCTCAAATGCTTTTAAGAATTGGTAAAGGATACGAGGACCTACTGACCGAGTGCTGCCAAACCGGTGCTCCAGACGGCTGCTGCAGCAGAGGGGTGGGTGCCGTCGGGCTTCACACAACCGACCGATGGACTCCAGCGTGTGACTACCTGACTGATTCTGGCTAAATAGCGAATACGCCTGCTCCGGGTCTAGAGCGAGTACCCGCAGCTCCCGTAATAAACCCAACAAATATTGCAAGGCCCGACTGATTCCCGTACAGAAAAAGCATCAACAGAGCTTTCGCAATCTTCAGTTGCGAAGCGATTTAACACGGATAGACAGAGATGCCGGGCAAAGGGACGGAGCTAACATTTCTGTGAGCCCTGCTCTCTTTCGGGCTCCCTAGCAGTTCCAAGTGCCCTCTTGTAAACGTTAAAGGAGCTTATGGTTATTGTCTCAGGTAAAGACATTGGCATTGTAAATATCTGAAGTTAGGAGCCACCCTGTGTCTCTGACCTGGCCTTCCACCAGCAAAATGAAATATTTCAAGGTGATTGAAGGTGGACATTTACCACATCCAGGCAGTTTACAGAGGTTTCAGACAGAGGAAGACTTTCTAATGCAATTACAAGCGGGTGGTATATATCAGGTGCGAGGTAGCTATAGATATGCAGGCCTTATCATGAGGCAGTAGGGCATTCTGCATTCCCCCTGATACAATGACTCCTCAAATGAACTTATTTTTTTCAGGAGGAAGAACTGAAGAAACATATTTATGAAACTGAAAGTGTCATGAAGACAAGCTGTGACATTTACAAGGAGAAAGGAGATTACTATTTCCAAAACGAGTATTACTTTTTCATCTGCTTACGTTATTCCTGTACCAGCTGGGCACAGCCCGGGCTGGAGCAAAGCCACACATGTCAAAAAAGCTAGGCTAAAAGACACCGCTTGAATATTTGGACCAATATATTAACAGCTTCTAGGATTTTTTTTTTTTCCCCTCTTTGCCAAGACAATGTTCTGGCCTCTCGTGAGTTCTCTCCTTAACCCAACTCATGACGCAGCAAAGTGATAACTCGCTCAATCTCCCGTCCACGTTTCCTATGATGTTCTCGCTTTATAGCTGCATTTTGAGCTGTGAGCTGTCACTTAAGAGTCATAAATTTGGCCAAAAGACAGTCGCTGTGTCTTTTGCAAAGGACTTTGCTCTATCCAGCTCCTGCAGCAATGTAAACATTAACAACTGTAACAAAAATCTAACTACAGTAGACAGAGCGAAACAGGACTAGCTCAACCATATGCCGTGCTTAAATGCAACGTGCAGGCACAAGCCTCCCGCAGGAACTTTGGCCCTGATTTGCAACGTTAATAAGCACATGCCTAACTTAAAGTATGTAAGCAACCTCGATGAAACCTCAAAACTGCTTGCATACTTGAAGTTAGGCTTCAGCTAGCCTTCTCCGGGGAGATATACTGGGCTTTTTGCACTCCCGTGCACGTTTGATCTTTAGAATACCTTTGGAACTAGAGGTTTCCATCAAACCTGGTGGGCTGCTTTTGCCTATTGTATCAGTTGTTAAGGTTTTCCTGGCCATGACGGTTAATAAGCACAGGTTTTTAAAAAGAAAACACAAGTGAACTTTTTTGAGCTTATCTTCTGACCTCATCTAGTCTGCCAAGAAGTCACTCGCGTTCAATTTTGCTCTTAGTCAAGCTCCCTACACTCCCAGGGAAATGAGTAACACAGGAAAAACATATGTACCATCTGGCACGAGGGCCCACCAACATGTAACTGGCAACACTATCGTTAATTTTACTGGTTTAACCTGGTAAGAGACCAGTCAGAAAAAGGAGAGAGCTCAAACAAACAGAGCACGCTTACACTTGCCTACGTGAGTTTATGAACACCAGGCTTAGTCCTGCCCTTGTACTGATGAGCGTTCTGTGGGGTTTGGCTGGAGCTTCACACACGCGAAGGCAGTGGCTTGCTCGCTGCTGCCTGGTGGAACAAAAACACCAATATTAAAGAAATTATCATTTCAGGCTGCTCATGAGCTTCACCAAGAAGATGCCTCAGCTGACATCCGCAGAGCTGATAAAATTCACCAAGCAAATGACTACAATCGGCTCCAAATGCTGCCAGTTAAGCCAGGACAAGCTACTGCCTTGTGCCGAGGAAAACGTGAGTGTTTTTCTGCCGTATCTTGGTCCTACTTCTTCTTGAAACTCTGCCACAAATTCTGCTGCCAGCAGGGTCGAAGAGCTTGCAGTAAAGGTAAACAAGAAGAGTGTTCACTGAGGTGCTGAGCTGGCCTGAAGACGTACTTCCACGCCTGAAGTAAGCATAACTCAGCATCACTGAAGTTAATGCTTGAATTAAACTACAGGAGGATCAGGAAATTGTCAGGCTAGCGCTAGGCAGTTAACAGTCACGCAGTGCAGGCAGTCCGACCCCGTTCCCTCTGAAGCTAACGATCTCTTGTCCGAGTTCATCCTTTCTAGATGCCCAAAGCTGTAGGGCTCTATGAAAAGGATCAGTTTTGTATAGCTCTTCTGTAAGAATTCTCCAGGCCCGTAAGCCAAAGTGCTTAAAAAGCTTCAGCCTGTCCTCCAGCCACCCATTTGTACATCACATTCGCAAGAACAGCCGAACATACCTACAAAAAGCCTGCTGCTGAAACAAATCAAACGCAAGCGTGCTTTTATGAAGAAATCGCATCACTTCTATGCGCAAAGGACAGTCCCTAACACTGCATATACATATTTATTCTGAAAAATCTGAGCCGTTTTTACCCTGACAAAAGTGAGCATTCAGTAGAAATCTAAACTGTTATCTACCTTACAAACAAGGTTTAATTTAAAATTCTCAGTTATTTTTTATAACTTCACTAAGAGCAGCATGTATTCCAGGGGTTTTTGAAAAAGAAAAAAAATAACGTAAAATTGTTTTTTTCACTTCTCTTGGTAAAGCTGGATCTCGTGCTTGGAGAAATATGTAGAAGACACCTGACCGATCCTATAAACGCGGGAGTTTGCCACTGCTGCAGTAGCTCCTATGCTCTCAGGAGGCCATGCATGGGGAAACTAGAAATTGATGAGAATTATGTGCCCTTATCGTTGACTCCTGGTCTGTTCACTTTCCACGAAGACTTGTGTACGACTGAAGAGGAGAAGTTACAGCACAAGAAGCAGGAGTAAGACATGCCTGTTTTACTCTGTTACCCCTCTGTTTCTTATTCTTATCCTGGCAATGCTCACCTTTCCCTTGTCCGCTGTCTGGCCTTCTCGTTCTGCAATACGCCATTGGAAAAACAGCCACACACCCCTCAACCCCTCTTCCCAGCTCCTTTTTTTCCTCTCACACTAGTCCCAGTTTCTTCTGCTATCTGGTTCAACCTATGTTTACCTGCCTTTGATTAGAAGAAAGTCATTTTCAGAGGTGGGCAGCTGCACTGGCATACACCCCACCGGAATGGAAGCAATAGGCGTGCAAAGGTAGGTCTGACAAACATGCCCTCCCACCGTCCTTTATGGGAACTGCTCAAAGCACCGCAAGAAAAGATACCAGAAGAACAAGGAAGCTACTGCCTCAAGTACGGCATGGCCTTTACAGCTTAATGAGGGCTCATTTCCCAGAACGGGAAAGCCCATATATTTTTTCCTCATCCCACGCACTCCTTCAGCCTCTGAAAAGCTGTGGTGTTTGGTAGCCTCGGCCAGAGAAAACTTGTGTGCTGGCCTCCCCCTCCACTGTCACTGCAAGGGGAAAAAAATCCCAAACTCTTTGGCCGTTGTTGTGGTTTAACCCCAGCCGGCAACTCGGCACCACGCAGCCGCTTCCCCCTTCCCCCTGCCAGTGGGGTGGGGAGGAGGAAAGGAAAAAAAAAAAAAAAACTCGTGGGTTGAGATAAGAACAGCTTAATAACTAAAGTAAATATAATACTAACAATAGTAATAATGAAATATAATAATAATAATAGTAATGAAAAGGAATATAACTAAAAAAGGGGGGGGGGGGGGGGAGAAAAAAAACAGTGATGCACAACACAGTTGCTCACCACCCGCTGACCGATGCCAGAGCCACGATCCGCACCTCCCAGCCAACTCCCCCCGTTTATATACTGGGCACGACGTTCCATGGTATGGAATATCCCTTTAGCTAGTTGGGGTCAGCTGCCCCGGCCATGCTCCCTCCCAGCTCCTTGCTGGCAGAGCAGGGGAAACTGAAAAGTCCTTGGCTTAAGATAAGCACTACTTAGCAACAACTAAACCATCAGCGTGTTATCAACATCATTCTCACACTAAATCCAAAACACAGCCCTGTACCAGCTACTAAGAAGAGAGTTAACTCTGTCCCAGCCGAAACCAGGCCAGCCGTTAACTTGTGCTGTGGTGAACCCATACTGTCCTGGACCCTCTGGAGTGGCGCCCAACACATAAACCAACTGCACGGTTTATTCATGGATATTCGTGGTGCAGCAACTCCAAAAACGAGCACTGATGTTTTGTTTCACAGGAGAACGGGGCGCATCTTTGCTCCCTGCTGCAAATACGTATCTGGGTGGCGAATAAAAATGAGAAAGCTGTAGAAAGGAAGCGGGCAGTAACCAAGCAGGGACTTTGCAGGACTGTTTGTTTGAGAAGTGCTTCGTAATCCGTGTGCTTACCTCCCAGCTTCACAGGGCTTGCTTTGCTTTTCTTGCAGAATGCTCATCAACCTCATCAAATACAAGCCCCAGATCACACAGGAACAGCTGACCTCCGTCACGGCGGCCTTTACTGCCATGAGGGAACAGTGCTGCAAAGAAGAAAACCGTGAGGCGTGTTTTGTGAAAGAGGTACTGTTTCTGTTTTCACCCATACGTTCTGAATCAAAATGGAAACATGGAGCACAGGCGAGAGTGTAAATCTCTCCATTAAGCAGCAACAACAAAGCCTGGCTAGCCAGAATTCCTGCATTTACATTTCCAAAGACAACCTTTATGGCCTGCACAAGTAGATATGTGTACCAGTTGAATGATCACTAGAGAACTTACCTGATTAGTCTCGTGTTTATGTGCAGCAGTTGATAGACACGGAGCTCAGCTACATCTGTTGCTTCGGGGGAGTCACTGGGACTTGCCCTGTTGAAGGATACGGGCAAAGGTCTGTCCCTGGCTAACAGTTCTCAACTGGATTTCTCTTGAAAAGTTCCTCTGCAATAGGGAGAGAAAGGATATATCACATTTTAGGTCAAAGCATTTTCCCTGTTTATTCTCCCTACCTCTCTTTTCCTCTTCTCTTTCCTATGTTATTTTAGCTCACTGAACTTCATACTGCAGAGCTACTGTGGCTTCTCTTTACCCTCCAGTAAATCTGCTTTTGTCTGCTTCTCCTCTCTCTCCCATATATTCCTTAACTGACCTTTAACAAACCATCCATGACCCTTGAGCCTTGCTCTCTCTTTTCCCAAGTCTTTGCCTTGCTTTGCTTTAAATGATAAAACACAGAAAATTCTCTTTTATTAATCAGAAATTTCCACCTCTGAATACACCCAAACAGCATACCTGCAAAGAACCATTCTACTAACTCTTCCTAATAGAAGTGTATTTAGGTATTTTTCCAACAAATCCAAATCTTCTAAGGTAATCCGAGCTGAACACTAAAAGCAAAATGTATATTAAACATAGTGAAATATGTATATGCACTCTGAATATACAGCGTTTGTACACAACTTGCAAAGATTATAAAACATTACTTACTGCTGCCGGACTCATTTAACTTGTTCACAAGTACATCACCTTCCTGACTCTATTGCTCATAGATATTTTGCTTTTTTTCAGGGTCCAGAACTTATAAAAAGAAGTGAAAAAATGTTGTCAGCATAAAGAGCTTGCATAGCATATTGGAAGATACTTGCCGAATGATAGGAAGTCACACAAACTTAACAGCAAGCGTATCTTTTCTAAATGTTCATGAAGCATAAACAGGAGCGTATGATTTGTCATAGCAGAGAAAACTACGTTGTGGCTCTTTACTCACAAATCTAATGAAGCCATGACGGTTTACACCAGCTACAGTTCTGCCACTCTCCCATCTGCTGCTGTGAACAAGGTAAAAGAGGTGCCTCAGAATAAAACATCAAATTCCCGCATTGAATCTGCTGAGCTGTGGAACTGTAAGCCTGGTCTGCTCGCAGAGCTCAGCTTACCTGAAAATTAAACGTGCATATCCATTTTATTCAGATGGGGGAGAAACCTGTACGCGAACTTTGTATCTGGCTCCTACCACTTTGATTCCAAATGATCAAGGATACGTAAACTTTAAACCAAAACAAGTAACTTCAAGCCAGTTTCAGTCCAGAGAGAGGGTGCATCACCTTAAAGAAATCCACCGGAAAAATAAGTTAAATGGATGCAAATTCAGGGTTTAGATGTGGCCACCGTCTTATGTTATGGAATATTATTTTCCTTATACCAAATAGTCACAGACACCAAAAAAAGGAAAGGCGTTTTAAATCTTAAGTTTACGAAGCATAAACGCAAATAAGATCAAATTAAGAAAATCTGCCTGTAACCACTTCAAATTATTTTTTCAGTCACCAAATAATTATTTTTGCATTTTTATAGCTCTGCCCTTGAAACACAACACATTCGCTCCCTAATATGGGCTGCTCTAGGGGAATTGTAAGTTGCCTTTAAGCACAGAAAAAGATTCTCTTGGGCATCCCAAAGAGGGTGCGGAAGAAGAGCAGTGAGCAAAATGTCACGGAAAGGACTGAGCGTGGACTGCTGAAACACCTGATCAGCAGACCAATGCTTAGAGAAGGCACTGGGAGGCTGCCAAATTTCCACCCCAGGTGGTTTAACACACAAACGGCTTTTGGGGTTTGACTTTTTTTTTTTTTTTTTAACATTAAAAGAAATTAGAAAGCATGTTAAAAATCATATGTCAAAAACAGTACTAAAAGAAAGAAATATTTTTTCTGGAAACCTTTGGCTCAAGGAGGACACCCGAGATATCAGATTCTTTCGGTGGATGTACCTAGCAGTAGTTACCCTAGGAGCATTTCAAAATATCTGTAAGATAAAGAAACATTGCCCAAACAAATGCCTCATAAAACACGAATCCAGCGTAAAGTATTACCACCAGAGAGAAGGTTTCAGAGTCAGACTGAAGAGGTCGACCGAAGTGAGTCCCACCGGAATCTATCCTGTATATACTACTAGGCAGTATTTCCATTAAGGATATAAATAACGAGAAGAGAAGCCATTCATTAGATTTGTGGCTGACAGCAAGATGGAGACACACTGTTGCAAATCCCTTCACAACATTTCAGATGTCAAAATCCTCTTGGCACATTTACAGCAATAGCCCAGAAGAAACCAGCTATGTTCTATGAGGACAAATTTAACATACGACGTAGGTACGATTAAGCAGCTGCACCATTTCAGTGCAGGAAAACTACTCTTTAGGGAGTTGAGCAGATAACACTGCAGTTATAACAAATCACAAGCTAAGAGTCACCAATGGTTTGCTGCTAATTAAAGTCCAACTCCGTGCTTGCATAGCAGGGGTGTAAGCAGAACAACAGATAAAAGAACAAGCTACGTAACACGTGTATCACGGTTTCATTTTCCTCACCTCTGGTAAGGACTTTGCTGGAGCATTAGGACAAATCTTGGGTACCTCACTTCTAGAACGCATTTCACTGAAAAGAGAACAACGGTAACAGTCAACGATCCAGAAAACACGAAAAGGAAAGCTAAAATAGATTGGGGTTGCCTGGTTTAATAAGAAAGGCTGCAGGAACTTGGAAATCTTTGTCTACCAAAGACGACTGATCCCAGGACAAAAAGCAGCCAGTCAGTGCCCGGAAAGGGGAACAAAGCACCCGGAGCGACTGTCTGGGAAAGGTGGGGAGCCGTGAGACACACACAAATACTTAACAGTTTTTACCTGCATATCAGCCATGTTTTCAATACCAAAACAATGATTAGATGGCCATCTGGGGCTTCTCTTAGCACTGTGTTTTCTTAAGATTTCAGGTTCTGATGAAGATCAGTCTTCTGGAATGTGGGGGGTCGTTTGGGTTTTCAGCTTTTTTTTTTTTTTGAAATCCAGTGATGACTTTAGATCTTTCTCATGGGGTAGCCTGGCAGTACAAATTCAAGTAAGATATATACTCCATTGCTGTCTTTATGGTTAATAACTTAGGCTCTGAATTCAAAAGCAACCCCCATTTCCTCTGTCACCTCTGTTTTTCATTGCTGTTACCTTGAATATCCAATAATGCTTTGGAATAAATTCTTCCCCTGTTCTTGTCTGTAGTTGTCAGAAACGATTCATTTAAACGAGCACAGTATTCACGAAGAACTAACACCACAGCGAAGTCGCAGCTTTATTTCACTGGCCCTTAAAACCCAAAGTAGATGGTCTGTGCTATGTTCCATACTTATTTTCCCAGCATCTTTCAGTCCCAATTCAGCAGGACAAGTAAAATAAAAAGGATTCAAGTATTTAACATCAGACAATGGCAAAAATGGCTCAATTTCGGAATTGTGTACATACACAGAGGATTGGAAAACCTGCTTGAAAACACTTTCTTTTTTCCACATGGTCTGTGCATTCATTTCTCTTTTAATCTCAGACCAAGGAATTATGAGTATTTCGTGTTCCAGTATTTTCGTACTGCACCTTCATACAACTCCTCACGCATTTACGCAATGGAACATGTAACAGCAATAGCCTATTCTGCATAAGAATACTTAAATACTTTTTCCTGGTTCAAATGAAAAACAGGCACCGCAGTGCAGGCACAGATCGCTGTAGCACTTGCTGTTTTCTAATGAGTGCAGACTTAGCTCAAACTCATGAGCAGGGAAATAAGCGATCTGAAAATTCCTTTGCAAATGGGTTCTGATTTGTTCCTTAGAGCTATTTAAGCAGAACAAAGCCAGAAACCCAGACAAAGAGCTTTGTTGCTCTTCTGACTCTAGCACCATTCCCATAGTGCTTCGACAGACCAGCTGGTGCTTCCAACAGGCCTGGCTTCCGAGGAAGGCAAAACTCCATCCATGACACCGCTGAAACTGCCAGCTTCTGCTTCGGTTTGGCTAAGAACGTGACTGTGGTCTACTTCAGGCTTCACTGAAATTTGACCTTACCTTGCAAGCATAACCTGTGATGCTTTGGGGTGAGTTTCAGACCTCCTAAAACTTGGCTAACGTGTATTTGAATGGGTCCCGGGGAAATTTCAGTGACGCTTGTGTGCATACTTCTGTTGCTTCAAGGAACTTATATTTGCACCTGCAAGGCAACTGTTATTTAATACCATGCATCTTAACTGCTGAATTGTTTTTATTTCTCCCCTCTGTGCTCCCTTGCCCGTAATTATTTTCCTGGGCAGGATTATGATAGACTGTACATTAAAATAAACCCCTTGCCCCAACCACAACAGCTTCAATTAGCACACAGACTTTCCATTTTTAAACTACCATCCAAGTAACATCATCTCGGGCAGTGTAATGTTTTCAATATTTGATTTATTCCACATGATTTCTAGGCAACCTTTTCTGCACGTTGATTTCCTCCCTCTCACAGTGTTTATCTTGTTATCTGCATAAGCCAAAGGTAGCTGAGGCAAAACACAGCTACCATGTAAAAAAGACAAACTAATACGGGAGGGCAATTAATTGTGCACCAATTGTATTTTATTTACATCTCTACAATTTGAGCTTTAATATTCAGCACGACTCAACCAGAAAGGACTCGATAGCTGGCTACTGTACCCTGCGCTGGGGCCAGCCTGTACCAGAACTGCATCTGTGGGACGGCTGCCAACCCAACCCTATCACGGCTGTGATCTTCAGCCTCTCTCCCCGAACACTTCTCATTTCCATCTTCAAATATGAAACACAGCAAGTAACACGGAATCACTTGTTTCAACAACAACAAGAAGAAACGCTGAGGTGCCTTCCAGGACCCAATCAAGCAGATGCAACAGTATTTAGTGAGAGTTCTTACTTCGCAGTTCAAGAGATATTTCAGAGATAAATTCCCTCTTGTGTTTAAGAGCTGAGTAGCTATTAAGTGAGAGGGTTTCCATTTATAGTTTTCTAACTGTAGCTCAAAGCTTAATCAAGTTAGGCATCTACCAATCTGAAGCCACTGGGATTTCAGGTGTCTCTTGCACAGGTTTTTTTTGTTTTGTTTAAGATAAGTGAAAAGCCTAACTGCAGTCTTAGATACATAAATTCCTTTTGCCACTTATCTCTACTGAAAAGCTTCCTCCTAATTCAGCACTTCTCTACTAGAAGGAAAACCATATACTTAATTTTCATATTTTCTGTATGATTAACACATTGGTTATTGCAATATTTTTCTTATATGCTAGACTTCTGGTAATGGTTTGTGAATTAGTAGGTTTTAAAGCCTTGTGCTTTTCACGGCATTTTTTTTCCTTATCTTAAGTTTCAAGCTAGATTCAGCATCTGTCCTTTGGGGGATCTAGTGCATCTTCTTAGGTGGTTCCCAACTTGTATTCCAGAGCTGTAGAGGAGTGGGTTCCATTTCGGTTGCATAACTATCGAGAGAAACTTCAGCACTTTGAACGCCCCCGTGCTTTAAGTGCTCTTCAGCCGTGGCACATTCAAGCAAACGTACTGACTTCCCTTTGGCAAAGGCGGTGCGTGGGGCATTCGCAATAGGCCATTCACATCAAACAGCAGTCTCTGTTTTTTTAACAGTTCGACTATGAAGGTGCTGGCATATCATACTCTTCTCTTTTAGGTACCTGAGATGAAGAGCGAGAGAACGCATTTAAGTAACACAGAATCCTGCAAAAATTCAATCCAAACTCTATCGTGCTAGTTGAACGGCTGAAAAATGTTATCATGAAAGCTTTTCTGATAGAGAATGGCAATTGCTATTTATTTTTTCTTTACATTTCCTGGCCACTTTGATTCAAAGTGATTATCAGACAGTCATTTGATAACAGATCCACAGCTGGTATAGACTCTCAGTGCATTTGACCTCAGGACGCATAAAAAAAAATATATATCTATGTTCAGAAACACCAATGCGTTTCTAACTTGTACCTGTTGTGCATTTTGAACTACCATCAGAAGAACTCAGGCCATTTAACAGAAGTGAAGTTTGAAAGGGACGTTAAGAATTTGGCACTAATCTAGCTTAAATGCTATGCTACCTAAATAGTACCACAGTATGTACCGCATTTATACTTCCCAAGGAAATACGTAGCAGCAAGTAGAAACTGAGGAACCAGTCTAAGGCTCAGAAGACAAACCAAGTAAAAAGAAGCGACCCTGAGGGTCCAAATTTTCTAGAAAGATTCCCCCATGTGTATGTAGTCAGCATTTATTCCGGAATCTTTAACAGCAACAACTCAACTGGTTATGCAGGATATAGAAAGGATTATAAATCCCACCAAGTTTCACTCAAGTAGTCACAGCACAGTGTTCTAACCACGCTCTGCTACATAAATGCATTCAGCTCTTGAGCCAACCCATAATTGTAAATATTCTCCTGGACTCAAAGTGAGCCCACTCATTTCGCTTCTATTTACCTTGCAATTGTCTGTTGAATCTCCTTTTGTTCTTCTTCATTTATTCTGTGCAGAATCGATTCCAAAAAGGGAAGATGGAATTGAATATACTGAGCAACCTATCAAGACGACAACAAGGAATGCACATTAGCAACTATGCTAATTGGGAAAAACACTGTGAGCTATTAGAATTGCTGATACACGTACGTCACTGCTAATCTCTTCCACATCCCTGTCCATGAGAAAAAACTTGGCAATCTTCTCCGAGGGCCCCTGCAAGAGTCTGTGCAGTAAGGGAACGTCTCCGCTCCTCAGCTGCTTCTTTTCTGGGATGTACAAGAAATGTCGTGATGCACAAAACATATAACAGTGCCTCTAGATACCTCATGCAATTAGCAGTCTTTTTTCTTGACAAAGATCCCATATTTGACTGACGTGCCATTGTGAGATACCTAACAAGTCTCTAATACCTATCTGCAGGAAGATGTGGCACCTAACTTCTATGCATTTTGAAAGAAATTGGTAGATGCGACACAAAGGACTCGCAATTTTAGGTAGCCAAGTAAGCATTTAAGAGACTGATCCCAGGCCCATCAGCTTGACCATGACTCCCTAAAACAACATCTGCCTCATAATTTTCAAACATCGTTTCAACTTTCTCTTTTGACATTTAAGGTACATGCCCACCAGTTCCCTCTCCCATTCTTTCAGGTATTCCTTTTAATAACGATCAAATTTCCTTTTTCCTGAAGAAAGAGAGTAAACTGTGTTGCAGAACTAAACATTTTCCACTGAAAAATGAGTACTTTTAACTAGGCATCTGCGATCCAGGCCTACCATCCAAAACGGTCGATTACAACATCCCTAACACTACCAGCAGAAGCCTGGCATCCCACGGTTGCAGTGTGGCTGTGCAGAATAAAAGTTAGAGCAGAAGAGCATCTTAAACACGGCCTTCAAATACAGAAAAAACGAAGGCATGTTTAGCTGAACCAACCGTACTGGCAGCACGCTGAAAGCGCCCAGAACACAATGACTGACTCAGGTTTTCCTCTCCATCAGAGGAACACACATCTCTAAGGGGTCTCCAGAAAAGCTGAAATGCCACACTGCGCCCACGCGGTCCAAACGAGGACAGATGCCTGTGATGAATCCTGTCTCTCCAAGGTAAGCGGTCCACGCACACGCACAGAGGATCATTAGAGAATAAGTGATCACGCAGCAGTGTCTGGCTTACCTCCGGACGCATGGATAATATAAAGTGCAAATTCATGCGGGCTGTTTTCTATCTGTTAAACACAAACAAAAAAGTCTATTCAGACTGACTGATAACACTTGCCTAGTATTTCACTGTCAGCAGATACTCTGTGCTTCTCAACTCAGATATTTAGATCCAAGTGTGAGACCGAGCTCCTGTCTGTGGAAAAGTTAGAAGATACTGGATTTGGATAAGATAGAAAGCTATGCTGCCATGTTCATTGTCCTTGTACCCCGCTACTGCATGATTGCTTACGGTACCGTATTGCCCAAATCAGTAACACACCGTCTTAAACAACACCAGATCTTTCCAGTCTTGTTTCCTTGGAGCATCTTTAACTACTTCATACAAGTTCCTTTTCAGGTGACCCGCAGATTTGCCAAGAGTCTTACCATCAGAGTAAAACCCTGTGATCTCGTCCTATCCACTTGCCCGCACAACCACACACAGAAAATAGCGGTGCTTTTGAACGCTTATTTTTCAACTTATCCTCTACAACTTTACAACCTGCTCTGTAATTCCATTCCTTATGTTATCATTTGTAGAAGTCAACTCCTCCTTTTCGTATTACACTACCAAGTCTTACTAACCATTTCAAGTAATTCTGCAATAGCAAAGTCTCTAGACAAGTTAAATGGAGAAGTATCAGAAATCGTACACTAAGAAGCTAAGTAGAATAAAGATACTGGAGAAACACACAGCACCAATGGTAAATATCTTTCTGACCAGGTATAATCCTGTTAATGGAAGATGGTACCAAAGAAACTCCAAGGGAGGGGGAAAAAAAAAAAAGTAGTTCAGACAGCATGGCCCTGATCTTGCGCACTAGTTTTAACTCTGACTTACTGGAGCTTTCTATGTGCCTGGATCTAACAGAATGCATCTCCCAGACACTCAGGCTAAAAGAGAATTCCCTATTGTTTTAAGCAAAATACAATTACTAGGGCCCATCGCTAGAGGGAAGCATGGCCATGTGCATTAAACAAACATTCTTTATCTGTGCTAGGAAATGCTGGACGTGCAGCAGCGTTTTCCCCTCCTGTGCATGAGTTTATAGAGAAGCAGTCCTGTAGTTCTTATTTCACTACACGCTATACAGCCAATAAAACTTTTCTAGGCTCAAACAGTCATGAAACATTGTAAAATAAACCCAACTCCTTCCTTGAAATGGCCCCTGTGGGTTTTTTTGTATGCTCTATTCTATGCACTATTCCCCCCCCCCCCCCAGTTATTACCTGCCTTTCACACAGCCCTGGTGTGACACACTCGAGTTAACATTGCTAGAACACGGCTGCACTTGCTTCTGCAAACACACAGAGTTACCTTAAACTTTTGAAGCAATTGTTCTATTACTTGTCTTGTTCTCATCTGGCTGTTGATTCTTATTTTGGTTTCTGATCCGAAAGCTGGAGTAAAAACCGATGTCTAGGAACAAAAACAGCAGCAAAAGGGCATGCGTATGAGGACTGCTGTACTCTATGGCTGGGACTCAAGAAGATACAAACCAGCAGAGCTCTGGGACAAAGCAAGCTGTCAGGTATGCTGCCACTGTTGCCATAAGGCAACGTAAAGGCGGTGTCCTCAGGAGAGCACCCCGGTACGTAGGACCACTGGGGACCCCCAGCGTGCAGCGGCCACGCACACTTGAAACCCGCTTTCCGGAGCAGACCCCGAAAGCAGACCCCAGGGGCTGAGCCCAGGGCCCAGTGACACCGGCCTGGCCACGCAGGGCGGCCAGCGGGGAGTGCCCCTGGTGCCTAAGGGGATGCAGGGCAGTCCAGAAGCTTGCTGGACGTTTTCATCTGTCCCAGTACCCAACCTCAGGTGATGAAAGACAAGCATAAACACTCGTACCTCGTAGTTGTAGAAGTGGCCATTAATTGAAAACCTGTGAGTTTCTACTTCTGTCCTCGCTATCATGGGGAACTTGGTCCTCTTCCGCACCGCCGCAGCATTGCTGCCGGCCCTGGGCAGGGTAGCACAATCGTGTTCCTGCTCGCTCTTGGACTTCAGAGTGCGGCTTTCGTAACATGAATAACCTGGACAAAATGAAACCGCATCAGCATATTGTACAGCTGCTCTACCCTCCTTGCCAGCACCCCCATAGGAAGGAGGCTCTTGTGGAAGGATTTTTTTTTTTTTTTTTATTATTTTTTGGGTGGGTGGGGGGAGTGGGAGACGAGTAAGGCACAGGCATACGATGCAGAGCAGCAGGCTATCTGCAGTGGCCACAGTTTGCTATTTTGTTCACTTCTTGGGAATGATTTCTTTGGTGAAAGCACAGCCCGTTAGCACCGCCATTCCAAAAGTTACCTGCACAGCAATGTTTTCACTAACCAGTCATATGTCAGTGTTTCACTAGCATGTAATAGATGTTAAACAGAGATAGAAAAATCTTTCCCTTTACTGGTAGGGAAGGCCGAATGTGTCCAATTATTTTTGCACAGTCACAGAACAAAATTTTTAGTGAACATAAGAGCACCGACACTAACTTTTCTCAAGGTTTGGCTCTTCCTCAGTAGATTTCAATGTCTCCCCGCTAATATGATGTAGGTCATCAAATTCTCCCCAGCGTGTCATTCCCCTGAAACAGCAAACATATATTTATAGTTGATTACTCCTCATTAACTCAGTGATTTCAATTTATCCTGTAGCCAGGCTTCGTGTACTACATTCCTATCCCTGTTCAAAACTTCATAGAACACGACTACAGACTTCAATGGGGTGTATGAAGCCACTAATTTTAGTTCATGTCATAATACAGTTAGTAAAATGTGGTATGACTAGGGATCCCAAATGTAACACAAGCCTATTTAGAGCCTGTTGAACATCGACCATGATGTCCCTTAGATAATTTGCAGTCATTCTTTATCTATTTTATAGCAATGCCCTGGATTAATCACATGTAGGATACCAGGCAGGCATACAGAAGACACACACATATTGTGGTTTAAATAGTCACAGGACACATCATGTCTGTTATACAGACAGGAAAGATTAAATTACCGTACTAGCCCTCGTGCTATCCAAACCGGATCTGTACAAGCAGGGAATTCAATCCAGCCTGTTTTAAAACCCATCCTGCTTTATGCCAATATTTCCATAATTCACTGCATAAACTCTCTAGCAGAAAGTCTTTGGCCAGTTACGGCTCTGACTGAGAATAAACCAATTTGCAGGAAAATATTAAAAACTCATTTCCTATCTATATTCAAAACAATATTCAACTAACTCCATGAACGTGCCAAACGACGATCTCAGCTGTGTTCCATGCATTTAAAAAGTTCATTTAAGATCAAACAGTCAAGCTGCTCTGCATACCTTAAAGCATGTCAGGGCAGCTTTGCTTTTCTGTGATCGTGAATTAATATTTACTTGAAGATTCAGATCTCCATCAGTGATAAGTTTTTTAAGAAATAAAAAGGCAAAGAGTAACTTGAACTGCCAGACCGGACCCTATCCTACAGGCCACACGCACCCCATAGCAGTAAACCCGGTCAAGGTAAACAAAGAGAACCCGATTTGCCTGAGACTCGAGTCCTTCGCTGGCTCCTCCTGTCAGGTTACATCCCTTAATTTCAACAGCAAGAGACAGGGAGGAAGGCTGTCCCTGACTTTACCGGAACTCCACAGCTGCAATCATGGTAGAATTAAATCCACAAGTCAAACACGTACCACATGCCATCTAAGACAATGGATAATTAAGAAAACGAGCTCTGCAATACAGAATTTATCAGGGAGTCATTCAGGGTAAGCATTGGCTCAGCCTCCATATTGCACATTACTCTGCTTCAGCTCATCAGATACAATTCAAAATTCACCAACCAACACTTGGGAAATAGTGTTCAAAATAGGAAGAAGAAACACTCTGAGAACCTACATCAGCTTTTTAAGACAGGGCAAATCTAGCAGGAGTCAGATCAGCACAATGCGCTCAGATACGAAACGTCACAGGCAGCAGCCTGAAGGAGCAGCTGATCCGTGTGTCTAAGGGGTTTTAACACTAGATTTCGCACGGACAAAGCCAGTATTCATTCCCTGGCTTGAACTTTGCCCTGACAAGCAATGCTTTCACACCCGAAGTACCCGGGAAGGTAACCTGCGACAGACAATCACTTAGCACTAACCTACCAGCTTTTTGCTTCATGCTGTAGAACGTGCACCGACATGAGGTCTTTCAGGGGCTACCCACTTATTAGGTATACATATATACATGGGGGGGTGTGTGTAAGTTTTTATACATATGCATGAGAAGAGTCAGTATAAACACAAGCAGCCTCCTCCACCTTCTCAACTGTTCTTAAGCCGAACGCCAGACAAAGATGCAACAAAGATGCCTCTTTCTGCCCAGCAGAAGCTGTTGAAAGACCGCACCAGTTACACTGGGCACAGAGTACTGCTGCGCAAGCGCCCACCACAGCCTTTGGGGACTCTGGGATACACAACCTGCCATATCCATTGAAGCCACCTACACGAGCTGTCTCGAAATACTAGCCTGCCTCCTTCTTATGGAAGTTAATACCTTACCTTTTACTAGGGAACAAACCCACACTCCCGGTTGGCTTCAGGGTTACAAAGGAGGCTATCTGCTTCTCATCTTGAATTTTTAATTGGATGGGATGTCGGACTCCCCAAAATATTGACAAGATTCCTTCAATAAATGGTTTGCTTCCTTCTCGCTGGGGAAAAAAAAAAAAGGAATAAGGAGTGCTGCATAATAATAATCGAATAATAATAATCAAGTAATAATAATCGATTTTCCCTCAAAGTAACAGGAATACGATGAAATCGCTGAGGCCGACATGGCCCTGGAACAGGTCACCTCGAGAGGCTCTGTAATCTCCATACTTCAAATATTTCCAAAACAGCTAGCTAAAGCTGCAGCTGACCTGATCTTGTGTCAGCACTAGCCTGACTTTGACCAGGAGGTTTTCCAACCAACACATCCATGATTCCATACAACTGCAGGTCAAATCCTCTTTGTTCTACTTGGATGACTACCTCTTCTGAACCAGGGTGCTAAGAAGGTGGTAAAGGGGAAGAGCGACTGCTGGTGAAGGAGGAAGAAGCAGTTAATGAAATCATCCTTATTGACGCAAAGCACTGCATCAGTCCGAAACCCGTTACCGGTCCCCACTCTTGCTGACACAGAACACTGGCACTGCAGAATGAGCTGGGACAGAGAAGTGAGAACCGCCCATCCATTTGCAGACCATTTTTGCCCACAATTGCTCTAATGTCCTTTTGGGTCTTGATATCAGCAAAACAACAGAAACGCAGCTTGTGAAGGAGAAGGAAGTTGAGACCTCTAAACCAGGGACTCTGTGGTACAAGACACATGATTCATGCTTTCATCGGTCCTTCAGCTCCACAGGCCCTTCTGGTCTCCACAGAGGATGCATTCCTGGGGCTACGCTTACAAGCATTGTCTCTGTCCTGAAGGTTCACATTCGAGGAGAGAGCGGTAGTCTCTCCTTGATCCGAGTGGCAGCAGTCCTACCATTACACGCTGTGGGTTGAAGCTGAAGGGGCGGGGGGGAACTGCACCCCACAGAAGTATTTGCAGCAGTACTACTCCCTCCCAGCTAATGATATAAGACTTGAGAGTTCAACCCAAAGAACTATGTCCTGTGATACGCTAAGGACTGGGATGGCCAGGAGACCACACTGTTAAAAATCTGAAACTGCCACTAGCCTGAACATATCTATTTCTGCTCTTTTCTGCTCACAACATCAGACTTTAGCACTTGCTGTGGCGTTTTTATTACGGTGATATATTCTGTCTAATATATTAACACACAACAGGTATCCTACACGGTTCAGTCTAGCCGCATTAAACGTCAGCGCCCATTAGTGCTTTAACTAGTATTACATTGTCCTTTCTGTATTATTTTTACATAGATCCTTACCTGATCATGTGACAGTTGCAGATTTTCTTGATCGGAATAGTAAGAGTTATAAGTCTTCAGAAGAGAACTGAGCTGCTCTCTAGAATAAAAGAACACAACGAAAAGAATAATTTTTTAACATCTCTATCACTGTAAAAACCAGGTGCTAAGTGGCAGGGTGACACCCTGTATCTGCGTTACCTGCTGCATCTTCGTACAGGTTTGTTAACGATTAATACATCATTTTCCGGGAGTAAAAGTTTGTCGGGATACTGGGTTGCTAGCAAGTTGCTTCTTTAAAGACCTGATACACAGAGGTAACTAATCGGTAGCTGTCTGATGTGACGTTAGTAACACTGCCCCAGAATAACTTGTACTTTGGACCTCTGTTACAGCCATGAGGGGGAAGTAAACAGGAACAACGCGCCCATGCACCAATGCTGCAGATCATTTTAGTTAGGTTACAGTTGGTTTTCCCCACACTACGGTTTCCATGGGGTTTCGGTATTTTTTCAGATGCTCTTATTTCCAAATATCTACAGCATGCCTAGACAAAACATTTCAGTTTCCTTCTGCTTGAAACAACAGCTTTGCACTAAGTCTTTGCTTGGAGGAGAAAGGTCTGAGATGAAGAGAACCTCTGCCAACAAGCAAGGATTATAAGCCTGCCCATCACTTTGGATTTCAAACAGAAATTCATGATGCAGTTAAAAAGCAACATAACATTCTGCTTTGAAAACAGTGTTGAAGCAGAAAGGCCACCTGAGGCACACTGGTGCTAATGACAGTTAAAACTTAGTATTTATGAACCACCATGGGAGATAACTATGCCTGTCTCCATCCTTGATAAACTCTCAACACTGCAAGAGAAGAGGGTTTCAGAAAACGTTTCACATTTGATGGCATTTCAAAATAACCAAGTTAGAGCTACTGCACATCCCAGTTTCTAGGCCACAGCCACCTCCTCCTCCCTTTGGCAACTTCGGAAAGAACGGATTTTAGCTACTGGGTTTTAACTCTGTGATTTCCAAACCTCCCGGGAAATTTCAGCAGAGACTGGGCTACTCAACATCCTGAAATCCTGAGCAGCCTGTGGGTGCACAGACAGCACTCCTGCAGCATCCCGGGTGGGTTGAAGTCACAGCGCAGGGCAACGCCAGCTCTCCACCGAGAGCCGGTGCAAACGCCGCTCCCGCCCGAGCTAACAGCAGTAGTGCTGTGGACAGCCCACATCACCGACCCTGCCCATACAGCCCTTGTAAATGGGTAAGCAGCAATAAATGCCACAGGTAAGAAGCATTGCACAACCACAGGCTGGGGGATGATTGCTTCGGTGCCAGCACTGTGGAAAAGCACCTTCCAATCACTGCTAGGCAGCTGCTGATCCCGCGTCAGCAGTGCCATGCTGTTGTGTAAGAAGTAACCACCATACAACGAAACGCACATGGCAATTTCCTCTTCAGAGCAAGGCTGCTTGAATTATGGCTCAAGGCCGAATGTGGTCAAAGCACTCTGCCTTCTTAGCGCTGCTTTTGAAGAAGGATACACACCAAGTTGACAGAGTCCAAAGAAGAGCAGGGGGAGCGATAAGTGGTGTGAACTGTGAAGACAATAAGCAAGCTGCAGCTCAGGCTAAGGAGAACTGAATAAAGACAGAATTACATGATACGTATTTCAGGACCATCGAGAATGAAACGCTCTTAACACTTAAACAGCAAAGATTATTTAGATTGTAATTCAAGACGGCAATTGCCACCAGCAAAGATAATTAACCATGGGAAACAGTTGCATGGAAGCATATGAGTTCGTCCTCACAGACAATCTTTAACCACTGACATGACTAACCATCAAGATGGTTTAATGTACTGTCTTGCAGTGGTGAGTGAAGACACCAAGTTTTTTTTCAAATAGCGTCTATTATTTCCATGTTTTTGTCTAGTATGAGATATTACAACAGTTGAACCACAGGCAAAACAGACAGCATTTGCTAACTCTTCTCACAGTAAGTTCCACAGAGACCTACTGAAACTATTCAAGACCCATGTACCATCACATGTACTATTACAACTCCTACACCAATTTGAACTTAAAAAAAAACCAGAAGAAAAGCAAAAACCCCCACCCCAAAACCAAGAATTGACTTCTAGCACCATCATTGACAAACAAATCACACATGGGAATGATGCTCAGTAGAAGTTACATTTTAATATTTCAGCAGTCAGAGTTCACCAAGAACATCAAAGAAATAATATCAGAGCTGCAGGAATATATGGACCACGACTATATGCTAAGTATTACACACCACCTTCTGTGAGATACACGTTTAGAGAGGAATTTTACAGTACAGCCTTGGGGCATCAGAAACACTGTCATGAATAGCTTCAGCAGAATTTTAACATTTGTTTTCCTGTAACAGCCACAACACACCCACGTCCCGGAACACGAGGACACCGTCAGCGATGACAGTGGCACCCTTATCAGAGATGACAAACCTAAGAGTGATCTCTCCCCTACGAACGGGATCAGCTTCTCCGTCACTGCAAAGCGGTTCAGAAGATATTTTGAGAGGTGAAATGAATATTATTTGATAGCGTCTCTCTCTGATTGGATTATGACTCA
This sequence comes from Gymnogyps californianus, assembly GCF_018139145.2. Classification (NCBI taxonomy): domain Eukaryota; kingdom Metazoa; phylum Chordata; class Aves; order Accipitriformes; family Cathartidae; genus Gymnogyps; species Gymnogyps californianus. The sequence goes on from NC_059474.1 coordinate 84,136,306, forward strand.
GTTTACTCAAACTGACTGTCTAAATGGCTGCACATTTGACTGTGTAAACTTAATAAAAGAGTCAGTGTTGCTCAGGGGATCTCACCTAAGATATTAAGAAACTCCAAGAAATCACTGCAAGAGAACAGAAAAGGATGGATTACGCAAAGAAATATAAATCATTTCGGCTGGAAACGGCTATGTATGATTTTCAGTGTACCAATTAGACAACAAAAGTATCTTCTCCTGGGACTGCCCTAGTCTTACTCCAGCAACGTACACCCTCTTCTGTGGCTTATGACACACGCGCTCTTCTTCCACTTTCAGCCTCGCCTGTCTACAGCCTCTCTGAGAGCTCAAAGCAAGTGCCTTACGCAGGATTGCGTTTCCCCGTCACCTCTTACCACCTATACATATCCAAAGCATCTGGACAACACGGCATCTCTGAAGAACACTACGCACAACTATATCGTGATGTCGGTCTCTACATGGGATACAGACCTGTAGCACCTGCTTCTTCCTTCGGGGCGAGGCAGGCAGACCTCTGACACCATGTCAAAGCCGAGGGCCCGAGCGGGACTAACGGACACCGCTGCTCGAGAGCCCGGCATTGACACTGGTCAGCGGGAGCGTGGCCTTCCCCCAGGCTTGGCTGCTGACACACTGGCGAGGGAAGTGGGGGGAGCAGGGAGGCCAGTTAATGCGTATACGCTGTGTTTGAGGCAGAGGGGCACGCCGAGCACGTGAGTGAAAAGCTTGCATACCCTATCCCTCCCTCGCTCCGCTTAATAAACTGAATTTGGCAGTGTCCCGTTGCTTGGTGAGCCTTTTTCTGTGGTGAGAAGGGAGAAGACAAACAGGGCTATTACTCAGCAGGTAACTTGAGGACAAGGACTGCACCACTAAACTCAACAAGGTTAACTGCATTCCCTTCTAACACTCTGGATGTCAATTATTTACTTTGTTAACCTACTGCAACTCCCCCAAAATATTTTGAAGTGGCTTTATCAACAGAGTGCTGGGCTCCAAGACAGCATTTTCAACTTTTACTTCAAGTCACTTTGCTCTTATATCTTAGTAATACGGGTGGTGAAAGCCTTTCTCTGCATTGTGTTCGAACAGCTCATTACAGGTTCTCTGTGTCTCCTGAGCTATGAGGGATTGTATTCAGGTCATCCCACCAAGAGGGAAAGTTTTAGTAGACTTAGAGATGAATCAGGTACAAGCAAAACTTGAATCACGCTGGCTAAAGGTAAGCAAGATTAAGCACGCCTTGGCCTCATACACAGGCAAAATCCAGATGCAACTTAAGATTAACGTGCAACTAAGAGATACGGAGTTTTGTTTGACATAACTTGTGATAGACCTGCTGATCCTGCTTGCGAGGTGCCTAAAATGTAAGTCTCCTTACACTTTGCGGCCTAATTCCTTTGGCAATCACTTTATTGACAGCTGTTATTTTACAAGCTTTTTCCACCTAGAAAGTTGGGGAGATCAGTTCCCTGAAGACAGATTAGGAATAACTAAGGACTTGGGTCACACTCCAAGGCCCATCTATTACTCTTAGTCCATGCTGGCTGCAAAGGCAAATAAAATCATCGGTTAAAAGCACCAAGTGATGTGGTAAGGGTTATCTCTGAAGCAGATTCCGTTTCTCAGAGCAAGCTCTGAAGATTTTTACTTGGTTTCTTGCCTTGTGTAGAAAAACTTCCCATTAACTTCCACAGAAGTTTGCACAAATAAATCCTTCAGGTTTCAGTCTTGCATTAGTGCAACCAACGGTGACGAACCGCAGAAGCGATTAGAAAAGCCCTGAGGGAGAGATTTAACAGCAGCTCACGCTGACTTGTTTGTCCTTGCGTAGTGGAGACATTAGAAAAGAAAATCTTTCCTTACTTTCTTTAGCCCCCGAAAGAAATAACACATGCGCCAGCCTACTAGTTCCAGACCGAGTCTTATCGTAACACATTTTCACTACGAAGGCCCAAAGACTGCCCTAACCGAGAGGCAGATGGTCATCTCTTCAGAGTTACGCTGCCAGAAAATCAGCGGCTCTGTTGTGTTGCAAGACTGTTCCTCATAGCACAGCTTTGTGACAACAGCCAAATGCAGCCATTAATGGAAGCCAAAGCTAAGTAACTGGTAGAATGACCTAGAGATAAACCCAAAAAAGGTAACATTTGCTGCAGATTCACCACTTTCTTCAGTAACGAAGGCAGAACACAAAGGGAGCTGTAAGGTCAAGTGCCCCGGTGGTAAACCACAACAGAGCCCGGATTGTGTTCACTTGAAACGCTAACCCGGGACAATTCACCTGCGTCCTCTCCTCCCCCGAGCCCTACGCATTTATCCTTGGATATTTATGGCAGTTATGCTTAAAGACACAATAGTTCAGCCAGCCAAATAATCCCACAAGCTTTGGTCAGCCTTTTGATCCAGCCATTGTGCAATTCCTAAACAGCAGGCTTGCCACATCAGCAGGATTTGCACGATACAACTGGAAGCGGAGAAATGTAACAGCAGACTGAAGGTATAGATGAGGGACAGTAGTCTGGAAATTGCATTGGAAGCAAGCTTGAGCGCATATGGAATACGTTAGCGATTCTTGAAACACTTCCTCGTTTTTTGCAAGGCAAAGAAACTTGAACAGTACTTTAAACCGTGACTGGAATGCAGAAGGGTCTCAACCAGGATCCACATTTCACCACTTGAACATGCAAATATATAGGGGAATAAAAACCTAGAGACATCGGTTCATCTGATACATTTCCAAATGCTTTTGTATGCCAAATATACATAAACTCACACAGATCAATCACCTCTGACACAACAGCACTATGTCCCAAATTAGTAGCAGTATAAAAGGAACAACTCTTTAGGAGAAGGGGAGGGACGCATTTATTGCCCGTGTGCTTTGGGCAAAGCTCTGACACCCTTCCTTAGAAAGGGAGATAACAGCACTGCTCATGCCACACATAAAAGTATCAGGATTCAGATGCAAGTACCTATTGCCGCGTGAGAATTTCTATCACAGGCCCCATCCCTGGGTGCGTTCACAGTTAGCTTCTTCCCACAGGAGCATCAAGAGGGATGGAAATGAAGTGAGAAAAGAGCCCCCTCTTCCAGCTCCTGTGCTCTGGTTAACAAGGGAAAAATTAATCCCCTAAAAAGGGGATGGAGCTATAGGCCAGGCAGCTCAGGGTTTATGGCAGCATTAGGAAAAATTTCTACCAGCCAGATTTAACTGTGGAAAAAGCATCCCACGAAATACAGCTTGAGTGCAAATCCAAGCTTTTTACAAGCAGGTTAAAGAAGCGCTTTCACTCACCACAGAAGAGAGCTGGCAGCCCGATAGGCCTTTCTGCAAAGAAACCCTGCCATCTGGGGCTACAGACCAAAGCCCGTGCCTTCAACAAGGAGAGCTCAAGTTAAGCACTGGCACTCGTGTTCAACTCCAATAGATTTCGAAGATAGGAAGGTCATCTTCCCCAATTTGGAATTTTATTTCAGTAGCCTCTAAAAGTGCCGTTCTACCTAATGAACAAAATCCACTGACCAAAAGGTTTAACGCTCTGTTTTTTGAAATCCATATAAAGGGCAACTTTGTTCTGTAGACACTTCACAGAAAGCAAGCTGTAAGAATTGCTGCTGCTACCCGCTCAGCTCTCTACAGGATTCCCTGTTAATGAATAAATACGGAGTAACTTCAAAGAAAGCAGCAAAATCATTAATTTTATTTTTTTTTTTTAGTTCTTTACCTGGTTATGAACTTCTCCTCATTGATGGAAACAGAAGGTAGATGCTGTGCTTTCATAGTCACTTTCTTCATTTATTCCAAAGAGATGAATCTAAACAAGAGGTTAAAAAAATAATTATATCCACTAATGCCACTAAGAGAGACTAAGTGGTAAACACAACAACAAAGCCTTAGTTTGCCAAGTGAAACAGGCTCAGACAGTCAAGCTAAGGGTAACTACACCATATTTTGACTACTTTGTACTTAATCTTAATACTCATATATTTCCCATTCCCAGTAAAAGCCATAAGCCATTCCCCCCAAGTATACCACAGTGCCTTAAATCCCAAGTACTACATATACCAGGACGCCCTCAAGTAGTTTTAGGACTACTCTAGAAGTCCATGATTATGCTTCACTTCTTAGTAGACTGAGACTGCAACCCATTTACTGGTTAGGATTCATTTGTTAATTATGGATACAGCATTGCCCAAGGTCACCAAAAAAAAAAGTGACTCAGCAAACCACCCTTAACCACGTTCATAAAACTAGACGAGAGAAGGAGAAGCGTTGATCATTGGCAGTGTCCTGCAGCACACAAAGAAAGCAGCTGAGATATTAAAGAGAGAACAAGGCTATAATTAAAGTGATGTAGCAAAGTAATTTACAGATCTCCATGTAGCGATTCCAGCACGCTGCGTAGGCAACAAGCCAGACCCATGAGACTTCAACAACGCACTCTTCAATAAGCTTAATTATGGAGTCTTGGCTGCTTTCATTCCCCCTCAGGTACTAGAAGAAAAGGCAGACCAAGAAAAGTAACTGAAGAGACTCAGAGACTCAAGATTGACAACTGATACTGCCCTGAAAAAAACACATAGTCTCTGCCCAAGAGGTGGCATCACACAGACGGGGGGGGGGGAAACGAATCCCATGGAAAGCAGTAAAACCTGCAAAGCCTGCATTGGAAGTTGATTATTCCACTTCTATTTCTCTCTCATTTGGGCATGACGACAGAGGAATCTGCCTAACAGCACTTGATGTCCGTTCTCCCTCACACCAGGAGGTTGACTCGAGTCTCATTTCACACTGCATGGGACAGAGCCTGGTCAAAGACATCTGAAATGTAGTTTATTGTCTGCAGTACTAATGAGAAGTAGCCTTCAGAAAATCAATTTAGGAAAGAAATTAAAGCTTGAAAAGATCATGGCTAGCTAAGGAGTAATTGCCTAGCTTCTGCGCAAACGATCCTACACTACTGAGCTTCTTTTTTAGAAGTTACATAAAGTTTCCATAGTCAGAGAGGAATGAGTTCTAAAAAAATACATCTGGACAAACGAGAAGTTTTGCATAAAAAGACATTATCTTCACCCTACAAAACATACAGGAAGTTATTTCACAACCTCTAAAACCAGAGTGCGCTATCAAAATGAGCTTTACATGAGCAGCTGGGGTTTCTAACAGTGCTTCTTCAGCAGCCCACTGAAAAGAGCGGGAAGGAACCTGCTCCACAAACCCACTGTCCTTTGGGTGACATCCACCAAGGCAAAAACATACCTGAAAGCCAAATAAGCCCAGGGACTTCTCTACAGACATGAGCTTGTATGTAAGGAAGATTGTCGTACACCAGTGTGACAGCGTTGTTTCTTTGCCTCTGAAATGAGTTCAGTAATCATTGGCTGCACCCTGAAATCTGATTTCATGTGATTTACTACTACCTCTGACTGAATCAACTGCCTATGCCAGTGTAACTTCAGAACAATTTTAAAAGATGCAGAGGAGTTTATGTACCTTGGCACTTGAATAACTGGATATACACTTAAGCTTCCTCCCATCTGTCAGGAAACAACACGTTAAGAGCAGCAGATAGCCAAGTCACCGCTATTAAACCTAGAGCAGCAACTCTAGCAAGCTCTAGCGCCGCTTCATTGCTCGTGGTTGCATTCTTTTCAATAGAATTTGACCTTAAAATGACTCATATGAAAGAAAAAGCTGATCTCTACAGATTGAGAGCGTGATCTTGACAGAAAAAAACCCCAAGGGGAGTATCATTGAACTACCTGTTTTGTTACACACTGAATGGCTCTTCCTAATTATTTGCCTCAAAAACCTTGAGCATATCTTAAATCAGCTGGATGCCATTAAAATGCTGACAATGAAACCAACTGGAAGAATAGTTGTTGAGGGGAACAATTCTTCACCAACGCCTCCCCCTTTTCTCTCCCTCGCTGCCCGATTAGCCTGGGCAGAGACTGGCCTTTTCTCCTATAGCTGGCGCAGAAGCACAAAAAATGCTCATTACGTTTTCCTCACTTAGGTGACCAGTTCTGCTCATCGGGCTTGTACAAAACATTGCCGCACCACCAGCTCACCCAGGAGATAAAGCGCTTCTCCATGTGCCCTTCCCATAGGCACAGTTTGGCTACACACAGCTTGCGGCCCTTATTTTTAGTTAACCCTGAAACCTGCAGGTTGAGAACATGCAGTGACTTCCCCAGCACAATTATTCGACACCACAAATGACAGCATATTTACACTGGCGCTCCATAAATCCACAAAGCTGTCGCATTTTCTATCACCTCCTGGTGTTTTGTTGTTTTCCATGTCACCTCCCTGTAGTTCTTTTGAGGAAGCAAACAGGAGAAGTGAAATGTGTTTTTCCCATTGTTCCCTTGGATCTGCACTAACAAAAACGTGCTAATTTTCCAGCTCTGCCAACAACGTACAGTTGTGGCCATCTATTGAAAGCTGTCTCCTGACTTGCTTGGTGTCAGACAGGCCTCTTCATCATTATGTTAAACTGGACGAGAACCGCACCGTTCCCTCAGATACGCAAGACCTTGGAAGTGGGACCTTGGCTGGACTAACCTCCTGGCCTGAGACTCAACTAACAAGAAACTTAACGCTCGGAGGAAGACTGAAGCCTAAAATACTTTTGGAACGAAAGAAAAGAAACAGAAGGGAAAGACAGGAGTAAATGAGAAGGAGGGCAGATGCAAAATGAGCAACTCTAGAGGAAGACTGCAACTATTGGAGAAGTCCAGGAAAAGGAAAGGGAAAAAAGACCCCTGCACAATCCCAAAGCTGCAAGAGGATCAACATCAGGGCACAAGACAAATCTCACAAAGGTAGTGAACTTTACTCTTCTCCAAGATTTAGATCTTACCTGAAAGGTTTTTTCCAAGAAAAAGTCAAAGGGTTAGTGGAGAGGCAAATGAGAGGGTTTGCTTAATTTCATTAAGTACGGTGATCTTAAAGCTATTTGCTTAAGGGGACGGCACAGGGACAGGACAGTGGAAGAACAACAAAGCAAAGATAATGGCAAACAGCCACGCAGATTTTTACACAAGCATAAAAGGAGGCAGGGCTGGAAGGAGAAGGACACCCGACATTCAGAGTTGAGCCAAGCAGCAGCTGCAAAGCAGCATTTTAATTTGTACGTAACAGCCTGGATGTGCTTTTTGGCACATCTGTAGATTAAGATGGGGACTGCAGAGTGAGCCGTGTGCTATGCAGAGCTCCTACCAGTGTTAGGAAAAACTGAAAACCCAAACCTCCCCAAAGATTTCTAGGTATTTTGACCCAGTGCTTCCCAAAGCTGTTCCAAAACCACATCAAGTCAGGATGGGGTGAACCTTCTCAGTTTCTTGTACAGAAACCACAAGGCTCAGCTGTCTATTAAGTTAGTTATCAACAACATATACATCTAATATTTTGTACAGCTCAAAGTGCTTTGCACTATAGGCACAATAGCACATATACCCAAGTCATTTTCTAAACTCAAAGTGTCTGGTATTTAGCAAAATTTTGGACCATTACCTATTTCTATAAAAATGAGTTTAGGATTTCTTCACATACATAAGAAATTCAGTATCAGCAGAAAAATTTTACTAGTCTTTACCTAGTCACACGCTCTAGTTATAGGAGCCTTCATGTTAGGGTTTTTCTTGTCGTTTTTGTTTGTTTGTTAAGTTAGATGTCCTCACCACCAAAGCAAAGGTCTAATCCAAAGAAAGTACTTATTCCAAACGCTTGCATTTTCCCCCACTGTAAACAAGGGGTTTTTTTTTTTTCCTTTGTCTTGCAGACTTCTTTACACTTTATTTTAAAAATTAACTGCTACAGTACAGAGCAGTAACAGCACTACTTGAATACAAAACATAGTGTAACCCCTCTGCTCAGGCAGGTTCAGAACAGGCTTTGATTACTGAAACCAAAAGTAAGCTGGTATTTATTTGTGAATATGGCCCCTTAGCTTGGAGTCCCGAAGGAAGCGATGCACAAGCTCCCTCCCTTCACACAATGATGACAGAGCAGGGCTTGCACCAAACCTATTTCAAACACCAAGTAATCCATTATTGTGAAGAGAAGTTACTTTCTATTTCAGGTCGCTTAGGAAAGATAGCTTTTACTTGCCAAAAAGAACAGACAAGGTCACCGATGTAACCTTTTAAATCAGACCGGCGACTGAATGAAGGGCAGCAAAGGCTCATGCCCGTGTACACACTGAGCAGCAGCACTACCGATTTTCTGCCCATTTTAATCACAAGTCTGACTCACGCAAGCCACCTCGAGATTTAGGAACTTCTTAGACAAGAATTTCTGACCGAACATTTCTCCTTCCCTCCGGCACCCTAATTACCCGAAAGGAATTTGACTCGAGCTCTGGGTGACTGCGAAGGACCTTGCTTTCTACTGACACTGCAGGTTACGCAGCAAGCAGAAGAACAGCTCCAGCTTTACATTTCACTTACCTGGGCATACGAACAGAGAAGGAGAAGCAGAGGAGGAGTTTCACATACCTTTCACTGAGCCCTGGAAGAGGCATGACAGCATTGCACTGGCTGACAGCTACCTCTGCTACTTGATGGAACCCACAGAGCTGTTAATCACTATTTTGCTCCCAAACTGGGAGTGCTGGAAACCCAGGACACTCCCCGCACCTCGGTGCATGTCGGGAATATTTACCTACCCACTTTCCTTCCTCCAAGCGGCTGACAGGAGCGCTCCCTTAGTCACGGTTACACCTACAGGGAGGCTCCAGTTAACACTTTAATCACTAACTTCATAATGAGAGGCAACCTGCTGACTCTTAGTAATCATTTGCTGACAGGGCGCACCCTGAAACATCCTGTGCCGAAAGCACTGTTATGCTTTAACCTCTTGTCTTGTCTGCTTTCTAATTCATAGGATAAAGACGTTTTTGCTTCTCCAGATACACACCAGTCTAGTGTTTGGTGGAATAACTGATACGTGCTATCGGATCATGCCTAAGTATAGATACATGGATTTATAACATTATGACAGAAATTGTGACAACACAGCTTGATCACTTACATACAGCTGTATATTCAATTTTTTCCTTAACAGTACAACAGCCTTATGAATATTACTCATCAGGCAAGAGTTGTGTCCGTAAGAGAGAATGCATCGCTGCTTAGCTTAACTGCTCAGCAGCTAATCGTATAAGCAGATGTTTAAGCTGTAAAAAATAGTTGAACCAACTCACACCTTCCAAGTTCCTACTGTTTGCCCATCCGTTTATAGCAAGCAATTTATTCACAAGATCAAGCCTGAAACCGGCAGTTATTGGGCCACAGAGAGAAAAGCATGAAAAATACTGAGCCTGAATTTGCCTTCATACCCATCTTATTGCACCGTGATTTATATCAAGTTACTTCTGCTTTATCTAATTTCGTGGTAGGGAGAGGCAAAACAGACCCATAAATATTTGATTCCTGATCACATCATTATCCTCTGGTGTGCTCCTCTCAAGAGCTAGACTCACTGCTGTACACACAACTCAATATACTTGATATTTGGGATGACAGTTTATGCCGCAGTTCCTAGCTCTGCACCTGAAAAATATTTAAATAAGGATTTCATTGGCATATATATAACATTGAGAAGTCTCTCAAAACACAGGAGGGAGGTAACTATGACATTTTTGCTCAGTGCACAACAGCACAGAAGCTCCATGCTGTGGTGGGCTAGGACCTTCACACCAAGCTCAACCTCTGGAGCCGCTCCATCTCTTCTGTAATTGTTTAACACAAATCCATACAACTTCCCAACTTGTTTAAAACCAGAGGTTTGATTTTTTCCTGTCACAGCTTCAGACACTTGAACACTCTGCCTGATGCTCTCGGATCAGAGCTCTAGAGCAGAGAGCAAGCCCAGCCTGGCACCTTCAAGTCTCTAACCCAAGATAACGTCAAATCTATGTGTTTCTGACAAGTATGCTACGCTGCTGGACACATACAGCACAAACCTGTTAGGTACCGGGAAGTATCCGAGTATTTTTAGAACTGAAGACCACATTATTCGCTCACAACAGGGCAATGCGATGTTAACCCTTCTGTGTAACTCAAGCTTCATCCCGACCCCCAACTTTGCAGGTTTTCTTTGCTTTTTTAAGATCAATTCAGGTTTTTAGGGATAGCTTTTCTAACTTTACAAGCAAGTTTTGAAAACCCAATGCTTAAATTACTTAAGACTCATGCAAAGATGTCTCAGTAAGAAATTAATACAAGAAAGCAGTAAAAAACCCGGTTGTAATAAAGGACTAGAGTTCTCACTTCCAGTTAAACCAGGTGTGTTGATTTTTACATGGGCTTGGCAAACACAGCTCAGGTTTGTTTCTAGTTTTCACCTCTCACACTTGAACTACTCCTACCAACAGCCCAGTTCTGATCTCACTTGAGTCATACGCAATTACCCAGCAAGTACTTTGTGGAGACCGGTCAGAGCAGACTCGGAAGAGGTATCACGTTGTGGGGGAGGGGAAGAAGAGGTCTTTGGGCCATATAGCAGGAATTAGTTTACTGTAAACGCCAAGAAAAAGAACGCTTCTCTTCCTGTCATAGGAAAGTCAATCATCAATGCACAGAGAGCATTACGTTTTCATCTTTCATAATAAACATAGTTTATACGCCCTGGAAATCTAGGAACAAGTGACAACTTGGTTATACTATTTCACCCCTTAAATGAAAGGGTAACTATGATTTCTCTAGAACAGGCAGGGAATGTGATGATCCTGGAGTCTTCAAAGGCTGTGTTACATTTCTGGCTCCTTGCATGATTAATAGTCAAATAATTTTAAGTTAATAAGTAACTGGAAGCTGGAGTTCAGCTGTTTAATAACTTGGCCTCAAATCATTAACAAACAGACTGCTAAAGCTAGCAGAACATCTCAAACGGGAAAAACTAAGAGATTCCTGTTCTATTTTTGTAGTACACAATCATAATAAGCAGGCTGGCCACGGCAAGATCATACAGGCAGGCTGGACTTCAGTGGAAGTGTTTTGATAAACACGACAGGATATACATGAGCTCACAACAGATTTCTCTGCTTTATAGTGAGAAGGAAAATCCCTAATATTGTTTGCAAACAGCTGTTTCTGGGCAACTTCAGATCATTAAGTGCAAACACGGAAAATTCTTCTTGGACTTTCTGAGCCAGCTACTGCAACACAAAAGTAGAGCTGGAACTGAAAAGATCTGAAGTGAACATAAAGCAAGTGATCAGTCCTTTCCTTTATGTTACTACCAGGAGGATTGCATTGGTAATAGCAACACATCAAAGAATCTAGAACAACTGGATTTACCCTGCAAAGGACCTCCCATTCTTTAGCAAGATTATTTTCTGTCATCGCACCAAAGTGCCAACAGCAATACTTGTGTGCCAGGACATGTTTTGCAGACACGACTGATAAGCATGGAAAACAGAAACTAAGAAACAGACAGTTAGCTCAGATAATTAAATATGCCATGCACATACATCCGCTACAATGCCTTATAATCTATGATGGGCCATAATCCCTCACACACAGAATTTGGTGAATTTTGGGGGCCACAAGTTTTTAAGGAATAGAAAAGAACCAGAGCTGATGTTTGCAGCAGCACATGTGCCAACGGCTATGGTTTCTGACATGATTTAAAGAACTGGAACTTCCCAGGTACTGACCTTTGCCTGCATGGAAAGCAGCTTGCAGAGATCACTGCCTTTATCCTCGTGAGCCAGTGTTAGAGGAACAGGTCTCACCTAAGCATCTGAAACACCATTAGTCATGCACCATGGCTTGCATTGATTATATACACCCATTAAGTCATCCATTTGATATTACAGAACTTTATAAAGCCACACAAGAATTTTCATTGCCTGGAGCTATAACATATTATAAAGGGCAGAACCAGAGGGAACTGCCCTGTCCAAAAGAGCTACAGTCAGACAGCTTGTTACTCCCATGAAAGCTCAACCATGAGTAAAATCACCACCTCACCACACCCAGCCAATGTACACAGCACTCATAAGCCCTAACTCCTCCACACTCAAGGTTTCCAGACCCAGACTTTCCTCAAATCCAAAGTTTTCCCTATAATATCACTCTTCAGATTTCTTTCTACATGTCTCTCTATATCTGTGCTCTTCTCACTTCAAGATACTACAAAACTCGTGGGCTACCTTTCTTTTCAGAACCACAATCAAGACCACCCACACTCCCCTGACAAAAAATCATCTGTTCTCCTCCCTCCTGTTGCCTATATAGGATCCTTTTACGCTCAGGTCACTCCTCTGTAATGGCCAATTGAGAGTCATGTGCCTGTAGCACCTGACTCCCATTTCCAATATGCTAATGATTTTTCTTTAATTACCTCTTTCTGCAGGCAGCTGAGTCGTACTATGGACTGTCTCCTCTTTCCTGTTCCTTTTAAAAATATCAGTCCAGTACTCTCCACAAGCGAACGGTCATGCTAGATCTAAACTAGAGTTTTGGGGAAGCTGCAGATCTTAACTCTGACCTGAAGCGATGACCATCGTTCCTGGGAAGGCGTACCCACCTGCTGCACTTGGAACTGCCCTTGCTAAACAACCAGTTATTTTTTTCTGTTACTTCTACGCTTGCCTTTAGACTGTGTACAAATAAATGGGAAGATTCGATTTGCAAAGTGTTGTACGACTATTTGAGAACGGACAATTACTGTGCCCAAATTTTCCCCATTCTCCTCATCCTAACATGTCCCAAATCATAAAGCAAACTTCAGCAATAACCCTAATTGCAATATATTTTGCATCACAGACGTACGTATGCGAGTCTGTATTTTCTCCACGAACCCAGTGAAGAAACGGGAAATGTCTTGGCTCCACTGAAGATCAGTCCTAGAGTCACATTATAAATACACGAACCATATACAAAAAAGTCTACCAGTAATCAGTCTGAGTTTAATTTCTAACGAACACAATGCAAATCAGACGTTCTTTTCTTGACTTTGCCGCCATACGTGGCACTGTGTAATGAAATGATGAAGTATCTCTAGCATATGGCCTGCGGCACTGTCCTAAGCCCTGTTGAACGTGCCTGCATGTTACTGGATTCAAGGGGATCTGGGAGGCTGTTCACCATCCTGCTCTCAGTGTTCGCTACCCCACCAGTCAAACTTTCAAAGATATTGTCTTTTTTTCCTCAGAGTTTCATCGTCTGAAAATTTACACAGTTCCAGATCCTGAGATGCTCTGAGCACACGCAAGTCTCTGGCAAATTTCGGAGAAGAGCTCGGCAGCAAATTTTTTTCTGTGCAAACTGCGAGATGTATTTGAAAAGAAAAGTCTGAAGTAAACTGCACTTCAGGAGCGTCACTACTATATAGTGTACTACCAAAATGCCTTTAAAGGTCCCTTCCAACCCAAACCATTCTATGATTCTATGAATATACTACTACACTAAGATAAATATTCCCGCTTCATAGCAATTGATGCTGAGTCATAATTATGAAGCAAAAACCTCCTAATGTTAAATTAGCTTAATGCTAAGCTGGATACGGGCTAAAGAGCACTCACGTAAATACCTCGCCGTTGTCTACGCAAACACTTCAGTGGTTAAAAAAAGTAGCCCGGATTTCTAGACATCATTCTCTTCACACTTGCCAACAGAAAGTACAATTTTTCCACACAATACTCTGCTTTGGGGCACTAAATGGAAGTCGCTTTAAGAAAGAATGATAACCTATGCTAGCCAGCATTGCTACAATTTACAGACGTCAAGAAAATGGTAAGGATGAGAGAGGATGTGGAAACTGGATTTAGCAGATATTTTACTGAGATTGAGATTATAAAGCAATTTTAGTAAAGAATGTGTGCTACAAAACTATGTGACATCTCCACCATATTTTACATGACTGTAATCTACTGGACCAAGTTTTCCAATGGCATAAAATGATGAAACTCCATCAATACTGAAGGAAAATAACCCTTCAGTGTACATAGCATCATTAGGGGACCTAGGAGACAACCACAAGCCACCTAGCAAGGGCTCAGCTCCTATAATGCGTTCTCATATCAGGTGCCCAGATAAACAGTATGAAGAGCATGCTCGCACTTATGCCACCTCATTTATTCTAGCATCCGTTCTAGAAGAAAATCAGATTTCCTTAAAGAGCCGTTACACACCAGAGCTTCTCCGGTACAGATCAGGACATAGTTTGTCACTGCAGCAAAGCACACTGAAGTAAGTTTCAGTTATCCTTACATATGTAACTCTTTGTGCAATAAAAGTGTTCGGGTTGAAAAGGAATAGCGTGAGAAACAGTACTCTCTCGTTTTTGCTCTGTGATTATGAAGCGAGGAATCGGAAGCTGGTGGGCATGGGGGGAACGCACGGCACTTGCAGCCCGCCCCTGTGTCTGAGCAGCCCACGCTCCTTTGCTCACAGCTGCTGCGCGGTGCAGACATTCTTCACATTGTGTCCCGGTGGCTCTGCGTGGCACACACTTCTTCATTGTATGCCGCTAAGCACGAGTAACTTGAGTGATACATCAAACTGCTTGGAAGCTAGCATAAAAACAGCAACATCTGAGACTTAAAAACATTTCCGTAACGAATACCGACTGCGTAAGCAAGTAACATCCCTGAAGCGCGTCATAAAAACTGTTCAGAGAGAGAACTGACTTTTTAATTTTTGTACTGCATTAGATATCTAAACAGACAGTAGGGCAGACAATCTATAAGCATCCGTGGCATTTCGTTATTAATTTGCTCTCAAAAATCTCACACGAGCACAGAGAGCACTGTGAAGGAGAAAGTGCAAAGCAAAACAGATCAGGCTGACTCACTGAGGTTCTGCCTTGGGTTTGGCGGTTTGACGAGACCTCCGTGACTCCTCAGTTCTCTCTAAGAAAGTTCAGCCCTCTGACACTGAGACATGCCTCACCTCTGCTCAATCTTCTTGCTGAAAATCACCCCATAGACACTGCCACTGCTTGCTCTGGATCGCTCCTCTCCTTCCATAATGCTGCTTTTTTCTATCACAATATCAAATAAGCCCTTTGGGCATTCAGCTGCCTAGCATATTTTACCAAGAGTAAGTACATTTATATACTTACTGTGTCATATTCATACTCTTCTCCCGAGTGTCTGATTGTATGGATCACATTTTTCTTCTCGTTCGGATATCCAAGGCCCAAACTCTTCTGAGTAGGGCCCTAGAGCACAGTGAGCGCTGCGTGCTACGGGTGGCAGTTATGTGTCAGCTCGATGGCAGAGGCGGTGGCATTTCAGTGGTGCTGGATGAAACAATAGCGTCTCTAACTTTGAAGGGCCAAATCTTCTCTCAGTGCTTGGCTAGCACATTTACAACCTACGCTAGGTTTCATGGGAATTAACAAGGCTAAAATTTGATCTCATCGTCGAGGACATCTGAATGTCTTTCTGGTCCAGAAGCGCTTTGGCAAAACAAAGCCAGATGAGAATGGAGGCGTATGGAACACAGCGGTATATAAAAGCACTATCTGATTTGGACTAGGAGCTCTGCCTGTTCCTGCGTAAGGCAACATAAACAAGTCAATAGCTGTTTAGGAGATGCTGAAATTCTGGAAAGATTCTTCCCTGCGCAGTTGTTCAGAGGGTGTGTCTTCCAGTTTGGAATTTGATCCATCTGAACCTGTCACACTCAGCCCTGTGGGCGATACCTTGCTTCTAGCCAGTATACATGTCCTTACAAGTGAAGAATCTGAACAAGCTGCCCACTGGAAATGCAAATTCGGCCTCCGGGACGGTGTCGTCCCAGCTTCTACAATGCATGCCGCGCAGGGGAAATGTACCACGCGTGTAGGAGGCAGTCCTCACCGCAGGAAACCATGGGCTGCGGGGTGACAGAGGCAGTCTCCGACGAGAGGATGGTCCATCAGCTAAAAAGCTGTAGCGAAACAGGAGCATCTTTAGGACTGTAAGTTGGACGGTATGCTTGCCCAGGTCTGTGCGGAGAGCACAGGTTCTAACAGGTGCAGGAATGGAAGCAATTTTGGGTGTGAAATTTTATGCAAAAGTTATTGCAGAAACGGGAACCGCATTTGAGCAGTAAATGTCCGGCTGTTGCTGGAGGCATATGGACAGGGAGCTGAATGCTCCTCTCCCAGAGCACGCGGTATCTGCACAGATCCTCTTTGGCCCCTGTCTGCTTCGGTAGTGGTCAGCTCAGTAGCGCTCAAGAGTTGGCACTGAATTTTCAAGCCTTCATTTACGGCAATAAATTTCAGAATTTGAGACACCTTGTGAAAAATTAAGGAATATCTAGTGAAATACCCTGAAATTGAAGACAGAGATCGACAACCATTTTTACAAGATTGATGTGAATGTTCGAGCCTGGCATCACTCTCCTGACATATAACCTCACAGATCTGCACTTAAATGACAACATTTTTCAAAGAGGGACAGTCCTTTGTCTCTGCTGTTCACACACAGCTGCCTTTGTTACCTGAAATTTCATCAAAGGTGATATTCTTCTGGGGTTGGATCCTTCTGCTTCCTCTTCCCGCCATCAAAGAGCAAGGCCCTGTCAGGTGCAGGGTATGCTTGTTCCCAGCGTAACGGACTTCATACGGCAATGACACATGCATGACACTGTGCTGCAAAATGAAAGGTAAGATCTCTTTCAGTGTTCGCGCTCTGAGGGCACCAATTCACCTTAATGATCTGGATTGGCCTCACCTGGAGCCTCCCCACCCCCTGACTCCCACCTGTGGGCCCATGACCCTATTTAAGCTCAGCCTGGAGAAAATGCTCTTTTTTTGAGCTGTGCTGTAGGAGTGTTGATCTCTGTGTTGGTGGAAGATGCATCTATGCCTGGCTGGGGACACTGTTAATCCTGATCTGCAGAGCGGATGGTTTGTTTGTCACTCTAGACTTGATAGGCAATCACTGGATGATCTGGTTTTGATTGGGGGATTGATTTTTTGGCATTACTTTGGTCCTGTTCCATCACCATGACCTTGCCTGGTACTTGGGACTCTTGGTTCCATGGGGCTACGCTCTTATTCTGCTCAGCTTGCCTTGTTAAAGTACTGGAGGAGATTTTTAGCAGGTGACATGACCAAGGGGTGTGCTGAGCAGCTAAACTGCTGCCAGGGAAGTAGCGCAGGGTAGGGTGCCTGCCAGCGCTAGCTGGGCCTGGGCTGTAGGTAGTCTGCAACCCAAACGTGGTGAGCTTGCGCTGGCCCCTGCTGGCTTCTGCAGCAAAACGTGCACCAGAGACCTCACTGGAGTCGTGGCTAATTTTGCTCTGCTCCATCTCCCAGGGTGTCTGGGGCTGCTACGGTGGACACTGTACCTTAAGACATATCTACTAAATGATCTTCATTTCAGCTGGCTTTGTTTGCTTTTTTCATTTTACTACAAAAAGCAAACACAATGGCAAATATAGTTAGAAAGGACTGAGCTAAGACACTCAAATCCTCATGCCTCATGTTGTTTGTATCCAGGATCTTAGATCTATGGCCCAATTGCGCGTGTCACTGCAATGCTTAAATTTTAGAAGCTGCCAGGGCCTCTGTAGAGTAAAAATTAACTTAATTGTACGCTGTTAAAATCTTTTCAGGAGTGGAGTATTTTTTTAATTAATGCAGTATCTGTTCAAACATTGATGTTTGTAACTAAAATTTCCTAACTGTACAGCAGTCTTGCAAAATGTATAATTTTATACTTAATTTACCAGCTGAAAGAAAACCAAAATGGCTCCTGGATTTTGTCAGAAGTTCTTGTGAATGTAAAATTAATGTCTGCCAGCTCTCACTTAGCTTGTCTATCCTGATCTCTTCCAATTTTCTTTAGCTCTATTTTCCACCAAGCCTGTTTATAGAAAAACATGTTATAGCATGCCTTCCCTGGTACATAAACTGAGTAAATGTTGTTGCATTCAAAAGTTTGATGTAAAGATGATATACTAATAAAAGTTATTATTCTATTGCCAACCACTCATCTTACACTGGGCTTGTTCCTTAGTACTTCACCTTTTTGTGACTGTTTAGACTATAAATGCTGCTGAATTACACTACAGATGACATCACAGATTATAAATGCTTCTTAATCATAACACATTTGTTAGCCGTTGTTCTGGTTCCTAAAAAACTGCAAAAAAATCACTGTTCCAATATAAACACAAATAATTATACCTAACTGAAGACAGCAACATGGTAATATAGGAAAATACCTATGAACTCTGAGTAGTGCCTGCCCTGTAACTCCAGGATAACTAGGATGCAGTGGAGTGGAAGTACCACGAGGTGGTGTAGCCCCAAGGACGCATCTATTTGGCTGACAGAGCTCATTTCCACAAAAGCTTGTATTTAGCTTGACGAAGCTGAAATAAATTTACTCTCCCACTGGTGCAGGGGGTGTCAGATCTGTCAGCGTTTGTGTATCGGAGTTACCATTTGTGAGAATGCTGTATTGGCTCTGGAGTGCAGAAAAAATAACTGTTACATTTAAGTTGGGAAGATGTTTTAAGGGCCCATGTAATTAAACAGTGTTAAGGAGGCTATTAGAATGGAAGGTAGCTTTCAAGGTTTAAGGAATGGTGAAATGGAGAAAAGATGAAAGGAGTACTGACTCTAGCGTGCTGCGTGTGGAGATAAAACATAACAGATGCCAAACCTCTCTTCTACACCCGCCTGGGTACCAGACTTGAAAATGGCCCGGTTTTAAAGCTAAGTCAGTTTTCTGAAAGTCTGGAAGACTACAGACCAGTAAGTTGATGTCTTTACCAGGCAAATCGGTAGAAAAGAGACCGAAGAAGAGAGTCAGTGAACAAAGGACTACGTCTAAAATATTGGGGAAGGGTTAACACAGCTTCTGTGGGCAAAAGCGGTGGCTCAGGATGTGCTAGGATGCCTGCAGGCAGCGGGGACCCAGGCGGTAGGGATACTCTGGCTCCCTGGAGGAAATCAACCGTGTCCATCACCAAAGATTCCTCAAGACAGGAGAAATGACTTGTGTAGAAGAATAAAAGGTTAGAAACAGAAGGCAGGATTAAATAGCGGTCACGTGTCTTATTGGAGAGGGGGGGTCTGACTCCCACAGAGCTGCTTTGGGACCTGTGCTGTTTCATGTGAAGCGAATCAGGAAGGCGAAAACTTCCATCTTAAAGAGCTGAGTTACATATAAAGTGGAAACAGTTCTCCTTGTCCTCTAAAACTTTTCATATACAATGTAAGTACGGTACAGCATGTATCAATCAAGTCTCCCATCAGTGGCCTTTTGATCCTATCTAATAACACTAATATGTGATTACACCTAGGGATAACTGCGGGGAACGACTTCAGTCACAACACAGCGGCAGCTTCCAGGGCGAGAGCAAAACATTCTTGTACATAAGGAATGGTCAGGCGGAATGAACTCGACGTGCATGAAAAGCGCAGGGCTAGACGTACAGATTTTTGATTTGGTGTTGAACTGTCTCTTAATACCATTAAGAGCAAGCTGTGAACGCTCTCTCAGTGACAAGAGGCTGCTGTATCAGGTTTGGCCTCCAGGTGGAACTGTGGACCTGCCTGGGCCCACAGAGAGGATAAAGCAGTCCCTAAGAGGGCTACCGGCGCTTCTCCTGCTGCATAAAAGCCTGCAGTCACCGCAACATCAGGCCTGGGAATTGCTTACACTGTTTTTATTTAACAGAAGAAACGGTGGGGGATGATAGTCAGAGCAGGTTCCTGGGAGAAGGATGTTTCATGCACAGGTACTGCTGCCTTACCAGTCTTTCATATACCTCCTGGCTAAAAGATACATGGGGAAAAACTTGACTTCCTAATTAGACTGACTTAAGAAGCACTGTAATTACATTTTATTGTGCTGCCTTTTGCTGTGGTGACCCGGGGCAGAAAAGAGGTAGGGAAGGAGAATAAAAATGCAGGGAGGGAGGGGATGGACTTACTTAGATACATCTGTCTTTCATACGCTCTCCACAGTACACCGGTAGCCATACTGAATAACCGTACTTAGCTTTTCCCTGCCAAAGGGGTGCCCATGCTGAGTCTGAGGCTGTGGGAGCAGAAGTGAATTAGTCCATCCTCAGGGATATCCGTAGATCTTCCTGGACAAGAAATAAGAGCAGAAAAAGGGCATGAGATGTCCCGTTTGGGTTATAAGCTTTACAATGGTTCAACAACAGAAAAGGTAACTGGTCCTGGACAAAGAAGCTGAAATGATACTACAGTCTCCTGCTTGCTTGAAGTTGTTAGTGAAGCACTTGCAAAGAGAAATCCCAATATTCCTAGCAAAGCCAAATATTATTAAAGGAAAAAATCTGGACCAAAAATGCTAATTCCTGGACAAAACAAGAAATGGATACGGCCCCTCTAGCCCATTCTGTCCTAAGTGCAAGAGGCTGCTTCTGCCATTGTTGTGAATAAGAAAATATCCTTTCTTTTAGCTTTCAGATTAATAAGTTTCTAGACTGCAAAGAGACAAAATGTTCTCTCCCATCAAACACTGCCCGTACATAAATTGGGCTGAGCTCTTATCTGCTGGACCTGTCAGCACCTAAAATGACTGAGATACCGGTGTGCTGCGCTTCTTAGGAGGCATGCCAGCACCGGATCACCTGCAGGAAGCATCGATGTTATTTTTCATCCTGGCTGCTGTTCTCGCTAAATGGACAGCAAATAAAATCTTTATGGGAAAGACAGGGAGTGATACTGGGAGTAGTGCTACAAGAGGATTCTGTTGAGAGGACTTCTCCTGGGATGAGACCCTCACTGTCTATTAGACACTGTTTTCACCGAGGCTGCTGAATGGCATGTCTCGTTAATAAATGTAAGCTTCTTGCCAGTTATGGCCCGTATGGATAATGTGACAATCTCCAGGACCAGGCCGATGTGCCCGAAACCGACGGAGCAAAACACTACAAGCACCAACTCCAAAATAGACTTGACAATACAATGCAGCACTTGGGTTCAAAAGAGAAGGCCTTCCCAGTCAACAGCTTGCTATTTCCTGGGTGGTTGGTGTATGCGTGCAGTAACTTGTTGCTGCAGGTTACTTTCAATGTAGTATCATAAATTATTCTGTTTCTCATAAAATAAAATGAGTACCTCTTTGTCACCAGCTCTGAAAACCACACAGGCATCAGTTTATTCTATTCCTGTTCAAAGCAATCCTCAAGCACACAATTTAAGTCCATGTTTGGACACTGTATTGGGGCAGAACCTTAAAATACATTGGAAAGCTTTTAAACACGCAGTTCAAAATCTATAGGAGAGGCAAGCATTTTATTTTAGGTTTTATTCTACATTTCTCGTGCATTTCAGTGACAACACTTCTGGTGCTATCAACGTGCCCTGCTAGTGTATTATTGTATCTTGTTCAAAAATAAATACCACACCAAAATGTGGGGGAAAACACTTAATTTCATTGTGTGTGATGTCAGGGGGAATATTTCTTCATTCTTTTTTCTGCTACAACAGTAAAAGCAATTTCCCTAGAAAAAAAAAGTGCAATGGCTGTTAATAGGAACAAGCTGCCTCCATGTAACACCTCTCACTTGGGAATATGAATAAATTTAGTCTAAAACCTCATCACCAGTGACAAAAGTATTAATATTAAAAACCTAAGGAATGGTGAAAGCCACGGACAAGGGTTTTTCCAAATGATGATGTGGTTTTGGGTACCTCCTTTGAGATTCAAATATACTTGCCTTACAAAAAGAACTCAAGATGCACTCTGAAAATCACGCTGCTTTCAAGCTTTCAGCAAAACCGAAGGAATTTGCAGCCAACAACTGAACCATGAAACACAACACTGGGCAATTTGCCACTGCTGACAAGGGACACAAGATCAAGCCCAGAGCAAGCACGCGTGATTTAACATCCCTTCGGTATCTGGCACTGAGCAGGTAACCTCACACAGAACAGCAGTAAAGGACAGTTTACACTGAGAGGCATGTATTGGAGACAATTAAAAAAAAAAGGATAAGTCTCTCAAGCTCAGTTGTCATTTGAAGATGGAAGGCAAAGAGATTCAGAAAGTGCTTTACTGCTCTGCTGCAACTGGAAGAAAAACGTCTGTGTTTTTCCTTTGCTGTTCAGCAATGACTTAGATTGAGTTTTAGTTCTGTTCAGAAGATTTGGGTAAGATTGGGGAAGAAATCAGACATTCAGAAAGGCCACAGGAGGTCTCGTAAGCTGAAACTTCAATTTTTGCAGTCTGTAGCTGCAGGAAGAAAGGCTGTTGAGTCTCGCTAAGTTTTGCTCCTTCAGTATTCCCAGCTGAATTCTGTAATGACCTCATCGAACTCCTCTAGCAATGACAAGCAGGCGAAAACGTAGTATGTCCATCATTAGGGATGTCAGTTCAACAGAGGCTGCCCGCCGTCGGGGCCCTGGGTGCACCAACTGGCCTGAACAGCCCTGATGAGCCTCACCTGGGGCCTCCCCAAACACACCTTGGCCCACGGGCCCGTAAGCCCATGGAAGCTCTGGCTTTGGCACTTTTCCTCGTTTGGAACTATGTTGGAGGACCGTGTGGCTCTGGTTCAGCCTCAGCCTTGGGTTTGCCTGGCCGTGGACCGCATCGATCCGCACCCTTGACCTGTCACTTGACTTTTCGGCTTGACCTTGGACTTGCCTCATTGCCGTGACCTTGCCTGGTGATGCAGACTCTTGGTCGAAGCCGGCTGTGATCTCTGGGCCTGCCTGGCTGACCTTGCTCGCGTATTGTGGGAGGGGGCCGGGGCAGTGAGGTCCCTGCCCTGCCTGCTGGGTTATGGTGCTTGGCTCCCAGTCCCTTAGGGAGCAGCTGGTCCTTGCTGGGCCCTGATACCCACCTGCAGTTAACTTGCCCACTTGCTATAAACTTGAGCACTGACTCCTGATAGTAATTTCTGCTTGCTATCTGTCTCACTCAAGATGATGGGAAAAATTATGTTGATGCTAACTGGAAATAAATTTAGAAATATTTCAATGTTGGGATTCAAGTAATAGCAGGGGAGACGTTTTGCTTTGCAATCTGTGTTTAAATAAAGACGCTTTCAAATGGATTCTGTGAATTTATTTCTGGTGTAAGTAACAGTATTCTCAGTTGGTACCCTCCTGTAGCATCCCCTGCTTACTGGTGTCTACTCATATAACGCTTCGTCTCAGGCTTTTTGAAGGAGAATATTCCCAGGGCCTCTAATGGTCATTAAATGATCAGATGCTTATTACATTCACCTGTTTCACACCGTCTGAAACAGAGTGATTAAACCTCTGAACTCAACAAACTGCTGCACTATGCTCATGTGAAAGGAATTCGATGTTGTGGAAATGGCAGAGGTGGTGGGACTTACGTCTTTGACGCCTAGGTGCTTGAAGCTTGCACTGTATCACATACCAGAAGAAAATCGTGGTCATGTTTTTCACTTAAGCGATCTTGTTCAGGCATGTGAGATGGGGGAAAAAAAATACCAGATTACACAAGTGGAAAGTGTGATAGGGAAATCACCTCAGTGACTTCAGTGGGGTGAATAAGACCCTTGCAATCCCCAACAATGTATTAGGTCAAGTAATGCAAAAGAGAAATAAATCATGCAAATCCTACATTAGAAACGTGATCTGCGTCAGCTTCTGGCAGGAAGTTCAGCTTCCAGCTAGGGTCTATAACTGGCATTACTATCAAAACAAAACAGCTTGCATTGAAAACCAGTGTGTCACCTGGAGCTGAACTTCCTGGCTTTAAGGTGTGGAGCAAAATCATAATCCAACCTAAATGCTTTTTTCTGTGTTAGTTTATTTGTTTATGAAATGCGAAGAGGGTGGAATATATTGCTTGAATCCTTTCCAGAGGATTATAAGGTAGATTCATTTCAGAAAGGAAGAAAGCAAGCAAGCCTGTGTTTTTCTGAACTACAGATTCTGTTTCCATTTTAAAAAGTTAAAGTGCCTAAAGCGTTAAAGATAAGCTCATACCCGTAATTCGCACCTTTTCACGCAAAATACGCAGCATGAAGGTGATGTTTCTTTCGAAGGTCTTCTAGATCCATACTTTAAAGTACACTCGGTAACTCACAAATCCTATTTTCGCAAAAAGAAAACCCAGTTTCACTTACATTGTCTGAGGTCTGTACTCGTTGTGTCTAAGAACTATGCCAATACTTTATTTAACCACGTAACCCATGGCAATGCTCTGCTCCCGTTTTTTAAAGTGTATATATTCTTTAATAAAATAAAAATATTAATCACTCAGTTCTCAAGGCCTTTAAACTAACTTTCCTCCCTGCTGTATACTTTAGAGCGTTTCTTTTTCTGAACCTCTAGAAAAGAGTCACGGTAACTCAAACACATCTCCTGGGAGACGGGCAGCTTCAATCTATGCAGCCATGTAATTGTATAGAGGAGAAGTCTGGCACAAAGAAATAAAACTTAAATCTTCAGAGGTAATTAATTTGCTCTGGAATGACCTTTGAGGATGACAGCCTCATCTTTGATGAGATCTTTGCAGATCCTGCCCTAATCGACCATCCCAGAGTCACAAACCTCTGCACCAAAGCCAAGACCTGGACTGAAATCTCCGGGGTTCCAGGTCAAAGCTTTAGGCATGCGATCGTCTCTTCTCTGAGTTTGTCATTCTTCCACATCACGTACATGCAATAAATGTAATTTACTTGCTGATTTTGTCCTGGGTTGTCCTTGTATTTTTCTTTCACAAGGGACTTGCCTTCAGCTGAAAATTCCTAACGGGTCCATGCTTTCACGTGGGCACTTCTAAAGTAAGATACTGAAATTGTCTTGACTATTTCTCTCACAGATACCCAGCAACTTCAACAGCAGTTACAAATGTGAAAATCAGACCACTTACTTAAGTATCCACATGCAGATTCAAGGGTACAACTTCAAATATCAAAGGCCATGCTGTTAGCTTGCCTGCAGAACGTTAACATCACATCCCATACCAGATAACACTAGCTAGAAAACAGGCACATCTATGTCTTCTCCTCACAAAGTGATTTCATACCCTTGGGGTGAGCCTTGGACAAAATTTCTGTATTCAAATACCCACACCGGAATGGGAGCTTCAGATCCAGCTTCTGATCTCGGCTTTGTGATTCAGGCCTCTTCTTCCCTGCTTGGGACAAAAGCAAGTAGCTGCTGGTTGTGCAAGAGCGCTGAAGGGTGTGGAAAGGCTCTCTCCGATTTCAAAGAACCGTGGCTCAGCAACGGGGCAGCGCGCAGAGCACCTCGGGGCTGAGTCACCGCTACTATTATTCATTTTTGCTGAGGCACTGTGCAAAAGCTCGGCTTCAGATAAGTAGCCCATTATTCTAGATACTCTTCAAAAATAGGAAAATGGGATGCTTGCTGGTGCTAGAGTCTTACAACCCGCTGTAAGCCCTGCACCAAAGGCTCTAAGATGCCATCTGGTAAGACTGCAAGTGCTGCTAGAAACCCCGTATATGCACTCTCTGCCATTCCTGACTTTTCTAAGTGTATGCTGTCTGCTGGGTTTACGCTGAAAGAGAGGAGCTAATGCATCCACTTACTGATTCTCTTACAGAGACAGATGATTATTCTGAACCCACTAATGAGCTACACCAGGAACTTTGGCTGAACGGTGGTGCAACGCCGCCTGCTCGGAGCAGAAGCGTTCTCACGGAGCAGAAATGTTAAAATGCTGACTGCCGCTCCTAGGCAGGAAGCTGCCCTGCTGTCCTTGGAGAGGGACCACCGCTGCTCTTTCAAAAGGACAGTGTCCTTGCTTGCGTGCCATCAGTGCAGAAGTGACTTCTTACACAGGGCTCCCAGGATGACACTGTGTAACACAATGAGATTGCAACATGATGCGGGTATGATTTTATTGTCTTGCTGGAACTCATTACCAAGTTCCTGCCTCCAAGTAAAAGAATGACATGAAAACGACCTTTGGATGTCCCCACAACGAATGATTCATTTTGGAACGAGCGATGGCTGGTACTTGGGCTCGAGGACGGGGCCCCGAAAATCAGCCAAGATGCAACGTACCGGCGTTGCCTTTTGCAGATAAACAGCACGGGGAGACATATTCACAGTCTCAAAAGACACGAGGCACGTCTGTGAGCGACTCACCTTAGGCAACAGCTGCTCCTCTGCCTCCAGCCTGCTTGTTTTCCCTTTATACCTTAGCAGTCACATGCAACGCAACGCTCTAGCTGTAATGCTATAGCTGTGGTAGCAGATGTAAACTAGTATGGTCTGACTGCTTCCTGAGCAGCACTGAGTACCTGATACCCTCACTGGTGGCTGTTGAGGTTAAGGGATTCAGCATGTTATTAGAGAGATCCAACACTTCCTTAATCGACACCCATTGCTGCCAGCAGGAAGAGCTGACACGACTGAACTTGCCAGGAAATGAAGTGACCTATATGTTAGTAAGGCTTAATAAAGACAGCTTTTGTTCTGTGATAAAAATGTCATTATGTCTTGTAATTCCATTGTGTCGTATAACTTAATTTGATGGCGCCTTAGTTCTTTAAGGCTTTAGAGCAATCGTCGCTAATCCTTCAGGTATTATCTGCCAGCTAATACAGCACGTCTGATGCTTCATGCAATGGATTACAGTAAATAATTTTCTAGGCTATGTTGTTACAACTAAGGATGTAGTTTGAGACATACAGCTTTGGGGAAGCCGGCGTAAGAAGTTCCTATGCCTTCCTCAGCCCTGGCCTCTTGTTCCCACCTCTGCAGTGCAGCTTCTGCACCGTCTCCTCAATTATTTCACTACCGCTATCATAGAGCCAGAGTATAAAAATCGACCCCCTCAAAAAAATAAGAAAGAATCACCCAAAAAATAAAATGACCAGCACTGGAGTGAAAAAAACATGTCTGTAATAACAAGCTCCTCAGAAATCTCAGCCCGTTCCTATTCCCAGATCTCAAAATAAGTCCCAAAAGTCTTCCATTGAAACTCTGATTTGACGGCACGTTACTGAGAAACACTATTCCTTTCTGGATTAATCTGTCCAAAACATAGTAAAACAGCACCATAACTGTTGGTTACTGGGAAATTGCTTTGATTCAGAGAAGAAATAAGGAGAGGCCAATAAAGGAGGACTCCGAGGAACTCACCATGGCGTGACCAACTTGCCTTAATGTTCTGCCTAAACAGTACACCGTAATTTTTAGTATCTTCAGAAGGGAAGCAATTCATGCATTGTCTGAACTTGTGCCACCTGGTTTACGCTTCTTACTGTCAACAAATCACATAAGTACTCAAAAAACGTGTATGAAAACCAAACTTCTTTGCTCTTATGCCTTCTACTACAGACACATGCTTTTCATCTGGAATTTCTTTTGGTACATGATTACCATAATGTTTGGCATTTCCTTTCAGGCTGGGTTGTGAAAAGAGTAGGACGTGCACTGGCTTATACGGAATTACAAGCATTCCTTTCAGAATGCACTATGGTGAATTTAAGACATGACACACAATTTTTAATTAGTAACTTCGTAAACAAGTATCACAAAACACCAATGAAAAAAGTACATGATGAAAAGTACCACTGCGATAGAAAGCTTTGGACAGGATCTTCTTGTCTGTCATGGCGGGAGTGTTTACGCCAGAGCAACAAAGAATACATCAGCTTTTTCATTCTGAATGTATATTTCAGTAGACAGTGCTTCAAAGGTCGATGATAAATTGAGCTCTATCTTGAAACTGGGCATAAAAGACTAAAAATTTCAATGAAGCTGCACAAATATACTCCAGAACCCATTTTTTCCCTTCCTGTCCAATCCTATACCTCGAAACTCAAGCCTTATTACTTAAAGATTATAATAACAAAGGCTATGAGTTCAAGTGTAATCTGTAGCTATTCCCTTTCCCACACTTCTATAGCGTACTTCAAAAACTTATGTGAAAAGTGAAGAGAGTGACGTTCAAGTCAACAAGTACACATCCTGCTCATTTTGCAACATGAGCTGGAAGGAAATTGTTTTCAAACTCTGGTTTAGTAACCATTCCCTGATCAAAATACTATTACATCTCCCTCACTAAAGCGCAAGCCAAATCCTTACGAACTAATAATTGCACAGTGTTATACAACTAACCACCGCTTGTACAGAACGAGATAAAGCACTTGAGCCCCTGTCACTGCTCCTGATACACAGAACTGGACAATTTTATCATCTGCAATACTTTCCAAAGTGACTTTCATTTCACAGAGAAAAGCATTGAAAAATTCCAGAAACAGAGATGAGAGGTGCAGTGCGGTTACGAGACCTTTGCAGTTCCACGCGTGTAACTTAAAGCTTTCACCAAGGACAGCCCCAAGTTAACACAATTGTACATAAGTACATACTTACTCAGGCTGGACAGTCAAATGCTTTGAATATGGCACTCCGTAATTACTCTTTAAGGTACTATCGCCTGAAAATTGTTTATGCTCCAACTGTATTAGCTTGCTAGGCCTTCTACGCTCATGAAGACTTTTGTCACTCTTGTAACGCTCATCACGCTCCACCTGCGATCAGTACCAAACTTGCAGCCAACACAAAAGTAACAATAAACCTCGTGTACAGTAGGAGGAGTGTTAGAGCAGCCGTGTTAGTGTGCTGTGAGATCTTAGAAGACTCAAGGTTGGACATAAGGTTCAAACTCTGAATGCCATACATTGCCAAACTAACTGTCACCACCTAACTGCTTTGCCAGGATTCATGAATCACCCGTTGTTACAGGTGACACTGAGTCAGAGAGTCAGGTTCCAGCAAAAACTTGACTACAATTTTCGTCATGGTGCTCCTCGCTGGTCTGAGAAATGTCACTCTCCTGTTACCACCCCAAAATGATTAGGTTATTAGCATAAATCATACCGGGGGCAACTGTGGCTGCAGCACCCTCAATGGTAGAGTTCAGGATCCTGAAAGGAGGAGGCAAGGCAAAAAACACGATCACACCTGTGGACTTCAGGAGAGCAGACTTGGGGCTCTTCAGGGATCTGCTCAGAAGAATTCCATGGGAGACCGTCCTGGAGAGCAGAGGGGTCCAGGAGCGCTGGTTGATTTTCAAGTATCACCTCCCCGCCAAGCTCAAGAGCGGTCCATCCCCGCAAGCAGGAAATCAAGCAAAGGCAGCAGGAGGCCTGCGTGAATGAACAAGGCGCTCCTGGCATAACTCTAACATAAAAAGAAAGCATACAGAGGTTGTGAAGTCTCCATCCTTAGAGATATTCAAAACCCGACTTGACAAGCTCCTGAGCAACCTGCTTTAGTCGACCCCGCTTCGAACAGGCAGGATGCGTGTGTGTGTGCGCGCCTATGTGTTTGTATGAGCGTGGACAGGGCGTTCTCCAGAGGGCTCTTCCAACCTTATTCTCTCATGTCTTTCCATGACACTGTGATTCTCTGCCTGGCTCAGGAAGAGGTAACGATGTCTGGTTAGATGATACCTACAGTGCCATTGGACATCAGTATTTCCAACCCAGACTGTTCATGCAATGATGTGTTGAGGAGGTTCTCTGAAATAGGGAGTGAGAAATCTGTGAAGTCAGACATGGGACATTTGAATCCAAATAAACCTGAAAGATAGCTTTGGGGATATAGGGAAGAAGGGATCTTTTTCCAACACAAAATGAAGCCTGCAGACAGTGTAAGGGCTCCACTTTTGAGATGGCAGACAGCAAACCTCAAAGTAACACGGTTTTGTTCACGTCAGCTTCAGAGAAAGGGAAAACGTTTTTAGTTGTGGTGATAGATTTGATGCTACTACCAGAAAAAGGTGAACCGGGGAAGTTCTCGCTCTCAGGGCTGCGTTACAAATCAGGCAGTGAATGGTGAGCTTACAATGTTGCTTCCTTTATTTCCTACCAGCTCTGAGGCATACCTCGTCTCTAAGGTTTGCTCCATCAGACCTGCTGGGGAGGGGGAAAGTCAGAGTTGCTTTTGGACCATCTCAAAGATGCCTAGAAAGGACACACTAAGCATGAAGGAAGAAAAAAATTCTCTCAAAGTATCTCAAGTCCTTTAAGACTAGCAAATCCGTAGTGGATTTGGTGGAACAGAACTTGGCCAAATGCCTCAAGTAGAACAGTAAAACTAGAATACATGAGGACAATCTTTTCAGGAGAGGACCTTTTAAATGTCATCAAAGCCAAAAAGTAGATGCAAACATAAAGTCTAACCGAGAAGAAGGGGTCCTAGGTCTCTTGCATTTCTCATTTACTCTCTGACACTCTATGAGAAACTCTTCTGGAGGACATCTTACTACCCAAGGAGTTTCTGTCCTCCAAAACTGCAGAAATCATGGAGATTTTGCAGAAGTGATGGAAATCTTTTCTGAAGAATGTGTGTGACTGACAGGATGAACTTTATGAAAGACTGTCAGCCAGTGTGCAGTCATGCACGCCCCTTCAGAAATGAAAATGATAAAAGATATGCTAGAATCAAAGCTTAGAATGACTCTTAACAGTTCCCAAGCTCTCCTGTGGTTATTACAGTTAAGAAGAATAGGGAAGGGGGATTGTTGTGTGTGCATGGTTAAACATTCAGCTCAGTGACTACCCCCAGTGCATGCCTTACGCTCATAATGGATGGTTTCCTGGTTAACTGTACTGGGATTGGATACCTCAACAGGTTGGACTTAACAAACAGGTATTGGCAGACTTTCCAGAAAAAAGCGCTGAGGAAAATCAAACTCCTTGCTGTAGGTTTCTATCCGTGATCTACGTTAAAGATTCAGATGTTTGGGTTTGGCATCCACCGCTAATGGTCTGTGTCAACATGGCTGTTTATGCTAAATTGAAGTGCGTAAATTCCTGTATCCTAATTACATTATTTTTTATAAGAGTAAATTAGCTCTGGGCTGGAAGTAAGAGAAATGGTGATATATAAGAGTAATTTTCACGTCTTTCATTGATTCCCAATGACAAATAATTTTCCTACAATAAACAGGAGAAGATGTGTTTTATTCAAAGAGAATCCAAGCCCAAAAAGGACAAACACTGAAGCATAATACTGAAGAGAGGGTAGGGTGGGAATGGCAGAGGGAGATTAGGGCTTTCAGAAGTTCGGGACACACCTTAGGAATTGCTAAAGGTATAAACCCACTTGCAATTCTAACCGTGACAGTTCAAGCTAGCTCAGATCTTGGTGGATGGTGGTTTGGTAAACATCAGGCTCACAGTCATACTGCACACAAATCAGTCATACAGAGATAGGATCTACCTCAGATTAAGAAAATCAATCTGGGTAGGAAGTGTGTAGGTCAGATTACAAATGACTACTTTCAACTGTCAAGTCACTTTCTTTTGAAGAGTTAAAGAATAGTTTAATCACTTTCCCCAAAGCACCAGGGTGAATTGCAAATGCACTAGAAACTCAGGATGTGAGGAGATATGATTCAGAGTATAACTACCAAGATAGTTAGACATAGATTTACCCTGCTAAACAGTGGTATTTTTAATTTCAGGTTCACAGAATCTGAGAAACTTTACACACAAATAAAGTTGCTTTCCAAAAGTGCTATAATACTGCAGGCAATCTATGGAGGCTTAAAAAATATGAATTCTGTCTTCGTATCACTGGGCCTTTAAAAATCTAAAGAGCTACTTGTGAGTGCTTGGAAAAAAAAACGGTGCAAATGCACAAACTCTCCCAGTCACACAAGTATTCTCATTTGCTATTACATATCTATGAGGAGCGGAAGAAGGCAAAACAGGTGATACCTAAAGCCTTTGTTTGACCTGCTGCTGACTTTTGATCGGTGTTACAAAATCCACTGGAGTTAATGGACGTTGTCCATAGCAGGAGTCGCCCAGAAGTCAGAATAATGTAAATTATTCCCTGGGGTTTTCAATTTGATATAGGAACAAAATTACAACATGAAATGAAGGAAAGAAGAGGGAGAGCCAGTGACAAGAAAAATTAGTTTGGTTCCCCTGAAAACCCTTACCTTCCAGCACAGTGTTACCAGTCAGAAAAAGTAGATGCTGGAGGTGGTGCCTTTGCTCTTTTTTCTTGAGGAGCAAGACTGGGTGGGAAGAGACAGGACCCAGGGTCTGTTCCCATCTCAGCTGACTTTCCTGACTTCTGCCCAGCATCCGTAACAACTGCAGGAGGAAGCGGAATACCCAGGTGCAACTGGAACGCAAATCCGTATTTGTACCTACTAATAGGGGAAACCAATCTCTGCCACAGCAAATATTCAAAATCAACATACCACAGAGCAGAACAAACACAAATTGTTAATCTGCAAAAATCGATGCCATGCACTCAGCAGGGCAAATATCTAACCTGTAAATAAACCAGCAGAAATGAATTCCCGGGGAAGAGTTATCTGCTTGGAGTCAGCTAATGTTTCTGCGGTGTCCGACCAGCAGGACTGCACCAGAAGCGGATTCGTTAGGATGTGTTTCTTCCATTTTGGCCTCCAGTTTGGCACTTACTCAGGAGCATTTTCCCTCAGCTCCAGTGTCAGAGGTCTTTGTTTAAGGAGCTAAAAACTCTGTCTTGGTTTCATGTGATGTAAACGTACATACAGTCTGCTCAATGACAACCAGTCCCACGAGGAGCCAGCTTCCCACACAATGGGGATGGGCCCTCGTGGATAAAACGCAGGCTGCAGTTCCCTTCCTCTCCAAGTTCTTCTGTCTTCACCCTTTGTTCTCTCAGGTGCAGGCAAGAAGCATACACGTAAGCCCTCTGTCTCCATTTCAAACTGATTTTTCCTCCATACAGCTGAAACTTCGGAAATAAAAAATGCCTTGATGATTACACACAGGAATTTGAGGCCAACGCAGTCTCTTCTGTCTCCTAGTAGCTGTTGTGCTTCGCGTCATCTCACTGCCTCTGAGTTCAGGACCTTGTTCTCTTCAGATTTAGATCCAATGCCGAAGCGTGACTCCATTGATTTTCACTTATTCCTGATTTACACCAGTAGGTGGATGATTAGAATTGCAATACCCACGAAGCACGGGGTTGTTCATTCTGCTTTGCTTTGCCATAGGCTTGAAAATACAATGGCTTTGGAAAAACTGTCATTATTTTATCCTCCTCCCTCAACTGGATAAAGGCTACCTAGAAAACAGACTTCTAGTTTTGGCACAGCTGAGGGGATAGAAACTTGCAAAGGGGAGGCCAGGGAGCAAGGGAGGGAGTGCGAGCATGTGCTGCTCCTAAGTATCTTCTCCAGTCCTTTCCTTACTCTCAACTGTTTCTGCTCGGTCCTGGAAGTCTCGGCCTTGTCACATTAAATAAAATATTTGTTTGAGTAACTCTTTGGTTCGTGTATTGTAATTGGTTTTCAGTTACTTACGATGATTAATGAAAAAAGGTATTTATTTAATATGAAAGACAACACATGGTGATAGCAGCTGAAATACTGGAAAGTCCCTGAGTAATCCTACTGTGATTTTTTTTTTTCTTAAAAATGCAACTAATGCAATTAAACGACAGTGGTCACTTCTTCTTTGAAAACATTGCTGCACGTTGAGTAGCATGAACATCCTGATCATGCTTCAGGCAGCATCCTGTCAATTTTCTTTCTTTTCTCCTTTTTTTTTTTTTTTTTCCAATACTACTTCCCTTTCTGGAGATGACTTCATTTCCTATGCAGTTACTACATACATGGGGAAACCCCAGGAATATACAAAGGCAGATATTTTCCATCAGACCTGATCAGTCAATGGCTTTTGATTGTATTGTGAATCGGCCAAAGGGCACAGAAAGGAAGGACTGCAATTTTGGATTCCTTCAGACTGCTGAAAACTGTGAATAAAGTTCTGAGTCAACCATAAATGTTCTGCTTGAGGCTCAGGGACTTTGCTGAAGTAATGCTCAACATCGCCATTAATGAATTTTGGAAGTCCAGCTGCAAGGGTGGAGTATTAAATGCATGGCACTAGGATCCAGAACAGCTAGCAAGATGAACAAAGGGAAATTAAGCCGGCTAACAGAAAATTCAGAACAGAGAGAAAGAGAGAGAAAGAAGCGATAGCGATGGTTTTAGATGTGTTATATAATTGTGTATTGCCGGGGCACTTGCTTGTGCTGCAGGGAGATCCACGTGCCAGGTCCCCTCGAGACAGAACTCGAAGGCGCTTCTCTTGCCTCTAAACGAGAGATTTCATCAGCAGTGTAGGTGGAAAAAAATATTCACCAGCATAGGTGTTGCAACTGTACTCTGCAGCAAGAATCACGGGCCGCACGGAAAATACAGGAATAGGGATCATCATCTCCTGCGCTGTGAGGAAGTAGCACTGTGGTACGGCAGAGCTCTGGCTCTCATCCTTGTTCTCAGAAGACTTTGTGCAACTTCATGACTATTAGCACTCCTTCGTTAAAGCACTTGCACAGTGACCTTTGTAACACCTGCCCAGGAGAGGAGCGACTCAGAAAATACACTTCGCTCCATGTCCAGCACTTCTAGAAACAAATGAATGCAATTTCCATTCTTGTTAGTGGTGGTAAATATCAAGCAGAAACAGCTTCAGGAAGAGGGGCAGGGACAACCGCACAAATTTCAGTGAGCCTTTCCTGAGAAGAAGGGCTCGTCAAAATGAGTTAGGCCTTCAGAATTGCGTATTAACTAAACAAAAGAAAACAAATATTTTTGTAGAGGGCTGACCCAGACACTGCTGAAGCTCATCAGGAAGATAAGTACTAAACATGAATCTCATGGTTGCTTTTCTATTTACAGCCGTTTATTCCGTATCTTTCATATAAAAGTCATCCAGTGTGACAGCTGGCAAACTTAAAACCTTGGGGGTTTTGTTGCTATTTAAATAAGAAATAGCTGGGGGGAAAAGACATACAAGTATGGTATTTGTAACTGTAAGTAAGTTCTCTGTTTGGCCCTCTCAAGTCAGTCAAGTTGCCTCAGGTAAGGTTCACAGTAGAGACTGTCTCACCGCCAAAATACAGATGACGCTAAAGACCCGGACTGCCAGACAAAGATGCAAAGAAGTTGAGACATTTTTCCTTTGCAGATCAAACGTATGCATAGATTTTGCATACAGGGTCACAGAAGTGTAAGAAAATAAAGAGGAAGAATTTCCCTGAAGGAAATCTAAAGCTCAAGCAGGCCTACCCTTTCTTGCTGAACCTAATATTGTTTAAAAAAAAACCCAACAGGAGTTGTCACATTCACTGACTCAGCGGCTCAGCTATTTCTAAATGATCTTTTACATGTTTGGATCTAAAATTCCAGGCATGAGGCAGGATTTCTAAAGATACCAGTGAGCAATCATTGAGGGAGATGAGGACAGAGCAGTGCAAGGGGTTCCCCAGGGGAAAGAAATCCCCCACTGCTCATGGGAGCATAAAGAAATGTAAAGTTCCAGGTCACTCACAAGTCAGGGAAAGTTGGGGAGAAGCATACAGAAAATGATCTGAGAAACTCCAATTTTTTCACTCGGGTACCTCAAGCTCTCTCTTGCCCTTTGCTACGTCGTAGCGTAACTGATGCGGAAGCCTTGGTTAGTGGAATTAGCGAATTTTATGCCTGCAGTAGCACCTACAGATCGATTTGAACTAGTTTGCTGTGTGATTTGGACAGGGACTTCGGTACCACATATCAATGTCAAAAGGTGGACGCAGGATAGTCTGCATTCCTGTGTGTCATATATTGCTGATAAGCCCATCATTTCTCAGAAATCTTATCACTTGGTAGGTGTCAAGGCACTCTTATGCCATGAAAATGGAAGCTTCTCAATAACTGTATGTATGACCCTTATGACAAAAAAAGTGTTTATTCAGCTGGAGGCTGCCAGATATTGTTTACGATACTCATATTTAAGGCTTAGGAATTTTTCTCTTCAGTCAGAGACTGTATGCATTAGAAATTCAGCAGCTTTTAATTCACCTGCCTCACGTCTCAAAAACTAGGTCCTTGCAAATAAATTGAAACAGCAGCTCCTCTCTTTCGCCCAAATCACAAGAGTTTACAATAAAACATGTGATCTTTTCATTTATGGTTCATCTTTTCTGACTTCTCTCTGTAACCACAAAAGGAATTTTATCTTTGTTGACTGTGGGTTTTTTGCAGGCCAAGCCTTCCGCTCACTACCTCTTAAATTACGAGTCAAAACACGGACTCCAGAACTCAGTACTGAGTTGTTCCCATTGCTCCATGGCAAGACTTATTATACTGTAATCGTTATGTCATCTATGATAGACGCAAGACACCTAAGCCCTTTCTTTATATTTGAGTAGTAACGTACAAGAGCCACAAACATCTTATCTGCCTGGATGAAGAAAGCAGAAATAAAGCTTTCTTAAAACACATCGGGCAGTAGGTTTTATGCAAAGAAGAAAAAGGATAACACCTTCACTGCATGTACAGTACAGAAGCGATAATTTTATCTTTGAGTTAATGAAAATCATTAATGAAATTAAAGACGAAGAACAGTTTCTTGGGTTTATTTGGAAAAGAGGTCTACACTCCTCAGGCAATGCAATTCATACTTCCATTTTCTCCTTCTACGCAAGGCAGAAGACCTTTCCATTGATACTCTAATTTGCATTTCTGTAAACAGTTTGCTGTGCACGGAAATGGCGTGTTAGGGGGAAAGAAAAAGTCCAGAGATAGGAATGAACAACCCCGTCTATGCTGCTATCAGGCAGCAGGACAACATTTTGTAAAAAGAGATCACCTGGAGATGTGATAAAGGTCTACAGAATTACGAAGGAGGTGGAAATTAGGGATAAGGCTCGATATCTAACTCTTGTTTTCCCATAAAAGAATCAGGAGGCATCAAATGAAACCAGGCTCAGAGTGGGAGACTACTAGGGATAAGTCTCAAACACACTTGATCTTCTTATACATTCCTAGACATCTGCTGATGGCCATGGCTGAAGAGAGGATACTCACTAGGCAGACCTCTGGTTTGACACAGAAGGGCTGTCATTAAGTGCTTATGTGCTCACGTTAGCTAATCCAGCTATGTTCACTGCAAGCTGAAAATTTACCGGAAAAACAGCTGCTTAGCTCCATATCTACACATCTTATTAGGCTACTATTCAGAACACACCCTCTAAGACTATTTATAAACTTAATTGTGTAAAACTACAGGCACTGATATATACGGTAATATTAAGTGAATTTCAGTCTGGCATACATAAATCTCTGTGTCCTTTATGATGAGTCAGGGAACAATAAACCTATATTCATTCATATCTGGTCCTACGCTTTGTTCCTTTGACTGTCTCCATTACCTGGCAGAAGAACAGTAACGGGATTCCTTAATGTTTAACCCCCAAAAAGCCCACTTGTGTTTTAGTATTATTTTCTATTGCTAATAAAAAAGGTTGTACATCTCTGACTTTATCTGAATAATCCTCCTTCACGATGCCGTCTTCACTTTTCCTTTAATTTTATCATAATCAGAAGAAATCTTCTCATTACAGGGTCAAATTTAAATTTGCAAAAGTGCCTCAATTTATTTCAGCAGCAGAATCCTGCAGCAGCTTTTAGAATTTTCCTCTGCCCAAATTCAAAGCAGCAAACAGTTAAGAAGTTTCGGCTTCAGAAGAAGCAGTCGTCCTCAGAAAAAATCCACCTGATTAGGCAAAGCAATTCATCGTATCATAATATATTCCGTATGTTCTCAACAGTACGACAAAGTCAGTCTGGATTCCGTTGCTTATTTCAGTGATGCTAGGTTTTAATGTATCAAAAAGTACTGTAAGTGTTTCTGCAGAAGTTACCTCAGCATACAGAGAAAGATTTATTAAAATGTAATTGCATATAAGGACAAGGGGATCTCATTAAAATCCTAGTTCTAGTACCTATCATTTCTACAAAGTATTAGCTCCTACTTCTATCATGTCTTAAAATGAAAAAAAAATCAAAACCCAAAGACACACAGATGGAAAATCACAGATCAAATGCCTTCCACCAGAATTGGAAAGTCACAAAGAGTAACATGATAATAACATCAAAAGTACGAAGGTACAGAAGAAAATAATCACCAGAAATAGAGTATTACAAAACCCCTATAGATTCCACAACAGGGCAATTTTGTACCTATTCTATGTTTTTACATTTCTTTAATTAATAAAGTGTTTCCTGTTAATGAAAAGCAATTTCGTGGTCATCTAGGGAAAGGGGCTTACCCACTCACCTGTGACTCATTTCACAGTAGCATCTCACAGGTTCGGAGTTTCCACTGGTATGACCCACCCGTGATGCTGGAGTGCACAGGGAAGGCCAGGGCAGTATATAAACACGGCAGGTCCCAGAGCACAGGCACTGGCCACCCTTGGGACTGCCGGAGCTCACCGCACCACAGAACCAGACCCAGGTGACACAAGGAAGAAGCGCTCTTGCATCATGACGGGCAAGGCTGTGGCTGCTGTCCTGACTCTTCTCCTGATCTCAGCCGTTGGAACAAAAGGTAAAGAAATCCTTCCTAAAGCTCTCCGAACTAACTGCTAGTATAAATGCTGACGGCGGAGATACTATGCTGTCTTACAAGTGCAGCAAATAACTCTTCTAATACCGTAAGCAAAAAGAACATGTTGTGCTTCCTGTGGAAACAGTGAAACAGTCCGCCTTTTTTTTTTTTAACAGGTAAGGCCCTGCCACGCTCAGCGATTGAACTCCGATGCCAGTGCGTAGGCACCCATTCCAAGTTCATCCATCCCAAGTTCATTCATAACGTGAACCTCATCCCCAGTGGACCTCACTGCGAGAACGTTGAAGTCATGTAAGTGCTTTTGCAAAATCCTCCCGATTACTTAACAAGAAGGAAACAGATTTTGCATTAAGGATGACGTAAGTGTTCTCTGAAAGATGTAACAAGCCAGCAAGTGCAGGTAGTCAGAATGCAGAACAGCAAGGCTCGTTGCTCTTACAAACGATATGCTACGTGTTATAAGTTGCGTCTTGTTTTTGCCAATCTCTACTTTTTAAACACCTCATGCAATATTTTGACCTAAACTCGCAGTCATCAGACAGCAAATAATTTCCTAAAACTCTGAATGCCACCAGAATATGAGAAGAGAATTAAACTCACGGAGCCATGCTGAGCAAGTGATCAAAACATGAATTTTAACAGCTAGGTCAAAAAAATGATCACACTTCTGCTCAAGTCAACGAAAAAACTACCATTAGCATACAAATCATATAATCCGGTCACAATTCCAGAACTCTTACTGTGACAAAATCCCTATGGACTGGGCAGTACGGTTTCTGAATCAAGATGGAAAGATTTAGCCCTTCAGTTAAATACCATCACAAATACAAGGCAAGCTGGGGGAAAAAAAAAAAAGCAATTTTGAAAAGAGTGAGAGTCCTGCAAATTATTTAATGCATTCAAACAAACAGATATGAGCAGATACAGAAACCATTTTAAAAAACCCCAACTTTATGTTAGGCTACAGCCTCAACTGATGCACCTTAAAGTAAAGGCGAACATGTAAGTGTATAGCTAGAAGGAAGTTATGAGAGAAAAGGGAAATTGCCTTGGAATTCACTAAGTAGACCTTTTCCCTTCCTTTTTTCTCTGTTGCAGAGCTACCCTGGCAGACGGCAGAGAAGTGTGCCTGGAGCCCACTGCTCCCTGGGTGAAGCTGATCATCAAGGCAATTCTGGACAAGTGAGTCATTTGTTCTCAATGAGCACGGCTTATCAAAAACTGTATTTTAAATGAGCTAGCAAATACGTACAGCATAAAGTGCTCAAAAATTCTGTCTCCTCAGGCAGCTACTATCATTTGTGTTCACTAACTGGGACAAACAATGTGATTGCTTTGAGTTT
The DNA here is from genome assembly GCF_018139145.2 of Gymnogyps californianus. Classification (NCBI taxonomy): domain Eukaryota; kingdom Metazoa; phylum Chordata; class Aves; order Accipitriformes; family Cathartidae; genus Gymnogyps; species Gymnogyps californianus. The sequence continues at coordinate 84,175,986 of NC_059474.1, forward strand.
TAATTGCAGCATTGGGTTCGGTCCCTTACTGTGCCACACACCCTATGGGAATGCTAGCTACATCTCTCGTAAGGCACAAGCACATTGAAAACCTGCAGCTCAGGTGCTCAGGAAATCCAGGTGTTAACCGACTGGTTTTCTCTTGCTTGCAATGGTAGAAAGCAACAATCAGTTTTTCAAAACTAATGGCGTTTAGATGAGTGGGGGAAAAATGAGGCCCAAGAGCTGTGTCAAGTGAAGCATCAAACTATGGAAGCCCACAGTTACTGAATACTTGTGAAAAGGTCACGATGTACTGGTGTCCCTTAGGTTCAGTAACGGCTTTCAAGGGGCTTGAACACAGAAGCACAAATCCTTAGTGGTGGATTTCATCTGATTCCAGCGAGTGATACCTGTTCTGTGGACAAGTTCTAATTGTCTCCTTTTCCATTTTCTTTCTTTCTAGGGCAAACACCAAGCCTGAGACAGTGTCCTAAGACAAAGAAGAAAAATGTCCTAACTCTTCCAGGAAGGCAAAAATGGGAGAGACGCTCATCCAGCTTCTGGCAGCTCACCTTCTCCTGCCTCCTACATTCACACTTCTAACGGCATCTAGAGAGTATGGATTCCCTGTTTTTGTACTTAGTTGACAGCAGTACTTAAGTCTTTTAAAGAGGTCTCATTATGTAGGAGAGAAACCACTGACACCAGAAAAAGCTGGCAGAAAAAATGGCTTGTGAAAGGAGACGGAGACGATTCTGGAGTCATTTTTGCTAAACACAGCTGGATCAGTGCAGTGCACTCTCAGCAGAGCTTTCACTAAATGACACCTTCCCTTTTTGCTAACAGTTTAGGCAAAGATCAGTGACTCCTCCTCTCCAGGAAAGCACGGATAGGTAGCATCAACTGTGCCTAGGTCACTGCCACGCAGAGTGGGCTACTGACCGGAAGAGGGGAGCTTGCAAAATTAAGAAGCCCAAATTCGGAGACATTAGTTTTTGTGCCATCATTTTCAAGATATTATTTACTGTGAATTAGTGTTGTGAAGGTATAAACATATATTTTAATGCCATCTTTTGGTTAGAAAAAAAGCCCTTTATTTATTTATATATTTATTGTTATTTATTTACTTTTGCATATTTATTTACTTTTGCGTAAGAATGTGGTTGGCCTTGAATATTTATTTATTTATTTATTTATTGAAAATATTTATGTTTATGTACCTAATAATAAATGCTTGTTGAAATGTTTTCACTTCAATATTGTGTTATTAATTTCCTTATTGAAATACAGAACTGAAAAAGAGGATGCATTTTTTTTCATTTTATATCACATAATGGGTTCTCAGAAGGGCAAGTGGTGGCTGAGTTGTGGGGGGCAGCTAATGACAACAGCAAATTCTTGCCTCTGGTGAGTGCAGATGGTTTCCAATAGGAGGAATTATAAAAATGATCTACTTTCTTCCCCTTTTCTTGCCAGACTCAGTGTTTTCAGAGGTCTGGGTGATAAAATTCACAGATAGAAAGTAACGAACAATGGTTAGTCACAGAAATTCCAAGGTCAGAGCAGTGGTGGGGCTCAGACAGCATGTCAGCTGAGAATCTTGTGCTGAACATGGTTTTTCATTAACTTAAATAAGCAGGGAAATCTGATAAACTTTAAGGAAGTCACTGAGCATCCTCCCTAATTCCAGTGAGGAGGGAGGACTACATCAGGAGAAATCCTAAGAAATAGAGCTCCGATTGTACACAGGCCACACATCTGCCTGTGACACAGCAATTTACAGAGGAATGGTTGGAATGCAAGCAGCAAACAGTTGAGAAAATGGGAAAGTTGAGCAAATGATTTGATATTTGTTTTGCTTCGGTCTTTTCCAAAAAGGAGCCACTCCGTATTCTGCACAAACAGCTCACGTTTGCTCATGGTGCAAGATAAAAAGGGAGTTTCTGGTACCATTTGAGCAAGCTCTTGTGCAAGATGACAACTGTTCCAACCACACTTTGCTCCCTATCCCCATCTCTGCCCCTGTCCCACAGCACTGCACCACACAGCCTGCTAGACCTCATCCTCAGAATGTAAAGTTTCTCAAGGGGACAGGTTTTGTTCAGACTTGTCTTACAACACTAAGCCTTCCTGTTTTCTGAGTGATTGTTACAAGCTGGCTTCTTTCAGAGATCTGCTTTGGAGGTAAGCACATCAGAAATATCAGCCAGCCATGGGGAGAGGTGGGGAAGAACCACTTTATATGCACTCCCGTAAAAGTATGTGTGTATCCTAAAGGACTGGCACCAGTTTTAGTGCTACACAGATACTTACAGTAAGCGCGTCACCTTTGTCACCAGCAAAATCCCAGTCAAGTTACTGGGAGCTGAATCACGGCCAAGGAAGGGCTCTTCTCGTAAATTCTTCTGTCCAAACGTCAGCAACGGCTGTGCTCCCGGGACCCCAGGCAGGGCATCTGCACAGCGGCTGAACCGTATCCCTTCTTTCTCCATAGGGTATCGCTCATCGGTGAGCCACGATTAAGAGGCTGGCTAGAAATGATAAAATACCGCATTTCTGTTCTGTGTGCGCTCACAGGACACCTTTCTTAGGAACACAACCACCACCCTCACGCTTCCAAAAACGTGTTTCAGTGCTCTCAGAGGCTGCTAAGAGAAGCACTGCAGCTCTTCTGACTCAATGACTACCTTTGTCAAACGTGGGCTGTTCTTCCGTGTTGTTTCTGCTTTGCTAATACTGTCCCTCCAAAGCAGAACTCCGACTCCATGAAACTACTAATTCTCCTGGCAAAATATTATTACGTTGAGACACTTAACAATTAAACCAGTTATGAACTAGTTAACAATCTTAGCTAACATATCCAAAGTGTTGTCCTGCTCCGCGCTGAGCAAAAGCCAGACGCTACGTACGTCCAGGATAAACTGCCGTCTTCCCTACATACAATACCAAGGCTCTCATTTGGCAGGCTCCTTCTTTTCAAAACTCAGTTGCTTTCTTAATTTTAGTAAAGCACTGAAATTCACATGGACCATGTACTTTATCAGATCACAGTTTGGTCCAGTTTCTTTCCTTGACACCACCTTTGTTTCACCTCACAAAAATAAGAATATCCAATATCCCAACGAGTAAACAATACACACTCTAGAAATGGATTCCTGAGGAATACTCAAGAGATGTCACTTATGACACGTGTTTATCTTCTGTTTTAAACACCTATGATTATTCTAGATGCACGAGGTTAGAAAGAAAAACAAGTAACTTCCTAAGTGCTTATTTTAATCAGGTGTTATTACAAGTCTTATTGTCAGATACTTTCTCTTTTCATGTTCTGAACAAATGAAATTTTCAGAAGAGCTTAAGTGACAATGCCTCAGTCATTTTAAGCTCATCATTTCCCGTTCAATGACTAGAGAAGCTTTTCAGCACAGAATTAAGCATCTAAATCCCTTTAGCCAAACTGAAAATGACAAAATCCTTTCAGAGAACAATGGAAACTAGTTACGTCTTGCCTTCATAAGACAATGGCTAAATAACCGCATTAGAGTCCTACCAAAATATAGTCCATAAGATTGGGATGAAAAGTTCCCGTAATTATGTTGGGTAAAAGTTTTTGCACAAGGCATTTAAACTCAATGCAAAGAGCTGAACAGAAAGAAATTCTACATTCAGAGAGGGGGGGAAAAGTCTCTTTATTTTGGCTTGGGGGGATGGCTGGTAATGCTGTATTGATTTCCAAGTGCAAGCTCAGCACTGTTGGTTAAAACTAATATCCCATGAAGAAGCGCAAACAGAAAGTGATGAATAATAATCACAGTTTAAAGAAATAATTAAAAATATACAGCAGCAGAAGTAAATTCGGGAATTCTGAAGTGCCACTGAACGGACTGCACAGAGATTTGGATTTCTTATGCAACACTCTCACATATTAGGAAACCTGCGTGTAGAGAACCCACATGTTGCAGCGGAGCGCACTTGTTCAGCACTTCGGCTGCTGGGAGTGCACCTTTCCAATATAAAACCTGACGTGAAATAGAACCAGAGCAGACCGTCTGTCAAGAAGAAAACTTCTGCACAGCAATGGATGGCAAATCTGTTGCTGTTGCTTTGGTTCTCTATCTGGTCTTAATGGCGGGGTCAGAAGGTAAGAAAATCACTTCTTAAAACTCACATAACCAATGAATAAATACACATATGCAAATACAAGCGGGCTTATGCTATGTTAATGTTGACTTTTTGCAAGAGATATGCATCTTCAATAAACTGTCATTCAGAAGTAAAAAGTGTCATTTGTATTTGCGTCTGTTAGGATGCTGTGGCTGTTTCCGGGGGTAAAATATGCTTCTCTCAGAAAATTAGTTTATTCCTACACCATAATATATGCCTTAGCCTAGATTTTAAAAACTGTTTGAATTAAGACAGGACCTTTTTTCTAAACGTGTCCATACATCTCTTGTTTTCCAAATGACAACTTTCTCCTATTTGTACTTTTATCCATGGTAGGCAGGTTGATGACAGTGCTTCCTCAAAGCAAGAGTTATGCAATTTGCAGAAAATGATAAAGAATATGAGCAGATGATCATGGCAGAAACTAGTAAACAATATGTGGACATACTTAATGATGTTAACCTACTCTGTTCAAGTGATGCAGTTTAGGCATAGAATCTGGCCAGGCACAAATGCACTATAAAAACATCTAAGCATTTTCACTTAGAGATATAAGTTTAACTTTAAATGCATCTGCACACCAGCAGCTCTGAAAATGTAACTGCTGCTGTTGTGCAGGTGCAGTGAATTTTATCTCAAAGTCTTCAGCAAATCAGAGTGTCTGAGTAACAAGAATAAGGCTGACAGAAGGGAATACTCTTTGCTTCATAAGAGCAAATAATGAGATTTATTTAAATGTCTTTACCTAGACATAACTTATTTTTGTTCTACAGGTCAGGCCCTGGCGAAGACAGAGGAAAAAGGCTTCCAATGCCTGTGCATAAGCACTCATTCCAAGTTCGTCCCTCCCAACGCTATTCAGAATGTGAGACTAAGCCAAAGAGGGCCTCGCTGCAAAAACATGGAAATCATGTGAGCGCTTTTGCAAAATATCATCTCGCTTTCAATAGGAGGAAGTGACTTGGCATTTCGCACCTGAGTTACTTATTGACTTCGGGCGGAACTACATATCCCCCGCAAAGCCCCACAGACACTAAGTATAAGGTATTAGGCTTTCTATCCAAAGGAACGAGCTAGTTTCCTGCCAATGTTACAAGCCACTTCCAGACAGTATTTTAAAAGTCTCTCTATGCTAATATCTTAATTATGACCAACATCAGAGGAGAGAATTAGATCCCCATAACACATTCAGGGCACGATTAATAATTTAGACAATGAAGAATCAATCAAAGCTGCAATCTTGATCCCATTGACATGAATTCAAACAATTTCCACTAACTTGGTCTGCACGTGGCAAAGTTTGAAACGCCACGAGTTATTCCCTATGTCAGAATTGCATATTGAGCATTTTCCTGTGCGAGGAGTGTGGAACTTAAATTGTAAAATTCACGTGAGTACAAAGTAAAAGATATGGTAAGTTTCATTTAAAATCACATCAGGAACTATACACATGAATTGGATCAATGTATTCATGTAAACAGAAGGGAGCTTTCAGGTTTTTATGCTTTCGCAAGCAAATAATACTTGTACAATCATACCCTCTGAGCAGCATTGCATGTCATCCGGTTCCACCTTGCTAGTAATTGGTAATTTCAGGTATGATTTTCAAAAAAAAAAAAAGTTTCCAAGATAATTAAGTTCCTGAAAGATCTGCTAAACTATGACCAGATAGAGAACAGAAACCAAATAAAAAAATCATCAGGCTCATTAAAAAGATTGCATCATAACCACCTATACTGACATCATTCATTAAAAAACCACCCCCAACTTAAATGCCCAAGTATAGAAAAAGTACAGGAAAATCATTTTTCCCTAGTTCTCTCAGAAATGCTAGCTGGCAAATATCAAACAAGTTTAATAAACAAAAGTTTGTACCATGGCCTCCAGTTACTTAATTGACAAATAGCTAAGATAAATTTCAAAACATTAGGAGAGTGGGAGTGATCCACCTCGCCTTAACTTCTTTCTTTCTTGGCAGAGCTACGCTGAAAGGTGGCAGACAAGTGTGTTTGGAACCCACGGCTCCCTGGGTCCGGCTCGCTGTAAAGGCTCTTTTGGCCAAGTAAGTTGTTTTCTTTACTAGAACAGCTTCAGTTGAAAGCTATTTTTAGAAGGCACATTTTAATTTCTTGGCATGAAAATGTTCACCCTCTTCAAGCATCAGTAATTCTTTCCAACAGTTCTCTCTCAATCTGTATTTCTAAATGACTGAGGATTCAAATCGTTTCCTAGCTTTGAGACCTTCCCTGTGCGTTAAGCCACCCAAAAGGCCACAGCTATGATGCACCTCAATATCCGCTCAGAGACAGCACAATCTGAGTGCGTGTTTGACACTTCCAAAAATCAAGCTCTAAAAGACTCGCTTCGTCTTTCTGGGTGTAGTTCAGATGTACAGCTGGCTTGTCTAATCTCATTGGCTTTCACTGCTGTAAATGGGGACGATCAGGTCCCTGCGTCGCGCAGTTTGGACATAAGCATATGGAAGTCCTTTCTGTTGGAGCAGTACTTGTGTAAACACAGGATTTTTTTGTCTTTGCACATATGCCAGTTGGTTGATACAGTAAAAATAGGTCATTAACAACTTGCGAGCACCTGTTGCTCTCCCTGTAGCTTGTATTAATAGTAAGTGTTTCATTAATAAATGTCTGAACTCACTTTATACTTCATCTAATTACAGGGCCAGAGACAATATTGCGTCACCGATCCAAGAAAAGTCAAGGAAAATTATACCTTGGAGTTTTTCAAGGCTATGATATGAGAGAAAACACTTGCCGATGAGAATGTCATGGAACAGACCCCCCTTCTGCTACATTACTACATTTGATTTTTCCCCCCACCCCGAGACGGTTGCTGATTCTACTAATTTCCTTTGCTGTGTCTATCTCTAAAACTCTATCTGTGATGGAGCAAGGAGTTCAAGCTTAATGAATGTGTTTTAGTGCTGCAAGGACAAGAATAAACAAGAGGAAATTAGTTACCTTAAATGGCCTCACTTCAAGTAGAAATAGAAAGGATACCATTAGTAAACACGTGAATAAACATATAATAAGGAAGTGTCTGTGTAGCTTTGAAGGAAGTCTTCTTTCACGCGCTTGTTACAGTTCTTCGAAGGTGACAACAAGCCTATGGATGTGTAAGGTCCAACAGGTATAGTCAAACTGTCCTTCTGAAATTCTTTCACAACCCTCACCAAACATTAGAAATAATGGGGCTAAGAAAGAAGTCTTGGAAATGGATACATAACAGGTGAATACACAGAAATGAAGGACAGAATGAAAAGGTCAGCTTTTTTTGATAAAGGGACATCACCCATGGGTTCCTACACCAGCTTGTGTGGGGTCCTATTTGGTTTGGCATATCCACAGCTGGTCTGGGAAGGTCATTTGCTACGAGCTGAAGTATTCTGATGATACTAAATGAAGGGTAGTAAAGACTAGGCTCAACTCTGAAGAACTGCAGAAGGACCTTAGAAGACTCATTGAGTAGGCAATAAACTCCCAGGTGAAATTCACTGCAGGAAGTAGCGAAAATGATTGTCATAGGACGAAAAAATTACAAAGCTCATATAAAAATGAGGCATTCTAGGCTGACCATTAGCACATAGGAGAGAGATCCTGGGATTATGCTAAACTGTGCAATAGGAACATCAGATCAGGGCTCAGCACTGAAAAAAACTTGAGAACCAAACCAAAAAAAACAGAACCCCGACCCATCCAAACATAACGTTAGGAGTCACTAGGGCATGAATAAGAACTAACTACTAAAATTTGTTATGCCACTGTGTAACTGCATGAGTCACCCACATGCAGAGCACTGTGCAGCCCCTGGCTGGCTCCAAGTGATGAAGCAAACCAGATCTTTCATTCAAAAGTGAGATACCTCTGGGTGGCCAGGAGAGAAGCGAATTCACACCCATTTCTCCATGAAAGAACCATCTTTGAGAAAGCGGCAGAGATCCTCCACCAGCCGCTCCTGACAGCTGTAGCAATGTCTTCTACGAAGACCAAAGATGACTTCATTTTCTATGAGTACCCAGAAAATAATTTTTTTGGTGGCCTATCTTTAAAGTGATCTATGAGACATGCCACTTACTGAAATGGGGAATGCTGATTAAAATATGACTGACTGAAGGAAACGAAGAGCGTTCATAAGTGACTGTATCAAACAGTATTTGACTGGGTGTACGTGCAGCACAGCTGCAAGTAAGCACGGACTGACACCTACACTACCTCCCGTGAGGTGCTTCGCTATGTCTCATCAACAGTCCTAAGTCACTGCCAGCCTCAGGGTAGCCTAATGACTATGAGTTAATGGCTTTCAGAAGGAAGCAGCTAAAATTAGAGATACTAAATTACCTGTGTTATTTCTGAAGTGATATTTATTGTGCTGTAGTTTCCACTTATAGATAGGAAGATGCAGGCAGACAGACACATATATACATATATAGAAAAAGTTTAGAAATCATATTTCTAAAGAAAAGAACAAATTATTTATTTTAACGGGAATTTTTTTTTGCAATTTTTTTTCTCTCACGTTAGTTCTACCTGATACTATAATAGACCACATTTTTTTGCTTTGCAAAAGGATTTTGCAGTTTACGTATTTATTATGTTAAATGCTACTGCTCAAGGTTCCAGGAGACTGCTTATAAGACTAAACATTGGTTTAATGTGTTATTTCCTATTGCATTTATTGTTATTTTCTTTCCACAGTCAAAAAGAGTGTTAAAGATGTTTTCTCTTAATGATTTGCTACACGTCGTTTATGCCTGGCAGTATAAATCTAGTTTCTGAGGAAAGAAAGCGCTAAAGTGCAGATTCTAGCAGCAATCACCAGACCAGAGATACGTGGTCAGAGCAACGGAGGACTGCAGGCAAAAACATCACGACTGCCCTGTGGAGTTTGATCTTCTGAGCCCCAGGGTGGGAGAGTGGGGTTTGGGGGATAGCCGCAGGCTAGGCAGAACATCAGACTGCAAACAGACATATAGGAAACTCTCAGGACAGTCTCACTCTTGATAGGGACTGATCCCCACTGGAACCCCTAACCAGAGCAGCTCTGGCTTCAAATCTGAATTCGTAAGGTGACAAAATACATCGATTGTTCCTTCCCACTGCTGCCCCCTCAAGTTTTGGTAAACAGTGAGATTTGACCCGTCCAGTGGCTTGAGATCCAACGGATCAGCAAGTTTATATATAACAGCCTTTATGCAAAACAGATCTCACTTATAATACTAAACAGTATATTTTTATTCAAGATTCAGAAGTCTACATTTTTGCACTTCTTTTGCAGGCAGGCTATCTACCTACGTTCACCTGCGTGCTACAGAGAAACTCTCCATCTCTATGCATACCCCGCCGCGACTGCGCTGCCAGGAAGTGTTCGGGCTAACGTCTGCCAAGCTGCATTGGCTGTAGTTTAAGCAGACAGTAAGATGACAGCAAGTGACATTTTAAGAGTCAGAGATGAATGCATGACGTATATTATGTCTACTGACCACTTCTAATTTAATCAAAAGTTCCTGGCACGAACTTCTTAAAATTTACCATGTGTTTCCTCCTGCCACTTCCATATCTTATTTCCACAGCCAGAAAATGCTTCCTGCCAAACTCATGAAAGGGAAATGCAACTAAAACAATAAACGCAGCCTTCACAGAGCAGGTAAAACTCCAGCTGCTGATCCCTAACAATTCTCTAGTTGGACTTAGTATCTCCTCTGTTAATACCAGGTAGATCAAATCTATTTTTAATACAAGTATTTGTTAATATTTGCTAATATTTTATGTTAATATTATAATGAATATTAATGTATCATTTTCTAATATTACTACATACCTTATATTAATATTGTCAACGACTATTCATATTGAATTGGATCAAATGAAACATTTCATTTAACACACAACAATTTTTTAACTGAAAGCTACAGTACAGAATTGACTGTTTTCAAGCAGAGCTGAAACATGTATAATAAATAAATACGCAGTCACATAAATATATACTTATACTACTGTATTTACAAATACATAAATTAAAAGGCAAATCAATTAAAAAGCTGTACTGCTATTTTGTGATTCCGGCGGGATTCAGGAAAGTCCAGCGCTTGCCGTGATCTGACTAACGGTACGTAACCATCCATATTTAGACACTTAAGTATGAAAAAAAATCACAAACTGACCTAATCTTTTCTCTTTTCTTTGCTATCACTTCCTCAAATAGCAAGTGAAAAGACAGATATTTAGGAGACATTCTGCTTTTTACGCATCTGCTCCCTACGCTCTGCCTCGCTGTAAACTTCCACAAGTGTTTGCACAACATTGTGCCCAGTTTCTGAGCTGCGGAAGCGATTATTTCCCAGCCCTTGTGTTTGCCCCTCCTGCTCTCCGTGGGTCAACTGGAATGGCAGGTGAATGCCAAGCCCTTTGTGGGGAAAAGGAGGTGGTTTCAGAAGACAGAGTGGGGTTTTTTCCCTGGGGAACAAGAGTAGCTGGTAGAGAGGATGCACAAGAGACAGGAGTTGACAGAGTTCACCTTGCACAGGCTGAACCCTCATTCCAGCGAAAGCTTTTTCTCCTGGGCCTTTGGGGTCTTGTGTGCACAACTTCTCAAGTGAGAGGTCTGAATTTGTCTAAAACAAGACAGATTCTTAGTTTTCTTAGAGAGAGTAACTTTATCAGCCCAGAGGCTGGAGCATTCCTCTGGAACTGGGGCAACTCAAAACAGTAAGGGACTGAAGCCCAGCTCTGCCCCATCCCTCATGATGGTCTTGGTCACCAGAGTACACACGAGTCCCCCTCACTGTGTCCCTTGTCTTTGGGTGTCCTTTGCTACATGCAAAGGCTCTAAATGATCCCAGTCAAGATTCCAAAAGATTCCCTTTCGACTTTTGTGCTCATTAGACAAGCCAATGAGTCATGAAAAAGAAAAACCACTAGTTTCCATCCTGCAGCACAGAGAACACATCCTATACCCTGCCTTAAAACACAGGCAAGGGAGGTATTTACTTCCCTTTTCAGCAGTCTTTCAGAAATCGGACTATTGCATAACTGTTGTTTTGTTCGTTACAAGCGTGCTTTTAACAGGGTTAAGCATGGAAGGTCTCTGCTTGCGGCAGTATCAGCTCACTCAGTGACGTTATCCTTCAAAAGGAGCAGCAATTCAATTGGCACAAGTCATCTCTGATGGCTGGCGGGAAAACACACGCTGCCAAAATCAGATAATGGATTTGGAGTTCCCATAGGCAGGGGCTGGGACGAGATCCTGCGCAAAGTGTTGAAGGGATGCAGGGAGAACTTGGGCGAAGCACGGCAATTCCAGGTACACAGGTTAGGAGTGCCTGGCCTTTGGGCTTGATCTCATGTCTCAAACCTTTTTTTTGCCACTATCGTCTCTATTACACCCCCTTCACATAGTCCCGATGAAACTGTGTCACATCAGAGAAAAAGTGGAGGTAGAGCAGATGCTTTAGCTTTCAGAAACCATAGTGCATTTTTATTTCATTACAAACATCCTGCTCTTTTAGACAGATACTTACTCTTAGCTGAGGGGCAGGGTTAATCATATAGGTGGAGTAGGCTCTTGGCTTCAGTTTTGACCTGGGGATTTCTGCAGATCTGTTACTGCCACACTCAGGAAATAGCTGAGTCTAGCGGTAAGGAGGACAAGCAGTCATTGGTTTCACTTGGGGATTTGAGAGGGAATTTCCTTTTTTTGCCTCGGACATTAATGACATTTCAGCGCACACTAAAATTAGATAATAAAGCTGCAAACACTAACTAAGAAAAGTGGGATCCCTAATCAAATTTTAATTACACTGTGTGTGTGCATACATAAGTAGAGACACAGAGAGAAAGAGAGAGAACCCAAAAGAAAAGAATCAGCAAAACCTCGTTCCAAGTAAACCGATTAAAGCTCCAACATCTACAATCTGACGCCAGTGAAACCACGCTCTTAATTTAACATAACGTATACAATGTAATACAACATAAACAATAAAACACAGCCTTCAGTACCTGGTAAAATCCTCTCCTTTTTCACGCCTTCAGAGCCCTAAATGTATTTTTCAGTAAAGCTCTCTAAGACATACAGCTAAGGGGAAGCACCATTAGGAGTCAGAATCAGTATCTTTTGTTGACTCAGTACTCACTAAGAGGTAGGAGAGACAAACTTGGTGATATCTTTTCCTGGGCCAGCTGACACAGTGATGGGAAACAGATGAATTTTCATCACAAAGTTCCTTTTATCAAGTAAGTTAATGACAAATGGTACACCATAAACCATAATAAATTATGGGCAAACTATTAAATTATTACTATAAATAAATTATAATGCTTTACATGCTAAAGGTAATTGAGTTTTTACAAACTCCTCACAGTTGGGGAGAAGTACCTCTATAAATCCACAGATCACAGAAACATGAAGCTTTGAGGTTCGAGATGACAAGGAGCAAAAGTCATCCTGGTCAAAAGGACAACGTTTTTACGGCACCGAAATGGAATGGCTTCTCCTAATCACAGGCACTCCAGATGGGTTAAAAAAACAAATCTTCATTTAAGCAACAGATCAGAATTTGAGCCCAAGTCATCCCTTGAAATTGTCTCCCTCGCAAGGTAATATCTCTACCAGCCACAGCAAATAAACACTCAGCTTTCATGCAACTACGTTCTTTAACAGAAATGTCTACAGCAGTGCCATAATACTTAATGTTATTTCCCTTTGCTAAGACCTAGGGTTACGGTCACTGAAAAAGATTACAGAAAAGACTTAATAAAAACATTTAGACTTACAAAGGAAACAAACGCGGTTGCGTTCAGGAGGTCATGCTATTTTGTTTGCATACAAAGCTTCCTCTGTTTATCATTCATTAACATGTGTGACATGAAAAACGCAGGCATGATTTTCAAAGCCGTTCAGAATTCGGTATCTGCTTCCCACAGGAAGCTTTGAATACTGCAGCCTCAGTTCCTTTACTGAACAGATAGTATTCGAGATGAATTTACTTCGCAAGATGCCACTTGAACAGAAAAAAAGAAAGTAACAAAAAATTAAAATCATTAACATCAAAATAACACTGAGGTAAAATCCTGACCCCAGTGAAAAAGCTTTTCGGTGATTTCAGCACTGCCCGATTTTCACTCCAGTGGCTTAAAATCAGATAAGTAGAAGCTATCACCATAAACGGAGACAAGAAATTAAATATCTCAAGTATAGATCTGGCATCCCTGCGAAGAACAGTTATTATCCTGAAGAAAATAAGAAGTTACAAAATAAACATAACTGAAACTATCATAAAGTTGTATTACTAAATAAGGGTATGCATTAGAAAAAGCACATAATTTACAAAAGTCTACAAAAGAGATCGGAATGCATGGCTATTATTTACATATTTTAATAAACTAATACATTATATCATTCTGAGCAGAGCAATTCCTCGTCATCTAGGAAGGAGTTTCACAACAGTCATGTGACTCATTTTTACTGCATCTGGGAAATTCCTCTAACGCAATCTACATGCTAGCAGAGCACACATGCCGGGCACAAAACGGTATATAAGCAAGATGGATCGCCCAGATCAGGCATCCGCAACCCTCCGGGACAAGAGAGGTCACTGCTCCACAGAACCAGAGCTAACCAATCCAGCGAAAACCTCCTGTCTAACCATGAACGGCAAACTTGTGGCTGTCCTGGCTCTTTTCCTGATTTCAGCGGCTATGTCTCAAGGTAAGTAAATCCCTGCCAAGGTCCCCACGGCTGTAGTATTGTCTAGGCATCTACCGAGATGCTTGTCCTTGCAGAGAGGTAGCTTTGTATTTGTTTCAGCAAATTAGTTTCTTTCGAGAGATTTTGAGCAACTTCTCTTCAGTCGCAAAGCTACCACGTAGCCGTTGTACTGAAGAGTTACTGACATCTTGTGGGAAAAATTTTAAGGATGCAACTTAAATTTGCTTTGTTTCTATGTTTTACCTGAAGTGCATGCAGCTAGAGACAGGATCTTCTTCTGAAGTGTTTGAATGTTTCTCTCCCTTCCCACACAAAGAGCAGTTTATGATCTCGTATTTGTTACTTAATGATCATACTGCCTCAAGCAAGTAATATACAGCTGGGAACGGAGAATAAACAATATGAACACAGAAGCATGGACAAGCCTTCAATTAATGAAAAAATCTAGGGCTCTAACTTCTGCATAGTTGCCAGTTTTTAGATCCAGATATTAAAATGATGCAACGAACTGTACAGTGTAGTCAGTACCAGTAACCACAAAATACGTGGTTTTATTTTAAAAAGATGTGATAATTTATTTTAAAACGTACTTGGGCATCAGCTCCTCTGAAACAAATAAACAACTGATCTTTATACCGTGAGGATTTAGGCAGCTTGGACAAATGCAGTCTTTTAATTGAGAATGCTGTTAAAAAAGAGCAGTCGTGCTTTATGTCTGATACAGAGATGGTAAGACCGCCTCTCAAACCACGACCTTCCTTTTCTGCTCACAGGTAGGACCCTGGCAAGGATGGGAACCGAGCTCCGGTGCCAGTGCATAGCCACTCATTCGAAGTTCATCCCTCCTAAATCCATTCAAGATGTGAAGCTGACACAGAGCGGCCCCCACTGCAGGAACGTTGAAGTCATGTAAGTAGCTCTGCAAGAGCCTCCCTCTTCTTCACCTACGCTCTGCTGCTGCTGCTGCTGCCGCTGCAGGGGCTTTTACGCTTCATGACAAGTATGACAGTTAGCAGGCTGACAAGATGCAGTCGGATTTGGTTATTCTTTTGAGAGAGACGGTTTTAAGTAATACACCATGTTCTTCATCGTCTCTATGACCTTACGTATTCCTGAACTGATCATTATTTATCTGTCATGGGACATATTAAATATTTGTGGTGGTAGAACATGAATTTCGAGGACTGGTCAGTTCTTAATACACAAGGTACTAACGTAGTTGAAATCCTGCATTTATTAGGCAGGCAAAACTCCCATTAAAACAGTCTGCGTCAGTCTCGGAGGGAAAAATTAAGTTCCCACAGGCAGATTTAGGGAAACAATGAAACTAATCTGGTCCTGAATAGCACGGAGGAGGCACTAAAATGTTGAAATCCTTATACTGCTGAAACACCTTTTCACCAATGGAGGTTTCAATCGTGTAAGAAAGCTTTACTAATTTAAACAAATTCAAACCAAGTACCCATATATATTGAGAAAGATTTTTGGGAATGTGTGACTGCTTTGAGAGCAGGCACGCAGACTCACACAACTTCTGGACAGTTTTAGTCTCCTCAGCTGTGGAACACATATAACAAAACGGCCAAGTCTAACGTAGAGCAGTTGGGATGAATTTACACTAACTAATCTAAAAATGCAATATTATGTTCTGTGAGTAAAACAAATCCATGTAGTAGTTTCCTGACTTTCCTTTATTCCTGTTTTGCAGAGCTACTCTGAAGGACGGCAGAGAGGTGTGCTTGGAGCCCACTGCTCCCTGGGTACAGCTGATCATAAAGGCAATTTTGGCCAAGTAAGTCCCATTTCCTCTCAATTTGGGCAGTTGAGTGGTAAATCTCCCAAAAAAGCCAATTTGTAGGACTTCTTAGTGATACTTTCCATTTTCCCTTAATCAGATTTAAAGAACAAGGAACCTTGCTGCTTAATTATAGAATCAGTCTTAGTCTTTCTGACTCTGCTGCAGGGTCCTTGTTCAAGCTGATATGTCACTACTAAACCTTTGAGTACCGGCAACTCCATCTGGAGGGAAAGGAAAGTGTTCGGCTCCCTTTGAAAAACGAGGCTTTAAAAAATTCATCTTCCCCTTACTTACAGTAGCATATGTTAACAATTCATGTTTCTGTGTTAATGAGTTTCTTGATGCGAGTAAACACAGAAACGCGTGCTGCAGAAGTTTCCTAGCTGGGCACCAGATACGCACACACTGGGATTTCAGTAATTGCTTTTGAAACAGCAACTTATTCTCTCCATGCATCAAAATAGCACATAGAGTGGGGAAACAGACCACTCATCCTTAACTGTTCATGCAATGCTAAGCAATGATAACCATTCTTGAACCTGCTTTTAAATGATCCTCTTCCCTCACCTCTTAACAGGGCTGAACTCAATTCTGACTCGCCACTGTAAGAAACACCAGGACAGAAAAAATCTGGGAACCGCTCCCGCTCCTCCGTTAAGAGAAACATTCGGGAAAAGCATCATTCAGGCAGCGTACCATCTTCCACCTCCTGCATCCGTGTTATTATGTTAATTATGGATTATTGTATTTATTTATTTAACTGCATCTATTTAAGAAAGTCTTTCAAAATGGTCAGCGTTGTCTGTGGGCCATGCTGTTCACTGACACTGAAGACGCTGAATAGGAAAAGTGGTTTGCTAAAGGAAATGAAGAACCCTTGGCAGCCACTTCAGCTAGTTAAGTGCAATGCACTTATAGCACAGCTTATTTACATTAAGCCTTACTATTTTGCTACTACACCAGCAAACTGGTAATTCCTCCTGCTCCCCTGGAGTGCACTAGTATGTTGTGTCAACAACAGTTTCCTGAACCACGGTCAGACTGTGTCTAGACTGTGAACTGTGATTTCTGACTTTAAAAATCAGCCTACGCAATCTGTAAGACACTGGGTTTGGTACTTATTTATTGTGATTTCCATGGTATTTATAAATGTATTTATTGAGCAGTTCCTATACAAGAGAGAAAATGCTGATAATTTATTTCATTTCTACTGGATTTTCCATTCCTACTATTCATTTCTTAAGAAATATTTCTTAAGAAATATTCTCATTGCTCCGTACAAGGACTTGGTTGTATGTCTAATGTCTCAATCAGCTAATGGAAAAAACTGCATCTTACATACACAGAATTTGCTTGTGAGAGTGTAATTATTCCTAACAATGTATTATTAAATGTTTTCTACAAAAAATCTGTTTGTTATCTGTTTGCTATTTTACATTTTTATTTGCTTTATTTGGAAACAGTCTGCTTCATTTTTGCCACCTCAGCCTGATTTCTGGAACCGAAATGAAAATTTTTAGTACGTGGTACCATAACTCACCCTGTTATGGTAACCTGACTTTACTGAAGACAATAACAAACTCCTAGGGTAGGGTAAAATGCTCACTCTCCTCTCTTCAGGCTATTCCCAGTCCTTGGGGACTGGTGGGCTGTAGGGTAAGGCTCCTTATTTAAACACCTTGCAGACAAGCAAATTTTAACCTCAGATGCCTAAACACTGCCAGTGTCCAGATCAGCCCCAGAGCTGTAAATATTTACTACATCAAAAGGCCACTATTTGACTAAGAAAATGGGTATTTGTGACGTTTACTTTGGGTAGCCAAATACCAAGCATTTGCCCTCGTGTAACAACTGCTTCCTATTCTGATCCCTGAAACAGAGAGCGCTGAGTACACGATGCCTGCCTCTTTTAAAAGGCCTGGCTATTCCTCCCCACCATGCACAGGCATTGATGCTCGGCCTCTTTGGGAGAGAAGCACTCATACCGCATACGAACGCCGAGGAAGGATTCTGGCAGGTAAACTGGGATGCTTCATATTGTTACCACCCCATCTCCTGTGGGAGAGCACAGCTCTCATGGGTGTAATGCGCCTTCCCACTGGAGTCCCAGTGCAGTTCATAAGACAGTAGTATAAAGCATCCCTGCGTACCAGTTCTCTGAAATCATCAGCTCAAAGTGCAACGGCGGCCAAATGAAAGCCAGCGACGTGTTGGGCATCTTCAGGAAGGGGACTGAGAATAAGAGAGAGAGGGCATAGGTTTAAAGCCTATTGCTTTAAACTAGCGTATACCTGTTTATTGGAGGCATGCACACTTCTATTTCACTTTTACCTATGATCTAGATAGATAGTCTTAAAACAGCAGAAGGGTTTTTGCCAGGTAACTTTGTGATCATAGAATAAGAAAGCTGTCTTTGGCTTGCTTCTTCTTGAAGACCCTTTGCAGTAAGATTGATGTCAGTCCTCTCTTCGATCCATATTATTTTGGCATCAGTTTGAGGTGTTCATCCACTTGAACTCTAAACAATGTGCCCTGTGGCCCTCCAGTTACCAGGCCACGCAGAAGTCATAACAGAAAAGTGCACCCTTTGAAAACATGTAGACTATTTAGTAAGTGTCTTTGTGTGTGTGTGTGCGTGTGCATGTCTGCGTAACACACCAGAAAGCTGAAGAGGCGGTGAGCAAGAGTCAGCATATTTGCACCACAATGAAAGGAAGGACCCTGAGATTTCACTGCAGCTAACTACATGTTCTTGTCCGTCTTCTCGTTTTCCAAATCTCATGTAAGCTTCTGCTCCCCTTAGCCACTTCATTCAGCATCTAAATTGTATTTCTACAACCCTGTCAGAAGGCCATTCCATGTTACAGCCGCCATGCGTATTTGTCACCTTCCATTCATTTCTCTATTGCCCTCCTCGCAATTAAATGTAGCAGAGGTGTTTACATGTCCTTTCTGTCCTCAGTTATTTTCTTGGTCCCTTACCTCATCTTCCTTCCAAACCACTTTCACTTCCTTCTTTCACCAACAATTTCAGTTTGGGGGCAAGAGGACGGTAGGAACAACCAAACAACCAAGCAACCACCTCGTGTCATTTCCTTAGCCTCAAACTCCACCTCCCGTGCCTGGTTGCTGTAGTTCTGCTCTTGTAAGGAGAGCCTTTTCAATCACGAACTGTAATGTGTTCCCTCGAGTTTTAAAGTTACTTTTCTTATAATACCAAAAGTATATTTCTCTCTAATGTATAAATGCTGCAAACCATAGAGGAAGTCATTGAAAGAAAGTCATACTGGAAAGTCCCTGAAAAACACTTTTAACTCTTCCTTAGAAGAATAGAGAATACAAACAGTGATTTGCTGGCCTCCGCTCCTCTCTCTGTGCTGAATATTGACTAATACAAACATCCGCGTTAGGTATCAGGTGACAGATGCATTAGCCATGCTTTACTTGCTTTTGTTTATGGATTCCTTCCCATTCTGGAAATGATTGCATTTCTTATGTTGTTATCACATAACGTGGGAAAAGCCCAGGAAAATCATACATAGCTCTGGCTTGATATCGCAGACTTGTTCCAAGCATTGCATTTATTCTTGTTAATAACAGGATATTATGAGCAACTCCACAGGAAATGGATCCTTTGGAAATTATACAGACTGCCATGGAAACTTCTGGGTCAGCAAATAGGCATTTTGTTTCTGTGTGCAAAAGTGAAACAAGAATTTTCCCACCTATAAAAATAAGCCTGAGATCTCTGTTGTTGAAAACCATCGTGAAAATTTATTTGTAATATTATCTGCAGTTAATTATTTTTAATCGTAACTATGAGTGCCAGTCAGTGCACGGATGACTTTGCAATTTCTATGGATTTCTAGAGAGGAAGATACTATGCGTGGAAGAACCTGGAAGGTAGGCTGAGACTCTAAGCCCAATTCCGAACCGACAAAAGGAATAAGCTGTTTTCCTTTAGTCAGAGCTAATGCTTAGCAAGAGTTCAAGTGCAAACTCTGTACTATTTCAGCTGTGTATCTACAGTACTTACAATGCATTTTCTTCAAACCCATCATACTTTTGGCCTCCTCAGCATCTTGTGACAATGACTTCTACCGTTTAATCACAGGCTGTAGAAGTACACACATCCGGTTGCTTTCAACATGACATGTTGAAAGCAATACAATTTTCTCATATTTTCTCTTTTTTCCCCCCATAATTCCTTTCTAAATGCTTCCTAAAACTCTAGTCGCCTTTTTGACTGCCATAAGACATTGTACACCGTTCTATAAAAACATCAAACCTGTGACACCCAGCTCTATCTCCTCAGTGACAACAGCTAATTTACAATTCCTTCTGCACATACACAGTTAGGTTATAGGTATAACGAGGCTCACTCTTTCTACCACTTTCTGCAGGCAGATTTCAACATAGCTATGCTCAATAACTTTGCATCGTTAACAAATATCATTTATTTTAAACAATTATCAGCCTCTGGCAGGTCCAACTATCTTATGCCATGAAAGTTAAAATTCACGAGGAACACGATCAAATTTCTTGGAAAAAAAAGTTGTACTAGGTTGACCAGATCCCACTTGCCTGTATCTCCACGGACTCGGCCAATGACTCTAGCGGATATGTGAAGTAAGACTTTTCCCTCCAAAGGATGCATTGGCAACTCCGGTATCAGTCTATCAATTTCTGCTATTCCTTACTGGAAGATAGGTAAACTGGGGAAAATCTAATTTTTTTTTTTTCTTTTGCAGGTAACTATTTTTCATACATATACACCTTATAAAAATCTGTGGAAGTAAGCGGTCATTAGACAAGTAGCTTGTTTTGAGAACACGTTTGGACGAACGAGCCTTCGGTGTTCGAGAAGGCAGCAGAAAGAGGAGAGTTAAGCAGCTTTTCTGACTCAGCTAACACAAAATGCCAGAATGCCAAAACCAATTTTTAAGCACTGAAGCAACGCTCACACTGAGCTCCTGAGATTAATGATTTCTAGCTTCTCCTTGCAATTATTTTCCAGAATGATGAAAGCTCCATAGCTCGTAAGAGGACCAAATGAATAAGTCCACCCTCTTAGCCTGGCTTTTTTATTAAAGATATACATTACATGCTTCCACAGCAACAATGAGACTTCAAAAATACTGACAATTCTCCCCTTCCTCCTCTTTTTTTGAGGTCACTTTTTTTTCAAGATTGCAAGCAGACAAGAGAATCAGAATTCAACTGTCCACGCTAAAACCAAAATGTCAATAAAATTGTAAAAGCTTGAAATACTCACCACTTCTATTTACGTTTAGGGACCTCCTCTGTAAATGTTTCTGTCGCATTTGTTGGCCTTTTTATTACGTAAGAATATCATGGAGAAGGGAGCCTTCTCTCATATCCAGGGGCACGGATACACATTTCATCTTTTTCTCTGCCACCAAGTCAGGGCAATGAGTGTATTTATGGTTCTTGGATTCATACCTGTTCTCTCTTGACAGTTTGTTTTGCTACGAAAGAGGGATCAAGGCATGAGTGTGAAAATGCTGAGAGGATCTTGAATGAACTACTAGCATTCCCAGGATTAAGAAAGAAAAATGCCAGGCCCCTGGGCTCCTGCTCACCCCTCTGACCCCTGAACTACGCTTGTGTCTGTGACAGCCTATTTAGATTACCCTGATGGGACAAACAAGATCAGAAGGCTGCGTTTGCTCCACAGGGGATGCAAGCCCAGAGTTTCAGGGGACTGACTTGAGGATGCTCCCTGTAATAGAGCTGAGGGGTGCTTGGCCTTTGGGTCTGTGCTCAAGCCTCTGCCACTTAAGCTACTCCCTTATTTATTTCATCTCACTTCTACTGTCTTATTATCACAGGACGCTTGGCAAAGGAATCGGGCAGTGCCAGGGAGAATTTCTCTCCAGGAAATAATGAATTACTTAAGAAAAACTAAAACATAGGCATATGATAGGAAGACAAACCTTAAATCCGAGAAATGGAAACTTTTTTTTTAAACTATTTGCAGTGTATTCTTTCCTTCTTTACCGTTTTATGAAGTGTAGGACATGTATATGAGGCACACGTTTGCCTGTCCTCTAGACTACCATCTCTCTTAGAGTTCTGGTAGTGTATATTCAAACTATAGCAATCTTCAGCAGTGATTACTTTTTATCTCTCACTTTGTAGTGACTTTTTAAAATCCAAATAAGAAGAAACACATACACTTTGTGAAAACAAAGTTTGTCCTCTTCCGTTCACTTGAAAAAAGCTCTCTTTATGGCTATGAAGCATCAACGACACCAAAGCACTAACAGAAGACATTCTTGCCCCGTTAGCTGAAGGCTAAAGCATTCAGCGGCAGATTTCATGACGGTAAGACTGGACATGCTAGTGAAAGCCTGGATCGCACGTGTTTCTTTTTACTTGATGCAGAACTTCTAGAAGGAATAAGACTGCAGGAGAATAAGCCACTGTGTGGGGGCAAAGCACAAGCATCAAGGAAACAATTAATGCCATGGTCAAAAGGAAAGGTCTTCTAACTGAAAACCAGCACCCGTTTACCGGTACTCAGGAAAGCACTGCCACCTGCTATAATGGGAGATAATTAATGAGTACACATGCAACAGATGAGTGCCTTATGGTCTCCTTTTGGTCAGGCTTTCACAGAAGTCAAGGAGAAGCAATATATACCAAGCACAGGAAAGGACCAAAGAGCAGAACTTGAAACATCACCTGCCACCACCCAGTCCTGGACATGGGACAGAACTGCTGCAGTATTCCTTCCCATACAGAGATACCCGGGGTGAAATCCTCCTCAGTGTCTACAGCACTTGAGATTTCAGCCTCCACTGAAGTTCAGCTTGGGTTTTTCCACTAACTGAAACTACACAAAATTGATGTCAATTAAAACTAAAAAAACCCCAAAACTTATTGGGACAACAAGGTATCTAAATCCTTAGGCAGTTTTAAAAAGAACAGCCAAAATACATTTGCAAACAGAGACATCTGAGATGCTTATCTTCATTCAAATCTCCTGGGCTGACAAGAAATTACTCTTGATCAGGAAGGGAAAGCAGTCAAAACAGAGAGAGGACTCATTTCTCAGCTTGTTTAGGTAGGCCACTCTTCCCTTGCAAAGTGCTTGAAAACAAAGTGGCCCGCTGTAGGTGCTTTTTCTCATAGGTAGAAAGAAAAAGTAGAAATTGGCTTTATGTTCAAATCTACAACACTGGGTTTGAAATATAGTTCCGACATTTCCACTAAAACTACATGTTCCACAAAAAGCAAAAAGGCGAAGTCTTAAAACATGTTAACTGTTAACATCCTGAGAATACAAAATGGCAAGCAAGGATGTGGAAATACAGCGCCCAAGAAAATAAGCTACAGAAATCAGGACGTGAAACTATACTGCTGATACAATGTAAATGGATTTTTTTCTATAAATTTGTGCCTATCTTACGTCTGGTTACATTTCTGTCCTTAGCAAGGTTTCTAGTGTGAACAGCGAGTTCACTACTGTCCAGGGTGACATGCCACACACAGGAAAATTTTATCTTTTGCAACATTTAGGAATTTCTTATGATGTAACCAACCACTGAATACGAAACACAAACTCTGAGGGTGCAATACATAAAGAGGATGAATTACACTTCCCAGATGTCCATAATGCTCTGGAACAAGCGACACCTGCATAGATTGAAATCTCTTATCTAATCATGAATGTCATTACTGCTGCCCTGGCTCTTCCTGGTATCAGGAGCCGTGGCTGAAAGCGAGCAAATTTTTCCAGTCCTTATGACTAAAACCAGAGTAGCTTTCCAAAAATACCCAGAGACTCACCTGTTAAAACCCAAGCGTGTGTTTGTATGCATAGGCAGTGACAAAAAAAATGAAAAATGATTTTCAGTTTCAACAGCCTACACTCATTGAGAAAGCTACCTATCCTGCTCAGCACTTACTCTGAACCCCTGGCATATATTTAAAGAAACAGTCCACTCACATTAGAAAATTATTTGTGTCTTATTTTCTACTTGTCTGACCTCATTCTGGCTCAGATAATATTTTCCTTTATGCAATATTAATTTTTCTTAACTTTGTACGACAGAGCCACAGAATGTGGTTTGTATTTGTTTTTCCACTGTAACAATTATTCTACATGACAAAGGATTGTACAAATGGAAGAAGCATCTATACACACGCTTCAAAGCAATAACAAATAAATATTTGGAAAGGCATTCATGCATATTTAGTATGATATAACTAACCATAAATTCTGGTTATATCAGGTTCCAGGTGCGTGAAAACAAACCTTCAGATTTTTTTAATATTTAGGTAGTTTAGAACAAGGATCAGAGGCAATCCTTTATTCAAGTTTTGTCAATATGAGAATATTCTTCTAATACGAGAAATAGGGCTATCACGTAAAGCTAAAGGAAGCAAAGTTCAGACAAACAATAAGAGGTGGTTCTTCATGCAACAAATATTTGACCTGGGGAACTTCTCACCAAAGGATTTTGTGCATTTCAAAAGTGTGCAGAGACTGAAGACAAGATGCAACAAAAACATAGGAGAAAACCCACTGAGGACATCTAGATGCACAGAAATGTGATCCAGGTTGGGAAATCCCTGCTCTAAAATTGGCTAGAGTGTGAGAATATTCCAGAGAGGTAGCCCCAAATGCTTGTCCTCTTCTTTTCCTCTTTTCCAAGGTATTTGCTCTTTCCCAAGGAATCCCCAGCTCAGGAATAAAATACCAACTTTGATGGACCTCTACTCCGATCCTCAATGGCCATTCCTACATTTTCTGGTGTACATCAGAATCCAATGCGATTTATGAAGGAAATTTAAAAGTCACGCCGGAGATGCAAGAACTAGGTGACCTGCCTGAATCAGATTTGTATAGGATTACTTCTAGTGCTAGTGCCTGATAGTAACTGCTTAATGATGCTTTCTCAGATAACAAAATATTTAAGGGTTATTGTCCAGTCAAAGAGAACTATTATTAAGCGTCAAGAAATCAGACAAACTACAATACACGTAATAGCATGTGGCCAAAATTTCTGGAGACGCTCAAAAATGAGCAAAATTAATTCCTGTGATATTAATCCAATTTCACCCCAAGCACTATGGGCATGACATAACGGCGCCACTAACTCCAGCACTGACCTCGGCTTAGGCTTTTACAGACTGCCCCTTTATCTATAGGGACACAACAACAAAACACCTCTCACACCAATCCACATGTCCTGCTGCTAGCAAATCGTTATTCTAGTTCTTAAGAGCTATGAATTCTATCTGTTGCTGACAAACAACTGTTTCCATCTATAAAGAAATGCAAGAATTAATTTCAGATCAACATTTCAGCCTCACTGATGGGAATCTGAAGCCCAGCAATGTTCTTCCGTGGAAATGTAGTGACTATTGTTAAGCACATAGGCTTAGTCTCTAAAAGAATGTGACTCACTGACTCAGTTTGCTTCCTTTTATCATATTAACAACCAGATATGACTGATACGAAGTGTACTTTGTGACCCTGCAATCAAAAATGTCCTCTGAGCTGCAGTGTTGGAAATCCTGCATTTTCTACCTTTAAGAAAGGCTACAAATTCAATGGCCACATTTCGAATATTTCTGAATGCCAAGTATCTGATCTGAGTGAGAAAACATGTTTGCCTACATGAATTCTTTCCTGTTTTACCCTAATCTTTAGGGTCTCTGACAGCTTAAGACAACAGATATTCTTCTGTTAAGTCACCGTGAATCAGAAATTGCTATAATGCCATCAAATGCCAATACAGTTGCCCCCTGCACTTAAAGGGCAACTGAACTTAATCAAGGCACATGCTTAATTCCAACTGATTTCAACCACTGCACTGTAGGAGGTTTCTGATTCCCACCCAAACCAGCCTGCAAACAATACCAGATCCACAAGACAGGCCACAAGATACAATGTTCCTCATGTGCCCAAAAAAGAAAAAAAGCTGCTTTGCCCCTGCTACATTAGGAGGTCATTTACCTTTTCTTCACCACTCTCACATTTGCATTCAAGATCATTGAGGCTTGTTTGGATAAGAAGGATAGCGTCGGCAACCACACTAACCTCTTCTGTTCATCTAACCTCCTCTTTCTGGCCAGCCTCAGCAATTCTGCGTGGTGAAGTGCCTGTGCGGCTCCATTTCTTTCGGAGTGAGATTTAAAAATAGTTTTTGACATCACTGCTGCCTTCAGCAGAAGCTGCTATCCCCCTTCTTCTCCCATCTCATCTCCACATTTCCTCATTTCTTCCAACCCTTCAGCAGCCTAACATGCAGGCACAAATGTTTGTGCAGCTGCATGGTGCATCACAATTAAGAACTGGTAACTGAACAATAAGGTGGCACAAAATAAGAGTTAGTCCTTCCTCTGGACTCATTCTATGAACACCTGTGTTGGTGCAACCAACAAGAGGGAAGCAAGGCTAGGAGTGAATATCTGTAGTGGGATGGGGACCATTCAAACCAATCCAAAGACCGTTGCTACCAACTGTTAAACAGCGGCCTAGGATCCTAGAGCTCTGGTTTCATCACGTAATGGCAACACACTAGTTTGTCCACATTTAGAAGTAGAGTGATGTCAGAACCGGATTTGAGCTACAGCATTAATAGCTTGAGTTTGGGGCATGATGATGCCCTGTGATGATCTGAACTGGTACTAGTCAATGTAAAGGCTTTATGCAATCCTTACACCTTTAAATTTAGCTTTATTTTATTTTCACTCCTGATAGCCATGTATTAACAGATTCTAGACTCCTTACAAGGTATCCTGTATGCTTCTATGAGACCAAAGACTTTCAACCCCATAGCACCCTACAGTAACTGGCTTTGAAAGAAACAGAAACAGAAATATAAATTCTACCACAATGCAAATTTCTTCCCTGTGGGACAGCAAATAAAAGGTTTAAAAAGAGCAGGCATTTGAACCCCACCCCGTTTCTGGGCAAACCATAGAAACTGAGCCGTTTATTTGCTCAAGGAAACTGAGGCATTATTCAGTAAACACTCTAACCGTAATGAGCAGAGCATATATACTCAATGCAGTCAACTGCACGGTTCCCTTCAATTCTAATCTGTCCTCCTGGGCATTTGGTATATTGCATGTATGCTTATGGCTGATGTTTTCACAGTAAATGTGGTTGTTTTGGTTCTGAAAAGCACCCTCCCTTCCTCCTGCTTTTAATGCTAAAAGTATTCTGGAGACAGTGTGCAAGTCCTTTTTAATCCATGTGCCACATGTCCTGCCCTTCACAGAGCTGAAAAGGAACAAGAGCCTCATTATCAGTTGGATTTTTCTTTCTTTTTTTGTCCCTCCTTTATACTTCAGCACTATTACTGTGTCAGGTATCTGGAAGTGCTTTTTCAAGCTTTGCTCTGAGTTCACAGGTCTTGTAAGTAGAGAGTAATGAGCGGTTCCTAGGTGGTCATGAGATGCTGGTGCATCTGAGTCATTTTCTTACTCCCTAGGGGCACTTTCCTTTCTCCGAGCAGCGCTACGTTATTGCAATGATTACAAAAGCCAAAGGGCGCTGCCGCCTCCCTCAGCACCATCGCTTCCTCGAGGTTCCTAAGTTGTACTCTCTCTCATCCTGCTCAGCATCACTGCTGCATTCACTGTAGAGAAGCTATGTCAAGTACAACCCCAGTGCATCTACTCCATTACCTGTTGGTAGTATACAGACAAAAGCTTGTGTCCAAGGATAGCCGGAGATGTTTGTGTATTATGTGTGCTATAATTAATGACTTTGCATTTTCCTGTTGCCTAGGCTAAGATGTAACTGAAAAAGTGAAAACCTGAGACAGCCAGTACTGTGTGTTCACCACTGATCTGTCCAGAGACTGCTCCACCCCAAAACACAAAGAAAATACCTTCCTGGGCCTTCCCCAGGTACGTGCCTGTCCCAGGGACAGACATTTCTGACTGACCAGCCTGATAATCAGCAGCTTGTTTATAAGGCAGCAATTTCCCCTTTATCTCTTTGGTTTCACACCATCTCACAGTAGTTTGCTGAGGACAGATATCAAGGGGCAGGTCTGCTGCTTCTGAGCTCTCTTGCGTTATGTCACACACTCTCACAGGAAACAGGGCAACTCCAGGCCCTCACTGGGAAAAATGACCATGATACGCTGATTTGATAATAGCCATCCACTACTTTTTTGTACAAGTGGATATTTCTGCTGCTCCTGAGGCTCCCACCGTCTGCAGCCATCTACACAGCTGTAGATGGGATATGTGCCTTCTGCACTAGGAATCCCTGACAGCCCATCGTATTACCATAAACCAGAAATAGAGTATCTCATACTAACATGTCAGGCTGAAAACTGCACTACCTCAGGAGCAGCCTGACAGGTGGATCCAGCGTCCGTACTTCGAGGGTGGAAACCTTTTTCACAGTGTTAGGCTAGATTGCTGAACAGATGCAGCAGCTCAGTTTTGATACACTGTTCAAAGTCTGTCAAGATACCTAGCCCCCTTATGTAGATAGGAATTAGATATCTAAGTACCTTGGATGATCTGTCTCTCTGGAATATTTATTTTCAAACTATGAAACTTGCTTTATGAACAAGACTTGCTGGATTTATTTAATCCACAGACACCTTGCTTCCATGCAGAACTAGCCTCCAAGTATGTACTTACCTACCTGAATCAGCCGTGTTCTGGGACGTTTCCATCCTTAATGCTTCTTAAGACCGGGACTGGATTCCGCTTTATACCTGCTGCGTCAGTGGCTCTCATAACTGCTGTGGTTAGCCCTGCAAACACCGCAGAAACAACACATGAGAACTGACTCCTGAAAAACTTACATAATCTGCAAAGAGCTCTAGATGAGCATGAGGATTTCCTGATCACACGCGGCTTTCTATCACTGGTTGCCTCACGCTGCACAGGCTTGTGATATCAACATTAAAACTGGTTTGAATAGAGAATGAAGGGGAATGTCCAGGTGCAGATGCACCAGGAGGAATGGCAGAAGGACTGTAAGAACAGCATGTATGGATGGCATCAAGATCCCAGCACACCTCCATGTGGCTTCTGAGATACTGATCCAGAAGACAAATGACAGCACGTAAATACAGTATATACAACGTCATGCGATAAGGTTAAATCATACTAAAACTAATAGATATAATCACTGTCCTTCATTAGTAATAATTTTTATGAACAAGTAATATCTTTTCCAGATGAAAAAATCAGCAGCAAAACAAAAGCCCATTTCACCATGCAAAACAAAGACCTATGAAAAGCACACGCAAGTAAAGGGATATCGCTGATTGACATAAGCCAGACTGGATAATTCCCATTCCCAGCAGCTCCATCTAAAATGGTGGTTTTGAGAGCACTCCCCAACTCTTGGAGCTGCACAAACGATCCAGCTGCATCCTGACTCCCTGTCAGGACAATATCTGGATTTTCATCATCCCCTGCCATATCCTGGTCTCCACGGTAAAGAAACCTGGACATGCAGGGAACAGGATCAGGCACCTGGCTGGAAAACCTCTCTTTCCCATATACTAGGAAGACAAGGCTGGAGATGGAAATGAAGCAGGATATAAACAAATACCTACGTTCAGCCAAGAAAAGCACTGGGAATATGTTCCTCAGAAAACACCAGGGACACTCTGGGCTAATTGCTGTCTGGAAAAAACAGTGTAAACAATTTTTTTGGTACTAGCATCCAGGCAAAAATAACTCTGTGCTTTCTTTGTAAGCAAAAACAGTTTCATCAAAGTAGTATCTGACTTCGTTGCAACTTTCTCCTGTTTCCTAAATTTACCTCCCTGAACCCTGAATTTAGGTCTGTCACTTGGCACAAAAACTGGTGATGCTATTTGCAGGTCTCAGTAGGTTAACTACAGGTTCTACAATGAACTATGAAGGGACATTGGTCTTTTGAGGGGGGCGGGGGGGAGAAATCCAAATAAGAACTTGTTCACTTGGCCCTGGAAACCAGAAGCCTGAGCACATGGACTCAGTGTCTGTGAAAGGGGACAACTGGGCACCTCAAAATAAGGCCTAAAATCTGGGACACAGTGAAAATCCTGCTTTTAGATCTGACCCCTAGAAACCCCTCAGATCTGGCCCATCTACTTGATAAAAAAATCCCAAACATTAAAGCGGTTTTATAAGTAACCATGTAAGTTTAGAATTCCAGAAGGAAGGCATTTTGAAAACAGAAAAAATCTTTTTAAAAACTGATCTTTTGTTTTTCTGAGGTCCTATGGGGTGAAAAGATTATAAGTTAAACATACTTGGCAGCATTCCTAGAGATCAAATATGATATAAGGAAATACAGATTCTGTGTACTTATTTAAAAGTGGAATATTTGAGATCACTAAAGATCTCAAGTGCACTGAGTTCCATTTCACATCTGGAAGAGAGAAGAAAGCCAATTTTTTTAGTACTCTGCAACATAGCAGAGAGTTTTTAGTCATTGCCAAATATCATCTGCATCTAATTTTTATCTACTGTGACAGGAACATCTACAACATGTGTTCATCGAGTTAGAAAATGCAATAAGCTGCAGTTGTCACTGTCCTTCTGAAACACTGGGAGCCCCATCTGATCTATTGTAACTTGTCTGCAGGATACTGCTCCAGATGCCATGCTGCTGAGGGTTTGGCAGCTTTGTTTGTTTGTTTGTGTGCATCCATTATTTGTTTAAGTAGCACTTACAGTTTTCCAACTATGAACTCAGCTCTTCATAAACAAGACCATAGCTGAACTCTTCCTCACGAGCCAGAGTCCACTGGAAGCTGACAGTATCTTAGAGATACAAATTTGGGGGAATACATCTGTTTGCTTCAGGCTTCACAGGTGCCTCAGGATCTACCCAGTATGCAGTAAGAAAAATTGGGAAGATTTTGCAGCTAAGAAGTTAAAGTTTCTGGACCACTCCTCCCACTGGAATCGACTAAGCAGGGAAGCTGACCACTTTGTGCTCTTACTTCTGCAGAGGCAGGCAGCTTTTTATTTTCCATATGTTATGGGAACCTTTTACTAGCATGTCCCCAAGAAATGAAATCTGGAAAACATTTCATATTTGGAAGTTAATTCTCAAAGTCCCCCTATGTCATCGAGGAAAAAGACGGAATCTGACTGTCAAGTAAAACACAGGTGAAAGAGAAAGAATAAACAAGTGTGACAGAAGACAGAGGAAAGAGCCCTCACTAGCATTTAATTACCTTTCTCTGAATAATTATGCAAGAGAGACTGCCTAGAACAAACAGATGATGTTTTCAAACTAAATGCATAACGAAAAATGAACTGTACAACTGATGAGAGGACAACCTTGTAGAATACATGACAACGTGCCGCTGTAGCTTAAACGACACGTAGCCCTTCCACCCAGTAGCTTACCACTCCACCCTCTGCGCTGAATGCTCTGCTGATGATTCTCTGTGAATCCCTCTGCATCCCAACAGCTTTGCTATCGCTGTTTCTTTGATGCAATGCAGGAAACCTCTCAGAGATTGCTTGCCCAAATGCAGGGTGTTGGCAAACAAACGTTTGGTTGGAGACGTTCAGGGGTTTTGGTTTGGTTTAATTGTTTTTCCCCACTGTCAGGAAACTCATGCCTATTAAAGAAAATGCACAGACAAGAGGGAGCAGTAGGTGGTGACAGCAAGACGTTGTTCATCCTCCCTCAGAGGCAAACTGATTGGAATGCAACAGGCCCATCTCCAGGTTCAGGGTGAAAAATGCTAATACCTCCAGACTATACAGGGCTCAAGGTGTATCATGTGGATAATCGGGTGATTACTGTCTCTCACGTTTTGTAATCCAAATACAAGAACACAGAAACACTCAGAAAATACCATCAAGAAGAAAGGCTGAAAGACAGGCCTCAAAGAACTGTTCTGTGGTTTAGAGTAAGGATAAAGCATTAACACACACACACACAAAAAAGTTGGTTTAGGCCCATACAATCCTCCTGTGACTCAGCAAGAGTCTTGCCAGTGTTTCGTCGAAGTTGCGCAACGGGACTATGCAGGCCACTCCACCATGCCCCAGTCAGGACAGGCTGCCGTAGCCCGCAGGCTGAACCCAGCTTTGTGGACAACAGCCATGGGAGCCAGCTCAAAACTTGGCTTTGCACGAACGCTTCCTGCCTGGCTGGACATCAGTGGGAGAAAGGGAGCACATGTAGAAACCAGGCAGGGATAACAGGCGGGCAAGCACACAAGAACCTCGCAAACAAAAATGCCCAGCGCAGGTGGAATTAGTGCGGTAGAAAAAAACCACCAAGACAGGGCTTTTGCCAGAGGCTGGACAAAAGGAATTTGAACTGGGCAAACTACATCTGGCGTTTGCCTCCTTAACAAAGGAATGCTTTGCCCATTGTAATAAATACATGGGGTTACATGAAAAATATCTAATTCCATCAACAAATCTTTTCTTCTGACTGAAAAAGCACTTTGAACCCGCAAATTTTCATTAATCACCAATAACAAGAAAGGGTGACACTGGTATGAGAAGTAGACTCAGTTTGCAAAGAAGATTGATTCACTGTCAGCTAGCATTCCTGGTGGAACAAGATGAAATAAGTGAAGGAGCTGGTGGGGGTGGGTGGGTGTGGAGCGGGGCTGGAAGAAAACAGACGAAAAGAATTAAAATCAAAAGAAAGTGAGACTATGAAATCCAAGAGATGGAGAAGGTTCAAAATAAGCTATGATGTTCTAAAACAGGGGCTGGAAGTCTTCCAAAGAAAACTGCAAGATGTGTGCGGTTAGAGGTGCAAACATTTTTTTTGGAACAGCAAACATTAGACTTCTGCTGTGAGGGGAAGGCTAGCTGCAGACTTGCCAGTTCAGAACGGAGCAGAAATTAAGGAGGAGATGGGCAAATTGATCTTCCCCTCAAAATCATGGGGGACAGTAAATTTTCATTTAGTCTAGAAATCATCAGATCTAAATTGCTGGTCAGAGACACCACAACTTAAAAAAAAAAGAAAAAAGTAATTTGCCCCAGAAGAGCAATCAGTGAGGGGGGGATTTCCGCTACAAGAAGAAATTTGAAGCTATATGGGATTGGCCAAGTCTCCACAGGAGTCCAGAGGTGCAGTTTGATAGGTTTCTCATCCTGTTATGCAAGACTTATTTTGAAATTGCTTTTATTGCAAAACTATTATACTGGCTGACTGAAAAAGGAAAGTGGTCAATAATACATTTACTCAGGAGTTTTACTGACAAAAAGAGCTCCTGACTTGAATTGCCCATGTTTCCAAATTTCTATCACATCAGATGTAGATGCTAATGCCGACAGTTAGGAACAGTATTGATACAACAACATAGAGCCCAAGTCTAAGGTTTCCTCCACAAAATAATTTCACCCAGCAGAAGCTTCTAGAAGTCATTAACCTTTTGTTACTTTTTGCATAGAAAAAAACCCCTCGTGGTCAGGATAAATCACACCTCCTTGCATCAAAATCCTGGAACAACCTCCCAACAAGTTACAAACTGCAATACTATGATCTCAGTATTATTCACAAATCCAAGCACAATCATGATAGCACCAGTAGCTTGCCTACCTAGCACTGCTGTGCTAACTGCTTCACAAAACAGTCTGGCACTGACCCTTCAAAAAGTTATGTCGCTGGGACAGTAGCAGATGGCCTTGTAAAGTAATTATTCATCAGACCTGGAGATCTAGGTGGCTAAACAAGCGTCAAGAGTATTTCAGCAAGTTAATGGATTCTAGTTTCATAAAACACATCCCATATCTGCATGTCGACACTTCGAGCGGCTGCTGGAAAAGCTCAACAGATCTTGGGGAGAGTGAAGCACCCGCCTCTTTAGAATGACACACAGGTGCAGGAACCAGCATATGCCATTGCTTTTAAGAATTTACTGAACATCAGTCAGTAAGGATATAAACCATGCCTTGGGACAGCTTCTGTTTGGGCTTCACCCAGCACCATAACATAATGATACCAGTGTAAAATGGGTGCAAATAAAATCTGAATGTACCCTATATACTTTTACTTCCTTCTTCCTGCCAAATCAGAACAAATGTTCGTTATCTTTGCAGCAGAACACCAGAGCCAAAATTTAATTTGCACCTCACTGTGCCACGTGGGGTCTGGGAGAAGTTTGTAGATAGCATACCGTAACTGGAAGCAGACAGGCATGCTTAAAATCAAGCACAATCCACTAGGTGAACACACAGGCTCTATTCTCTTTCATTAAAAGGATCTGAACTATAGCCTGTACTTGCCCCAGTTGTTCTGGACCTCCACAGTCTTTCCTTAAGTACTAACGCGTATTTAACGCAGCTCAGTTGCTCTTACTGAAGAGTTGTCCATGCAGGTGTCAGATCTTTGTGGGAAAGACACTTAGTCACCCAACACAAATAACGAAGAGCGAGTGACTTGCCGAGAAATCCGACGCTCTGAAAGCTTTATGTTTGAATTATCAATAACCGATAAACAAAGGCACAGCAATCCGGGCTGGTTCACGGCTGATTAAGCCAGACATTGCGAGCAGCAGACCAGTAATCAAGCCAATAAAAACATGTTTGCTGACACTGAATTCCTGTTGTCAAAATTCTATCAACTCCTTCCTCACTTTCTGCTAATTCCTTTTCCAGAAAGTTAACACAGGTGGAGTCCCTGTGTCCTCAGGCTCCTATTGTGAGAGGCAGAGCGCACAAGGCTGCACTAACTCCTGCTTCTCTCTTGCTCCCCTCTGGGCTTTCTCTGTTTGGTACTTCACCTCTGACAGCAAAGACCGTCATTCTACAAGAGAGAAGCAATTTACGTAAGCACTGCTCATGTAAATAATAATAAAATATTATTTAATAAATAGCCAAAGAAAACAGGCATTGTTGTAGCTGGTTCATATTGAACGCTGTAGCTTCACCCACTCCTAGTTAACACCAAAAAAAAAAAAAAAAAAAAAGTATTTTTTGCATAGCTAAATCTTTCACCGAAGTCAGCAAGAGACTAGATTGAGTAAGAAACATGGGAAAGAGCTGCAAATCTATCTGCACACACTTGACCTGTTGGCAGGCCAAATGCTATACCGTCATTTCCTTGTTGAAAAATTCTCATAATACTATTCCTGCTTGGAGGAAAGGATGAAGGAGAGCATGCAAATGTCTTCTGATACTAAAATGACTATCAAAAGAAATAGAGTAAGAAGCAAATGGGTAATGCTGGATCAATAAGGTCTACAAGAGTCAGTTCTCAGTGCGAAGTACTGAGTACAGTTTGTTTCAAATGATGTGTACCATGAATACAAGCCGGGGCCGTCCAGATGGAAAGTGTGCTGATGGAACAGTGCTCCACTAGAAAAATGAGGATTCAAACAAACTGAAAAACTTGAGAAACTAGAAAGCAATGATTTTGTCAAATTCAAGCACATATTCAAACGCTAATGGCAAACTGTTTATCTAAATGAAACTACTCTGATCTCACAGCAAAACAGTATTTGGAGATAAGTGAAATGATTCTTTTCAGCCAATGTCCTGATCAATTTAATTTTATGGGAATTTTGACTATTTAGAAGAAAACCAAAGGTAAAAATGCAGAATTTCAAGCAACTCAGAAGTTGCTTTTTTCAGTAGCCTATTTTCTAAAGAATCCCTCTAGCTTGCTTACTCTTCCACCGTCTCTGTGTACTCCTGACACCAGCACTCACTAGCAATTTTAAGAAAGAAAAAATGGTGTGCTCACGTTTGTTGGCATAATTTTTAGTATGGTTTCCTTGCACATTCCTGTACCCTGTGTGTATTGAGGCTACTTGAAGTCAAGCAATCTGAAAATTTAAAAAAGGAGGGAAAAAAGAGAGAGAAATACAAGATAATGGGGAAGATAATCATTGACAGTAACCTCAGTGGTGATCATATTTATCAAAAGTGTTATCGATGTTTTTCCTCCAAACATCTCCCTCTCTAAAAACCTCCCTTTAACAAGCTGAAGTGAATACTTGTCCCTCTTGCTGTTTTGTATGCTATTTTGGATAATTCACTGAGAATTAAGCAAACTTATCAATACTATTTTTTCCTTCCTTTCAACTAAACAGCAAGCATTTTTTTTGCCAGCAACAATGTAATCGATTTTACTACAGAGTCCAAATAT
Organism: Gymnogyps californianus; assembly: GCF_018139145.2. Classification (NCBI taxonomy): domain Eukaryota; kingdom Metazoa; phylum Chordata; class Aves; order Accipitriformes; family Cathartidae; genus Gymnogyps; species Gymnogyps californianus. The sequence goes on from NC_059474.1 coordinate 84,211,736, forward strand.
GCTAAAGAATGAACCTGCACGTAGCGCTCAAAGTGTTTTAAGAAAGTATTCCCTGAGCTGGCAGCATTATTATCTTCTAGGGTGTAAGTCAAGTAAGACTTCTTCACTTTTCCTTCATTGCAACACAACCAATGAAAGTAACATAGAGGATTAAAGTGCGGGTGTCATAAGAGAAGACTTAAAAGATTTTGTGATGATTCCAACGAGTGTTCCCATTTTCATGTGGTCACCAGTCTCGTGTCACTGCTTTCTCAACTGATGTCATCACTTCAACCAAAAGACCACAACTAGCCAAAGCACACCCTCAAAAATTACTCAGCTCCACTGAACCTGAAAACTTAGTTGGATTGAAATTGGCTTAACCCAGGTTTGGGGCGGGGGGGGAGAGTGGGGTGTGTAGTTTGGGGGGTTTTAGTTGGGTTTTTTTATTGGGCAAGTAGTTCATTTTTTAATTGGGTGAATAGTTCATTTTTTAAGAGACTCATATTTGCTTTACTTCCAACTATTTGCAGATGTAACAAATTTTTATGTCTTTATTTTGAAACAGCTCATTTCCCAGTTAAGGGAAATCTTTGCTATCAGGCTTAAAGTATAAGGATGGGAGGACTTTGTTTTCACAGCTTCTTTGAGGGGTCCCCTCGGGAAGCAAAAACTTCATCTTCGTTAACAATGCCCTGAAATGAAACATGCATTTTACTGCATGATACTTTTTTTAATCAGTCTTTTGCTCGTGCTCCCTAGGGAGCCCCACATATTTCTACCAACCACTGCAAAATATTACCACCTAGAAAGTATCAGCACAATGGCAGCATATTGCTGGCTCTGCATCCTTTCTCCCGTGCTTAGATAAAACCACTGGAACAATCGTCAACTGTTACAGGACATGCTATATCACACCTGTACAAGGCACCGGCAAAGTATAAGTCCTGCTGTCAGATGTTAGAGCCAGATACACAAGCAGCAGCAGCAGCCAGCTGCATATTCAGTATAATTATTGCACCTGAATTAATGTGCAAACCACAGAACCAAGATCTGCCCCAGCAATCAGAAAACCTGCCTGCTTCTGGCAGACAAGCAGGACCTAACAGCCCACAGCAAGAGATCCACTCCACCTTCTGAATAAAGAGTTGCCCCTGATGTTTTTGCAGATCCAAGGGCAAAAGCCTGCAGGAAGTTCATAAGATGCAGGGCATTTTCAGCTGCTGGAAAGTCAAGAGGAGCTCTTCCTGCCTTTCAAGAGCTGTGATGACCTCAAAGGCTTATCAGCTGAACAGCTATGTGAGGATGGAAGGAGTCACCCAACTGTAATCTTTATCCAGGATCACACCTGCCACTAAAAAGCCTGGGGGTTCTTCCCCCTCAGTGGGGGTAGGAATAAATTGCTTGAACAATTTGCTCCCACCCTCAAAAGGAAGCCCCTCTTGCCCTTATATGTTAGGTATAAAATACCAGAACCGGTCAGTCCACCACCAGTCAGCCAATTTACACGCTTTTTGAAATTGTTGTATGTCCAGCAGTCACACAAAGTAAGGTCACAGTGTGGCAATAACTACAATCCCATTAGCCATCTCGGAAAACGCAAGCTGGCACTTGAAACTGAAAAACGGAGAAATGATTACCCAATGAACTGATGTCAAAGCCAACCCTTTATATTTGCTAAGGTAATGCTTGAGGGATACAAACACATTCCTTTGCAGCTATTAACAGTGTGTTTGTTCATGCTCTGATTGTCACCAATGAGCACAGGTAAAGGAGAACCTCTAACTCTGTTGAGGGGAAAAAGACAGACCTAAGGACTCCAGAATGTTAAAATTAGGTGAAGACCCAGGAAGACAGGTAAGAAAATACTGACCATCATTTGTTATGGATCATCATTTTAAATGCAAATGTTAACATCTCAAAAGGCATTAAAGAAACGAGCGCACAACAGTGTGTGATGTGTGCCACGATGCAGCTGACAAAACTGAGTTGAGATCCTTCGTGACACAAGTTGAACAATGGGACACTTGTATTTCTTACATATTCAGGTATTATTTACAAGGGAATATGGACTGGAACAGTTCAAAACTAGAGAAACACACAAGGAAATTCAAGGAAATAAAACATCTGACAGATATAAAACATATTTTGCACAAAATTGTAGCATGATATTGAAATTTGGCTACAACCTCCAGCGAATCTTCCCGGAGACTGAAAAACCACAGTATTGGCTCTCTGAGAGCAGAGATGATTATATGTTTGTACCTCATGACAGAGACGGATCCACAGGAGGAGTCATAGGTGCTAGGGAATAGCACCCTATCATACCTAGGGAATACTAGGAAACATAGCATTGGTACAGAAAAAAAGGGAACATCACAATAACGATAAGAGGGGATATCAGCAGTATATACCCTCTGACTGTAGACACTAGTAGGTAGCAGTGACTCGACATTTTTCTAGCTCTCTCTTACAAATCAGAACATAATTCACTCCTAATCAAAGCACTGGAGGAAACACCTGACTTGTTAGGAAAAACCCTTGCCCTTTCAGAGATTGCCCATGTTAAATGGTTTCTAGGTGATGTTAAAAATTTGACCTAAGACTTGTATCTGGGACATGTCCTCCGAACTCATTTTTGTGCAGTTAGGATAAGTCCTCACTTGCTTAAATGAAAAGGACGTTGTCTCTTGTTTAATTGTCTTTTAGCTTTTCTGGGCCTGCTGCCAGTGAACGCATGCTCTCACTACAGATGCCAAGCCAAATACCTGCTGTGGAAAGGCAAGCAGCCAAAGCGTGCAACAAAGCAACGGAATCACTTCCTGCATTTAATGAATTAACAACTGGATAACATGAAGAAGATTAAGTCATGTGGCTAGTAACACTCTGTATGCATTTCCTCAGGGCCTGCCTAAACTGGGACAGCTTTCTATGCTCCCGTAACCCCGAGGCCCAAGCTAAGGACACTGAGGGATTTCAGTTTCTTCACACAGCAGCTCTTACCAAAGAACCTAAGCAAGGTGGGTAACTTGAATGGTAACTTCAACGAGGCAAATAATACAAACACTTTGGTGAGTTCTGTCATAGCTGTACTGACACCACCGCTCTTGATAACTAATTTAAACTTAACTCAAGCACATCGCTACCACCTGCAGCCAAGGCATGACAGACTTATCTATAACGAAAGAGATATGGCAGCAGGCAGGGAAGAATGCAGCTTTCTAAATTCTGGCTGACATGATGCTATCTGTTCCCTGTCTTCTCCTTACTTTCAAAAGGAAACGTGCCAAAGGCGGTTGAGGGGAGCTGGAGGAAAGGGTAGAATCCAGGAGAGTTCTTCTACAGCTCAGCCTTGTTGCTGCTGTCATCTGGACTGAAGAGAGCCTACCCACATTCACATGGAAGATAGCTAGAGGTGATCTGGAAGTCTGCAGGCACAAAGCCTTGCTCAGGCAGATGGTCTCACCTTCTGAAATACTCCCAGAGGTACCCAATTCCCTTGTGCCAGGCCTGTTTGCGCGAGTACTGACTCACAGGATCAAGCTCTGTAATGTCTACTGCATCTCAGCATGTTCACAACCTCTCTGACTACTGCTCATCTCAGCACATGCCTCTGCTGGAGAGCTGACTGCCGAGTTTCACACATTGCTGCTCTGTGTCCAAAACAGCCTCATGCTTCAGACCCCAGGAGACTTCTTCTGGAATTTCCTCAGCAGTAACCACTGTGGAATGAGTCTGACAGTTCAGATATTGTGAACAGTCATCCAGGCATAAAACCGAGCACTGTCACGTAAACTGTCCTTACTCATGCGTACTGTCCAAGAACAACACGTAATCTGACTGTGTATGAGTGACAATTTCTTACTCAACAGATCTGCTCTCCACATTTATTCAGAGCTGGACCTGCTAACGATAGTTTCAATGACCTGCATGGGATTATCTGTGCATCATTCTAACTGTTTATTGCCTCAGTCTGCTACAGCTGGGCAAATCCTTCTTCCTGGTGATACAGCATTAGCCTCAGTTTTGCTATTCAGCTTGTGAGGGCTATGTTTAGGAGAAAACTAGTTATGGATGCACAGCAGTCTACGAGGGTGGAATAGGGCACCTGATTCCCGTAGAATAATGTCACTCAAGTGTGTGTGTTCCTATCAACACAGTAATGCACATATGCAAATAAAATCTGCATTCATTAGTGTTGTCCTGCAAAGAACATGGCACTTCCTTGGGGCAGCCGTACAGGGAACTCACAGTACAATGCTTGTGGTGCTATAGCCTGGAGGGAATGGTGGCTCCATCCTTATGATCTCAAGGGATCCCAGGGAAGGTTTCTAACTTTTCTGCTTAGTGGTTGCCCCTAAGCACCTGTGGGCAATTGTCCATTCTTAACAGGTGTGTTTCTCATGTTTTTCTTAAGGAATCTCTCTAGTTTTCAAGGAAAGCATGCCCCTGCCTCTCCCTGGCTCCAGCCTCTTCGGTTGCCACTCTACCGGCTTCAAAAAAACCATACAATATTACTTACCGGGATCTACTACTACTATTGCTACTTAGAAGGGTGAGTCAGGCTGCAAAAATAGAGCCTGGAAGAGAACCTCTGCTACAAAGTTTTGTCTTGAAGATGGAAGCCCAAGTTACATGATGCATCAGCTTTACACACAATTTCATATACACATCAGTGGAGAATTCATTTTCATTAAAAATAATTGATTAGTTTTCAATTAAAAAAAAAAAGAGAGATGGCGTATGACTCACGGGAAGGTAACAGGCCCGGATTTGCAGATGTATGCTTCTTCCAATCTACTCAATGTAACACCCTCTGGACTCCTGCACCACCTCTGTGTCCTCTAGCAGACTACAGTCCACCGCTGCTTCTCTTGCAACCTCTCCATTTCTCCCCAAGGCCATATAAGCCACCTGACACTTCCCCAGCTTTTTTCATGTTCTAATCATACCTAAACAGATGGACAAGAGACAGCGCAGAAGGTAGCTAACTCCAAGCTATGCACTGGCTGCAAGCAGGAACATCTGGATTGGCCAGCTGGCAAGGTGGAAAGAGCACAGCTTATGCTGCAGATTTTCCCTCAATGGCAGTGCTGGTCTGGTGCTCTCTCTCCCTCCATCCAACACTGAGTCTCCACAAACTCGTACTAATTTAGCTGATATCCCTTGATAGCCCTTTGTCAAATCTTTCCGAAGCTGGCCAAATGATACAAACTTTATGGGAGGGGTGAAATTGGGGCCGGGGGGAAGGCCACAGCAGGACAGAGAGACGTCTTGATCAGGTAATTTCCTTTTAAGACCAAGCTACAAGCCAGCAGCTTCCAAGGATGTCATTACCAAACTCCAATTGGAAAGGGGTGCAAATTTGTCATTAGATATTTCCTGATTACATGGGGCAATCGCCATTTGCTTATGACATACAATCTTCCCGCACGGCTGACCTCCCATAAGACGAAGCCAGCAGCCATATGAACTATCTGATCTGTAGACGGCAAAGCTCAGGAACGAGAGTCTCTTGTGTACCGCTAGGTTGCCACCTAATTAAGCTCTCGCTAGGACTGATTCACATGCTACATCTTACCTGTTTTGAGTCCTGACTTGGTTTTGTTTTCAGACAGTAAATCTTCTAATGGGATTACTGTACTGTGATCCTTGTAATTTCAAAAATCACCTTATTTTGCTTTCCATCTTGGCATCCTTGCCAGTATAGTTTTACCTAGAGTTAATTCCTGTTCTGTCCTATTAATGTCATTATAATACAATGATTACTTGGCTTGTCTCTAAAAAAGTAAATATAATCTACATACTTTAGTTGCAAGAAGCTACCTCTGTGTTTCTTATAAGGAAACAATGTCAATTTTCCCCTGAAAATCAAGTCAAGCCAGTTCAAAACAGTCACTATAACTTGCTTGGCTTCAAGTCATTCTAATAATGACTCATGAGCAGATCTCTTCTTCACAAACCAGGAATGTTTCACTGAAATCTGACTGGTTTTATCTGATTTTGCATTAGCGCGTAAAGTTTCTATTTCTATTCTATCTAAAGATGTCTATTCTACAGCAAAGAAATATTTATTAAGTAAATAAAGATTAGAAAGCTGCAGGGGGAGGGAGATCTGAGAACACACTTGCGAATCTCCAATTCCTGCATAGCCATAAACACATCATAAATCAAAGCAACACGTCACACGTGGTACAAAAAAACTGACCTAGAAGCTTTAGGGATACACAAGGCATTCGAGTTGTCGGGGCAAGACACATGGCAGCCTGACCCAGGAACAATTTGATTTCCTGAACTCCACTCACGTTCACAAGCACCTGTGGAAGAGAGAAAAAGGATCGGCTGCAAAAAAAGGACATGCAAAATCATATTTCATACCGAAACAAATTACAAAAGAAAGTGCTTTGACCATAATTGAACTAAACCTATATGTAAATAAAGCTCAGAAACATTGCATCTAATTTTCTTTAAAAGCTCCCAGAAAACTGCTTTTTTGCTGCTTTATAACAAAAGAAGCTAGCAAAGCGCCTTGACAGTCCTGAAGACAAAGAGAGTGACCAATCTGTGCAGAGGAGTGGAACAGAAGGCTTGTATTAGTGGAGTATAGGTATGGAAATTTGAGTGTCTTCTAGTTGCAGGAGAAACAGATTTGCAGTTTTCAAAAGGCAGGTGAAGAAAGGGGTGCTCAGGGGAGCAACCCCCTCCAGATGAGAGTGCGTAGTTCCACGAGGCTAGCCAGCAAGGCAAGCTCCAGAGCCCAAACCCTCCTTCGGCTCAGCACCCTGCACTGAGACTAACTGAAAGCAAACCGAGATCCCCCCCAAAAGAGCCGCAGCTCCTTCCAGAGAACGGGGTGAGTCTCCTCGAGGCCCCACGATGAGAGAGGTCCTCCCTGAGAGATCTTCGGGACTGTGCAGTGCCATGCGTCTCCCTCCCCCGTACCTGAAAGAGCTGCTGTGCCGGGAGCCTCTCGGGGCAGGGAGCAGCCCCCCTCCTCTCCCTGCCCCGCTCCTTCAGCACCCGACACTCGGCGGCGCAAAGGGGCCAGCGGGGCTTCCAGCCCGGCCCGGCCGCCCCACCTGCCCCGAGGCAGAGGAGGTGGGGAGCCCAGCCAGGCACAGCTTCCCCCCCCCGCCCCCCCCGGCTCCACTCCGCGCCCGGGAAATTCCCCGACGGCTCCCGGCGGGAGATAAAAGCACCGGCGGACAACAGGACCGCACAGACGTCTCCCGCAGCACCTCCGCCGCCAGCACTAGCCATGAGCCCGCACCTCCGCCTCGTCCTCCTCCTCGCCGCCGCCGCCGCTCTCTGCCGGGGTAAGCGGCTGCGGCTCGCCCGGCAGGCTGAGCCGGGGGCACCCAGCCGTCCGCGGACGGGTCCCGGCAGAGGTGCGCGGGGTGCCGGCCGGCGCCCCCCCACCTCCCGGGGCCCGGCGGGGGGGTCGGGTCGGGTCGGGGCGGGTGGGGGGCCGCGGGGGGCCCCGGAGCCCAGGCTCAGGCGGCGCCTCCCGCCTGCCAGGTGCGCCGCTGGCCGGGGAGCTGCGCTGCCGCTGCGTGCGGACCGTGTCCGAGGTGATCCCGCCGCGCCGCCTGGCCCGCGTGGAGTTCGTCGCCGAGGGGCCGCACTGCGCCGTGCCCGAGGTCATGTAAGTGTCCGGCCCCGACCCCGACCCCGGCCCCGGCCCCGGCCCCGGCCTCACCCCCTCCCTCGCCCCGCAGAGCCACGACGAAGCAGGGACAGACGGTCTGCCTGAGCCCCTCCGCACCCTGGGTCAAGCTCATCGTCACCAGGATCCTCAACAGGTACCTGCCGGGGGCAGCGCGCCCCGCTCCGGCAGCCGCCGCCGCGGGGGTGTCCCGGGGAGGAGCGGGGCGGCTGCGGCTGCGGTCCCGGCTGCAGCACACGCACAGAACCCCCCCCGGCCCGGGTCAAGCGAGGGGGAGCCTCTTTCGCCTCCCCCGTACCCCGCTTCCAGGCAAGCTGAAGGCTCGCGGGTGATGGCAGGCAGTGCTGATCGCCGTCTTCTTGGCTTTTTGCTTTCAGCTCGACCCAGAAAAACTGACGGGGGAAAGAAACTCGCTGGAGGGGAGATGACACTGAGCCTGAGGCTTCGGGGGCTTTACTTCTCTTGAAATGCACTGCGTTTGAGCTCAGCCTATTTATTGAGGACTTTATTTAATGTAATGATATCTGATTGTATTTATTTAAATATTGCACGTACTATGTAACATGTATCTTTAATTGGGACATTGTCTGAAAAGCACAAATTCTAAGAAGTGCTGCACTAATTTACTGCCTTTAAGACCTTGCTTTTGGGGTGTTGTGCAGGAGAAAAGATACAGGCAATATCCTGAATTCTTTTACAGGAAAAAATTTGCCTCGGCAGCAGCATCAGCACACTACTGATGAGGCTTCAGCATAAAGTACATTTCCATGCTGCATGCCTTTGTAAGGACTTGAGTAACTCACATCATAGAAACATTTGTTCTACAGAGCAGCTCTGAGTAGAGAAAGGAACTGCTGCCTCCCAAAACACATCTTTGTTTTGTCTTGCACATCGTATAGCTATGTACCTGGAAAAAAACTTTCCCAGCTACTGTGGGAAAGCCGTGCTGTGCCAGAGCCAAAGGTTAACTCAGCAATGCAAGTTCACCAGCAACTTGTAGTTCCCTTCCTCCTGCCAGAAATCCTGGTACACACGGCACTGCTTACCTTGTGCGTTTGCAATTTGAGGCAGCTGGTGGGTTTTGCTCCTTGCAACCTTAGACATGTGATGTCTTTTTTCGTATGGCATAATGTCATAATTTTTATGAAGTTATATGTAAGCGAACATGCTGTTGTGTTGATGGATGTTTATTTATTCTAGTCCAAATTCCTTTTGGAATTGTGTATATGCAGTTTTCTCTGCTCTTCATATTTCTGTCCAGCAGAAAATTAAAAAGGAGGGGGATCTAAACCACTTTGAAATACTAGTATTTAAATGTCATCATGGTGAGACCATATGATTTCTATTCATCTACTCATTTTCCAAAATGTTGAAGAAACCCTCATAGTTATATATGTATAATTATTGTGTAGCGGTATCATCATACATCCAGAATAACTGTAATAAGTTCCTGTGAATGAAATGGAAGATTTTTTCCTAATGCTTTTATTACTATATATGTTTCCTAATTAAGAAATTTTCTCCTGTTACTTACAGAGTTTTGCTTTTTAAAAAATAAATACTTAGATACACTTGCTTGGTGTCTGGTTCCATGTGTTAACATGAAAGACAGATCTTACAACATCAAATCTTGTGGGTTTAGTTAATGGCTTGTTTAAGCTGTGCCCATCGACATACTTTCCCCATTCCAAAACTACAATCCTCAGCATTCCTTTGCCATAGTGGGAGTTCTGGACTGAGAGCAGTAGGACTGAGCCTCTTCTATTTGGTCCCATTTGCAGGGAAATGAAATTACTTGGGAAGCTGATGTGAAAAGCACCAGGGCTCCATTTTCCTCCCTGCCATTTCACTGCAGTCACCTAGAAGTTGAAAACTGGGCTAGAGACAATAGGGTCTGGAGCAATGCAACAACTCTTTCCCACACATCCCCCTAAGTATTTGTGCCAGCTTCTGGTTCCTTTTGAAATGAGGAAAAGGACAGGTTTCATATGGCCAAATGGCTTAGACCTTTTCTTAGCAAGGTTACAAGAAAACATTGTACCCTTCCGTCCTCTTGCTGTGCTTGAAATGAGCTCGTGCTGCCACTTGGAGAGGCTGAGAAGAAACCTCAACCTTTTGGCAGACCCCTTGGAGGCCAAGGGCAGGGAGCGAGTCTGAGCTGGTTTAGGTTGAATGAAGCCAGCAAACTGGTCTGGATGGCATGGAGGTCAGATAATGTAGCTTCATCGCCGATAACAGATTGACGCTCGTTTAAATAGGAAGCGGTGTGATTGTCTCGGGTTTCTCAAGCCTAAGAGGCTCTTCTTTCTGTCTACTGACACGCTTCTGTCATTTCACCTACTGCAAAGGAGCAACGCTATTTTCACGATGTATTTTTCTAATACATTCTCCATGAAAACGCAGCAGGAGGTGGTAGGCTGTGGGTAAAGCAAGGGTGATACTACCTATTTCAGCCCTGATTAGCCTGCTGCTAATTTGTTCCTCAGGCACACTCTCTCCTAAGTAAATACCGGTCATGCCAACGTCTGTGATGGCTTCATAAAGTTAATTCCCAGCCTCTGTGAAAAACATGACCAGGCTGGACATTCTCCTTCATAAAAGGGAAATTGTCAGGAACGTGGAGTTTAAAGTGTCTACAGAACTTGCTTTGCAAATTGCCTAGCTGTTCCAGTAACAAATCCAGCCTGCAGATGTGCAATCGGAGTCGTGCGGATGTACTACAGTATCTGTTATTTGCAACACTTGACATGGCCTTTCCCAGTTCATACAGATTGTTGTGACTCGGCTGTGGAAGCCTTTTTTGGGGAAGAATGATCCCTTTGGTCCACACTTGCACAGTGCCTAGGACTGAGGCTCCTGTCCCCGTTTGGGACACACGCACCGCCTTAACACAGATCTGGCTGCAAGGCCATTGCTCCAAGCAAATTCTGCTGCTGCAACAGGGAAGGAAGGCACGCTCCTCCCTTCCTCATACTTACATTGGTCAAAAAAGGCTGGAGATCAGAAAGTTCACGACACAGAAGCAAAGTGGGCAGATTTCCAAAGCTGTTTGGTGGAGCAAAGAGGAGATGCGGCTGCCCCAGCAATCCCTTTGTGGCCTTTGGAATCCTCTGGCTACTGGGGCACTTCTAGTTGGCCAGAGGAAACTGTGAAGGACAAACTGAGGGAGAGCACAAGCTTGACGGTGATTCTCAACTCATTTCGAGAGCAGCAGCAGGATTTCAGCATTTTTGTCCTCATCTGAGTACCTTTCTTTCCACCTCCACCCCCCACCATATCCTCAGCACACCCATATTTAAATAGGTCCGGAATGGCTGGATGTCCTTTTCACACTAGCCCGCTACGTGTCTGTAGCTGCCACGGACAACATGGCGATTTTCTGTCTGCACAGCTATTTTGCAGATATGATTACTTTATTCGGATGACCACCTGGGAGTGGAACAGTACTGAAATCCAGTTCCCCATCTGTTTGGCAGCATCTAGCCTGGTTTTCTTAGTAAATAAAGTCTATTATGTGATGAAGCTGCCTTGATTGTTCTATATTCCTCTGTTCCCCTGGCAACTTTTGAGTGTTGGCCGTTTTCAAAGTGTTAGGATCAAAGACAATCACTTTCTAGATGTTTTCTGAAAGTCTACGGGTAGCTGTAGAAATTGCCATTGTGCTCACACTGAGGAGAAGACTGCAGCGTAAGCACATAACACACTTCCATAACACGCTAGAGAACCTAAGGCAGAGGGAGAAAGAAAAGTTACGAGCGCCTTAATTGGGGGAAGTTCCTTGTTTGGATTGTGTACCTAATTAGGCATCAGAGAATCCAATATCTCAAAACTCAAGTCCATTGAAAACCAGTTTCATCAGTTCTGCTCCTTGTTTGCTCAAAACACCTTAATCATCCATTGCAATAATCCTCACCTAGTGGGAGCAACGGACAGGTCTACCATGTCGGTGTCAAGGAGAGGTTAATGTTACTGAGCCTTCCTTCAACTGCCCAAAAATATCGTCGATGCACAGCGGCAGGATGAGCTGTGCAGATTGCACATTTTCCTTATGTTACGACACACGTTCTTGTTCCCTTTCTGTCATCAGATGGACCTCGACACACTAACCTCATCACAGATAAAGGCTTTTAAAGTTACTCCTTCTCCTTGGGCTTCCCTGATTCATACTCACTGGCATAAGAAAATTATCATCTGATCTGCCTCCCTTTCTTATCCTTACTTCCAGGAGGCATCAGTGCAAGAGGAGAGCATACCTATGGCCTTTCATCACGCTAACTGGCAGTGGATCAGTCAGCCTCTCTTACATCCCACCAGTAAGTAATGACCAAGTGTGACACAACTGGTTGTGTCAATTAGAAAAGGGATGGGAATCTCCCCGTAGCTGGAGAAGTCTGGCCAGGAGGCTGGGCTGATCTCGTTTGCAAAATTCAGCTAATTGCCCAGGGCATAATCCTTGAAAGAGTTCATTCCTTTGGATTAACCTGAATTATTTTCCTCTTAACTTTGTCGAGAGTCTATCTAAAAGTGACAGTGTGGATCACATATTCATAATTTCAGCTGCCTCCTAGTCACAGCCTTCATTAAAGATTATTGTATTGGCTCCAATACAAAGGAGTAGCTGCAGGATATTCTGAGCACCAGTGCAAACAGCACAAGGTGTTCCTGTTTCACAGGGACAGAGACAGAATAAATGACGCTCATCTGACTTTTTATTGCCTTTTTTCCTAAAACATGGCCCTGATAATACTGCTTTGAGTGCACCCTGATGGAGCCAGATGTGTAGGATTAGCCTAGCACAGCTTAAAGGGAAGTGACTGAGCAATGCTCCTGGGCACGAGACATTTTTTCGAGTCTTCGTACATGTCGAATTTCCTCTCGCTCTGTTGGTATGACTGGTATTTGCAGAAGACTTGCCCAAAACTCTAGCCTGGGCTAAAGGTCAGGCCAGCTGTTAAGGAGTTTGATATGTCAGAGAATGAAGACATTCTAGCCCATCAATAAATGTTCTTGTGAACGTCAAACAAAATGGTTAATTACATCACAGGAAAATGACTGAGCAAATAAGCTTCTTCATAAGCACTGCAGATGTTACACATTTGTCAACAAGCCACATTTGCTGATTGAAGAGTATTTCCTTTTTGGCATGGTGAAGCAATCTCAGAGCTTCTTCACCTCTTTCTGCAGAGAGTTTCTGCTTCCCTGACACATCATTATTTCATTGTTATGAGGCACTCAGCGCTCAGGTCTCCCTTTAAAAGCAATATACCTTAGCAGCTTATCTGCTGAATTAATGCTGAGTCATGTTATAATTCACATCAAGACCAGTCAGTGGCAAATGAATGTATGTGAATGAATTTTTCCTAGTTGAAGAACAATACAACAGATTCCTTTGAAAAGCTGTATCGGCACAGGGAGGCGGTGCTAGGCCCAGGAGAACATGGACACATTGCCCAGTTGATTTTATGAGCCCTGAACAGATTAAGTTCCAAATCCCACAAACAGCTGTCCTCCAGATTTTGAACATGACTGTTCTACTAAAAAGATGGAAGCTTTTCCAGTTCACAAGACGCATAGCTGTATTTGAAGGTAGCTTGGTTTTTTTAAGGCCCTCTCGATTATTTGTTATGAAATCTCCCACTGGCGACAAGAAAGACTAGGAAGTGGCTTTCCAGATGTTTGAGGAAAGTAATGTCATTTAAGATCCTATTGCTGGAGGTGATAGTTTGAAACCCATGGGACAGAAGGCCTATTGAGGAGTTTCTCACTGTATGGGGAGTTTGTCACTGCTGTTTCACACTTGCACGTCTAACTGCCAAACTAATGTAATCATTGATATTGCTATATATTTCATTTAGCTCAGCCTATTCCTGGACATAAATTCCTGCTGAGAGATTTGGATAAGACTGAAGTAGTTACTCTAATGAAATACGCTCTGTTAATGCAGATTTCTACGTGACACAAGGCTTTGGCCACTCTCTAACAGAGAAATCCTTTTCCTCCGTGAGACAGGCCCTTAACGTACCATCCGTAGCAATTTCGTAAGAGCTCAGCCACTGCTGCCCTCCATGAATTGCTCAAAAAAGGGGTAAAATGCAGGTCAGCCCCAATTGTTCTTCTATACCTCGTCTACCTAAAGTGACAACTGAAGTCAGCGATGAAAAGCCGGCTTCATCTAAGTGGCCATTGACGTCAGCGCGATGAAGACTTCACGCAACAAGTGAAGCCTTTACCCTGAAATCCAAGACGACTGTGTTCAGAACCAGGCTGCTATTGAGCTGGCGCTTTCCGAAGCAGAAAGCCTGTTTGCACAGAACATTGTGACAAAAAGAAAAACAAACTGATAGCATAGGAAAGATTTTCCCAAATAAACAAAAGCCAGCACATAATGCCATATCTTATAAACAGCCACAAGCCAGGAAACGTTAGTTTATATAGGGGGCGGGGGCATGGGGGGAACCTGAAATACGGGGAGAAGAAAGTCAGAAAACAGTTCACGGAGACTATATTCCTTACATTTTAAAGCTAGTCCGTGTCTTTATGATGCCTTTGCATCTGGCACACTTAGCGTATCACTTCAGGTTCTACTCTGAATATTTTTGTGTTGGAGAAACAGGATTCTCGGCATGAAAATGTCATTTTTCCCTTGGCACCTCGTAAGGAAATTTCAAAATAACAGGCAGGGTTGTAGCTGAGTTTTGGTGTTGTGGAGCAAGGACTAGCCTCCAGGCCAGCATTTGATAGTTGGTGCTTACCTATTGAGCTAGAACCTGTAGTTCTTTCAGAAAACTCATGAGCAAGGCAGAAGGAATTACAGACGGGTAGGAATTAGGTATTTGCTCCCTACCCTTTGGCAGACCGAGCACGATGAGCGGCAGGCACTTTGGACAGAAATATAAACCCCCACTGCTCTGAGATCTTCCCCTCCTGGTTACTTTAGCGCTTCCATAACTTCCTGCAGGGTGGCAAAAGCCAGAAATAGTCAAGTGCCCCAAGGCTTACAGATCTGATGGACCTAGACCCACAGAGACTGCATTGGCAATGCCCAAGCAGTGAGTTCACCCAGCTCCAAGAGGAGAAAAGTCAGCTCATTAACGGCACGCAGTCAAATTGGTCAGCGGGAAATACCTGACGCACTAAATGTGAACACAAAGTTATTTCTGTTCTCAGCTTCCCTCTTCCTAGGAATATTTTGCAATTAAGCAGAGAGTTGATTTACAAGCTTGCAGACACTGCACTAATAAATCCATCTGTTTGTCATCTCCCCCTGCCCGAGTTAAAAGAAATGAGGTGTCCATTGCCTAATATCAAATTGGTTCTTTTGCTGCTCAGACCAAGGAAAAAATTTAACACAATTATTACATCTTTGAAAAGATCTTAGGGGAAAAATTTTAATCACTCTTCACTGCCCCAGAAAGCACAACAGCAGTCCACAGAAAAGCTGGAGGACTGAAATAAAGCAATGCGTGATCTCCAAAGACTGGGAAGAAAGGGTGGGATGGCTGTGGCACCTCTGGACTGCACCTGCTGCTCAGAGGCATCCCTGGATCCTCTGGCAGACTTTAAGCCTTGACATCTTTCCAGCCGGCGGGAGAGGGCCCCTACCACTGACTGCTTTGCATAACATTCAGGGCTCTTTGCTTTTCAGCTAACAACTAAATCCACAATGAAATTACTGTGTGCTTGGCAGAGAAACCCAGGTGCTAAAATTAAATGTGAACTTATCCCTAGATGCAGAAGATGAAGGACTTTGTGTCTCAGTTTCCACTAGCACCTTCGGGCTTAGGAGCTTCAAGAAAACTTAGGCTGGGCTAAATTTAACCTCCAAATTCTGGTGTCTAAACGACAGTGCGTTCCTGTACGAGTTCCCACCGCTGGCTCCCTGGCACTGCTGGGCTCCCCGGTAAGTGGAGCAGGCTGAACAGACACCTCTGGCCAGAAGCAGCGGGGCATGGAGACTGGCCGGGGCACGGAACCCGACCCCCCGCAGCCCGTTCATGCACCCTGCAAGCTGCCGGGTGCCGGGCGGTGCCGGGCGGTGCCGTGCCGCGCCGACCTGGCGGGTCGCAGGCAGGGAAGAGAGCGAGCAGCGGCCGCCCGAGGATGTGCAGGGAGGAGAGAAAGATGCGTGACGGCGTCTGAATCACGTTTCTCCTGCCCGACGGCTCCCGGCGAGAGATAAAAGCACCGGCGGACAACAGGACCGCACAGACGCCTCCCGCAGCACCTCCGCCGCCAGCACTAGCCATGAGCCCGCACCTCCGCCTCGTCCTCCTCCTCGCCGCCGCCGCCGCTCTCTGCCGGGGTAAGCGGCTGCCGGCTCGCCCGGCAGGCTGAGCCGGGGGCACCCAGCCGTCCGCGGACGGGTCCCGGCAGGGGTGCGCGGGGTGCCGGCCGGCGCCCCCCCACCTCCCGGGGCCCGGCGGGGGGTCGGGTCGGGTCGGGTCGGGGCGGGTGGGGGGCCGCGGGGGGCCCCGGAGCCCAGGCTCAGGCGGCGCCTCCCGCCTGCCAGGTGCGCCGCTGGCCGGGGAGCTGCGCTGCCGCTGCGTGCGGACCGTGTCCGAGGTGATCCCGCCGCGCCGCCTGGCCCGCGTGGAGTTCGTCGCCGAGGGGCCGCACTGCGCCGTGCCCGAGGTCATGTAAGTGTCCGGCCCCGGCCCCGACCCCGGCCCCGGCCCCGACCCCGGCCCCGGCCCCGGCCCCGGCCTCACCCCCTCCCTCGCCCCGCAGAGCCACGACGAAGCAGGGACAGACGGTCTGCCTGAGCCCCTCCGCACCCTGGGTCAAGCTCATCGTCACCAGGATCCTCAACAGGTACCTGCCGGGGGCCCGGGCAGCGATTGCTTTCCGTACGGGGATGGGGACGTGTGCCGCGCAGCAGCCGACACGGACGCGAGCCCTTTTGGAGGCCAAGCTTGGCTTTTGGCCGGGTTTGAAACCAGTGTGGGTGTCACAAGAATAACAAGCCACATGTTGATTTCTATGGGGAAATCTGTTTAGGTATGCCACAAACTTGCCCGAGAAGTGGCTTGTTGGGCAGAGAAAACCCTGTGGGTCGGGTAGAGTATCCACAGCAAATGTCTGATTAAATGCAGATCTAGCTGCAGTACCGGGCCAGTGTGGTCCACCATCACCATCAGGCATCTTTTCCAGAAGACATATCTCCTATGGGACTTATTATCTGGGGCATGCAAGAAGACTTAAGGAAAGATTTCCTGACTAGCTTTATAATTTGAATTCTGCCTGTTGCAGTTCACATAACCAGCTCTGAGAGGAGAAACATCTCCAAATGAAGCTACCTGTGTTTGTTGGAAGATACTGGGAAATGGATGCTGGAAGAAGATAATAGCCCGACTCTCTCATTTTGATGAGTTTGTAGACCAGCTGTTCTGTGGTCAATCCCTCTTAAGACTCTCCCCTCCCCTCATATTTATCATTGCCTACTCCTACGTATGTATTTATTGACTGAGCTAAAGTGATTGAATCCGTTTGATAAGACAGCATAGGCTTTGCTAGGTACCTCTCGGCGACCTTGCTGCAGTTCTCACAATTTGAGTAGCCCCACCATTGTGCAAGCCCTTTCCCTCCAAATACTATTTGACAACAGGTTCTTACAAATAGCATTAATATCCGAAAAGAAGATGGGTCCATCGTGGAGACCGTTGTGCAAACGTCTGCAGATAGTCTGATATACAGAGGTTTGAGTGGGTAGCGTTGATGATAGCGGGTAGTCCTTCCATTAGGAATAACAAGATTGCTAAGTTTGAGTGCTATCTGGCACTTAGCATTTTAGTGCCCGTTCAGGATTACACGGGAATAAAAACTGGTTGAAGCAAGCGCAGTGCTGTGCTGCCATGCTCAATCTGCTGCCTCAGGTGCCTAAATGAGCCTTGGGCTCAGAATGTTTTGCTAAATCTTTTTTTCCCTCTATAACTTACTAGCATTTACTGTAGAATGCCTAGGATCTTTTTGCACAAGGTACTGCACAATGAAATGACAGAAAGCTTGCTCCTGAAGTCTCACTCTGTTCAATACTTAGGACAGTTTAAGAATTTCTGTGAAATTGTGGGGTTTCGTGCTGAGATTGTTTTGGTTTCTAACAAGATAATGTTGGGGTTGGTTTGTTTGTTTGTTTTTAAATGAGTTTACATTTAATTATTATTTGGTATTTATACACAAGATGTAAAGGAACAGTAAATGTTCTGAAGAGGCTTAGATGTTTTATGTCTACTTGTATGACATACTGTCATAATTCATATAGAATAAGTAATTTTCCTTATTCTGCTCTGGAAAAATGTATTCATATAAAAAGGTGGATTTATCATGAAATGATAATGTAATGAAATACAATGCAATAAAAATATTTTCTTCTTGAAAAATATACTGGGTTTTTCGGTGCATTCCATGTTAAGATGGACCTGTGTGCCTGCGTCAGTTTGGCTAGCTGGGAAGCCGGGAAGCAGTAACCCCTGTGCGTGCCCAGGGGTTCCCGGGCACACCTGCGGTCCAGCTCTCTCTGAAGTGTCGGGGACACTTTGTACTGAGCAAACAGGCTTTTAGATTCAGAGGCACATTATTTAAACCCTTCACTCGGAGCTGCCGATGTGAAGAGAGATTAATCCCAGGATGGATGTCTTGAATCCAAGTAAGCCCCTGCAGTCTGCAGGAACTTCTATTCTGGTTTAACTTAAAGTGGGGCTGTGTTTAAAGTTAAACGTGTTTTGCCGGGTGGGAAGGAGCAACAGTGTCTGCTGCGGTAAGAAACCATGACAGTTTACAACAGTGAATTTGTTTCCACAAAAAAAAATTGTTCGGGTCCCAGCTGTAACAAGGAGGCCTGACACCTTTTAAAGCAAAGCATCTCCACCTCTGGATTTTTTTTTAGTGCACATTTCTAGTGCAAACAGTATCTTCAACCACTAGGTACATAGTACTTATTTAGTGACAGAAAAATCAATTGCTGTTTGCTCATGAAATTCAGTAGAACCTTATCTGAAGGTATAACCATATCCTGGCCTTGTTGACACGACTAAGAGTCATACAGTGTTCTCCTGTGACACCTGAAGAAAGCTGGCTCATCCTCATAACACAGTCTAGCTTTTCTTTTGAGAGAAATCATTGGAAAGCAAGTTCATATGAACAAGGATTGTCCTTGTTCCTTATTTCTTCCTCTTTATCTAGCAACTAACTGGATGTTACTTTTTTGAGTTGTGGACATAGAGAAAAATCTTACTGAATTTTGAAAACTTCTTGATGTATAAAATAGCTTTTCTCTCCATAATGCCAGAATTTTAAAGTCCAATATTTACGCTGTTGTGGTTAGGAGAAAGTGTTACATCACTCAGAAAAGGAGAAATTATTACATATTTTTTTTAGTGATACCATCTTTCTACTGTTGCTCTTGAAGGGAAAAAGTCTTACTATATTAAAAACCTTTCCAGGGAAAAGAAGTCATTTTGCCTGACTTACCCATCAGATGAGTGCAGAAATTTAGAGTAGTAAAGGGCTAAAAAGATGCCCTGCATCCGAGAAAAACAATGAATCCAATTATGCAACTTTGCAAACACTAAAGAGAGAAGAAATTAGGGGAGCGTGTAAGCTGGACAAAGCTACCTGCCAAAAAGCAACGGAGAATGGGAGGGGTTACTTACATATATGTATATCATTAAATAAATAAAATGTCTATCAAAGGATGGATTTTACAATGTGACAACTATATATACACACAGACGCACACATCTACTTATATCAACTGCATATTATGAAATCACAGAATGACTCAAATGCTAGATATTCTATACCCAACTGGCTATTCCACTGGGTCATAATGTGAACTACCTAGAAGCTGAAGGTATTTAAATGACCAGTGTTACTGGTTCAGTCATATGGTGAAATCTGGCTGTAAGGAAAACCAGCAGCTTCCAAATGACTGCGACACTATTTGTCAGACAAAAATATTCAATTGCTAAATAAGGTGGAGTGATTATTTACTGTCTTCCCCAAGAACATTTTCCTTCTCAAAATTTATAATAATAGGCTGTTTCCTCTTTGAGTTTTTCAACCTTTTGCCCTCTTTTAGACTGTATTTCCCTTTTTATTAGCGAGGAAAAGAGAAACTTTGCTCTTTTTCCTCTCCGCGGGAGTTCCGTTTCACATGGGTGTAGGTCCCTGTGCCATTTGGCACCTAAGCCAGAGGTCCCCCTTGTAGTGATCCTGCCTGAGAGACGCCTGTGCATTGAGGCGTCAGTGCTCCACCTAACTCCGTTAAAACGGGAGTAGGCCCAGGCCTGCGCTGCGCTGCGCTGCACGTACAGCTTGGCCTTCGGGCCTGCGCCGTACTGCACACATCTCTCGGCTGCAGGATAAATTTAGCCAGCTCACGGTAATGGAGAGGTCTGCAGGGAGCTCCCACTCAACGCTGGTGGTCAGCTACATGTCCTTGCCCTTATCTAAAACTGCAGCAACAAATTCTCGTGTGAACATTCTTCTTATCTGACAGTAGAAATGATAGAGTTGTTTTCTTTTTAGAAAATCCTCAAAAGAGCTTGAATGACTCTCAATGGGGTAACCTTTCCGCAGTCGGGATCTGCACAGAAAGCTGTGCCCTGACTGGAGCCCTGTTTGATACCGCACAACTTAGGGTTACCAGCATCTGAAGGGACGGAAGACTATCTTTACTATCCTCTTCATCTATATAGTGGTAGCTCTAAGAAATGGCATTTTAGGCAATACTTGACAGAGAAAAACAAGAGCCTGACTGCCTTTTTTCCTGGCATTCTAATGGACTAGCACCTCCTGGTTCAGAACACCCTTCAGGAATTCAAGGAGGTCATTTTCAAACCCAGGCATGCGCAATACGTTTGGCAACCAAAGCTCTGCGGCTGGACCTATGCTAGCCAACTCGCTTCTTCCACGCAGGCGATGTCAGCTCTACTGCAGACACGCAGAGAAACAGTGTCACCTGTTACACCACCACACAATGAGACCTCACTGCTCTAGGCAGTTTCTGATGAGGCTCATCCAGACGCTGAAGCAAGCAGAGCAAAAAGTTCCCAAAAAGGAAGCACAATGACAAACGACCTCAGCCCTCTTCTGTCTCACCTCTAGTCACACCGTGTTGGGCTGCAGAACCAGAGTTGCAGTTGGCTTCTCCTTCCCTCCCTCCTCCCTCTACCACCCAGCTCTTTTTCAGTCATCCTAACTCTACCACAGAAGTGGATGCCTCTTTCCAAGACAGGACCAATGCAGTTCGCTTTTCCAGTGGACCTCATTATTATGCTGAAACCACAAGTCCACCCTCCTGACCATCCCGTTGATGCCGTTTGTCACTATATGCCTAGAGCCCAACCTTGTTGGTTTTGCAGAGGTTTTTCCTGCTCATTGAGGAATTCCACAGGATACTCTTCTGCTGGCCTCAGAGCACGAGTCCCTTGCCAGTCCCAGAATTTATGCCTTGCCTTGCCTTATAATTGAGATGATAAATTTTCAGGTGGTGGTAACAAGCCCATTGGGCTGCGGATACCCAACGAGGAGGCGCAGGTTCCTCCACTGGTTACAAAAATGCAAGTATTACAATGTCACAGAAGCGTTCAGATATAGCAGAGCAGCCCTGCAGCTGACACCTGCTGAGAATGCAAAAACATGTGCCTCCACATTATTTACAAAGGACTGAAGTCAAACTCTATGCAAATTAACATACGGATCAAAGCTGAAAGGTTATTTTGCAGGAAATGTTAGCAACTTGTCAGAAAGACATATATACAGATACACACAGAACAAGTCTTTTATCCTGGTTCTTGCAGTAACCAATGACACTTTTCTGCTGTGAACTATTCACTGCACGAAACCCCTAGAGCTTTCCAGTGTTTCATGAAATAACCTCAGTTGTGAAAATAATCTCAGAACTGTAGAGTGGCGAGCTTTACTGTTTTTGAAAGCAAATGCTTTTCTAAATACATACTTTAGAAAAAACTTTCTTACTTGTACTTTTGAGTTAATAATAAAAAATACTGTAATTAGGGACTTCTTGATGTTTTACCTATTTTTTCAGTAATTTTCTAAAATTACCAACATTTTAGTCATTTCATGAAATGACCAATTTCACAATATGCAAATACACACACAAAACCACAAATATCTGTTCATTTTGTGAGCTACCACTCACTTGCATAACAAGGCAAAACAGTTCTGTATCATCGACTGGACAGAATTGAGTGCCTCAGTTTCAGGAATCCTGTCTGAATACAATATTTTAGGTATATCAAAATCATCAGCGACTCATTACAAGAGAAGGTGGGGCTGGACTGGGATCGAAAGCAGCGTGCAGTGTGCATGTCTGGTCATAGGCCAGGAGACAGGGACCAGAGGTGTGGCAAATGCATGCTTTTTTTTTTTATTATACATCTGAGTTTTCCTCTCAGGAGCGACACCTAGAAAGAAGGGGGAAGAAGAGATCTGAAAAAAGAGACGTATTCAATAGAGTTAAATGCAAGAGCGTAGTAAGAGGCAGCCTCTTTGTGCTTGCAAATCTGAAGGGACTTGCAAGAAGGAATTAAATTGTTCTTGACTGAGAAGAGCAGAGTAAAAGCAAAGAGGGCTAAGGGCATAGAAGGGAGCACAAGGAGATGGTGGCTCTTCCCAGCATTTCCACAGCTGGGTTTTTCTGTGTGTGTGGTATTGCACAAGTAACTCAAATCCTCATTAAACAAAACCGTGAACCACACATTATTAGTTCCCTTTTAAAGGAATGGGAGTCGGAATGACAAAGTCAAAGCATAGCTTTAAGTGCTTTCTAAAACACCGTCTAATATTCAGAGGTGTTGCAAACTCAAACCTTCTTAAAATCTTTTTATTTTTATTATTACTATTATTATTATTATTATACAGTATGAATAAGTGCAAGAGGTCAGGAGCTGCTTTCTGGACATCAGATCATGTGGCATGGCACCTCGTCCATACAGCTAAAGTCTCTTTTCCTACAGACAAGTGTGTCCTCAGCCATAGGAAGAGTCTCTGGCCCGTTCTGGCCCATGAATTTGCTGGGTGTTATATGGGATAGTGGATAAATATATGTAAGAGATTCTTAATGATCATTATCTTAATGTGATAATGCTCTGACTTCCTCATCCTATCCAAATAACACAATTACCTAGATTTTTGCCAGTGTTCTAATATTAAGTTGATTCTGTCTTGTATTTCAGCACTGAGAGAAAATTAAGCAAGTACTGAGCTATAAATGATGACAACCAATGAAGCTTAATGCCCCTCTCACTGCTTTAACCAGCACGTTATTCTCTCTTAGTATTTTACTGTTTTCTTGGAATTAAGAAGGAATCACAGCAAGCAGAGGGGCTCCAACTTACTGCTCAGTTTCAGGTGTGTTAGCACAAGCTGTTTCATCTCAGATTTTCCCACTACTTGTTCTGGTTGTGGCAAAAGGCAGGAGGGAGAGTAATTCCATCTGTATGTACATGGGCATGAGAAACAAATCCTGGAGTGTAACAGTGCCAGCAGTCCCATGTGGGTCTGAAGACACAGCGGAGTTCGTTTTCAGTTCACCATAAGAAGGCACAGAGAGCAGTCATGGATAGCAAGACTCTAATCTCCCTCCTGATTCTCTCTTTTATGGCTAACTTTCCTGGTAAGAAAATTAAATTTGTCTTCCTTTGTATTACAATTCTTCTGCAATACGGTTTAGCTAAACAGAATGTTTTCAAGGTGCGTAGGACTTCCATACTCGCACTGTCTTTGAGGTAGCAGGTCAAGGAAAACATATGCATGGACTGCCAGAGTGGGCCTATTTCTTGTCTCCTATTATTCTTCTGCTAGTGGAGATTCACTGATATTGGTGAACTTGTCCCTTAAATATTCTGAGGAAAATGAGATTACAACCAGGGCCTCAGAAATGATAGCCTGCAATAACTGTGTGGCGTATTGCATCACTATCACTTTTCATGCTGCTTTTATGATAACAGGCCCTGAGATGAAAGCCTGGAATATTCAACTTAGTTTGAATCAGGCTATTTCTAATCAACAGCCATCTGTTAGAGCTCTTTCCTGAGAAGCATGAGGGTAAAAAAACCCAAACTCTGCTGGGAAAGTCCAACAAGTATTTTGTGGGCAGAAAGTATGCCAAGTTTAGGGGTCTGGAATGCTTCCAAGCCACAGTACCATGTGGATGCTTGCTTCTACTGTGTACTGGCTTCACGTTGGGATGACACACATCTGCAGTCTCTCCTGAGCCAGAACAGGGCTGGATGTGGCCAACCTCCAGGCTGGACAACTGGCTGCCAGGATGCCTGTATCATTACACACATGTGCAGTGAAGCCCTGGCACAGCCTTTGGGAATCTCATTTTCTTCTCTTGAGCCTGCAGACGGGATGTTGCTGCTCTGCTGCGAAGCTCTGGGCTTCCCAATGCTTGACTTTCAAGTGCGTTTGTTTCTGCTTTCTGTCAGGTAGGTAGGGAGGTGTCGGTCAGCCAAAAGAAGCACCGGCAGATTCAGCTGGGCAGAAGATAAGTGAAGAAGGGAAATAGGTGGATGATCATATCAAAGTACAAGAACTAGCACAGGGTGAGGTAAAGGGGTTTGCTGGTTGGTCTTAAGGGATGCCAAGGCTACCCACAGTAAGAGAGGACCGATGAACTGACTGGGATTTCGGCTCCTGCAGCCCTACTCATCTCAGTAAGAGCGTCCGTGTGCCCCACATCCATTTATCTGGAGCTTGTCTTTGCTTCTTCTTCATACTGCTCTCAAAGTACTGAATCTCCTCTTTCAAATATATTCCATAGTTCAACTGTCAGGGATTTCAAGCTGAAGATGCAGCTTGCCTTAGTAGGAAAAATGGACAAATGTGAGAATTGTGATTGTGCATTTTAACCTGTGATATCTGACTTGAAACCAGGAAGATATCCCAGTGTCTGCAGCGCGTGGAGCTGGGAAAGCCCTGGGCTTCACGGCTTGTGATCTTGGATAACTTCCGTCACCTCTCTGGTGCTCTGTGCTCAATCCCTAAAGCTGGGATAACATTTTTTTTTTGCTTCACTAGGGCAATGTGGGTGTGGAAGGACTGTCAGGCAACAGCAAATTCAGTCCATGGACTTGGGTGCCATACAGTGCGTGGCATAATTTAATCAAACTCCATCGCAAAGCTTGTTGCATTTCTTGCTCCTAGTACTTACCCAGAGTTGCTTCCTCAGAGGCCCCCACACTTTTCCTAGCATCTTGATGAAGCTTCTAAGTTGAATATTTTCGTGGCTTTTTCACACCAGGTACCAGTGTAGAATTTTAGCCCGAACAGGTTTCACATCCAGGCTATATTCAAGGGGAGCAGCTGTCTGCCTCTTCAGCTAGCTTTTTCCTCCTCTCATAAGATAGGAGCCCCACACTTCCAGTAGCTTTTCATTGCACTTGATGTTGTGGGATGCCAAAATAATTGTAGTAGTAATGGGAACTTATAAATTGTTACCTGTACAAAGTCTGCAGATCTCAAATGCCCTGTTCTTGCTCAGCGAAGCTACTACCTTAAACCCATGAATAGCAATCCATTTATATGTTGAGGCATGAACTTTTTATCCCTTCTGCTTTCTCTAATTAATATTTTCATTGTAAGTTTGGTTCAGTTGCAGACATTATAAGCTTCCCTTTCCTTTCCTCACAGAGATGATGCTGGCAGCGGAGCTGCGGTGTCACTGCATCCAGACTGTCGCAGGATTAATGTTGCCAAAGCACCTGGCCAACGTAGAAATCATTCCTAAGGGCCCACACTGCAATGCTGTGGAAATCATGTAAGTAAAGTCAGCAGGCAAGAGAAGTTATGGCTTATGAATGCTGAAGAGTTGGCAGCCCTTAAGCTTATAATCTTCAGCCTTGTCTGTGTCCTCCTCTGACCTCCTCGGGTGCCAGTATTAACTAAAATGAAATGTTCATTCCACTGCAGAGCAACACTGAAGAACAGCCAGCAAATCTGTTTAGATCCCCAGGCCAAATGGGTGAAGATGATAATTAACAGGATCCTACACAGGTAATTGCCAGGATTACCTAGTAACTGGAATTATTCCACGAAAGGGCATATTTTCTCCAGCATAAACATCAACGTGTGTGCAATCTTCAGCGCTCTTTCTCTGAGACCCATTTGAGTAGCGCAGGGCTAGGAATACAGGAGGACGAGATTTAGTCGATCTTTGGACAAGGCAGGAACAAGGCCTACCTGACATATCTCAGTAATTTCAAACAAACAAACTGTTACATGTCATACTTTTCAAACAAGTATATTGATCCAGGGTTCCTCAGGGTTCTGTTCAGCTTCATACTGCCAAGGGCAATGTTTGGGCTTTCTGGAGGAACAGTCTTGGAAGCAATACAGAAGTGTTGTTCAGCACTGCCCTGCGCCAAATGGTCTGCTCAAGAGACAAGATGATCATTAGGACAAGATTCTCTTGCATCTGTGGGTGGGTGCATCTCCTCGGAGATAAATTACACGATAGCTATCCGGGCAAACTTATTCTAGAGTAGTTTCAAGTGACTTCTCCCTAGCGCAAATTAAACGAACGTTCAACTAAAAAGAAACAAAAAAGAAAACAATTCTTTTATTTTCCACTAAAAGTGAATCTGTTTTTGTCTGGTTTTGATGTTTCTAAATTAATCTCACTGTTTTGTGCCTGCTGTAATTCATTACAATATCTGTATTACAGTTCATCCAAGAAACGGCGTCAGTAAAGGAAACAGAGGCATCTCTGCAAGCAAGAGAAAGCTGCATAGAAATGCCATTGGCCTTTGGGTGTCTCCAGGGTCAGGGTATTCATAATTTCACTCTAGCTTTTTCTATCCTCACTGCTCTCCGTGCACAGACTGTTCATCTGCAAAAGGAAACCGCTGGGCTCAATAGGCTGTCACAACACTAGCAGACTCTCATATTTTACGGCAAAAGTTTATACGGTGCTTAACTGCAGAGGCATTTAAAGCAATATCCTAACCAAACCCTGGCCTTGCATTGGTCAGCTGGAAACACTGGCACAGGTTTAGCAACACCAAGGATTCGGCATTCACTGAACTGGTAGTTACACCAAATCATCTCTAAGCTTCGTTCTGAAGGACTAGGAAGTAGAGTTTGGTCTAGTTTAAGAGGGCCGTAGTTTTCAAAGTAAATAAATATTAACCAAAGGAGATTCTTACTGAAAGGAAAAAAAAATTAAAAAGGAAAAGAAAAGGAAAAAAGTAATTTCTTGGTATCAATACAAACCTTGCTTAGAGGCAATATGGTCAATGAAGTGAAGCAAATGCTGTGCTTTTGTACAATGATTTCAGTGTTCAAAAAACGTTTTTTTGGTCTTACGCATATTAAATATACCTCTAACCTTAAAACAGCGGAGTCACAGTAATTCTGTTTTTGTCACCAAGCTATCAATGTCACAAGGACTCGTCCATAAAACAGGTTTTTAGAAGCCATCAATTCAACTTTTTGTAAATGAAATGTGAAGAAAATGTGTGTGAAATATCTTTAATGTTTTCAAACATGCTCAGAGTTTTGCCACCTGCAAACCGTTGTTAGGGTTTATTCACTGTGCACCAGGGGCTGAAAAGTAAATAAAAATTTACAAATAAGTACAACAAGACTGTAGGTAATATTCTGAATTGCTATGTCTGTTTTTACAAGAAAATAAACTAGATTTTAAATTTATTTTCCATAATGACAGTTTTGCTAAAATACATTTCCTTTTCCCTTTAAATAACAAATTTGAATACTATCTTGTTTTCAAAATTAGAAGCGCCCGTTCCCCATCTGAACACAGGCGCATTTTTGGTTCTTAGGTGTGCAAGAGATCACGACATCATCACTGACTACTAACACTGTAGATCTCCAAACACATTTGAGAGATGATGTCTCAGCTGTGTAGCATGAGAGGCTATTTAAGGACTACCTGACTACTTAATAAATGAAAGAACAAACCAAACGAAACCAAACCCAACGAGGTTTGCCATTAAGACCTTACACTTACAGATAACTGAAAAAGTAAGTATTTTCTGCCAGAAGAATGGTCTTCCAAAGATATTGAAAAAGATGCTGATCTAGTCAATTAATTAGAAACAAAACTGGTGATCTTTTTAACAGTGTTTGGATTAAAAGAATATTTCTTTCAGTTTTAACTGAAATAAGGTAACTTTTTTGATCAGTTTACTTTGCCAAGAGCACACTCAGACCAAGTCGGTACCGGGAACGCATATGCACATTACAGTAGGAGCTGATAATGAAAAATGTCTGATAAATGCAGTTTTGCTCTCTATGCTAAAGCCAAAATTGTGATCTCAGATTCAAATTTTTGTCTCTACAGACAGGCAGTGACTGCACTGACACAGAGGATTATTAATACAACATAAATATGATGCAGAGAAACAGCAAACGAATCTCCTTCCAAGCCTCTAGGAAAAAAAAAGCATCTGCTAGCCACATGTCACTGCCCCTCTCCATCTTAAAAAGATTTAAGGTTCCTGTCCTCGCATCTGCCATTGCAAAAATTCTTGCAGAAACATTACTACCCAAATACTTAAAAAGTTCCTCTAACTTCCAGTCTACCTTTGCCCAGAATTAATTCAACTCTCTCGATGTTTTTCCACTGCAGTCCCTCTACATAAACAGGTCTTTCCTTCCTTCCCCAACAATGTCTCTGTAAAAAGCCCCTATAGTCCTTTTTGACAGCGTAAACCCTGACGTCTTTGCAGAATATAAATACTTCAGTTTTCTAATCACCCTCATAGTTGTTCTCTTCTTTGATTCAAGCTAATCTTTCTCAAACATAAACAATAATCTTTCAGGTAAAATATCGATCTTGTCACGAAATGATGATACGGTCGTCCAGACGTAAGAGTGGATTTCAGCAGAGGCAGTATTGATGGCCCTTTTATCATCAGGCAGCTGTCGTACTACAAATGAGAAAAGGCACAAGCCGAACCACCCTAACAGTTTTGAAGTATCCAAGTTTCAAAGGACATGGGAGGTGATCCGGCTAACTATGGGAGGAGGGGAGGAGGAAGGACATCTATACAGCAGAACAAGATAAAGTTCAGCAGAAAACAACAAAGATAATAAGAGTTACAGGATGAGAAACAAGTAAGCAGAATAGGTCTTTTTAGCCTGGAAAAGAGATGATAGAGGGAACATGACAAAATTCTGTAATCCTGTAAATGGCATGCTTAAGGAGAACAAGGAATGATCGATCACTGATTGCAATCTAAAAGAAAAACACGGCAAAAAATGAAGGTAGCAGGTGGCAGGTTCAGCAGAAACTAAAGGAATGTGTTCTTCTTACAACAAATAGTTAAACCGTGGGATTCTTTGCTACACCTGTTTGTGGATATTAAATGCTTCCAGGGGTTCAGGCAGTGAGCAGACAAATTAATGAGGGAAAATCCTGTAAGGCCTATTCAACACAAAGATGCTGTCTTTGGCTCAAGAAGTTCCTCAACTTCAAATTCCTGGCATCTGGAAAAATATAGAGGAAAAGTAATAGTGTAAAGTATCTTTACATGTTTTCCCTATTCTTTCCCAAGCATTCTTTATTGGTCACTATGAGTGTCAAGATACTGTTCTAGATGAAGCTGTAATGAGACGTGATGCAGCTGTTGTTATGCTCTTCTGTCCTAAGGCCTTGAGATGTCATGGTGTTTCCAGGATAAAAAATAAGGCCTCTGTTGGCTTGCATTTTGTGAGCAGCTGAAGACATCTCCCCTATACACCAAATGAAACGAAGGAGGCAATAAAACAGAGCAGTTTTTTTCACAAAGTATGCTGAGTCAATCTTCCGATCCTCATGCTGCTGATTTCATATCCTAGATTGACCATAGGAATAGCAATGTCAGCATGAAAAAAAGGAAACTATAATTTCCACTGTGGAAGGACTATTTAGGGACTTCACAGCATGACGAGGAAGAGTAACTATAGTCTTGAAAGATTACACCATTACTGCGTATCAGAACCATGTTAGAACCGGTGCCTAAATTCTGCTTGAATTAATCATGTCCAGTAAACTACAGAAAACATACCCTTTCAGGAACTTCTTCCACTGATTTGAATTGGGTTTCCTTGTTCCTGGAACCACTACCCAATCTAATATTATTTATGTGATTAACACGTGCATTTTTCAGTGTTAATTTATCAGTGAACGAGGACTTAGCACTTGATGGCCCGTTACTTTGTCCTCTGTTCCTGGCAGTGAGTGAAGAGGGCTTTCCCCAGGCAGTTACATTGTGCTTGCAGTAGTAGCAGACAGGAGATATACCTAATTAAAGGTCAGTCCCTTTAAACGCAAAAAAGTTCAGGTGTTAAAAGTGTCACAGGTAGACTTTCCTCTCTTTTTAGGGAACTTTGAAGTGATTTGAAAAAACAGTTTTGTCTCTGTGTGCAGTATTTTCACTGGCATTTAAAAACATTCTTCTCCATCTTGGGATGGGGAGGAAATAAAAATCTTTCCTAAGGACAAATCTTTTCAAGCAGAACACAGTGGCTGGTGTTTTTTTTTGTTTTGTTTTGCTGGGTTTTTTTTCCAAAAACAGCAAATAAGAATTTTCAAATCAAATAAAGAGAATTCCTCATCACTGTGATTTCCCGAAGTGATCAATTGGCAATTGCAATAAAAAATTGCTCATCATTATGAATTCCAACACGGTATACCAG
Source organism: Gymnogyps californianus (assembly GCF_018139145.2). Lineage (NCBI taxonomy): Eukaryota > Metazoa > Chordata > Aves > Accipitriformes > Cathartidae > Gymnogyps > Gymnogyps californianus. The sequence continues at coordinate 84,242,049 of NC_059474.1, forward strand.
TGCTAGATTCAATCTTTCCTGGGAAGCTTTGCCCATCTTGACATGAGTATCTACACAATTTTCACCTCTCGTGAAGCATTTTCTTGATCCAGGGTTATAAAAAGCCAATGATAAATATGAAACAAATTGTCCTCATTCAGACAGTCACGATCTCAGTGCATCTTTTCCATCTGCACATTCTGAGTAATGTAATAATGTTGTCACTGAGCTGAAACCACCAAAACCCAAGGCCAAGTTATGAGATAATATTGGTGCTGAGTAAATTGGTGTGGTGAATGAAAACAATTAGCCACAGCTCCTCGGACACTTGCTAACACAGACACTAAATGGTGCCAACATAAAAACATACATTATACCACACTGGGCTATTTAGGAGCCTGAAATATAGCATCATTCATGTACTGCCACAATTTTTTTACAGGAAGGTAGCTGCAGGGTCTGAATTCTGCACTTCTTGTCCCAGCATTCTTCTTCTGGTTCCTAATGCCAAGTTTATGCAAGACTGGCCACCACACTAAGCATCGCTGCGGGAGCATGCCAATGAGTGCATAGCACCAGGGTGAGATCACATTCAGACCGGACCAGCTGAAATGTGCTTTGTAAAGCCACATACAGGATGCTGCATCCTGATTGTTGTTGCAATCTGTGCCGTCTTTGGATATCTTGAGGTTTTAATAAGGTGAGCAGCTTTACGATTCTCTCTCAGTGAATTACGGGAGAAATTGTTCCAGGAAAAACAGGAGTAAGTGGTCACTAGAAGACTTCTGCGTTCAAAAGGCTTAGTGTGGTCACTGCAAAGGTTGTGAGTTATCTGCGAAGGAATCAGGTCAGCATTCTGAAATGGATCCAGTTAATGAGAATGAAAGCGCCAACAATTCTGCATTAAAAGCCCTTGCCTAAGTCTTTAGATCAAAACACCAACAAAGGTAATTGTAGCCTTCTTACCTCCTTCCACAGGCTTCACATGAGGCCTCTAATTCTAGGGTGCTCTACTTCCCAGCTACATGTTACTTCCTAGCTCAGATAATACAGATTCCACAGAAAGAGCTGATATGAACAGTTTCTTAGAACACCTGAAGAGGAGATTAATGAGAAAAACTGATCCAAAGGGGAAAGCAGCTGGACAAGTCCAGACTAAAAGGAAGAGAAAGAAGGATGAGGAAGCAAAAAGGAAATCTGGAAAGTAATGAAATAGTAAAGATTCCTTAGAGGGTGTGGAATCTTCCTGCTCCTGTCTGCACTGGCCTGACTCATTACAGCATTAGTTCTGGCACTCGAAATTATTACCCGTGTCATCATACGTCAGACGGAAATGTGCCATTCTGATGCCAGATGTAGGAAATTATGTGGGAAACACTGATTCACTGCAAGGAAAATAGTATATTCATAAAAACTCACTTGTGAGGCTTGTGGCACACTGAATAAAAATAGCCTACTTTCAGTATTAAATTAAAACGGTGAATACGCATGTCATTCTTCAATCATATGCAGAGCCAGAATCAGAAAAGAAATGTAAATTTTTTTTAAGCCCTTTTGATATTTTGAATACCAGCACTTGGGGTTTGAAACGGCCACTTCTGTCCAGTGCTTCATTCTAAGCCACAAGGGAGCAAACGTCCATTGGTCAGCAAGACAAGATTTCTTGGTAATGATAATATCTTCATTAGACTTATTCGTAATGATAATACCTTTATTAGACCAACTACTTTATGTGGGAGAAATAAGTATATGGACCACAAAGCCTTCATCATGCCACTTTTGTATTTCCTTATCTAGTGAAAACACCTAGGTTATTTAACTGTCCGGTAGAGTTTTGCATTGTTTTGACAGAAAGCTCAGGATGCCCTTCAAGAACAACACTCTCAAACCACTGCGTACTGCAGGCCACATTTCACTCACTCTGTCACATTAGTACAATGACGGAGTTCCACATGGATGTATGAGAGCAAAAAAATACTTTTCTTAACTTTAGAGCCTTCTTCAGTGAGGAACTGAGTGTCCGCTCTACTGGAGGTAATGAGCTGTTATCACCCCCGGCTTAACGATGGGGAAACTGAAGTCATAAATATCCCACAACTGTGACGAAGGTCTCCTCCCTTCTAAAGCCATACCCTGTTGAAGGATTGTCCTCCCAGTTCTTTAAATCAGCAAATTACCACATTCGGGAATCTTTCCGACAGACACAAAAATCTTCTCTTGTCAACAAAACAGAACATCGTGGTAATATGATTAGAAAATTTTATAGGCAAACGTGTTCTTTACCAATTCGTTCAGCCTAAATGGAAGAGAAAACTCTTCCATTGGATTTTTTCATACCGTCCAGCAGGGAGGAATGGTAAAAACAGTTCTTGAGAAATACAATAAAGCACAGAACAAGATGTACTTTGCTACCAAACTTCTGTTATCGTTTATTTTTATTCTTACTGTTTGACACGCAAGCTTTTCTAGCAGAAGGATTGCATCTGGGTTGCACTACAGCAAACTCTTGCTTTTCTTGTTTTGTGCCAGAAGTGTAGCTTAGCACTCTTTCCCGTACAAAATAGCAATGGGCCTTTGCTGTTGGAACAATCTTTTCTACATTATCAGCCTGTTTTCAAACCCTGTGAAGGAAAGTTGGGTAGGTAAAGGGTAGGTGTCTGGTGCTAACGAGAAAGACTTCCCTAGAGCTCTTCTTCAGTAGGTGTGCTATGGCAAAGCTTGCAACTTCAGATTCCTTAAATCTCATGGGATTTTTCCCATGATCCAAATTATTTGTGTACTTTTCCAAGGACTTTCTGTCCCGCCCCACCTGACATATTACATATCTCAGTCACAAGGTGTGAAAAGTTACACCGGCATCATTAGAAAATAGTCTCAAACTTCATATTTACAGTGATATTAAACAGAAAAGTCCAACCTAGAAGTCGCTCCACTGCAGCCAACGGAATTATACTACAGGTGAACGTAGCCTGCAGATGCTTTTGCCTCACGACTGCCATGTATCTAAGTACTTGTCCTGTGGGTGAACTCATCAGTATTTACTATGAATAGCTTACTGAACTATGGAAAATACCAGTTCTCTCTACTTCTGTGCAATAGCAATTTTTCATTTCAGGGTTTTTCCAAAGACACACCCCATTTACTAGTCATCATCTAACTATTAGCAACATTTTCCTTCCATGGCATATGAATAATAGTATATTGCAATGGTAGGAAGGCATTATATACCTTAAACCCACTACTGGACAGGAACTGGGTAGCACATTAGGATCGAGCTCGACTGTCTTCTCTCCTTAAATTCTACTTTTCTGTGCGAGTGCTTTTAGACAAATTATTTTTGAGATTAAATTGCCTCCATGCTCATTCTGGAAGATTTTTATGTACGGAAAGTTTTAGTCACATCTTTTCAATGACAGATGAGTTGTTTTATCTGAAAGTACAAGTACCCCCCCACACACATATCCCCCAGTAATGCTGTGGTTAGATGAAAAATGAGAAAGATTGAAATGAACAATATCAGAGCTGACACATCTTAAAAACCTACTTAGAAAAAAACCAACCTAGCGAGGAGATGGATGGGGGAATGAAGATGAAAAATAATTGTGATTTGAGATAAAAGTTTCCAAATATCCTCAAACATTTCCTAGAGTAAATGCCATTTTCAGAAGTGATGTAAGCATGTAAATGCCTAAGTCAGACTGGAAGCCAGTAGAATCTACGTGGCTAAGAGAGTTCATACGTTACGAATTTAAGATATGAGTAGTATTTGGTGGTAAATCTTGCCGAGGGCACTTATTCTGAAATACGAATGACTTGTTCCAGTTCATTCTTACCACTTTGCAAGTAAGAGAAGGCCAGTGTTCACATCTACTGTAACACCAATACAATTACTAATATTACAGTTACACCATTCTAGTTTGGCTTCATGTTTCCCTGTTCAGACAAGCAAAGTGTCACTTTCAAAAAAGTAATGTTTTACAGCGCTATTAGATGTGGACATTAAAGTTTAGCATCTTTTTGGAACTTAAGGAGATTTACTAACCGCACTGTGAAAATCTTAGGTTGGCTCAGCATTTGAGGGTGCTGCTGTCTGAAACTTTAGATAGTCCTTTTGAAGGGTATCAATTCAAAGAGGGCCACATTCATTAAAATTCTACATAATGGCTAACAGCTTAGAAAAATAGTTATCATCTTCTGCCTGAGCACCTACAGGGAAATTAAAAACCTGTAAATGTATTTTTAGAATGCAAGTACAAACAATAAATTAAACCAACTTTTTAATTCCCTCCCAGAGGGGACCAGGGCATCACATGCACTAAAGACAGGGCCAGGAACAAGACTGGGGACATGACATACGATGCACAAGCCTGCTGTATTGACACAGCACGTATGCTTCAAATTCAGGAAAAAAAATCATGTTGTAAATATCTCATGGTTTCAGACACTGAGAATGTATTTCCTCTCTGGCTAAGTTCATATAGTGCAGAATAAATCATACCCATATTATTCTTATCTTTACAGCTGCCTAAACCCCTTTGCCTGACATTCAGGTCAGCTGAAGCAGCTGCAATTCAGATAGATTGATTTCCTTCATACTGCTAAAACATATATAAAAGAGTGGCATAAAAAATCTTAAGGTTTTAACAGTGTAAGGAAGGAAGGGGAAAAGACTTTTTTCCCATATCAGTAAACATTAAGTTTTACCTATATTCAGAATAGTAAAAAAATGTTAAGTCATTTAGGAACACAGCTCTTTAACTCAAATTGTAATGTGAAAGGAGATTTTTTAAAAAGCATTCTTTCTCCCAAGACAGCTTATTCTATACTGGGAACTGTCTAAGACAAGGAATCCTGTGTCATCAGGGAAAGCTGCATCTCTGATGAAGGGGTTCACTGGAGCATGACAGCGCCAACATTGCACTGCTTGCATCCCACTAGAAGGCTACGCTGGAAAGCGGCACTGTGAGAAGCCACAGCGAAGAATGCAGATCCGCAAGGAGCATTTTTTTTTGCCAGCACATCTACGTCACTTACTGGAAGCCCTCTAGTGAACAGCTTGTCTGCATGTTAGGGCTTATGCCCCTATAATTATGCTGCTAGAACTGCCTCGTCGTGCAGTTGTGTCTGCCCTTGCCTTCTCAAGAGGAAACTGAAAGGATTTTGCAAGTAGCTTTGACAGTCCATTATTCAAAGCTGTGCCGCTACCAAAAAGTTGGCAAGGCTGAAGAAGGTGATTTAAAATAATATCGCTAGTGTAACCTGAAGTAGATTAAAAAAGAGCTACCATACCTTCTGCTGGCAGAGCTACTGGGCAATGACATTCTCAGCTGCTCCTTGAGATCCAGAAGATTGGCACAGGTTGGAAGGCTGAGGTATGAACGAGAACAGGCACGGCAGTGCTGTTGTCCCCCTAGCTAATATGGATATGCCAACTAAGGCCTCCAGGCAATGACATGGCTGGAGCCATCTTCATGAGTTTCTAGGGACAGAGGTCAACTGTTATGGATATTCTTAATTAGCTTACTCAGTGTGACCTAAACATTTTTTTTCTGCAATCTGTTAGAAATTAGAAATAAAATTGAATAGTGGATTCTTATCTAACTAGCTTGTAGGGTAGCTATTCTAAGTAAGCCCAAGTTTGCTGTTGCATGTTAATGGTTCAAACCTGTATCATACACATGCACTGAACAGAGAACTCAGATGCTCAGGGTCAAAGTCATGGATAAACGAAACAAACAAGTTTTAGAATATTAAAAAAAGTGCACCCAGTTACAGCATAGATGGCTGGAGCTGAACATTGTTTAGGTGATCGATACCTGTGTTTTTTGGAAATACCTGCTGTGGTCAGACTGTGTAAATTAGGTCGGTAATTTCAGAATGTTTCTAATTCACTCTCAGAAGGGATTTAAAATAAATGGCTCATGTTATAAACAGTTCTCTCCACAAGTAATATTTTTTAATCACACAGAGAACGCACACCCATGTAAATGTGCCTGCTCATTATTTTTTAATGCAAACTTATTAACCTTCATGAATATGAATTCCACTGCGTTTAGTTAATCTACCCCAACATACAACCTTGCCCCAAATTTACCATTACACTTCATATTTCTTAGTGTTGTTGGGCCTCAATTCTGAAAACCCCAGCGCTTTATATTTAAGCCCACAAATGGCACCAAGTCACGTGTTTGACCTTAACAGTACAGATAACTCTTTCCCTGTATGGCAGGAACAGTCTTTAAGGAGTTCAGCCAGTCTCCACAGCAAATTCCCTGCTGTGTTTCACGGATTATTCCCACCCACACGAGCCAGTAACCACAGACAGCAAAATAAAAGATTCACATAACTGCTTACATCCAAATACAGTAAAATAATTTGTCAACATCCCTTGTAATAAACAAAAAAAAAAAAATTCCAAAATTTTTTTTTCTACCTCACACCAAGACTCAGACTTAGAAAACAGAACATGCTAACGTGACTTATGTTCCTAACTTTTGCCTCAAGAACCGTCTTTAGCCTTGACATTCATACTTTATAAGTTTGTAGCAGCAAAAAAGTACCCTGGCATAAGTTTTATGCATCATCTCACAAACCTTTCTTCATACACAGGCAGTAGTTAAGTCAATAGCACTGTACAGTTCACATATTTCAACGTCAGCTGTCTATTAAATGGCTTCTAATCATAACATTGTCAGATTACAGGCTGCCATTGATTAGGAAGTCATTATTTAAACTAAACCCATGACAGTATATATTCAGAACCGCAGATTTACTGCACTTTCTGCTCCACCTGCACCTACAACACTGAGGTGAGGACGGAGGTACGGTCCTAGAGTACAAAAGTGGGTCCTATGAATAATACCAACGTTTTCCAAAGAGCTGAGCATCCATCAGTTCTTTCCAAAGTCATAAGAATCACCCGAGAGCTAATATTCAGGCACGTCACTTCAAACCCTGGCGGAAGTGACAAACCCTCTTTACAATTTAACAGGCCCTTTGCATTTTGAACCTACTTCAGAGACAAAATCAGGACTGGCTGAGCATTAAGTTCCTCATGCTGAACAGCTAGAAGAACTACTTCACAGTTCATTCAAAATCAGCCTTTCCTCAATCCAAACGCAGCACATCCGACACTGGCGTGAGAGGATATACAGGCAAGGAGCTGCCTAGGACTACCCTTCTCACAGCATCTGCACTAGATGAAAACGCTTCAGCAGTAAAAAGGAAGAAGCCGCTTCCTCAGCATATTAATATTTGAACATTATTGCATAGAAACATAATCAGAGGACTTTTTTATAACGTTAACACGGTCAGTTCCCTATTCTGTCCCGTTTTGTCTGCTACAAAGCAGATCGATTCATGCACAAAACGTTCAGCAGACGTAGCCGTCACGCCAACCGCACACACCCTAGGTTAAGCAGACATAATAAAACAGAACAGGCCCCATTACTCTACCTGATCAGTGCCAGTTGCATCGTTACTACATCCACTGAATCCTGATATGTTCATGTATGGTGTTATGTGGTTATGACAAATATAGCAATACAGAAACAATTATGAAATAAAATATATGCTCCTACTCCTCGTGTATCCTGCTATTTACTTATTTCTCATTTGGTTTGCCCTTGAGTGCTTTGCTTGAAAGTATGCGTGGTGTAATACAGATTAATTTTTCCACGTGGATTTACTATGATAGGGGCTCCACAGGGCATGCCAGAGGGATGAATGTCCTCTTGGTTTATCGCGTGAGGGGCAGAAAGGCCCAAGATCCAGCACTTTAGGCTACAGCGACAAATAAGGCTCTCCTGGGAGAGCATTGTGACACTCCTAAGAGACGGGAGAAGGAAGCGCATCCTATTTAGAGCAGTGCTACATGAAGATATTTATACGGAAAAGCCACTATACCAAGTAACCCACATTTAATGTCTTGTGTGTTAATGCCTCAGGATTGCACAGATATAGTTAGCTGCCTGACTACAGCGAGCAGGCTGTAAACCAAAGGAAGGTGGTTAATCGCATAACTTGTAGCTAAGTCATAGCAAAGGATGTTGTAAATATTAGAAGCTTACAAGAGTCTCCTATGGATAACGTGCAGACATACGGCAAAAAAATCCCAAGACTGTAGCCTAGCTCGGGCAGTCCACGAAACACAAATCATTCGCAGTACGGGAGCAATTCTGGGAAACTACTGCCACACGCCCTGTCTGTTCTTGTCTTCTTTCCTAGAAGTAAGTTTTTGGCTACCATCCAGGACAGGAAGCTGGGCTAGATGCGTCTTCAGTCTCATCCAGAGCGGCTGTTCTTATGAAAGTCACGTGTACTTCACTCTGCAGTCTACCACTACTAGGAGAAGTTGGATTTATCCCTTACCCTCCTCATCTCTCTTGTGGAAAACAGGCACATGGATAGGTGGTGTCTTACTGCATTGCAACGACAAAGCGCTCTGTATTTTGGTGACCCAGCGCAAACTAAGATATATGAAAAACTACCTCCTTCACCGGCACTAGGGAATTGCTGTAGGTACGCAGCCTCCGTCCCTGACCTTGGCAGTGCCAGAACACACCCATGGATAGATAGTATGAAAGGTGTTCTTCCCCTTCCCTCCCACCATTCCCTTCCTGCCATTTACAGGTGACCCGAAATGACTGCTCCCTCTCCACAACCTTGAGAAAGTCCTGCCTGCACTGGCCACCACTGAACAGACTTTAGTGCCTCTGCACACATAATAGTTTTCCTCCAGAGGATGGTGTCTATCAGAAAAACCACCGTCAGCACATTGTCCTGTTGCAACATGTCTGTCTTGGGAATAGCATGGATTCCAGAGAGAGCTACATCCGGCTTCACTTGACCAGAGCAGCAGATGTTTGCAAAATCCCAAGTCTCCAAGGCAGAATTTTCACTTTCGCTGGCCGGTGCGCACCAAAGACTGGGACTAAAAGACCGACAACAACCAGTTTGCCTCAAGAGCCGAAAGACGTAATTTACCTCCTGGAATCGATGCCTATTTTATATGTTATTTTTGAAAACTGTGGATCAGTGAAGACTGCTACAATTCTTCCCTCCTGCTCTATGTCATATGTTTTTCTTCAGATGCAAGCTAATCTACTAAAACAGCAATGGAAATAACTTCTTGTGCAACTCTGGATTTTTGTCTCCCACCCAATTTTCAGCATGGAAGTGTATTGCCCAACAAGAAATGCTAATAAAACAAACACATCAAAAACCTCTCAGTTTTTTGAAGTCCTCATGGGACTTAGGACTTTTTGTCATCAGTTCTTTGAAATTCCTAAAATACTAAGCGTGAAGCAAGTCAAGCTTGACAGTACCCTTACAGCTTCAGATAAATGCCTGTAGATAGTCAAATGTCCACAGTCACATTAAGCCTATTGTTGCAACTTAAAACTGGATTTAACCCTTGCAACTATTTTTTCTTGGCATAAAAAGTGGAACCGGAAAGAGGGTTTCCATGTAAAGTTCCAGCTTTGAGTGATTAGCATCATAGCCTTTGTGCTGTATTGTAATAAACTTGATGAACTGAAAACATTTATAAGCTATTTAGAGGAATGGCTAGGAAATTGCTTTGTTCTCCGTAGCTGCAGACTGTGGAAGCAGAATGCTTTCAGGGAGAAATTAGAAATTGCTTACTCTACAAGGGTACTCAAAGATGATGACTATTACCGTCTGAATAACATCTCAGTTGTTTGCAATGACCTCTGTGGGAAGCCAGGAAAATTTCTTGAAAAGTATACTCCATTTAGCATTAAAAATAGAGGAACACCTACTTCAGCAAAGACACAGCCAAGCATCTTGCTCCATGGATACGAATTCACTATCCTCTTCCACACAGGAAGAGTGCACTCAGAAACTCACTTGCCAAGCTAGCAACAATTATATTATAAGTTTGGGGGTTTTTTTGCCGGTACTATTTGAATAAAGTAGCTGAACACATTGTCAGTGAAGGTGCTGTATTTCAAGGGGTTTCCACAGTCAAGCTAAATAAAAAGCAGGTTCTTACGCCCTGAGCAGAAATGACTTTGTACAAAAAAGAAATAGCGTACAGGTTTTCTATGTGAAACATCTGGTATCATAAATAAAGCTCACCTACGGACTTAAGAGATTTACCCTAAGGATAAATTTGTCCTTATCATTCCGGACTTGTGTGTCAGCATAAATCTGACTTTTCACCTCAGCTCAGAATTTCCTTCATACTCTTACCTGCTAGCAGCACAGCTTCACTTCTGATACCCGCACTGAATATGTAATCTCAGTTAAGATGCTGTACTTGGTACCTACATTTGATGCTTCTCTTCAATGGATTGTTGATATCTCCAATATCAATTTTTAGGATGTCTTGCATATATACTTCTATAACTTCTGTTATATTAGTGACCTTACAATAAAGTGCTGATTTCCTGTCAGTTTCCAGAATAACACTGCTTCTGTAATATCCAGACAATACATATAAAACACCCCATAGCAATTATTTTTATTTCAACAAGCTTGCTAGTCCTCTCTTCCTCATTCAATGTTACCTTTAAATTCCATCTATAATTAAATCCAAATTAAAGTCACAAAGTGTCCAGTTTGCACAGCAAGGAAAATATAATTATGCTAATGAAGTTTTTAAGAACTACAGTGAAAGCAAACAAATTCAGATCGAGAGAAATGCATTGAACATGGGCTTGCTTTTAAAAGGCCTATTTATTCTTTGTCAAACGGTGTTCATGTAACATACCAGATTTTTCTAACTTTTACTCGCACTTTTATTTTGACCAGCATCTTCTGCTTTCCAGGAACGCTGCACTTCTCATCCTAAGGGTATTACACTAGATTTTTACTACTACACCGTCATGTAAAATGAACCCTTTTTCTTTCTACACTTAAAACAAACTAGAACGTTTTGAGACATTTCTTTGTAAGTTTTCTCCCATGCCCTTGTCTCCAAGAGACAAGACCCAAGATCAACTACACATTTTCATAGATTCATTTAAGCGTTTTTTCTGTAATTCTCCTGCGGATCCTAGATGGCTGCCAGCACACAGGCTCTCCAACAGTGACACACTCAAATCCCTTAGACCCTGGATACCAATTTACCAACCCTCATCAGCACATAAAGGTGTCTTCCAAAAAGAAAAGTGCTCAGAGCAACCTAACGCAAATCTGCCTCTGCCTTTCCCCAACCCCAGCCCACCACGGTATTTGTAGCTTTTCCCCACGTGATTTTCAGCCCTTTGCAGCCCTGCTCATAATGTTCAGTCAGCTGCTCACCTCAGCCATAAATGCCAGCATTCCACTGTTCACTGAGAACGAAACACCTCTTCAGCCCCCAGAATGAAAACTTGGGTAGGAGCCATCTGTCCTTGCCTGAAAGAAAAAACACGGAACAAAAAGTCAGCAAGGGAAAGGTGGAGAATTTCAACTGTCTATTGGACAGAAACTCTGTGCCGTAAAAAAAATGAAACCAGATACGAAGAGATGGGAACTTTGCACCAGTGGCACATTACTGCTGCTACGTCTCTAATTCCCCGCAAAGAAGGACGGTGAAATTGTGAAGATATACAAGGGAACAGCAACTGTAATACGTAGATGACAGCTGTTTTGGAGTCTACATAATTTTCAGGAAGATTTGGGACAATACACATGTTTTCAATAAAGAAAACGCCACGAGCTTAGAGAGTCTCATACAGATAACATTATCAGTACAACATCTTTTCTGAATTTTTAACATGAAAACCATATTGAAAGCTGTGACGTGACTTTATGTAACTTCCAGGTTTTTTTAGTTACGCGAAGGAACTGGAGAGAAGTTACTTTCTGGGATTGTCCACAAATGAGTGTTTTACCAAAAATTTTAGTCATCTAGTGAGTAGATCTATCAAAAACAAAGACAGCTGAAGAACGGTTTGGCAAGCGACAAGAATGAAGATAACTAGTCTGGGTTTGCTGGGAACTTCAATGCGGATTTACTTTGTTTTAAACTCATGAAGACATCTTCCGTTGACTTCAGTAGCAGTGCTGATTCTATCTGCATACCAAAGTAAAAGCAACATAAAATGCTGGGTTTACGTTTTGCTGATGTATGTTATCAGAAAATAATTTTCATTTGTGGTTTTCTTTTTTTAATAGAATAAGCTTTAACGTAAGATCCACAGGAAGATGCCTTTATCAGACATAATTTGTAATGTGTGGTTAAACTACTTGCTAAAAGTCTTGGCAATGTTTATAATTCTTAATGATTATTTTAGAATAACCTAACAGAGAATATAAATGCAATTAAGATATGTCAATCAAGCTTAAGAGGAGTTTCCCAAGCCTGAAAATCCATGTTCCTCCTGTTGTACTCATAGCAAAGAGCTCAAGCACAAACTAGATACCTCATTTTCACTCGTGCGGAGTTCTATAATGAGTCACAGTATTCAAAAAGAGTTGTGGCAGAGCAAATATACCTGACTATTACAAATTTAACTGATATAAACTTGACTGGGAAATGACACAGCTTGAGTAGACTCTGCTTAAATTTACAGCACATTTTACATTCCTTGCAATTCAAACAGGCTACTTGGTTTGTTTGACTAATAATGGAAAACCATGAAAAAGTCAAAATATTACATACTTACGCAAATAGATCACAGAAATTGGAGCTTGTTACTATTTAGGAATAGCTGTTACTATTAATAATAGTAATAGTCATTACCAATGATTTTGTAATAACACAAACTATTGTTTCGTTTAAAATCAAATCAAAATAATTTCCTTGTTTCTCCATGAAAACATGCCTTTAAAGGATCCAATATCATTTGTGAAAGGCATTATAAATGTTTATCATTGTGGTTAATGATTCCTATTTTATTTACTTTTTAAAAATAATACCAGAACCTTTGCTCCAAATTCGATCCCACATCAAATGCTAGAATTTTCCTTTTTCACATAAAAAGGTACTTTCTGTTGTTTCCACTGTAAGGTTCTTCAGAGTGCAATAGTAAGACAGGGTGCAGAGAAAAGGAAAACTTTATTTCAATCATGCTAGAGAAAGCCGAGAAAAAAACACGTTCAATATTTAGGACCTCTGTAGAAATACAATGCACTGTTACCGAACGACACAATCTACCTAACTCGCATCTGTGCTTCCAATACTGTGCTCACTTAAGAAGACATTTCAGAGTCAGACCATGCCAGACAATAAATGCTAGTTATTAATAAAAAATGCATCTATCCATAAACTTTAGCACTCTGAGAGCATTGATTTACTGCCTGGACATCTGCAGAAAGGGATGCCAAAATAACGAAGATTAACTAAGATTAAACACTCTCATTAAAACAGACTTGGCTGGGTATTCATTTCTTCAGTTCGTGCCTTAAAACCGCGTATTTGAGCCAAGATTTTTCTAAACGTACAGTGTTGACTGGTAGCTGGAGGACTAACAGTTGCATGAAAAGCACAGGAAAAGAGTTTTTAAAAGATTGCCTGTGCTTTGATGTCTATATTTCTCTTCAAGATCGTAAATATGAATTTCCATCTTGAATCTAGTTTTCTTTCATTTCCTACAGAACAATTTAATACGTCTTTTCTATTTCAGCTGACAGCTACGGTGAACAGAACTTGTGCTCCTGTTTGTCTCTGTTTCCCTGCCACCATCGTCCGGGAGCAGGTCCTAAGGGAAAATAGGATATTAAAACAAGTGAGGTGACTGGAGGCTCTTATTTTACGTTTCAGAATAACGACTGCATAGCAACAGATGTAGTTAAAGCCGTCACTAATGATCGTCATGACATTCAAGCCGAACTTGGCTTCCCAAGCAGTGCATTTCCGAAGACGGCAGCAGGGAGGATCGGTGTGAGGCGAGACTATCGTGTGGGATGAGTGCCTCCTGGTGGCTACCTTCCCATATGGCATGGCAAACCCGGCAAGGCAAACACTGGCCTTTGTAATTACCCTAATATAGTCACAGACTTTCTATATAAACACAAGGTGAAGGCACAGTCCGGATTATTGCTGCGCACTTTAAGACAGTCACGGCCCATAGTAACACACATGCACACACAGACACAATCCAGAACGTACTGATGAAGGAAAACCCTTCCGGCTTCAAGCAACGTTCTGTACTGCCTTCTTTTCCCCTTCGTGAACCAGCACTTCTGAACAGAAGGTGAGTGATGTTGGACCAAGGTGCAAAATATGTATCTGTTAAATAAATCGGTAACACATCTTTTTCCTTTAGTATCTCTTCCGGCTCCAGCAATAGCCGTGACTCTCACTTTTGCTCGCATTCCAAAAATTCTGGGTATTCTGCTGTTGGGGCCCAGGTTTTATACACAGTTTGTTGCTGTAGAAAGCAGACTCTGCAGCAGGTGCTGAAAGTGCCAGATCATGGGATCTTGAGCAGGGTTTCTTAAAATACAGTAGCATGTTCGTCCCAAATACTATGTTCATCCCCAATACTGGTGTCCTTCGAAAACAGAGACTGCGGGTGGCGTGGGGGTACGACTGCTAGAAAGTAAAAAAAGGCCAGCAAATGAATTTCCTTAAAATGCAAAGCTTCCCAAGGGTAACAAGTTTTTTTCTGAAACTAAATTTTTCTCAAACTATTTTTTTTTCCTAAACTAAGATTCATTTGTTCCTTAAACTACGACTGCAAAATACAAGGTGGTTCACCTCTCTTCTCAACCTCTGTCTCATACAAATGTACACTTCCAGCAGCTGGGAAGGCAAAACAGAGGAGAAAAAAGTGGAGAAGTGGACAGAAAGACATAATATTCTCCCAGGATATAAAAAGAAATTACTCGCAAAATTTTTGGTAAAGCAACCTTTCCTGATACAGGTTTTCACAAGATGAAAGAACAATGCTTCTTACCAAACAAGCATGTTTGACTTCCTCTTCGCACACAAATAATTATTAAGAGATAATTTTAAGCTGATGGGATTGTTAATGCCCAAGACAGTGTTTCATAACTATAGTCCTTTATCATAGGCACATAAAAATACTCCACGTATAACAGACTCTGAAACAACCTGTTAAGAATACCCACCTTCTTCACAGCTGTCAATGCCTAACTCTGCTTTAACTGCTATGCAAACCAAATTGCATTTTTTCAGCTTTATCCTTTGTACCAATTTCATCAGTGCATTTTTGTGGATCACATGCATACTGTTATTTATTATTGTACTATTTTTGTTAGATTTTCTGTATAATGTATTCAGCAGATCTTGAACAATAGTAACATGGTCACTTCTTGTAGACTGTGCTCTGCAAAGTGTTAATTATAAATATTGTTATAGCAGTGGTGAGCTTTCAGATTTTTTTTTCAGGAATGATACAAAAAGGCAGTGTATTATTTTGGTGTGAATGACTGACATTGGTAGCATTTTTTTATATGTGCATTACTACATGTGGCTTCAAGGTCAAACCTGAGGTTGCCAGTACGGTGCAATTTGATTGGTGTGAAAGTTCATTTAAAACGTTGCGGTGTTTTGCTTTTTTTAAAGTTGTGATATTTAAGTTCCAAACTGGAATGGGATCTAAAACCTAAGCAGTTAACTCAGGCCAAGAAAAAAGGTTCCATCGTCATATTACTGAAAACTTATTTTTATTTGTCTGTAGGGGTCAGTATGAATAGCAAGAATCCAATTGGTACAAAAGGTGAGTTTGCATAAAAGATAATGGGTAACTTTTTTTTTTTGTTGTGTTCAGCATCGCTGACTGCAAGAATATGCTCCCCTACGTTTGTCCAACATTTTGTAACCAATGTACTTTTGAAGTAAAACAATTCTTCAGTTACAATTTGCATAGCAAATTTTATCAAAAGCATTTATAATACTACTGCTTTTTTCTAGTCTACTAATTTGGTAGAAAAATCTGTGGGGGATGTTCCATTTGTGGAAAATTTTAACAACAGCAATTCAAAGTTTTGTAGTCAAGTACACAAACTTTGCATACAAAAAATGAGCGGAGAACCTTTGTCATCCTAGACAAAAAGAAAGGTTTGACGGAATTCTCTTCTCTGTAATACCAATTTTTAGAACTACTGATATTTTTTTCATTTCCCCATCGTGTTTTCTGTTATCCTCTTCAGCTTTTCTTTCTTTTAATATCTTGCCTATTCTTTGTGATATATATGTACCTCCTTCAAGTAACCTACTCCCTTTTTTAGGATTACTTGCAATTCCTTTTCCCACCACCACATAAAGTGTCAGCCTATCCGTATTTGAACATCTCCATTTTTATGGAACAATCGGTATGACAGTCCTAAAATAAATAGCATTCCAAAAATGGCTGCATTTTATATAAATGAGCTTAAATAGTCAATTTACATTCATAAGGATATACATAGGATAGATTAGCATTTGAAGATCTTTGTTCTGTCTTAAAGATCTACTATGTGTTCAGGACCGTGAATTTTCAGAGGACTTCCTATTTCCTCACATGTTCATTTTTCTCCAAACAGGATAGTAACAAGAAATAATCATGGGAGTAAGGGGCAGTGTATGTAACTGTGTCAATGAATCTTGGATAAGTGTCCTTTTTTAAAAAAACTTTATAATTAATGCAGTATGTACATGCTAGATGGTGTGTAAAGTTTGGTGTCACTCCTGTTTATAAAACAAGAGATGGCAACCTAAAGGGGAAGATTTACACAATATCTACAATATGGGGAGAGAATAAGGGTCTAGGACAAGTCATTAAAAAACAGTACGCATTGTCTGTGGAAGCACCTGAGCCATGTCCCTTACGCAAGCACCTAACTGATCAAAAAATTTGCCAATACCACAGCAGAAACTGCAGCCTCAGTAATCTGTTGCATCTTTTCAAAGCTTTTGCCAGCTTTATAAAGGGATTTGCCAACTGTCAGTAGGCTCAGTATTGCAGGTGAGGTTGCCGTTTTTATTTCGGCATGCTTTGTACATGCTATTTCAGATGTCAGTTTGTTTTCTTCTTCCCCACTGCACAGAGGAATTTTTCCACACTTTTTAGTGAAAAATCTGCCATAAAACATGACAGAAAGCACTAATATGTGAGTTGCAAGAAAGTCCACGAGACTTCCCCTGGGAAAACATGAGGGTGCAGCTAGGAATTACGAAGGGCATCGATGTCTGTCTGTGGAGGTCTGACTCGGTGTCGGCTTTGCCCACACCGCGTTTTGGCGGGAACTGAACTTCTATACGAATCAAAGGATGCAAATGAAGACCGCCTTTTGCACCATCACCTGCAGAGGTTCCTGCCACAATCCCCCGAAGCCCTGCAGGGTGGCACGGGCCCGGGAGGTGCGTAGGGGCTGTGCCGCTCGCCCTCTCAGCACACAAACCCGCAGGGTTTGCTAGCCCCGGACACGGTTTGCCAGCCCCGGGCCATCAGACGGGTGACGGCCAGCCCACAGGTGTGCCTTCACTTTAGGCGCTGCCACCGCCCTTTCAATTTTGCCGGGCGGTGCATTCGTCTCGCCCCTCAGGCCCGCCGTTCCTGTCACGGCGACCAGCAGCTCCGCCCGGCCCTCAGCAACGCGCCCCGCCCCGCCGTGGCCCCGGGCCCGCTACTTGCCCTGGCTCCTCCCCTCGTCCCTTAGTTGCGGCGGCGTTTCCGTCTGTCGGGACCGACATGGCGGCGGCGGCGACCGCCTTCTCCTCGTCCTCTGTGCTGCGCCCGGGCTTGGCGCCGCTGAGGAGATGGCGAGTTCTCTCGCGCCCGGCGCCCCGGGCCGCCTGCGGCAGCAGCAACAGCAGCAGCAGCTCCCCTCGCAGCGCTGCCAGGTACGCCGCACCGCTCGGGGCATCTTCATCCTCACTCCTTCTTCTTCCTCCTCTTCCTCCTGCCGGTGCGGCGGGGAGCGTTCTGGGGAACGGCGGGCCGGGCGGCCGCCGCGCGCGCCGCCGCCGTTTAACGGTCGCGCTGGAAGCCCGCGAGCGCGCGGCGGGCAGAGCGGGCGCCAAGCGCCTGAGGGGAAGGCAGGGCAGAGCCCGGCCCGGCGCCCGCTCCCGCTCCCCTCGTTTCCCTCGTCGGTCGCCTCCGGGGTGGCTGCCCCTGGACCCCGGCTGACTTGGCGTTCTCCCCGGGAAAATGGGGTTCTGCGGGGTCTGTGCCAGCGGGCAGAGGTACCGGGAAGGAAGGAGGGAGGGAGGGAAGGGTGGCTGCGGCACTGGCGGCGTTAAACAGAGCTCTGAAATGGGGGAGCCCTTGCGGTGTGGCGTCCCTGTCTCCTCCCCGAGGGGAATCTGACTGTTAAACATTTGTTGTGCTCCTGGTACCTTAAAGAGCCTCTCAGCTGATTTACACAGAATTACTATATATATTAATTTTTTGGCTTCTGTGATCATTCTCGCTGATGGCTTGTGGGCGAGTATTTTAATCTTTGCTAAAGAATATTACTGTCTGTATGGACGGACATGTGATGGTGACAGCCCATCCCATTGCATCTCGCTGTCCTCAGCAAGGCAGGTGGTGTGACACTGTGGTGCTCCTTTGTTCTTGAAAAAATAAAAACAAAATTTAAAATAAAAATAAATTAAAATAATAATTATTTAAATAAATAAATAAATAAATAGAAAGCATCCGGTCACGCCGTGTCTCGCGTAGCACTGCAGCGGTAGGGGTCTGCCAGTGTTTGCTGACAGCCTGGATCCCTAGGGCGAGCAGGGCACACGCTAACACAGCGAGGACCGGTCTCCTGATATTGTTACCCCGCGTGTTTCATTTAATGTGCTGGCTGGACCGAGCGTCTCATGTTGGTGTTGCAGCATGGCAACTACGGGTGCTTGTCTGGGTGGGGATGGGAGGGTTTCAGCTGAGCTCTTGCTTGTCAGCCTTTTCATTTATACTGGAATTGTCTTAAATACTGACCTGAAAGTTTGCTCAGTTCAGCAGATCACAAGTAGCCTACACTGAAATCATTGTCTTTGCTTTGTGTTTTCACACATGAAAAGATTAGCAAGCCGTACTGTGACAACTGAAATAAATGTCTGACCTCCTAGATATTCCGTATATCCTGTACAACAAAGCATTCGATTCTGCTGGTTTTGGCACAAATAGCTGTATTTCTGGAACAGTGCATGCCTAGTTCTGTTCTTTGCTGCTAGTAACTGTTTTTTCCAGTTCTGCAAAAAGTAGATGCTCCTGTAATAATGATTTTACAGAGATTTTCCTGTGGTATGTATGGGACTGAGATCCCATTGTGATGCCCCATAGGATTTTTGGCTTTTAGTGTATAGGTTGATCTAAACTAGCAGCTGACATCTTTGTTACTGTAATGTCCTGCAAGTCCCTGGATGCGCTAACAAGAAAGATTCAGTACATGAATTGTTCTGCTGTAAACTCACACAGGGTTCAGAATAAGATCATCCATGAGTGGGTAGGATGGTAGTGGGATGGGATGGCATAGTAACACGTATTAAATCTGTCATTATACCTGGTTAAGTTTTTCATGTGGATAAAATTTAAGATAGTAATTCACTTCCCGATTTCAATGTCTTGAATAGCTTGCTGCAGTGTCACCTTGCTGAACAGCTGATGCTTTACTTTTTCGTGTAGTTCTTGTATAATATTTCCATCGAAGGACTTCAACTATCTAGATTCTAAACCTAAGAAGCATCAACATATTATAATATTTGCTATTTTTATATTTGACAGTTGTGAAAAATTTTCTTTACTTGAGAAAGTTGTATACACAGTCTTTTTAACAAGGAAATAAAAGACTTTGAAGAGCATTACAGTGCAACTAAGGAAAATGGCAAGGCATTGGAAGTTTCATGTTATGTATTTAAAGCTTGGGTTTTTTTTTTCTCTTGTGAGAGTTAATTTTGTAACTGGGTGGTTTTGCTGAGACAGAGTTCTGAAGGTCCGAATAGCAAATGTGATAGTATTTACTGAGTTGTAGTAAAGTGTTCTTCTTGATACTTATTTTGCGTATGAAAATACTAGTTGATGCATAGAAGACAAATGACAGTTGAATGCAGGAAGTCACAGATGTTTTCAAGGTGACCTTTGTTTTTCTTAAACTGGTTGCTCAGGAGGTTGCTAGAATTGGAAGGTGAGCTGAATTTAAGTATATTTTCTGCAGCAGGTGTGCATGTGTATGCTGCTTCTTCATCTTTCCCTGATAAACTCTCAGCACCTTATGTATCGTATCTGGAGAAACGCTCAAAGCTTTAATTGTTGTTGAGTAAATCCAGAGACTTTAAAAAAGTGGTATGAATAGATGGTGACTACGTAGCAGAAAGTAGGTTCTTGGTGAAATATACTTCATAAAAATAAATCGTCTATGTTATGTAAGAAGTGGTGTTAGTGCAATTGTTTTCTTACTTTTGGGAAGGTAATTTCTGGAGTCGTGAAGGATAGAGAATCCTCTTAGAAGGAGGAGAACTAGAAACTTCTCCAGTTGGAGTGGTAAATGACAATGCATTGCCACCTGATTTGTTTCTTTTTTAGTATTTGCGTCTGAACCCAGGAGTGGTTTCTGCTTTGTAGCCGCTGGCGTTTAAAGAAGTTTCTTTCAGTAACTTGGTAGGTAGTAGCAAGAAGACTGTGGGTCATTTTGGGTGCAGTTAAAATGTCTAGATGGTTGTGGTTTTTTTTTTTTTCCCCCAGAAGTGCTGGCAGTAGCTGTCTGTTTCCAAATATGATCGTATTTAACAAGGAGTTCTTTTTAAGAAATGGCTGAACTATGTTATGGGTGGGATGATGCTCCTGGCAGTTTGTTGGTGCTTCTTGGATTATTGGGTTTTTTTCCCCATCTTAAAGACTAGCGGAGGAAAGAAGTTGTTTCAGAACTCGCCACTGTGCGTTTCTTCCATATGCTGTTAGGGTAATATTTTAAAATCCTTAATGTTCTACCATCTGTGTGTCTATAAAGTTTAAACAAGTGTTTCTGAACAAATATGGTGTCTGCTGGATTTTAGATATTTTCCCCATGTATTGAATTGTTAAACATGTCTCGTGTTTGAGTATGTTGCTAAATAGACAAATACGCATCTTATTAATATAACAAAACATTAATCATACATTATTTTACTCCAGTTGTGTAGTTTCTTATAGTGGAGACAGAGTGCAAAACTGGTTTTAGACCATCTCAGAAAGCATGGTGGTTTTTTTTTCCCTGAATGTTGTTCTAGGTGCGGACTTGTTCATCCCCCAGAATATGGTACAGAAAAAAGCTAACTGATCAGACTTGCAGCACTTTGAAAACCAGTCCAATTTTAACGTAAACCCAGAATGCTTTATTGGTTTTGCAAATGACTTTGAAATACTTTCATCATGGCAAACTCACTCAACATGTATTAAACATCAATGTTAAATACGTTTGTGTACAGATATACATTAAAGCTTCAAGCATATGTATTTGCAGAGAGCGTGGAAATGTTTTAGTTCTGGATGTTGAGGGTAGTCAGGCAAAGAAAAAGATTACTGCTGAAGGGTGCCAAGCTTTTATTCTCTTAATACCTAATCAAACATTTTTTTATCTACTAGGGCTTTTTTTTTTGGTTTTTTTGTGGTTTGTTTTTTTTTTTTTTTAATTTTCTTCTTCCCAGGGAGGTTTTTCTTTGGAACTAAAACCGCACTTCTGTTACACAATAGATAATGCATGTTTCCGTGATATACTGAATTTGTACTCGTCTTAAAATTCTAGATGAAATTATAAACCCACTAGAACTAACAATGATCAAGAGAAATAATAAATACTGCTGTCTTCCTAGAAAATAGAGGTAGAATACCATCACGTACTTTGCTGATTTTATGTGTCAAGCAAAGTTCAAGCAACAAAAGTTGAAGTAGCCAAACACCAGGTGTGAGAATGAAGTAATTAATTATGGTGATTAATTTATTAAAATCTTTCGTAGGAAGAACAGTATGTTGTCTTGCTGTAATGATGACCAGCTGAGATAAATCATCATCAAGACTGAAATAATTCATTTTAGGACACTTCTAGATAGTCTTCACTTGTACCAGCTATTGAAGTGTTGAGGTTTCCATTTGTGTAACTGAAATGCATATGGTTAAGTGTAAACACTAGGTATTCGTGTTCATTTTTTTTTTTTATATAATGAAGTAGACCAGCAGAATGGTAATGCATGGACAGCTGCTAATTGTGGAATTTCTAACCATGTAAAAGAAGAACATAATGATCTTTATATTCTAAGTAATACAACGTTTGTTTTAGCCTTGGTTTTGGCCTTGGAGTTGTAAAAATTTAGGTGCTCGCCGATTTAGGGCAAAACTATTTGCTATATATGGAGGTGACGTAAGCTTTCAAATCTATTTGAAAACTTCTGCTAGGAAACATATAAGAAACGATGAACATTTCAACCGAAGTGGTGGTTCTTGCAGTAGTGATATTTAGAGCTTGGTTACAGTGATAGCATTTTTCAGTGCAGAGTTAACCTAGTGCATATGTGGAGTGCTTTTAATAGCTTGGGACTCGTGACAGCTGGGACACTTGGTTTCTGAACCATTATAAAGATTGTTAGCTGTGTTCCAAAAAAGATTTGCATTAGTGACGTTGTACTGATATTGGTAAACTATGGGTGGTTGAGCCCACGCAGCTCAAGACAGGTGTATGATGGTCAGGAATGGGCAGACGATGGGGGAAGCTTTCTTGCCTTACACAGTAAATTTGGGGGGGGGGGGGGGTGGAAGTCACGAGATTTGCTGTTCTTTCCTTCCTTAAAAGAGAGAACAGTGCATGTGTAAGTTGACAGGCTCTTTATCTGTAACTCTGTAAGGTACAAAGCTGACCTTTCACACTTCATTTTCCAGTTATTTGGTAATTTCAGTTGCCCTGTGGTTCATGGTCAGTCTCCAAAGCAAAGGCTGAAAGTTTTATCTAAAGATTTCTTTTCCCTGTACTTTGTTTTCATTGAGATTCTCCTTGAGACCTGGAGTCACTTTTATAAACATTTGCCTTCAATGTACATGCTATTTACCATCTCCCTTCCCAGCATCTTTAAGTTACGAAAATGAAAAATAGAACTAGTCTTTGCAGTGATACGTTTCGTAACTTCCTCAAAGTATCCATTTAGCTGTTGGAATGCTAGAAGAGGGTAGCTCTTTTAAAGTAGGGCCATCCCATAACTTCTTGCTAAGGTATAATTGGACTGGTTTTCTTCTGCATATGTGAGCTAACCTGGAATCATTTTGATCTTCTATACCTGGGCTGCCCCAGAGTATTAATTTTTCAGAGTTGTCTTAACTTGAAACATTTCTGTTTTCAGGCAAGTTGTTGTCTTTTATAATTGACTTTTGCTGAGGCTTGTAGAACTTACTGTTTGTTGTCTTCAGAAGGATCCAGGTGTTGAAGAGCCTTATCACAGCACCTCCTGGCTAGGATATATTACAGGCGTTTTGTCCTAGCTTATAATGTGTGTGTGTGTGAGGGTGTTTTTTCTTCTATATTTGTATGTGTTTGTATGGTTTTGTGTTTTTAGTGCTGTTTTTCTGTTCATTCGCTTTGGTTTTGATCCTTGGATGACTGAGAAGATTGAACGTGACTGGGTGAGAATGGTCGGATGTAAGTGAGGACGGACCTTGAAAACTTAGTGAGCCTATGGCTAGATTTTAAGGGAGAGGCATGCACTTAAAATTGTTTGCTTAAAGATTAGGACAACTTATCCTTTGGCCACGCATTTAGAGTAAAAATAACATAGAAACGCGATACGCATTCATATGGATTGAAGATATTTTTTGGCACCAAAATATTGTTAAGTCCTTGTATTCTTAAATGTATACGGCGTTGCTACACAGGTGAGCATTCATTATTTATTTCGCATAATGAGTACGTCGAAAGAAGTATCTTGTGCCAAAGGTATGTATCACTAAAACATAAATAATGAAGATGAGAGAGACACATCTATGCAAATGAGCACATAGAGAGCAGGCCATACAGGAAAAGAATAAAACCACATCTGTTGGCTTAATTTGTTTTCTTTATATATATATTGAAGTTAAACAGTACAGAAACTTGTGTTTGGGAAGCAGCTAAGACTGGTGCAAAATTGGAGGAAACAAGGTATTCATGTTTTTTCTGTGCTAAGTATGTTTCTAATACTTTACTTTCCTGACAAACAATCGGATACATTGTTCTCAGCAGTGTGTTTGTTCTTCTTTTTTTTTTTTTAATAATAGGCGCTGTGATTTTTTTTGTTCCTTTTTTTTTTTTTAAGTTATAATGACGCCTTGTTGGTGTCATTATAACTCATCTGGAGTCCTTGCTGAACTATGTCAGTTACAAAGGGTAGTCATGTTGAATTAATTTATTCAATTGAAAGCAGGGGTTACAGTCTGTGTGTGTGTGTATGTGTGTATACATGTAAAGCTCTTCATCTGAAAGAAGGAGGCGAAGGACGTTTGCAGGGGAGAAACCCTCTCCTATTCAGGCACTTTGGAGTAAGTAAGATCAAGTAATCGGTCAATGGTCTTTGGTCAAGAGCTGATAAACCAGGAGCGTGTTTTTTCTTCCAGTGCTGCACAGTTGTGCTCATTAGGAGAGGAGTGAACTTGTCCACTAGTAACTTTAACTTTGAGTCTGTCTTGGTAGTTCTGCTTCTGGGGAGTTGGTGGTATTTTACTGCATTTTTACCAATAGAACAGTATTTACTTTCTTGTTATAATATCAGATGATTGTGCCAAGAAACACTGTATGTATGTATCATGTTAGGATTCTTGGAGTTTCTTTGAGAAGATGAGAGGTTCAATTAGTGAAGGAGATAGTGTAGATAAAAGCTTGAAGCGTGGTGGAATATGTCCCATGGACGTGTACAAGGTGAGGAGCACCTATGCTCGCTCACAGTGAGCAGACAGGCAGGAAGATGGAGAAGACTCCAGAGACCAGGAGAACAACAACCAAGGTAAGATAAAGCTGACACTTGGAAGATCTGAATGAAATAGTACTTAAGGAAGTGCTGCTCTGTCGAGATGCACTTGATCTTTGGGCGGTTAGCTGGTGAGGTGAGCGTGGGAAGTTGATAAAACACATTAAGAGCTTTACCAAAGGGTAAGTCTTAATATTATTGTCACCAAAGTGTCATTCAAGGGTGAGGGTAGGGCTTGTAAGATTAAGTAAGGAATTCAACTTCCGTTCCGTTCTGTGGTGCCTCTGGAGCGCTGTTAAGGTTTACCTCGTATGTCATTTGAAATAGACTTTATTTTACAATACATTTTGGAGGTTGTCGTGTTACTGCTTACAAGTTGGTCATTTATTTGAAGGGGTTGAGCAGCAGTAGAAGTTAGAGAGTTGGATACTATTATTTCCAATCCAGAAAAATGTATTTTCAGGTATCTTGCTCTTCCCTATGTAGCAGAGTCCTCATAGAACCGTTCTTCGGTAACCTGAAATGTAGACTGGATTTCTTCATCTATCAGTCAGATACAGAGGTTCAGTTTGGATGATGTCTTTGTGTAAGACCATAGATAACCTGTGATTTGGGGCGGTCTTGCGGTTGTCCTGTCCCGTGTGGCACGGGTGTCGCTGTTGTATGTTTCCCCCATACCTTCCTTCTTCCACACCCTTGTGCATTTAGTTTCTTTGGTCATGAAGATTTACTAAGAATGGTTGACACTGCAAAAATGTCTGAAATAAGTAAAATGCAACTTACTCTTTTTGGCTGCTTCAAGTTATGGTTTTGAATCTCATAGAATACCATGTTTTAAACCAGAGCAGTGATACAATTTCTTGCTCTATAGCTTTCTGTCTCTTCCTGCTTTCTCCTCCCGAAGCACCACCACCGCCAAGCAATAAAGTTAGTATTTAAAGGCTGCTTATGTGATACAAAAGGAATTAAAATCTTAGCATCTGGAAGTTATACATGCTGGAGGTTTCTTGTTTGTTGGGGTTGCTGGAGTGTGGGGGGCGGTTCCACATCCTTGGTTGGGGTGATGATCATAGCAGTGATAGAGGGAAGAGGGGGGATGAGGAGTTCTAGGACAAGTTCAAGGCACAAGACTTTTCCAGTTTTCCTCTGCTTTTCTGTATGGGTAGGGCAATGGTTGTGGGCCCTTCACCCAAGGAGGATGTTTGTCTGCTGTAGTGCTGGTTGAGGGGCAGAGGGAGGTTAGTGGAAGGACAAGGAATTGAAAGGACAAAAGCGGGGAGGGCATGACAGAAGCTCCAGAGTTAGTCACCACTGGCTTATATCAGTTAAGTCCTAAGAAAGCTGAGAAATAGTATCATCTAGGCTTGGACAAAAGAATAGTGTGAATAATCCATGTCAAATAGATTTTTGAAGAAAATGTGGGAAGGGAGGTGGGTAAAAATTGCTTAAAGCAGAAAAACTCAAGGGCGTAAGAACGTTCTCATGTTCTGTTCCCAAATGCAGGAGTTCTTAGCTACGTTCAATCTGGCTGGCTACGTGTGTTGGGAAGGTGGGGTGTGGCAGGTGAGCTCCTCTTTTGTGTGCACTGATGGCGCATTCCTGCCCTTCAAATAAGGGAGTGGGGATACACTTCTTTCCCCGGGTGGATTTGTAGTGCGTTAGTGTTTTTCAAATAATATTTGAAATACTAGCAAATTAACTAATCAAAGCATTTGCAAGTATTTAATGTGGTAGATCACACATGTAAAAGTGTCTTGTTTGTGAGATTTTTGACCTAAATATTGTGTATCTTCTTGTCTTTATAGTGATGAAGCAACCATTATCTCAGGGACAAAGCTTGCTAAAC
This sequence comes from Gymnogyps californianus, assembly GCF_018139145.2. Lineage (NCBI taxonomy): Eukaryota > Metazoa > Chordata > Aves > Accipitriformes > Cathartidae > Gymnogyps > Gymnogyps californianus. The sequence goes on from NC_059474.1 coordinate 84,268,664, forward strand.
AAGTTTTGAAAGAAGTTCAAAGGGATGTAGAATCGTGGATATCCTTTGGAAACAAGAGACCTCATCTCACTGTCATATTAGTAGGAGACAATCCAGCTAGTCATATCTATGTCAGAAACAAGATAAAAGCAGCTGCAGCTGTAGGTACGTGTTATGTGATACAAATGATCCTTTGGTAAGCACAAGATGATACTGTTATTTAAAAATAAAAAAATAAAAAAAGCGGGGGGAACCCCCTTTGTATCTTAATTTAATTTTGCACTGTTTTCTTCGTCATCTTCTCTGATGAACCTAAAGAAAAGAAGTTTCATTGACGTGTGAAGAAGGTAGTTTTAATGGCACGTGCTTGGTAGCCGTAAGTTCAGTTCTGCATCTTAAAATGTTGTTAGGAAAGAGTTTGCACCCTTAGTGTTAGAAACTGGAAACAAAAGGAGAACACTGGGGAATTTTTTTGACAGTTAAATGTCTTAACTGGCTTTGAGAGGCTTGGTGAATAAAGTAATCAGAGAGAAATTATGTCAGTTTTTAGTTGTTTCTGCAAGACACTGATTATTTTTGAATGTGAAATATTTGCTTAAGAACTTGCCTCCTCAGTACCTGTTAGATTCCTTGTTCTATGTGTGGATTTTTCAGCCCACCTGCAACTGTGGTGGCAAATCCTACTACCCCGGAATTGATGGGAACAGTGATTAAGTAACCAGTTCCGCAGGAAGATATTGAGAACCTTTTTCTTCATAATGTCAATAATTTCTTCGTGATGTCAATCGTGATGTGCATCTGCTGTATCTCATGGAATATTTGTCCTGTTGAATGCTTTAGCTCCACAGTAGAGCTGGGCAAGCCAATCCAAAACCAAGGCTTCACAGCTCTGAATACGAAGGGCAAAATTTCAGACGTAGTGAAATCAAACAGTAAAGCTAAGTGATTGATTACCCGGGATAAAGCCCAGTCACTACAACGTCTCATCTCCAAATGAAAAAGGATCATAGCCTAAACACGGAACTTCAGTGTTGTTGCGATCAGTGAAACTGCAATCTTGTGAAGTAACTTGAAAAATTTTCTTTTCTCATAACGAGTTTCGTCCCACAGAAGTAGAAAAGCTACCAGATAAAATGCCAGCGTAGCTTTATCTGTTCAGTTTTAGTTGTAATTTTCAAGAGCACATTTGTAGAAAAGTTTCATGCTTTATTTTCCAAATACTTCTAAACTGTTGTTTAATTTTGGAGCTACTGTGTCCAACTATAGACTTTTTTTTTCTTGTATGATTTGTTGTAAGATTGTACTTGACATGTAGAAATACAGCATTAAAGACCAGACAGTGAAAGCAGAATTTTTAGCAGGTCCTCCATGGTTAAGACAGTTGTTAAGCATCGGACAGATTTTTAGACAAAATGACTAAGCTGTCCGTAGATAAATTTCCTGGTACTAATGTGTGTCTTCTGTTTTTGGTTTTTCTCAGGCATTTCTAGTGAGATCATACTGAGGCCTAAAGACATTTCTCAGGAAGAACTCTTAGATATGACGGTAAAACTCAACAAGGATTCAACAGTTAGTGGTTTATTAGTTCAGCTACCTCTCCCAGGTAGGTGATGTCTTTTGTCCCACTCCTTCTATACAGTCAATGTAAGAGGAAAGAGTTTGACAATTTTGGGTTGCAAGTGTATCTTAGTGACATAAGAAGCTCTTGAAAGAGGACATGCATCATGAAGGATTAGTTGAGATGTTAAATTTTTTGTTGTATGCTAGCCTGCAATTCATTTTAAACAAAAAAGCAAATTAAATGGTGAGAATCATTTCATGTTGTCAACCTTGCCTTTTTTTAAAGTTCACTCAGAGTGCTTTTTCAAGGAATTTCCATCCCCACACACACTTCTCCGATTTATTTCTCCTTTATTTTGGGGGGTGTTTTTTTGTTTTTTAACATGTTGCACTGTTTTGCCTTGAACTCCAAGACCTTTGTCATATTTTCATCCCCTATATCATGCCAAGTTGTGCTGTCTAGCAGGTGATGCTGCGGCCTTTCTCACAGTGTTTCCAGGTTTTGCCTTAAACATTTGTTTGTGTTTTCTATGCTGTCCCTAATGTTCCAGGTGAGCTTTGTACTAAGGTCCTAAAAGCCTCTACTATATTGTTGTTTTTTATTTCCTTTCTCCTAACTTGTTGTAATAAAATCTCGCTGAAATATCACTTGGCGGTAGCTGGCAAAGTCTTGGTCTTCACTGTCAGACAGTTCTCGCTCCCTTTATTTCATACCTCTGAAACAGCAAAAATTGGGGCAGATGCTGAGTGTTATAGAGGAAGAGATGCTTTGTTTGTATTTATAATAAACATCAGCGTTTGTGATGACGGCATTTTGTGCTTTCTATTATATGAAAGCTACCTGAAATGGGCCACTTATTTCAACAAGTTGGCCACAAGGTGGAAGTATAACACAAGTAAGGAGATGGAAATCTTGGACCGAGTGAGGAACTCTAGGAGCTGATGGAATGTGATCGGTTTGCTTGGAACAAACGTATTTCCCACTAAGAACAGATGAGGGGAAACAGGTAGTGTAACAAATTTTCATTTCAGTAGTAAGAACTCGTGCAAACGATGGAGCACTGACAGCCTAGGGATGGCTATCTTTGTCTGAAGCCTGTAGCAAAGGAAACATACTCATCCACTGGACTCCCAATCCGCTGTTGTGTTCCCCAGAAATGGGAGGTGTCATGTGTTGCTTGTCTTACTTGTGTGAGTACTCGGTAAAATTGTTAGGTACTGCTTGCAGAAATGCATTTTTTTTTTTAATGAGGAGCATATCAGGTCATTACAGTCTGCTCTTGAGCTTTCTGCCTTCATGGATACATAGTTCAACAACAGACTTAAGTCTTGAAACTTAGTGAATTTAAACCTGTTCCACGTTTGAAAAGAAAAAAAAACCCTGAAGATAATTCTAGTTGTGTCAGTTGAAATGTCTGATGCTAGTACACTTAAATGTTTAAGCCCTCAAGTAATTGGTTGAAGATCCCTCTCAAGAACTATGGTACATCTGTCACAGTAACTACGTGAAGACTCATTAGCCTTCCTCTAACCTATAAAACTTGCTAGTTTGAAGCCTGGCTGTTGCCTGCCTTAGTAAAAACCTTAGAGTAATTTTATCGATAGCAGAACTGTTTCAGTATTGCATTGTCTGTAAAGTAAAGTTAAATACGCAAGTTATCACGAACTGAAAACGTTGAGGAAGTTCTTTCCATAATAGATGTCAGATATAACTCTGATTACTGAATTTTTTTTTTTCCTCCTCCCGAAGGTACTTCAGAAACGGAAAGGCAGAAAGCTCAGTTAGCTCATTTTCCAAAATTATTTTGATTTGTATTGTAATGGAAGGAGACAAAGCCTAGAAGTTGTGAAAACTTTATCAGTGGAGGCTGCTTATTCCAGAGTTGAGGTTGTTGTGTGGGGTTTTGTTGGGTTTTTTTTTTTGTAGTAAACCGCACACAGGTGTGGCTTTTGATCAATGTTGGGATAAAAATAGAAGCGGAAAACAGCTTTGTTCTCTTTCACTTTTGTGAGCTGGAGCAACTTAACTTTGAGGATTGTCATCTTTGCCTGAGGAAAACTTGCTTTCTGTGCACCTTTTGAGTACATTACTTCTGATGTGGTAATGGTTTTGTGGAGAGTTTCCTGTATCTTTTTTAAATTGCCTGGAAGATGGCTATGAAATGTTACGATATTTTTTTTGAGGTAGAATATTGAAAAACTCAAAATTTTCTTAGTTGTAAGCAGCAAAGAAGTATGAGACAAATGAGTAGAAACATGACGTCCCTCCATTGTGAAAGACTGTGCCAGCCTAAGCGCGGCCTGCTTTGGTGGAACTGACTGTTAAAACCATAGTAGTGTCTCAGTATAGCTTCTCAAAATTATTTCCAGGGAGCTCGTTGCTGCTGCCGAACAGCTTCCTCCTTGCTCCGTGTCTGTATTTCTTGATCCATATGGTGTGTTTTTGAATCCCTTTTGTGCTATGTTTTTATTTTCATCGCTCTTCCCTTTTGAAAACCAGTCTTTATTTCTCAACATGTCAACATTAGAGGCACATGTTGTTTATTGTATAAATAAGAGTTTCTCTGTGTGCGTGTCAGAGTAGCTAGGCAAGCGATGCCCGATGTCGTTGTGCAAGTTTGGTTAACAAGTGGAAGGGTGAGTGCGGAGAGGAACTTGGCACGGAGAGTAGCTTGGAATGACAGCAAGTAAGTCTGTATGGGTGTCAGTTGAGAGGAGGCTAAGCATGTTCTATGAGACTGACAGTAACGTACTTAAGAAATCACTTTGTTCCTCTGGAAATAAATGAGGCTATCTGCAGTCAAGAGGAAACAAACCAGGAAAATACATTTCTTGAGGGAAATAAAATCTACTCATTAAGTAACACAGTAACTGTCTATACAGTTTGAATTGGTTTTGTTTGTTTGTTTGGGGATGACCCGCCCAACTTAGTGTTTTAGAAGTGTCTCTGATGAGGAAGGGAAGGTGTCCACATCCTCTCTTCTCAGGCCCATGTCAGCCTACTTGTGCCCAGCTATGCAGCTGCATTTCTTCCCAGTACTGTGTGCCCTTTGCTGAAATTCTGCAAACCACGTGGTTTTTTTTTTTTTTGGGGGGGGGGGGGGGGGGCGGGGCAGAATTCGTATAAAGCATGATTTTTTTCCCTTTTACAAGAATGTATCTGTTACCTGTCTATTTCTGGGAAGCAGAAGACAGACGGCAATGAGGAGGTGTTTGTCAGAGCAGTGTTCTGTCCTATCATCTGAGGCACAAGGAAAAGCGTGGCTGCCAAGTTTTTGTTTTACGAACAACTAACTTGCCGAAGGTTAATAGGTTTTCTTTTGCAAAATCTGTTTAATAGGTTACTCCAAACTTCTTTCTTCTTTGTTTTTTTTATTCCTCAAGTTGACATAAAAACAAGATTATGGTTGCCTTCAATCTGGATTAGGCTAGTTTGACTTCTGAGAGACTCTTTCATCAATGTGCTTAACATCTTAATTTCCACAGACCTTTCTCATTAGGATTGAGAAGGAAACTTCCTCCCATCAGAAAATGGAGAATTAAATCGTAAATCATAACAGTCTGGTTTAACTCTAGGGTGTTTTTAATTGGAAATCTTTTAAGAAGAGATTACCTCGTTTTAAGTTTTATGACATAAATGGTATCTCTTAATTAGCTAGCTCCTTTTAATGCAAAATCATGAAATACCTAAGTAGACCTAGTTGACTACTACATTCAAACATGCTATATATGTCTATAAAATATTTTTACTGGGAATGTCTGAATTTCATAATAATTTCCCTTTATTTGGCTTTTTTAAAGATGCCGTTATGCTCCCCGAGTTGGACTTTGGGATGTATCGCCTCACAATCGCAGAGTTCTGTTAAGGATCTAGCCTAGAATGGGCATTGTATCATTATATAAAAGATGCAAAAAATAATCATTCTGAGATGGAAGTAAAGCTGAAAGTGTAATCCTGGAAGCAGTTTGGGATACTATTAAACAGTGAAGCAATAGACTAAAATGTCCCTGCTCGTTGCAGGGGGGGGGTTGGACTAGATGACCTTTAAAGGTCCCTTCCAACCCATACTATTCTACGATTCTAAAATTGTGACGAAGGTACCACTGGGTAAATAGATTTATTAAACAAAGTTTGCTTTCTGGGTCAGTATGGGGACGTTTTGTAGAGCTGTTCCTGTAGAGTGTCTTTACATACGCAAGCTTTATACTTGGGTTTGTAACTTTGTAGAGGTAGGACTAGCTAATGCATCTCTACTTTCATAATCAGTACAAATGTTTATGCAGTATAAGCTTTAGGCAGTTGCAGACCTATCCCGTATCAATAGCGCATATGACAAATGTTCATTACGAATAGGTGTGAATAATAAATTATGTGCAGGTACGGTCATTTAGGACATACTTAGTGTTTGATACTGATAAGCTCAAAACAATTTTATGCGTTCTCACAGTTTTCCAGTGAAGTAGGATATGTTTTGGTCCTACTGATTGGCAAATTACTAAAAACAGTTGTATTGTTGTAAAATGGAAAATGAAAGCTAGACCTGTAAAGTTATTTCAGCTTAGGGTTTCCGTACATTAGTTTAAAACTTAGGACGCGTATCCTTTGTGATCTTAGAAACAGGTAACATGCACAATACTTTTTGTCCTATGATTTTTTTTTTTTTGAGCCACTTGGTAATTAACACTTCCAGAATGCAGAAGTGACTGTGAAGTGTCTTGCTTAAACATTTATTTTTATAGTTAGTAAGACGTCATTCTTAGCTGAGTATCGGCCTCTCGTATTTTGACTTAATCTGTTGTATTAGCAGTGTCACAAAGTGAATTATTTAATTTTCAGTAGATGACTTTAAAAGGTGAAGTTGTAACTGCTGCCTTTAGAGGGGAAGTGTAGTTTATTCTTAATAAAGAATAGGAATTACCGTAGCTAGACCCAACTTGCGTGTTTGTCTGTGTAATGATTCAGATAGTATTGGTGACGCCTGACAAGTGAAAGAACTGTAATCTGAAAGCAATGTGTTTCCTAGATCACATAGATGAACGAACAGTTTGTAATGCTATCGCACCTGAAAAGGATGTGGATGGATTTCATATTATGAATATTGGACGTCTGTGTCTTGATCAGCCTTCTATAATACCTGCCACTGCTGCTGCCGTGTGGGAAATCATAAAACGGACAGGTAAGAAACTGAACTGTATTGAAACTCTTTTTATCTCGGAAGATGAATGAAGGATGAAGTCAGGTGTGAGTTAAAAGGTGTAGGTTATCTAAATTTATTGGGTTGATTGAAGAACAAACATTTAGAGGATTAATCTAAATAATAAGGAGTTGCCAAATAGATGAGATCTTTTGCCAGTAGCATGACTATGTATTAAGTGTAGACAGTAATTGGTGTAGAATGCTTGGTGAAACGCTTTGGTAACTTATTTTCTGCGTTTTATAGTGTTGCAAGGAACTTTCTGTGATATTGCTCGCCTCCTGATTATTTATCAAATAGAAGATTTGAATGCATAAGTTCCTATGGGGGAAGGGGAAGAAACAAGAACAAAAATGGGAACGTTTAATTCAGTACTAGAAGGGGAGAAGAATGCATATGTATTCGATAGTTGTCATTTTATAAGTATAATATACATGTTCTTATTGGTAGACATAAGAGCTTCCATTTCCCTTTCTGGTCAGAGAAGAGAAGAGAAATTAAGTCCCTCCAAAGGGTGATTCAGATAACCTGAATGAGTTGCCAGTTTTGTTTCTCTAAGGTGAAAGCTGAAAGTTGTTTTGTGGAATTGTCTCTCAAGTACAGCCTTGTGGATTTTCAAGTCATGTTGATGTCAGCAGTCCACAACAGCAAATAATTACTTCTTGGGGATTGAGAACAAGGGTTTAGGTACATCAAAATAGTGGAATACAATCTTTTGATAGGTTGTTTGTTTCCCCCCCCCGCCCCCCCCCCCCCCCCCCCCCCCCCCCCCAAGGAATACAAACATTTGGAAAAAATGTTGTTGTAGCTGGAAGATCTAAGAATGTTGGAATGCCTATTTCGATGCTTTTACATACTGATGGAGAGCATGAAAGGCCTGGAGGTGAGTCCATGAATGTTGTTTTAATGTTTCCATTTGTGACATCGTTAAAATATAGCTGACCAGAGGATTCAGATAAAAGAGAAAGCTTTTGTCTCGCGTACAATATTTGCAACCAGAGCAAGGAAATAAATTTGCTAATACAATTTCTGACGTGTTCTTAGGAGAGGAGTCTCTGGACTCGACTTTTTCTGGTGTTATGTCATCATTTTGCTACTGTTAAACATGGTTAGCACTGAACGTTGAGGCTAATACCTGATGGCCTGGCCTTCAAGAGCTACAGAGGTTCATGTGATGTTTATACAAAGTAATATAGCTATATGGCTTATCCTCATGCTTGTGTGATATTAGTTTCAAGTTTTTCATACACACGCATGCGCGCACACACATATATATACACACACACACACACACACACACACACACAAATATATAACATGATTAGTGTGTTGTGGTCTGTTAGTTAGGTGGTGATGATGACGATATCCAAATGACCAACAAAGTAACTTTTCAGTGTGAGCTCTATGATATTACACGTTGGCCTGGGGGATTTGTCTGCAGTGCAGTTTATATCCCGCTGGAAATTGGGGGTTGTAATGGAAATATTTTCAAGTAATTCTAATTACAGAAGCATGCATATGCTGCTATAATTGTGCTGTAGAAAGAAAAACAAATATAATTTAAATAGAATACCGTCCTTTTGCAACTTCATTTTGATGTTAGAAACTGCCAAGGTGGTGTGCGCAAACGAGGTAAACATGAATGTTTAATCCCAGGCATATTTAATAGGAGTGGAGTGAAATCTGTTATTAATATAATAAAACACGAAAAGCTTCTTACTAATCATAGAGTTGGTTTTTCCATTCAGCCTCTGTGGGAAAGTTGCTATTTGAAACTTCTCTCAGTGTTTGAATTGTAATTACTGTCAGTGCATAGTTCTGGTCTCATCCCCATTCCCATGAAAATTAGTAGCATTTTTGCCATTTGCTGCGAATACTGGGTTATGTATATTACTGGCAGTGCAGTTCGGTGCTTGAAATAGGCTTTATACAACACAGAGTTATGTTGCACACTACTTGGATGTTTCTCGGTTGGAAATGAGGAGACTTAGTGACCTGTGATTCTTTCAGCAACTTGTTACAAACCCCATAGTAGTTCCATGGATGTTTTTAGCTGTAACTCAATACTATTTTGTAGCTTTCAGCTTTTGAGTTAGTTGGATCCGTGGCTCAGTTTTGTTCACTTGTATCCTGGGTTTGTAGTTCTTATTTGGCTGCCTGGTAGTATCCCTTGTTTTGGGGGGCTAGTCCGTGACTTTGTTGGCCTATGAACGAACTTTGTTGTGCTTCATGGTTGTCTGCGTACATTCTGATTCCTGACATATTGCACATTACTTCACTGGCAGCCCTGTTTACTGGCATTGTCATTGATGCTATGTATGTCAAGTATTGTATGTAGGGACAGAAAAATGTTCAGATATTCCCTTACCGACAATGACACCGGAATCTAGATGTAGAAAGAGTTAACTCATTGAAGTTATCTTTGTTTATTCTGAAGAAATGGACTTATTTTTAAGGTAGTTTTTCTTGTTTTCCAACCTGCCAAGTGGTAGTATACAGTATAAAGCAGCTGGCATTGAGAAAACAAAGGAACATTTGTACTTCTTTCACAGTAAATTAGCATTAAGTATGTATTTGTCATGTCCACGGTGATAAATGCTTTCGTAGTTCGGGTAGTCTAGTATAGTTTTCATTCCTGACTCGCAGATTGGGCTGTCCTTGAAGATCTGGTTGGTCTTCTGCAGTTAGCTTTCTTCTCTGCTCTGTTCTGAGCAACAAGAGGCCAGCTTGGACAGTGCGTGGAAGGGAAGGCAGGCCAGGCGGTGGTTTCAGCTTTATCTCAGCGGCTATCAGAATTTCTGGACCTATCGTGACAGAGAAGAAACTGAAGGCAGTTGAGATAAAGCTGAGGTAGACAGTGAAAGAGACTGCATAAAGATAAAGTCTTATGAGATGAAGGAGGTGGAGCTAAAGGAAAGACTGGAAATGTGAACATAATAAAAGTAATAGCTTAAATGGAATAATCCTTTCCACTCGTTTTCTTAGCGGCTAATAGCAGGGCAAAATTTGTGCGTTATGATCAGAGACATCTGTCAGGATATAAGATGAGGTAGCTTTAGCAAGTGTGTTAAGTTTCTAGATGAAGTGTGTTTTGGAGTTGAAAATTACATGTCGGAGTTGCTTATTTTATTTTTTACGAAACAACGACAGGCTTTCATCTTAAGTATGTGTTTAGAACAGTTTTAACCTCATAATACAAATGAAGTGGAAGCTTTTTTATTCTCTCTCTTTCTCTCTCTCTTTTTTTTTTTTTTTTTTTTTTTTAAAACTATAGGGGGATGGGGACCAGACAAGACCTACAGTTAAGTGCTGAAAAAGAATTTTCTCAGGTTATCAGTCAAGATAGGGTTTTAGCAGCAATTGGACTGATGTGATAAAATAATTTTTATGGAGAAGTGATGCAAGGTGTGTGTATGATACTGGTTTTTGTTCTTTTTTTTTTCTTGTAGGTTTTAGTTGTTGCAGATTATGAACAAAACTGAAGGCTGGTGTCTGTGTTCATCTGTGATATTTTTGTATGTAGACACGGTCATGTCCTGCAGGTGGCAATATCCGATCACATCGGAAAACTGTCTGAACCCTTACAAAACAAATTGTGTTTTGTGTAGGCAGGGCAAGAGACTATCTCTATTTTATAAGCTAGTGAATTGACTCAGCAGTATCATGCAGAATCTTAATTGCTAAATATATTCCTCTTCTTTCAGCAGAAGTAGCAGTGTAAAAATAGTTGTTTATTTTCTGTTTTGGCTTGATCACAAATAAATGGAAAACCTACCCTTTCTGAGGTGTCTGTAAGCTTCTGGACTGCTATTCTGAAGGTAGGGGCATTTTTTTTTTTTTTTCCCCCCCTTTCCCCTTCTTTTTTCTCCTTTCCTTTTTGGTAGTGAGAGCAATTACTTGGTTTCAGGAGCTGACTACAGACACATTCCTCACTAAAATCTTGATGGGAAACTAGCACTGATTTTTATTTCTCAGAAGATGTGAATATTTGTAACTTTGGATTTTATCGATTGTTTTTTCTCAGCCTCTCTGCTGAGTACAGGATAAGAGGTCAAAAGGATCTCATTATGTATATATTTTTGGAGGTAATGGTTGTGATTTTGGGCAAGACATCCTTCTTTTTTTTGCTTAAAATAGGTATCAGAAGACTCCTCTCTTTTATTCAAGCCTTTCTTTCCAGAATCTAGTGATAAGTCTATTTGCCTTTCACGTGTGAAGCATGGCCCTTCAGAGAATCCCTAAGTTTTAGTGCGATTGATAGAGCATTAGCCAAGAAAAGGAAAGTGTGTCACACGAAAGAATAGGCGTGGTTCTTCGGCAGGGGGTGAAGTGATTTGTTATTAATATGTTTGGAGAACGAGGCATCCAAAGAAGGAAAACTCCGACCATCTATACGGCCCGTATGCTGCTCACTCAAAAGAGTATGTTCGTGGCCTACGTACAAATGAATCAGCAGCTGGAGACATGCTGCTTTAGATTAGCAAAATGAGGAGTATCAATCAGTAATACTTCAGTCCTGTTCCAGTTGTTTTGTCTGTATGAATTGGTATTTTGTGATCCCAAAGGTATTCAAGGAAGAAAGCTGAAGGAATCTTGACATGCAGGCTTTATGTACTGGCTGGGATGTTGCTGTCACAAGAAGGGTGACTGTGGAGATGTTTTTAAGACAATTAGCTGTTGAAGCTCTTGATGCACATAAATTCGTGGGAAGCTATAGAAAGTTGGTGAGAGACTTCTGACTTCTGCTAAGTCCCCTTATTTCATGGAATTGCTTAGGCACATCTGCACTTTTCTGTTCTCATTATCTGAAAACATCTTGATCTGCCTCTCTTTGAGGAGACGATATGCGCTATAGAGACTGAAGGAGAAGAGGGATCAAAGATGAGGGGAAAGAGCAGAGAAGTCGGAGCGTGGACAGGTTGAAGATGAAATGCATGAAGAAGAGAGTTAATGAGATCAGAGGCACAGATTAGATCAGTCAGACACATTCCAGAGGAAGCAGATGTGGTGGTAACATCTGAGGTGGCAAAAACTTTTAGTTTAATGGTTAATAATGTGGCTTAGGAGTCTATGATGAGTGGAAGGTGGAGATGGGGGGATGTAACACCTGAATGTTGTGCGGTACAAATAGTTGACAGGGAGAGTGTTGGGAGGAGTCTCCTTTGATAGCTGTTATCTTTGCTATGTTCTTGGGCAGTCCTTAAGGGATCACCCCGCTTGCTGTTGGATGCAGTATGAGACTTCAGTCCCTATCCCCATGACAATTCATTTTGTGTGTAGTGGTCTCTCCTCAGTATCTCCATCAAACAGCACCAGGTTTTTCATGTCTTACTAGGAGGGTTTATTTGTAGCTTCTTGCCAAGAAATGTGGATACATGCAGGAGCAGGCCCCAGATCTTTTGAGTTTGCCCAAAAGGATGTGTGCTTCTATTTGTGATAACTTCAAACACTTCCTACTCTGGTGTGAAGTAAGGGTTCAGCTGTTTTTGTTTTATCGGGAGATAAAAGAGATGGTAGGACACCTGCAAAAATCTGAGCGCCTTTTTGTCCAGTCTTTTCCATTCCTGTTGTTGCGCTTGAGCTACGTAAAATGATGATGTGGAACGCTTTGAGTGTGTGAAAAAATACATGCGTTGGATGTGTTGATTCCTTAAGTGGTTATGGTGATAAACCCTCTCAGATCCATCCAGTTGGAATTTTGTAAATATTGACGCTGCTGTTGATTGTGTTCCGCATGTATGTTCAAGAATGCCTCTCCTTGATGAAATCCAGTAGCGTTCCAGTCAAGAGGGGGATTTTGGTGTCTGACCCTCACATGCAGTTATTGGTCGGCAGAGTTTCGAAGCAAAGACCCTTGGCCCAGGAGTGTCCTTGTTGTCATAGCTACTAGACTCATTCCCTACGCAATCAGGCCCTACAAACAGAAGAACCTCAGTTGTCATCTCCTGTTATTGGCCAGATTATCAGCCGCGTTAATTCTTGAGAGAGGGAATATCAGTAAGAAATAGTGCCCCTTCACTGAACTTGAATTACAAATTATTCTTTGAGCGCTCAAAATCTGTCCAAAGCACGGGCCAAAGACTAAACTTTGACTCGAGGGAAACGCTATTATGAAGTTAGGTCACAGGTACAGGGAAAGACTGTGGTCTTCCTTCCTGTCTATATAACAGAATGTCAAGGGAAGCATCTAGGGAGCTTCAGGACGGACGAATGAAAAACACGGTTGAGGACAGAGATCTGAACGTGGTGAGCTCGTACTTGAAGCTTTAGTTTGTGACAAACAACTGGGTCTTATGGCACGCTATACGAGTTGTGTCTAATAGGGTAGATGCTGGATTCCATGGCGGGTTTGCTCTGTGTAATTCCACCAAACATAACGAAGCTGATGAAGGAATAACTTTGTCCACAGAGTATAAATGAATTCATCCTATGAGAATTTTTAAGAATAAACGTTTTTTCATATGTGTGAACAGCAAGTGTTGTGAGCGTTCTGCCTGTGCTGAAATAAATGATGCATCGAAGACAAATCTGATGTTCGTCTGTACTGTTGTTAATGTACCAAAGTAAGTCATTTGCACATGAAAGTAAATGCTATACAGGCATTTTATTTGTGACAATTAATTGATAATCTCTTATATTTCAGGTGATGCTACAGTGACCATTACTCACAGAAACACACCAAAAGAGCAGCTCAAGATCCATACACAACTCGCTGACATTGTAATTGTAGCTGCAGGTAAGACTAGTTTTTGTTAATACTCCAATCACAACGTTTAAAACCTAAAAAGTAGACTTTGGTGTCCGTGTTGGTGGCACTACTAGCTATTTCACGTTTCACCAAATAATTGGTGCTCGTGCTTGCTGAGGGTGTTGCAGTAAGTAGGATTTCTTATTGTAAGAAGGGCAAGCGATTTGGCTCTTTGTTCTTGTCCTTCACATTTGCAGACTCATAAGCTGTTTCTCGTCACATGTGACACCTTTCCCTTAGGGAGACTTTAGAGTGAACTCAAGATTGGGAACCAGTCAGTGCATAGTTTATACAGGTATAATTATGTAAATTAAAACATTCTTGGTGCAGTGCAAAAATCATGAGTCATTTAAATTTTGACAGGAGGGTTTCTATAAATCAGCTGGAGGCTGCATTCATAAAACAATGGTATCATTCCCTTGCTGTTAGAATTAAGGGCAACCTTGCCAAATGAACTGGTAGTTTTTGTAACATATGTTATTAACGGCTGAATCTTTAGTTTATTTTTTTTCTTTTACAATTATCATGTAAAGAGGAAGAGAATGGTAATTGCCTAGAGGAAGGGGTCTGAAAGATCAGTGTCTATATTCTTAAAGCCACATAGAGTGAAATACTTGCTCTTTCAAAGAAACAAGCAGAACTCTGCTTGTGAGCAGCTTTTGATTTTTGTTTAAGGGTATTACAAATAGAAATATAAATTAATTTAAAAAAAAACCCAAACAATCCAACGTACTAAAAACCTTGGTAAAATTCTGTGTCCTCTCACAGCTCAGGATATCCTCCTTCTCTCATACCATTTTGGAGGGCTACAAGAGGATTGCGTCTTTTCTCTTTTCTCCTCCCTTCCTCCCTCTTCATCATCCTCAAGACCAAAGTCTTGCTTATGTATTTTCTAGGTGAAGACAGATAGGTACCTGTCTAAAGCTCATCACTTCCTGTTGAAGTGAGATGTCATTTGCTTCAGGGCTTAACTGCGCTATCTCTTTCTCATGCCGGGTCAGGAACAAGAAACGGCTCAGTTGTCCGCATGCGATTACTCAGCTGTGGGCCTGACCAGAATTCACGCACCGTGAATGAAAGACAATAATGTGTGTGCTAATTGGACATAAACTAGTAACTTTTCATCCAAACTCACAGCTTCCAATTTAATCATCACTTCTGATTTTTATGCTGAACATAGTTTGTCATCAGTTATGCTTGTAGTTAAATGGTTCAGTAGCAAGTCAGCCGTGTTTGTTCTTAACATTATTTTCTTCGTGTCATTTGTAACAGGAGCATGGTACGACGCTCATTACACAACATGAGATATACTTGGAATGACGAAAAAACCTAGGGCTAGATTGTGCAAATAGTATGCAGCCCTGCCCCAGTGGATGCTCTGGGGAGGATTACACTTAAGAAAGGTGGAATTCCCTCCAAGGTTCCTCTTGTTACTTGAGGACCGTGCGCATTGTACCTTTGGGATCACGCATTCCCTGGAAGTGTGTGACCTGTTGTGTGAGTGATAGAAAAAAGGTGACTTCTACGCTGCCAGGCAGAAGCAGCTGCTGTCATAGGCCACTGTGCAAGATGTGCAAATGGTAAACAGCTTTTTGTGCGTGTCCGCATATAAGAGCGAGATTCCTATTCTCATTCTCTTCCCATGTAATACTTTTAGAAGAGCCATCTGCGTTCTGGCTCCCCGTTTGGTGACTTGTTGCAGTGAGTCTGTTCATTCTGATGTGGTACTCTATCTCTGAGGAGTTTTCTGTTTACTTGCATTCGTGGCTTCTGTAACGCTTCAAATCGGGCGCTCCTGTTTTTACTCTTGAGTTTCAGAATACCCATCTTCTTATTTTGTGTCCCATTTGCCCCCAGCCTTGGGACCCCTGTTTTCCTGCTTGCTTTGGTTGTAACTATCCATGCAGTTTATTCCTTCCCTCTCGTTCCCTCCCAACTGCTTGCATCAGAAGTTCGAACAAAGCTGCTCTTGTCCAGCCTACCTCTCCTTAAAATCTGTGCCTCTGCTTCCAGGTGCAGCTTCCTAAACTCTTTCAATAGCACGCAGCTTTTGCATTTCTAGCCGAAGCATAAGGTTTCCTCTGAAGCACACCCGGCACTTCTCATCCCACCGTAGCCTTTCCTATCTTTGCCCGCTATCCCTGCTTATACAGACATCCCACGGAGTCTGTTCTTTTTGCTATCGGCCCAGACCCGTAGTAGAAGAATAAGTGCACCTTTACCTGTGGTGCTTGTATAGCCACCACACTACTTCCAGGGTGGTGATGGAGGCAGTAGGCGGTCTTTGACTAGTCAGCCTGCTGCTTCTGCTGTCTCGGCTTTCCAGTCTGCTTGAGAGAGAAGACTCATCTGCCTGCTAGGTTTGGAGAGGGGGTAAAGAGGAGAAGGAAGGGGGGTGCCAAATGCCAGATCAAATTATCCTGGGACTAGTTGCGCTGTCGCTCGGGATGTGATCTGTGGTCCTCTTGTATAGGAACTGCTGATTTGTCAGACCCTTGTATTCAGATAGTGGCTGGTTAGCGTTCTCGGGAGTTGGCTATTTTACAGTCCTTGTACCTAAGCTGGGATTAGGTAGGGCTTTGTTTCTCTTTTGTTTAAAACGCAAGTCATCATTTTCTACAAAAATCACCAATGAAAGATTTTTCCCACATTCTTCAGTCGGTGCATTTTAGGAATAGCTGCTCTAATGCTTATCTCTTCCTACGTGGTATGTAAAGTAGGCTTAAGTAAATAGGTCTGCTCATTTGGTTTGGGGGATGGTTCATTTGTTGCTATTAAGTATTTGGCCTATTATCAATCCATTTTACAAAGGGTGTAACTGTGCATCTTCCATTAATATGCTTGCATCCCTATCGCACACAGATCATGTACCCCCATAAGGCTGAGGCATTATCCAGTTACCAGCTGGCTTGCAATTGATTGCTTAAGAGCGTGATGAAGTAGACGCAGCCAGATGTTATCAAATGGCATAGGAAAGAATTTGAGGTCTTGGCTTGCTCAACATTAGAAGCAGAGTTTCAAGCTGGTGTCCTATGGGGGAGTGAGAAACGGAGAGCAAAGAAGGTTCTTGTATTGCCTGTATCTAAATGACGAACTGGCTGTGTTCCAGCACTTTAAATGAAGCTAAAACCCTCGTATACCAGGGCTTGCCTCTGATAAAACTACGGTCTCAAGCCATGTGGATTTGCTTTGTTTTCCTTTTTTTTCTTCTCTCCACCTGAGAGAAAGCTGCTTTGGTGGGGAGAGGGCAGCTGAGACTCCCCCTTTGGCGATACTCTATTACTAGGATGAACATTACTCGCAGAACATAGAACTGACGGACTTGCTCAAGAAGCAAGGTGAATTGTAATTTTGAAGTTGGAATTTCCCGTCACTCAAAGTTGGAGGTTGCATGGTAGGAAAGAAATTTAGGAGGTCATTTAAAGTGAATACAGAGAAAAGATTGCCACTGTTGAAATTAAGGCATGATAGGCTACTGCAGATGATGTGTAAGGACTTGATATTCTTGGCTCCCCGATAGCATGCAGTGACTTTGGTCTCAGATAGTGCTTTGCCTTAACATTCCAGGAGACGCTTCATTGTGACTGTCCAGGCGTAAACTTTGGATGTCTGGTCACACAAGATGCTGCTGTTTGTAAAGCAGCGCTAGTACATTTGTTCTAAGGTAGCCTTTCTGTACTTAAAATTGCCTTCTGCAAAAAGGGATCCTACTGAACTCCTGTTCTTGAAAGGGAGGTCTTTTCTGTGCATCAAGTGGAGCTGTTGGCATGCCGTAGAAGTCTTACCTCTAGCTTCAGTACATTGGGGAAGCTAGATGAGATTTATCTCCTCAAAGTAAATGTGTGGTGGTGCCTGCAGTTTGAAATCCCGTGCAGCAGTGATCTTTACAAAGTGGAAGACGTCTACTGTCCAGGACTACTGCCTTGGAAAATGATGTTTTCCCACCCCCTTTGGTAGGACCCAGGTCACGTTCTGTGTGTAATTCAGTTGTCATTTTTGTGCTTAAGTTGTTTCAATACCTAAATAACTGTTCTGGTGTCTCTTGCTATGTATAGAGATAGCTCACCCGTGCTGACTGGAAACACATAGCCATTGACTCAGCTCTTTATCTGGAACTTGAAGTGACCTTTTAGGGTTTCTGGGTCCTGACTGTTGAACATCTTCGTGATGAATATCGAGGTGCTTTACATTTGAAATGTGCTGAAGAAATATAGTGCATATGAAAGAGCTGAGGCGGCTTGTTGCAGCACTCTGTTTTAGCTGGAATTTCTTAATAGCAAAAATATCGTACGCTGGGACGCTACACAGAGGTGGCCCTCTGAGAGATGATGGAGGTGTGCAGTGCTGAGGCTAGGCCCTCTTTAGTCAAGCAGGGAGGTCTCCCAATTTGCTGTAAGTAGCAGGACGTGGTGTTTTGGACAAGCTCCCCTGTGAAAGGTCGGTGTCGTGCACTGGGGTTACCAGTACCACAGTTAAAATCGCTTATTAGTCGAGTGTGTTTCTTGAACCAAAACGAATCCCACTGCGCAACTTTTGGTTTGTGGTTTGGTTTTTTTTCCTCTTTTCTGTAGTAGTGGTAGCAGCTAACACAGAAAAGCCTCAGCTGTCCCAGATTCAGTCTCAGGCTGCCATCCTCCACCCTTGAACAAATTTTGGTAAATGCGTTTGCCGAGTGTCAATGGCTTCATGATCTAAGGAGTACAAGAGACAGGGCGTGTCTTCCGCGCATCGGTAACGTTTGAATGTAGGAGGTCTTTGCGGTTCCCCTTTGCTATATCTATGTGGAAATGGTAGAAAAGCGGGGCGAGAACGGTTTTTGAAAGCCCATCTAGTCCGTACGAGTGCACCAAAAGTGGTATTTTGTACATATTAGTTCAATCTGCTTTTTCAGATCTCCAGTGATAGAGACCTCCTTATTCTCTCCTTGGACCATTTGCTTCAATGTTCCTCTGTTCTTCTGGTTAAAAAGTTCTGAGCAGTGCAGCAAGGGAAACAAACTTAAGTCTATTATTTTGTGTCACATTGATCATGGACGTGGAAGAAAAGCGTAGTTCGTCTTCTTGTGTCAAAGGTTTTTAATATCCTTGAAGGCTGTCATGAGATCTAGAAGGTTAATTCTTTGCAAAGTTTCCTCATAATCCTCATTGTGCTTGGTGTTTTATAGAGATGTGAACAGACAGATTAGAGAAGTCTAGCACCCACAGGGAGGATATAGTATCCCAGCTGATGCCATATGCTGAAGAGGTTAGGGCTTCTGTGTGTGTCTTGCACTAGCATGATGGTGTCTGTTTGTGTTCAGTTGATCTAATCCCATATTCTTTTTCTGAAAAATTACTGCCTAACCAGTTGTTTGCTGTCTTGCCTTTGTGAGGGGTAATTATTTGTACGTAAATGGGGCGTCTTTCCTTCCTCCCTGTTGAATGTCAAATGATTTTTGATGCTTTGCTCCTTTTTTCCAGTGGCACTTGAAATCTAAGCTAATGTGTTTAAAGCTCTTTCCAGCTTTGTGTCATCTGCACCCTGTGCCGCTACTAAATAATAAGTGTTCTCTACCATCGCGCTAGTGACACTATAAACAAACAGCTGGCCCTTCTGGTAGTCCCTCCGCACGCGCTTTCGTTTTCATAAGGCACCGTTGGAGCCTCTTACCTGGGTACAATTACCCAACTGGTTTTCCATCCAGTACGTTTTTCTTGCTTGCTTATGAGAAGATCAGATGGAGAAAGTTTTACTTGTAAGGCAGTTGCTTCGCTCCTACAGATTGAGCTGATGCTCTTTATTACGGGTAAATCTGAGCTGGCCATTTTATTTTTTTATTGTTGTCTACCTGTTGCTTATAAATGACAGGAATCAAAAATAAGATGGCAGTATAGATCGGATTCTCTCACCACGCTAGCGGTTTTTTTGTAGCAGTGGTACTTCATGTATTTCCTGTTCATTATTTAAGTAGCTGCTTGAAACACGCAGCTAACAAGTAAAGCATACAAGAAATCAGAGAAGTCAAGAGTAACATAAATCCAATACAGAGGTTAAAAAAGTGAAGATTAAAGAAAATGCTGTGGGGGTAACGTACACGGCTTGCTTTAGCAGTTGACAACACTCCTGAATCAGCAAATCTCTGACAATACCAGCCGTTTCTTGTGGCTCGCAGTGCATCTTTATCGTCCAGCTTTCTTTGGAAATGCTATGAAAGGGACTTACTGCCGCAAACCAGCGAGTACTTCCTTCATTGAGGTCATGTTGACTATGTTTGCCGACCGCAGGTTTAGCTGAAAATATTTAGTCAAAATGAACAAATATCCCTTCTCTTCTCATAATTACAGACTCTGTGAAACTGAGGAATAATTGTTTCCTGTGTGTGATGTAGCAAGAAAAATTCAAGTGAAAGAATTATCTTTTTTTGTGCATACACACACGTGCATGCACACCTCTTGAT
Organism: Gymnogyps californianus; assembly: GCF_018139145.2. Lineage (NCBI taxonomy): Eukaryota > Metazoa > Chordata > Aves > Accipitriformes > Cathartidae > Gymnogyps > Gymnogyps californianus. The sequence goes on from NC_059474.1 coordinate 84,288,582, forward strand.
ATAATTTGAAACTGATGACCTAAGACTACCTGGCCACGTTAATCAAATATATCTTGATGATTCCAGGTATCCCAAAGTTGATTACAACTGATATGGTCAAAAAAGGTGCAGCTGTGATTGATGTAGGCATCAACCATATCCACGATCCTCTTACAGGAAAGACCAAATTAGTTGGGGATGTGGACTTCGAAGGTCAGTGAAACACTCTTTATACAACCTGTTGGATAAATATCTTGAAGTTTGTGGGATTCATTCATGATAAATACTTGGAATAGCCAGTGTCTCGAATGAGGTGACACTTGCAGGAATTTTTTCTAACTTATTTACTTAAATAAGAAAACAAACTGTATGTTCGTCTATCTACTCTGAAGAAATGGTATGTTATTTCAGAGCGGAAGTGTTACTTTTAATTACATGTACCAGCAACCTTTAAGAGATGCAGATGAGCTCTTATGGCGGTGTGGTGGCAGAAGATGCTTGTCTCCAGATTTCTTTAATCCTTTGTTAGTCTGTGAGGTGTTTAAAGAGTAAGCAATAATAAACGGTTTCTGTTCTTTCACAAGTAGAGGGTCTCCCACTGTTCATAGCAAATACTGTGATACCACAGCTTCTCAAGCCTCTTTTCTCTGCGCTCGTATGTGAAGATGTTAACTCGTGCTTTAGAAGTATCCTTTATGCTAAGGTTTAATGTGGGTTCATCTTAATCTGTTGAAAATCTTGGTCCAGGCAAGCCTAACAGATAAAAATTGGTGTTACATATTGATCTTTTTGTTTAATGTGTTGCAGAGCAAGTTCACAATGTAACTTGATTAAATATCTCTGCTCTGGAGGAGCTCTAGACTGGAATAGCAGGATTGTTGCAGTTGAAAATTAAAGCTTATTGGCAGAGTTGAGTGTGGGAAGCTTAGACAGCATTTACCCACATTATTAATGGTTCTCAACAGTTCCTTATTTTGATAAGTAGGAAAATCACCCACAGGTTTTTTTTCACGGTTATTAACATCTTGGCTGGCATAATGTCTCAAAGCTTAATTATATTCAAAATGTTTCTAGCCAGCTGTATGTATTTGTAATTACGTCACTCCCTTAGTTCCTGCTTCTTTTAGTCATCATATATGATACCTCTCTGTTGAAGTCAATGAAATTACCCGCACGAGTGTAGCTAAGCGATTGTCTCGGCATGCATTTGGAAATATATAACTGTATGTGTACAACAGAGCTCCAGTAGAAAAATACCTTTACAGTGCAACTTGCAATTTTTTTTTTTTGTTATCCTGCTTGTACTATCACAAGTAAAAGGTTCTATTTTCTGTTTTCAGAACTGAACTAAAGTACACACAATTTTCAGGATTTATTGTTTGCTTTAGCAGGTATGGGAGGGGAAAAAAGCTATAACTTTGAGAAACATGAAATTGTATCCTTTTTGTTTGTTTTTCTTTAAATGCGAGACATTCTCAATGTAATATAGGTGTAGATTCAATGGCAAGGCCGTGATTCAGAGTTTCAGCAATGCACTGTATATGTCTCGTCATGTCTGCTGCGGGTTGTTCTCAGGATTTTACCTGGGGGGAGGGAAGATCCAAAAAAGAGGGAGGAACTTCAACTGGGATTATGCCACTACAGTTGCAAGTAGCATTTCACTGTGCATTGCCAAAGGGAAATTGTTGTTGGTTCATTGGTATCGGTGAAAGTTTCACTAAATCTCTAACAACAAAAAAACCCATCCCAGTGTATACAGTTCTAAATACTAAAAAGTAGATCATCCTTGCCAAGTATTTGATGTGGCAGTTAGGAAATGGAACGAGCTAGTGTATTCATGTAGCAAATCATTTTATCCTTGTCCTCCGTTTGATCACTCGACTGAATTTATATTTAAGCCTAAGTGAAAATGATTTTTGCAAGTAAAGGCCAGGTACATAAATGGCTGGCATGACGTACAGCACCTGTTTAACATCATGTAGCCCACCAATACGTATTGTCTCATCATCTGCTGCTTCAAGTAGAAAAATGTGGCCGTGGGGAGAGCCGAGATTTAACTGGGCAATGAGAGGTTAAGTGTGATTTATAAGAAATAGATGGAAATGGCTTACGGCACCAGGTCATCTGACTGAAAATCTCCCGTAGTGGAAATTAAGTTTACTAGATGGGTGGAAACTGTTTTGATTCAGTTGTCATATCGTAGCAATACTTGGATGCCACCCTCTAATCTCTAGAGGGTAGCTTAGACACTAAAGTTTATCTCTTGAACAACAAAAGGATGCCATTTCACTGTTGGTTGTTGGGTTTTTTTTTTTAATGTTGTTCATTATTAAATTCAATGTAAGAAATGCCTGGAGGAAAAAATTCCTGCGACAGGCCAAGAGGGTTTGATAGCTGCTCGAAAAAAGAGTTTTGAAGTTTTGAAATCTGTTCGGAAGTCTGCATTTGTTTGAGTCATGTCCGCTTCTGCTGTAGGCAACAGAGTGGCATGCAGTCGCCCCCAGCCAGAGACCTTGCCCTTGACAGCACTTCCCACAGCGGGCCGAGGACTGACCGCTGGCATAAGCTGGTGTACGTCTGTACACGCTCTCGAGCCGAGGAGCACGCTTCGGCTGTCCTTTAAACGCCAGTAGATGAGGAGGAGCAACAAGATTGTTCAGTTTACTTAGAAAAATTTAACAGTATCAGACTTGTGCCTATCACTATTACAGCTGCTGTAATGGTTGGCTTGGTAGCGATGGCATCGGGGTACCTCTGAGCTTGTCAGGCTTAACCGTTTATTTTGGGCAAAAATCCCAGCTGTGTTACGGAATGTCTTTAAACAATATTTGTGATTTCTCCCATTCCCATATGTCCTCTTTATTTTGACGCTCCAAACTGTGTCCACATCAAAAAAGGGATTTTTTTTTTTTTGGTCCAGCATAGTTTACCGTGCAGTTCTAAGGTATCTAAAAGAACAAGACAGTAAAACACTGTGCGTGTGGAGGTCACCTGCAAAGCGCTGAGGTGCCTAGCCTGATATTGCTAGGATATCTTAAACTGCATGTGCATCTGTCCATATATAACCAGCACCGCACATTCAGTGTACCCTTATTTATGTTAAGAATTTGCCAAAATAGATGGTGCAGGGAGGAGGGGTTTTGTAGCTTCTGGGAGCCACAAGAGGGAGGGTGAAGTGACAGGGAGGAGGAGGAGCGGTGGCATCCGTAGATGACTGCCAGCGCCATTTTAGTTACTTTGGGGCAGCAAGTTTCAGTCACAGAAAGGGAGACATGTTTCTATGAACAGGGTAATGCATGTGTGGGTGTACTTGGCCCTGTTTTATAGGCCTTTTGTTGCCACAGCAATAATGCTAAGGGGGAGGAGGGCTACAAGGACCAGGAACATGAAATAAAGCAACACCTTACACAGAGCATTTAACTGGAATGGCTTTTTTGGGTGGAGCACCATTTCCAGGAGCGACTGGTAGAGCAGGGTAGTAAGACGCCAGTGTAGTAGCGAACCTTTGAAATTGCAGCTGGAAATGCCCATGAAACCAAAGTGTGCAGAACTCGAGTGGGATTTGCTTTAAATGCTGCTTATATTTCTTTATGATTCCTGCCATACCTTTGGCTAGCAGACGGTAGTGCTGGTTTTTGAGTCTTTATTGGATACCTATACAGAAAAGAAATCCTTTATGTAAGACCTTCATAGGTGATGTAGTTGTGATATCAGTGGAGGGGTTTACAGTGAGAATTGTTCTCCCGACTCGTCTGTTTTGCACAGCCTAGGCAATGTAAAAGAGATTCTGGGAAACGGGTGCCACCAAGAGCAGGGAGGGGTTCCCAGTACTGAATAGCAGAAAAAAGTGCTTCAACAAATGATCGATACGGTGAAGGGTGATGGGCGTATATTATGAATTTCCTTTGAATGAGGGATAATTGTACATAATGAATGCAGGGAAACCGGGGAAATTGTATGTTGAGTACTATTAAGGTGGAGAATGGACCAGATTCAGACATTGCTTCTGGATAGACCGAGCGTACCAGAAAGAATCAG